>NW_027555736.1:252983002-253632230 GCF_003287225.1 Phascolarctos cinereus
ACTAGTTATCGGGAGTTTTGAAGCTCAGAATAAGTTAGGATAAAGAAGATTTGAGCTTTCTAAAGTTATATTGAGGAGGACCAATGAGCCTCGTGATAGGATTGTTGCTTGTGACAAATAGCCTGATAATAACCAGCAATAGAAAAATTATACCAGTTCAGTGTTTGTTTTGCTCTTTTTTTCCACTGTCCTTTTTCACCTTTGCACTGAATATAACAGAACAAAAATAGCTAACAAGCTACAGATAAACATTTTTATCAGTGACCTGGATAAAGATATAAATGACATGATGATTAAATTTTCAGATGACACAAAGCTGGAATAAAAAAGTTAATAATCAGGATCTAAAAAGCTGTTAATGAACTGAAGCATTGGGGTAAATCTAATAAAAAAAACACTTCAATAGGGGCAAATACGAAATCTTATTAGGGTTCATTAAATCAAGATGAAGCAATGATTACAAAAAAAGTTAATCAGGATCTAAAATGTTCTTAATGAACTAAAGCATTGGGGTAAATCTAACAAGCACTTCAATAGAGGGTAAATACGAGTCAATATTGTGATTTGGTACACAATAAAGCTAATATGAACTTGATTTCCATTAATGGTCATAGCTTCTGGGAATTATGAAGTGATAATCACTCTGTACTCTGCCCTGGTTAGATTATATCTGATTATTACGGCCAATTTTAGGGCCACAGCTTAAGAAAAAACAAACATTGGCAATCTAGGTAACATCCAGAGGAAGATAACCAGAATGACAAAGAGCATTAAGTCTGTGTTATTTGAGCTTAGATAGATGGAAATGGAGTTGTTTACCTTAGATAGGAGAGTACTTGGGGTTTGGGATGGGCAAATGTTGCAAGAAAGCTGTATTCAACTATTTGAGCATCTGTCACGTGAAAGTTATTAGATTTGTTTTATTTGACCACAGAAGGCAGACCCAGGAGTAATAAGTGGAGGTTGCAGCAGCTAATTTTAGCTTGATATTAAGAGAACTTGTTCTTGTTCAGTCACTTTTCAGTAATCTACAACTCTTCATGACCTCAATAGAGGTTTTCTTGGCAAAGATACTGGAGTGGTTTGCCATTTCCTTCTCCAGCTTGTTTTACAGATGAGGTAGTTGAGGTAAACAGGGTTAAGTGACTTACTTAGGGTGCCTGGGGCTGAATTTGAACTCAGGTCTTCCTGCCTCCAGATCCAGTTCTGTCCACTGCATTACTGAGCTGCCCAAATATTAGGAGAAACTTCCTAATTATTAGACTTATCCAGAAGAAGAATGGGCTACCTCAAGAGGTGGTGGATTTCTCCTCACTGGAAATCTTCAAGCAGAGAAACTGCTCACTTCTTGGATATACTATTGGAGAGATTCTTTTGAGTGGTGTGGATCTCAATGGATAATAAATTAACTTCCAGTTTAACTCAAAAGTGGCTTTGACCAGGCTCTGTTCTTTTTTTATCTGAGATCCATGATGTAGGCTACCTTTTTGTCTTTTCTGCTGGAAACTAGAAAGAATACATGAAAATATTAGAAGATAGACACAACTGAGTTCTAGTGTAGTGACATTTCTGATATAATCCTTACTATGAGATGCTGTGACTGATTATTTCTTCCATATCACACCTACACACTACATGCTGTTCTTTTATCTCAAGTCTCCTGTGTATTTGTCATACCAATGCTATATTATAGCCCTCCTGCTTCTCTTAATCACTGATATATTAAAATATTCTATGAGAAAGCAATATGATAAAGAATAATAATGGCACTGAATTTAGAAGCGGAGGCCTGGTTTCAAAAGTCCTGGTTTGTGACCTTGGACAAGCCACTTCTCTTCCACTTTTAAAAAAAATTTCATGTAATTTTTAATGCATCAAGATCTGAAAAGGATGCATTTAATATTTCTGTTTTTCTGCATTGGATTGTGAAGTTTTTATGCCCTAATACATGGTAAATTTTTGTGTAGGTGCCATGTACCACCAAGAAAAAGGTATATTCCTTTCTAATCCTATTCAATTTTCTCCAGAAGTCTACCACATCTAACTGTTGTTCTAAAATTCTATTCACTTCCTTCACTTCTTTTGTGTTTATTTTGTGGTTAGATTTATCTAGTACAGAGAGGAGGAGGTTGAGGTCCCCCATTAGCATAATTTTAAAAATTAATCAATTTAAAATTTTCAGTTCTCAACATTCACTTCCATAAGCTTTTTAGTTTTAAAATTTTTTCCTCCTCCCTTCTCCCCTCCCTCCCCAAGATGGTATGCAATCTGACATAGGTTCTACATATACATTCCTATTAAACATTTTTTTTTCACATTAGTCATGTTGTAAAGAATTAGAACAATAGGAGGAACCACAAGTAAGAAGAAACAAAACAAAACAGAAGGAAAAAAGAGCCAATAATATGCTTTGATCTGTATTCAGATTGCATACTTTTTTGGATGTAAATAGCAATTTCCATCATGAGACTTTTGGGGATGTCTTAGATCCTTGTATTGCTGAGAAGAACTAAGTCTGTCAAAGTCACAATGTGACTGTTACTGTGTACAACGTTCTCCTGGCTCTGCTCACTTCACTCAGCATCAGTCCATACAAGTCTTTACAGGTTTTTCTGAAGTCTGCTTGCTCATTATTTCTTATAGCAAATAGTATTCCATTACATTCATATACCACAACTTGTTCAGCCATTCCTCAATTGACATTAGTATAGTTTTGTTGTCTATTTCTTCTTGTAACTCCCTTAACTTCTCTAAGAATCTGGATACTATACCACTTAGTGCATATATGTTTAGTAATGATACTACTTCATTTTCTATGGTGCCTTTTAGCAAAATGTAGTGTCCTTTCTTACCTCTTTTAATTAGATCTATTTTTGCTTTTGCTTTGTCTAAGATCAGAATTGCTACCCTTGCTTTTTTTTTTTACTTCAGCTGAATCATAATATATTCTACTCCAACCATTTATCTTTATTCTGTATGTATCCTTCTGCTTCAAATGTGTTTCTTGTAAACAATGTATTTTAGGATTATGGTTTTTAATCTACTCTGGTATCTGCTTCCATTTCATGGGAGAGTTCTTCCCATTCACAGTGACAGTTATGATTACTGTCTGTGCTTTTCTCCCTATCTAATTTTCCCCCTGTTTATGCTTTTCTCTCTCCTTTCTCCCTTTTCCTCCTCACTAGAGTTTTGCTTTTGACCACTGCCTTCTTCAATCTGCTCTCCCTTCTATCCCCCCCTCTCTTTTCTTCCTCTTTCCCTTTCTACTTCCTATAGGGTAGGTTAGATTTCTATAATTAACTGAGTATGTTATTCTTGCTTTGAGCCAAATCTGATGAGAATAAGGTTCAAACAATGCTCATCTCCCTTCCTTCTATCCCTATAGTGTATTAGATCTTTGTGCCTCTTTATGCAATGTAATTTACCCTTTTCTGCCTCCTCCTTTCCTTTTCTCCGAGTAGAATCCCTTTGCACCATTTAATTAGATTTTTTATCTTTATATCAAAGTCAGGTTGTATCCATGCCCTCTGTCTATGTATACCTCTTCTAAATGTCATAATAAAGATACAGTTCTCAAGAGTTACAAGTATCATTTTCCCTTGTAGGGATGTAAACAGTTTTTCCTTACTGAATAACATTTTTTCTTTCCTTTTCACCTTTTTATGCCTCTTTTTAATCTTGTATTTGAAAATCTAATTTTCAGTTGAGCTCTGGTCTTTTCATCCAGAAGGTTTCAGTATGCATCTCTTCCCCTGAAAGATTATGCTCAATTTTTCTGGATAACTGATTCTTGGATGTAATCCAAGCTCCTTTACCTTCTGGAATATCATATTCTAAGCCATCCAATCTTTTAATGGAGAAGTTGCAGGGTCCTGTGTAATCCTGACTGTGATTCCATGATATTTAAATTATTTCTTTCTGGCTGCTTGCAGTATTTTCTCTTCACTTGATAATTGTGGAATTTGTCTACAATATTCTTTGGCATTTTCAATTTGGGATCTCTTTCAGGAGGTGATTGGTGGATTCTTTTGAAGACTGTTTTATCATCTGGTTCTAGGATCTCAGGGCAGTTTTCCTTGATGATATCTTGAAAGATATTGCCCAAGCTTTTTTATTCATCATGGCTTTAGAGACCAACAATTCTTAAATTATCTCTCTTGGATCTATTTTCCAGGTTAGTTGTTTTACCAGTGAGGCATTTTATGTTGTCTTCTATGTTTTCATTCTTTAATTTTGTTTGATTGATTCTTGATGTCTCATAGAGTAATTAACTTCCACTTGCCCAGTTCTAATTTTTAACAAATAATTTTCTTCAATTAGTTTTTATGCCTCCTTTTCTATTTGGTCAATTCTTCTTTTTAAGAAGTTGTTTTCTTCAGTGTAATTTTTTCCCCATGTGGTCACTTGTATTTTTTAAGGACTTGTTTTCTACAGTTAATTGTTGTCCTTTCTTTTCCAAGCTATTGACTCTCTCTTGCATACCTCTCATTTCTTTTCCCAATTTTTCTTCTACCTCTCTTATTTGACTTTTAAAATCCTTCTTGAGCTCTTCCAAAAAGGATTTTTGGGTTTGCGACCAGTTCATATTGCCCTTTGAGGTTTCAGATGTGGGTAATAATGCATTTTTTCCTTTTTAAATATAAGAACCAAATTTATTCATTACTACTCTTTAGACACTTCACCAATCCTTCATAAATTATTAAAAAAACCTATCTTGTATTTGAAAATCTAATTTTCAGTTGAGCTCTGGTCTTTTCATCCGGAAGGTTTGGAAGTCCCTTATTTCATTGAGTATCCATCTCTTCCCCTGAAAGATTGTGCTCAATTTTTCTGGGTAACTGATTCTTGGATGTAATCCAAGCTCCTTTGCCTTCTGGAATATCATATTCTAAGCCATCCAATCTTTTAATGGAGAAGTTGTAGGGTCCTGTGTAATCCTGACTGTGATTCCATGATATTTAAATTGTTTCTTTCTGGCTGCTTGCAGTCGTATAGTGGTATAGTATTTAATCTAGAGGGCCAATGGTGATTTCAGTTAATTTTTTCTTAGAATTCAAATAATTGGAAAGTTCTTAACTTTTACTTGGCGGTATATTTTCCCTACCTGTGTCGAACTACTCCTAAACCTGTATGGGATGTTTAAAGTAGAATCTCCAGCTACAATAAGTAACTGAGAACAAATGTCATCCTAAAATAGAGATTATTCAATATTTCAAACTTTGTTTAAATCTTTTTGTGTGTGAGATGAAAGTGGGAGAAATCTCATTTTTCAATTGGATTTACAAAAAAAATGTCTTCAAGACTTCAGGAAAAAAATTACCTATTATGTTTACCAGGCATAAGTGTCTCTACATCTTATAATTGTGAACAATTGCGAAGTACAGTATTGGTGAATATCTCTACATTGATGATTTTTAAAAAGTTTTCCACTAAGTTATCCTATGGTTTTCAAAATATTTTGAGCTGTTTTTTAAATTTTTAAATAGTTGTGTGGGCCTTTATTAATTCATGATTGCTTTGTTTAATCTTTGGCAACTATAATCCCTTAAGAACTTCAATATTGCTAAATTTATAATTTCTAATTTTCCTCATAATGTCTTTTAGAAATTCCTAGTAGAATTTATAAGTACATAAATTTCATATAGGTTATTAGTATGTTGGTTCCATTCAAGGTAACAAATTGAAATAATTTCAGTCTAATCATTTCACTTTAAGATACCAATGTATGCAATGTTTCTGAATATTATAATGGCATATGTTTTCTCAGGATTAGAAATATTACTTGGAATGACTAGACCGCAATTTATAGTATGTGAACCATTTTATTTTTTAAATCATTAAAAAAAATAAAACTCTAAGAAATGTTTTTTCCTTACTTGTGTTGGAATTATTGAGAATATTATGGAGACTGACATATTGAGGGCATATTTAACATTATATAGATTCTTTTAAACTAACTTTCTAATATCTTCATATTTTAATCCATAGCTTATCATGAATGACAATGACTTGTAAAGTGTACAAGAGCTATGATATTTATAGTGTATGGTGGTAGAATTATAAAGCACACAAGCTTAAGTTCTTGCAATTTGGGGACTTGTAGACTCATGAAACAGTAGCATAGCCATCTTATTAGCTATCTGTCTACCCCCCCTTCCCCTTCTCTCTCTTTGTATGTGTGTGTGTGTTTCTCCTTCTCTCTTCCTCCTTCTCCCCTCCCTGTGTGTATGTATGTGTTTGTCTTTCTCCCTCTCTCTTTCTTTTTATTTCCCCTCCACTTTCTCTCTTTCTAGAGGCTGGACCTAATATGAAGAATATCATCTCACCTCTGTCTCCTGAAAAAAGTCATTGATATTTTTACTGGATTAAATAGAAAATGATTTCAAGCCACATAGAGGAACAATTATTCAACTGATGTCCTTGAAGAAACTTTCCACTTGAACCAAAAGCAAGAAGTCTGACATCAACAGACATTGGCTCCATCAGACTATATTCATTCCTGTTTAAACTCAAATGTCTTTTATGTTCTCCTAGTTTTTTTTAATAATAAAGAAATATGACCTGTCTACATTAGCAACAGTTTCTGTACTAATTCATGTTATACCTTGCCAACTATGAATTAACAGATTGTAGAACCCGAATAACATCTTATATCACTTTAACAAATAAATGTTTTACTCTAACAGAAATTACATGTTGATTGATTTATCAAAGAGCTCTTGCTATAAATATAAAAATAACTATTATGAGAATGAAAATACTATTTTATATTTATATACTGTAGTGACACAACTTGAAGTGTAAATTATGATATAGAAATAAAACTTCTTCATTGTGACTAAAATAAAACCTGTTCTGTGAGGAAACACTACTGCTATTAAAGCAGCCTCAAAGCAACCAGATGCAGGAAAGAGACTAAGGGGAAATCTCTTCACAAGTTGAAACTTCAGATATGATCAAGGTAGGCATGCTAAGATTATTTTATATTGATATAGAATTAAAATTTCTATTCAAGAGAACCAGCATAAAGGAGACTTTAATGATTTCAAGATATTTCTTCAGAATATCAAATAGAGCCCTGATTAGTAGAGAAAAATATAAGTGATGTAACAACATACACACATACTCATATATACACATACATACATGCAGACTTATATACATGGGGAAAGAGAGAGGAGAGATTGAGAGAGAGAGAATAAGAGAGTTTGTATATCTGTTAGTACTAATAAATATTAAATTAAATTTAGCTTTAGGAACTCAGAAATCATAGCAACTAAATTGTAAAGAAATTGTAGCAACTTTTTCTTGGTCAGTTCAGGCAGGGTTGAGTAAGGCATTAAAAGTGACATAATTTTCACTTGGCTTATCAGAAATTCAGTTTTTGTTTGTTGTGAACTTGAGTAGTCAGGTTCAAAGCAACAAATAACCTTTTCTTTCTTAATTTCTTACTATAGAGCCAATTGAAATGCTGGATAACATGATAGTGTATCCACTCAGTATTTGTAAAAGTTCCTAGAAATCCAGATGATGCGCACTTATTGTGTGTATATGTAGATATAAAGAGACATGAGTTAGTCTTGGAGAGGGAGCAAAAGATAAGTGAAGATTGCTTATATGCACAACTAGTAGTTTTACAGTATGAAGAAAAAACAAGAAAGGCCAGGAGAATTATGTTTGGAGGCCCTTGAAATTTTAGGAGGACATGGCCAAGAGTAGTTCAGGATGGGCAGAAATAAGTGGATTGGAACCAATATCATAGGAGCATTGGAGGAAATACCCATATCAATGAAACTATAGATTAAATCTAATGTCAATACTTTATAATGTAGGAGTTAGAGAAAGTGACTGGACATAGAATTTCACTGGAATAGACAACTTAATGGATTAAAATTGCTCTTTCACTGCAGTACAACACCTTCTTTGCAACTTTATCTTAAATGGTGGCCCTGGTCTTTCTGGCTCCAAAGGCAGATATCTATTCACAATGCCATGGTGCCTCTTATGTTTTCAGATATAAATATGATGTAGTTATAAAACATACATAATATCCACATAATAATAGGCATATGTATGAACATGTATTTATTTAGGAGTAAAGAATATTCTTTGCTACTTCCATGTTCTTCCTCAACCTCCCTCACTCAGTAAGCTCTCCTTTGAGGTCCATTCTAGTCACATCTACCACCCAATGCAAATCCTTGTAACTATTGTCTACAGACCTCCATCTGGGTCACTCCTCTTCCTTTCTTACTGAGTTTAATACCTGGCTGACAATATGTTTCTCCTCCTCAACTCCTGCCCTCATACTAGGGACTTCAACATACATATTGACTCTCTTTCAAACAATCTAACCACTCAGTTCCTCAATGTACTCATTTACTGAACTTTCTCATGAGCTACTTCTCCACCCCACCTGAGTCACACACAAAGATGGTTATACCCTTGATCACCCATAAATAAAACATCTCCATGTTAAAGAAATCCCAAATCCCCTTATCAGACAAAAATTTATTGCCTTTTCATCTCCCCCTCTGCCTTCCCTTGCCAAACACTACTCTTCATAACATAACCTCTGATCTCTTGATCCCTCAATTCTGTCAGGGGAGAAACAAATCTCTACACTAGCCACTCTATTATCTTTTCACCATCTTGACCACTTGGTAAACCAGTTCAACTCTACACTGTCCACTCTGATAGGTAGAGAAAATCATGTGATCCTTTTGACTGGGTCCACTACAAATTGCTGTTATACAATCTTAATTGGACCTTCATTGTTACTAAGTAATCTTTCCTTATCAATTCACTATCCTACTCTCTACAGCAACTGTTCCAAAACTTTTCAACCCTTCTCAAAGCTCACATGGCTTCCCCTCCCCCACCTTCTTAGCTGAGAATTTTGCATCATATTTTTTCAGAAACACAACCTAGGTATCATTCCCAACCTCTTACTATTTCTTGACACCACCTCTCAACAAACTGTGGTCAAGTTGTATACATTACAACTTTGCAACATCTCTCTAATATGACCCATTTTCTCCTCTGATACTGTCACCACCCTGGTGCAGTCCCTCATCAATTCACCCTTAGACTATTGCAATAGCCTACTTGCTGGTCTGCCTTCCTCCAGTTTCTCCCCACTCCAACCTATCCTCCATTCATCAGCCAAAGTGATTTTCCTAAATCTTACCATATCAGCTTCAATAAACTTGATGAACTCCATTGGCTCACTGTGATCTCCAATATCAATACAAAATCCTCTGGTGCTCAAAACCCTTCATAACCTAGCACCCTCCCTTGCCTTTTCAGTGATTTTAAATCTTACTTTCTGCCCATGTACTCTTTGCTCCAGTGACACTTGCTCTTCCTCTAATAAGACACTCCATCTCTTGGTTCTAGTCATTTTCACTGGCTAGTCTCCATAGCTGGAATATTTTCCCTCCTCCTGACTACTGTCTTCCCTGGATTCCTTAAAGTCTCAGCTAAAATCCTATCTTCTACAGGAAGCATTTTCCAACTTCTTTTAATTTGAGTGTCTTCATTATTTCAATTATTTCCTATTTTCCCTATATATAGTTTGTACATATTTGTTTGCTTTTTGTCTCTCTCATTAGAATGTGAGCTCCTTGAGGACAGGAACTGTCTTTTGCATCTTTTTGTACCTTCAGCACTTAGCTTAGTGTCTGGCACATAGTAGGCACTTAATGTTTATTGACTTAATGACTGACTGAAAGGTATGTGTTTTTATGTACACAAATACATATGCAAAATTTTATATACATGTGTATATATACTAACACATGTACATGTATATGTGGATATACTGGTTGCAATATTTTTATAAATTTCATTTTGTGGCAGCAATAATTGTGTTTGAAGTTGTAAAAAGAGGGAAATAAGTTTTAACTACTCTATGAAGAAAACACTTGTCATGGTCAAGAGAATACAAAGACTGAAGTACTAAAGACTGGAAAAAGGTAATTTTTAATTATGAAAACTGCTTTTTCATTCATAGCTATTCAAGATACTGTTGTCAGAAGAAGTCCAGGAGATCCTGTAATGTTTGTACATCTTCATCAGACAGTAAATCATCTACCAACTTGAAAGTCTCATCCCCATTAAAGTAATGAAGAATTTTAATAAATAAATATGCTGATAAACTGAGAAGCAGAATAGATTTGGAATTACAGAAATTTCCAAATAGACATGAAATATTGCATATCAACTTGTACTATGCCACATGTCATGAAAGCTTAAGAAATTCATTCAAGAGATGGAGACTTCAATGGAAAGACATCTGACTTAAACCGTATTGGAAACCTATGGGTTTTAAACAATGCTAGACTTGGAAAAGTGAATTGTCCAACAAAGGTAACAACATACAATGTCATAAAAGTTTGTTTTCATAATAAATAATTTAAAAGTAAATGTTAACATTAGGCAATAATCATAATGGCTAGCATTTATTTAGCAGTTTTAGGACCACAGAACATTTGTCATTTATTATCTCATTTGATTCTCACAACAAAACTATGAGGTAGGTGCTAAATATTTCACTGATTTTTGCAGGTGAAGAAATTAAGACTAAGAGGTTAAATGACTTGCCCAAAGTCACATAGCTAGGTGTCTCAGGTAGGATTTTTAGTTTAAGTCTTCCCAATTACAAGATGGGATGTTTCAGGAAAAAGTTTCTGATCATTAAAGATTTGCAATTTCCAAAAGAAAATTCATCCAATTTTCCTCCTTATCTTTAAATCTGGTCCTACCTTTATTGGTTCCCTACCTGCTAGTGCCCTTACTCCCTGCCTTGTATTGAACTTTCATATATTCATTTTGTATTAATTCTATATGTATGTGTGTGTATATGTGTGTATGAGTGTGTGTATATATGTATGTATGTGTGTAGGTATGTATGTATGTACGCTTTTATATGTACTCATTGTCTCCCCCCAAAGACTGTAAGCTCTTAGGGGAGATTTTTTGCTGTTCATTTATTTATTCATCCATTTATTTATTTATTTATTTATACATTCATTCATTCATTCATTTATTTATTTATTCATTCATTCATTCATTTATTTATTTATTTAGTCTTTGTGTCCTTCCTTGCCTTGTTTGTTGCTTGATTCATAGTGTTTATCCAAGATAAATCATAAATCTTTTCCCAACACAGAGATACACATAGGTATATATATAAACACACACACACACATATACATTGGTATATCTATATACAAATATAGATGTGTGACCTCCATAGGTTTTCCACTTAATTGCATGTCACTATCTCAAAAATAGGAATTATTTTGTTGGCTCCTTCTCACCCCTTGTAGATTGTTAGATTAAACTTTTTAGAATAGTTACAGATCTTTCAGAAGAAGCTCTAAACACTTCTGTGGCAATACAAAATAAATGATATAATTCACTAAAAGAAGCATTTGGAAGACATCATCTATACATAATTCCTCTTTGATTTGGACTGTGCTGGATCTCTTCAATGACAGTGATAAACACCTTTGGAAAGGAAATTCTCTGATCAATACTTCATTGGATTCTACTGATTAGAGGAATGGCTTTGTTTAGGTTGAGTCTCTTGTCAAACTTATTTTAAACTGGTTTCACTATTCACTTCTTCTCATCATTTTATTAGGTGATACTAATCAAAATCTTCCACCACCATTTTTCTCTGTGTGATCTTAAAAATGAACTTATATTCTAAATGTTAGCCTTAGATTTTTTTTTATTACTCTCTCTTTGGCTAATGAGTCAGAAGTCTGCCAATTAAGCCATTTTAAGACCCTTGTGGTCTTGTATCAATGTATTTACATTAGTTAAAATTCCATATGAAATTATGTTTTAGTACCTGTGTCTTTTCTTTTACCTGAATCTCAATAATTTATGTAAATAGTTCATATTATAATATCTTAATTGGCCACCATCTTGTTTTAACTTTTGTCCTTCTAACTTTATGCAAATTATGGTCTCTAATAAGTCAATGATCTGAATGTAAAAAGATTTTTGACATCAATAATGATTTTTTCCTGTTTTTTTAAAAAAAATAATCAGTGCCATCATTTGTGATGCGATTTGGTACTCAATATGTCCAGTACATTCTGATTCCCTTCAGGACAAAAGTACTCATGATATACAGAGGGGAGATTTCAATGTAATCCACATCTTTGGCACCTGTTATTATCTGTTTTCTCTCTCACACATATGAGTGTGTGTGTGTGTGTTTGCGTGTGCATCTGATGGACATCTTTATATAAGGATAGAGAAAGGTAGCCTTCAGGTCTTTAACCCTGCTACAATTGAATAAGCCCTTCATTTTATTCACATAGGAAAGAGAGAGTATCTGTGAATTAGGTAGATTTAATGACACAGCTAATTTTGGTTATATAGCTAATGGAAAGAAGTTGTTCCCAGCCAAATGATAGGCTAACAAAGAATTTTAGTATCTGCTCCAGTCCTCCTTTTTTCCAGAAGCACATCTTTGGGATCTCCCACATCTCAATCTTAGGGGATGTTGACATGTGTCATATCTTTGTTACATAATACACACACACACACACACACACACACACACACACACACATGCACACACACACACACCCCTTAACTATTGCTGCTGCCACCACTATAGTGTGGTCCTTTATTTCTACATAATTAAAAATAGCTTCCTAGCAGATTTTCCTATTTCTCCTCCTAATTAGAATATACCTCATAATAATTATACATCACACATATGTAATATGTCATTGCCACAATAAGATGGAAATCTGGACATGTTCTCCAATTTTTTGACATACCAAACATTTATTGTGTAAGAATTATGCACAAAATGTAAAACAATTGCAGCTGTCTTGAAGGTCCAAGACACCAAGAACCCTAATGAAATAACAACCTTGAATTAGAGAAAACTAATCTCTATTCTCTAATGAGCTCACTTGCTTACTCAGAACTCCTTTCTCAACCACTCTCACTTTCTCAACCACTACACTAGTGGTGGTTTTACACAACTGTACCCACAAGCTTGTGTTCTGGGATCATCAGTCTCTGCCACTGACCTCCTCTGTGTCCCTGCCATTACTTCACCATTGCTAGACAACAAACAACAGAACTAAATTCTGTCCTACTTCAAGACACCATACTCACCCTGTTGAAGGAGGTGGTGGCACAGGAAAGCTGAAGTAGTTGGAGTAGCAGCCTAGCAGAGTTCTGTGATACAGCAGTGTTTGGCTGGATAATTAAGATATAGAGAGAACTGGGGCTGGGTGTGTGTGTGTGTGTGTGTGTGTGCACATGAGTGCCAGTGTGCCTTTGTGGCCCTACACAGTTAGAAGGAAGGGAAAATGGCATTGAGCTGTGGCTAATTCTGTCCTACCTCCAGAAGTCTCTTGGGGCAGAGACTGAGGCTGAATGAGATAGCCCTCAGGTCCAGCTCTCAAAGAATCCACCTTTAAAGGAGAAAGGGTCAGAAAAGGAGCCACAGTGGAATATAAACACTGAAATTACCAAATATCTCAGGAGGAAGAAAAAGTAGTAAAAAACCATAAGACTGGGAAGATAAGGAAGATATTAATAACAGAAAATGTTTCCAGTTCAGCTAAGAGAGCACAAATGTCTCTGGATAAATATTGTGAGACAAAAGGGAATGAATCAATGTCATAATAAAAAAAAATAGCAAAACTACTCAGAACTTCTGAACACAAAAACTAAAATACTAATCAAAAGAAGCCATAGATCATGAAGTGTGGGGGTGGGGTGGGATGGAAACAGAAGAATCTGGGGGACCGGAAGAAATATCTTAAAAAATAAAGAAAAGTAAATTTGAATAATGTCAGATTATTTCATACCCACTTGAAAACACAAAAAGGAATGGAATGGTATGATTCCAAAAAATGAAGTCATTCTAGATACAATCTGTAGTGACATACCCTTCATTTTCATTAATGAAAAAGAAGATAGACATTTTTTCTTAAAACTATCTTTTATTTTAAAAAATTAATTTATTTTTAATTTTCAACATTCACTTCCACAAGATTTTGAGTTCCAAATCTTCTCCCTATTTCGCCCCTCCTCCACCCCAAGATGGCATGCATTCTGAATTCCTCTTCCCCCAATCTGCTTTCTCTTCTATTATTCCCCCCCCCTTATCCTGTCCCCTTCCCCTTCTATTTTGCTGTAGGGCAGGATAGCGTTCTATACCCCATCGTCTGTGTATCTTATTTCCCAGTTGTATGTAAAAAAAATTTTTAACATTCATTTTTTAAACTTTGAGTTCCAAATTCTCTCCTACCCTCCCTCCCCACCCTCACCAAAAAGGCAAGCAATTCAATATAGGTTATACATGTGTAGTCATGCAAAACATTCCATAACAGTCATGTTGTGAAAGACTAACTCCCTCTATCTTATACTGTTCTCTCATTTATTCCGTTCTCTCCTTTGATCCTTTCTCTCCTCAGAAGTGTTTGCTTCTGATTACCCCTTTCTCCGATCTACCTTCCCTTCTATCATCACCCCCTCATTCCCTTCCACCCTATTTTCCTGTAGAGTAAGACATTTCCATGCTCAATTGAGTGAGTGTGTATTACACCAAATCCAATGAGAGTAAGATTCATTCATTCATTCTCACCTCCCCCCTGTTCTCCTCCATTGTAAAAGCTTTTTCTTGCCTTTTTTATGTGAGAGAATTTACCCCATGCTACCTCTCCCTTTCCCCTCCTGTCAGTACAATTCTGTCTTACCTCTTAATTTTATTTTTTACATATCATCCTTTCAAATTCAACTTACCCTGTGCCCTCTGTATGTATGTGTGTGTGTGTGTATATGTGTGTGTGTGTGTATGTATGTATACATACATATATATGTATATATGTATGTATGTATACATACATATATATATGTATATATATATATATATGTATACGTATATTCCCTCTAACTATGCTAATACTGAGAAAGATCTCATGAGTTACAAATATCATCTTTCTACATAAGAATGTAAACATTTGCTTTAATAAGTCCCTTATGATTTCTCTTTCCTGTTTAACTTTTCATGCTTCTCTTGAATCTTGTATTTGAAAGTCAAATTTTCTATTCAGCTCCAGTCTTTTCATTTAGAATGTTTGAAAGTCCTCTATTTCATTGAATGTCAATTTTTCCCCCTGAAAGATTATACTCAGTTTTGCTGAGTAGGTGAATCTTGGTTTTAATCCTAGCTCCTTTGACCTCTGGAATGTTATATTAGAAGCCCTACAATCCTTTAATTTAGAAGCTACTAAATCTTATGTTATCCTGATTGTGTTTCCACAATACTTGAATTGTTTCTTTCGGGCTGCTTGCAATATTTTCTTCTTAACCTGGGAAGGCTAGAATTTGGCTATAATATTCCTGGCAATTTTCATTTTGGGATCTCTTTCAGAAGGTGATTGGTGGATTCTCTCCATTTCAATTTTACTTTCTGGTTCTAGAATGTCAGGGCAGTTTTCCTTGATAATTTCTTGAAAGATGATGTCTAGGTTCTTTTTTTAATCATGGCTTTCATGTAGTCCAATAATTTTTAAATTATCTCTCCTGGATCTATTTTCCAGGTCAGTTGTTTTTCCAATGGAACATTTTGCTTTCTCTTCTATTTTTTTTCCCATTGTTTTGGTTTGTTTTATAATTTCTTGATTTCTCAAAGAGTCAGTAACTTCTATTTGCTCCATTTCTAATTTTTAAGGATTTATTTTCTTTAGTGAGCTTTTGGACCTCTTTTTCCATTTGGCCAATTCTGCTTTTTAAGGCATTCTTCTCCTCATTGGCTTTTTGGACCTCTTTTGCCATTTGGGTTAGTCTATCTTTTTAAGGTGTTATTTTCTTCAGTATTTTTTGGGGTCTCCTTTAGCAAGCTATTGACTTGTTTTTCATGATTTTCTCATTTCTGTTCCCATTTTTTCCTTTACTTGTCTTACTTGCTTTTCAAAATCCTTTTTGAGCTCTTACATGTCCCAGAACCAATTCGTATTTTTCTTGGAGGCTTTGGATGTAGGAGCTTTGCCTTTGTTGTCTTCTGGTGGTGTTTTTTTAATCTTCTTTGTCACCAAAGTAAGAGTCTATAGTCTGAGGTTTTTTTTTTACACCATTTGCTTATGTTCCAAGCCAATGACTTGACTTTCAATCTCTTTGTTAGGGTAGGGCTGTGCTTCCAGGGTGGAGGTTCTACTGTCCCAAGCTTCAGGGGTTTGTGAAGCTATTTTCAGAGGTACTTCTAGGGACCTGTACATTTTCAGTTCTTCCAAGGTGGTATGATCAAAAGAGAGGTTTTTACTCCTTTCCTGGTCTGTTCTCTGTTCTATGAGCGACCACAAGCACTCTTTTCTGCATTGCAACTGTGAGGAGGATTTCTTTTTCACTGCTGCCAGATGCTCTGCCACCCCAGTACTCCACCCAGGACTTTGACCCAGATCCAAGCACAGACAAAGCAAGAGAATCCTACTTAAGAACCAGCAAAGAAATACCTGCAATCCCCCTCTGATCAGCCACTTGATATCCCCACTGTCTCTGAGCTGAGAGCTCCAGAAACGGCCACCACCATTTGCACCCTGGGGATGTGCCAGGGCTGGGACCAAACGTTGCTCTTCAGTCACCTAAGTCCAACAAACCTTTCCCATTGATCTTCTAAGTTGTCTTTGGTATTTGTGGTAGAAAAGTCTGGATACCACCACAGCTGCCCAGTGATTCAGTCCCCTGAGGCCTGCTATGTGTTTGCTAGGGTCCAGTCTTTCTTGGTGGAGCCCAAGCTGAACTGCGCTCCTCTCTCATCCTGGTGCAACTGACCCTTCCTGTAGACCTTCCAGGTTGTCTTGGGCTGGAAATTTGTTTCACTCTGTCTTTTTGTAGGTTCTACTGCTCTAGAATTTGTTTAGAGTCATTTTTACAGGTATTTTGAGGGGTTCATGGGAAAGCTCAAGCAAGTCACTGCTTTTAGTCTGCCATCTTTGTTTGAAGATAGACATTTTTTAAAAAGACATATGAATCATTCCTTCCAAGGAAACCATAGTTGAGCAGATGATTTAATTTGCAAATTCCTCAGATAAGAGAAACACAAGAAAAGTAAACAAATATAACTACCAAGGAAGGCACAAATAATGAAATAAAATATACTCCCCACCCCAGGTTGAAGGGAGAAAGTAAAAGAGAAAAATACTCATGAAGTTAAAAAAAAAGAACAACAAAATAACAACAAAGGAGCCTTTTAGAGATTTTTTTTCCTAAGAAATATATAAGGAAGCCAAAGTCAACTCAACACTTAAAAAGAAGTGATGGTGGAGGAATGGCCAGAAACACAAAGGCTAATCCTCACAGCAATCTCACATACAGATGATTCAATGGAGTTTTGTTGTTTTTTTTGTTTGTTTGTTTTGGAAGAAGAATAAAATGAAGAATTGGAATGTGTACGTAACAGGAGAAAGGAAAGAAAGAAGATAGATGTAATGTTCTCTAATCAAGTTAATGGTGAAGAATAAAGAAAAAATAACTATAGTAATTTCTTATGAGGAGGAAGAGATTACAGGAAAATGGGTTAGGTGGGAAAGAGAGAGACTGAATCAAAGTTGTGGAAAAAGGAGCAAAACCCTGATTCATTGTTAGGAGGGGTACCACTGAGGGACAAATGCTCAGGCAGGAGAATGAATTGATATAGTGAGATAAGGATTTAAGAAAGATATAAATGTAAGGAATTTGGTGCTTAGAAAGAGTACAACCTCTTAGAGAGTGTTGGACCTCAATAGATTATATTCTGGCTCAGGAGAAAAAAAAATCAGAGCTCCAAGAGGTAATTGACATGCAGAAGGATAGGAGGGCTTGAAGCAATAGAGGACATTTCACTGCAAATGGGAAACAACTATCATGGGGTAGACTGGGGTTAGTAAATGACTGCATGATCTCTGACACAGGAAAATTTCTGCCATAAGGCAATACTTCTATCTCCTCTATCTCTTCTAGGACTAAATACTTTTAAGAGTAAAGAGCAACATTGGAGGAGGAGACAAGATTTACAAGAACAGAATAGAAGATTCAGAAGAGAGAATCCATAATAGATACCTTAGAAGTATTAATTCCATGAGAAACACAGATACAAAGAATAAAATAACAAAAAAGAATTAAAATTTGGAATTGGCAAAAATGGAAGAGAAGGCACACTGGTAAACAAATATTTCTGCAGAAAATATTAACAGAAGTCTAAGACAAGAAGAGAAAAGTGAGTTTTACTTAATCCCTTAAAGAAAAAAGAAAGGAAAAATTATATGAGTGGAAGAAAGTGGAAGTGGAAGAAGGGAAAAAAAAGAATTAATAAATTAGCCAAAACTTCCAACTAGAGAAAGAGGTGACAAATGGGAAGGAGCAAGGTTTGACCCAGAGAAGGAAGAAAGTCTGTATACATAGGGTTTTGCTTTAAAGTAGATTAATAAAAAATAACCAAAGAGACAAAGTGCTGTCTTTGAAGAGGAAGAAGTAAAACATCCTAATTGTGAAAAAATTAGAGACAAATGGAGGAAAAAATAAACCTGACTCTTATAACTTTAAATGTGACAGATTAAATAATCCAATAAAATAAAACAGTAACCATTCAGAAAAGAAAATCTGTTACTTAAATAAAAAATACTATAAAAGCAAAATCATTCACAGAATAAAAGTGAGGGATTAAAACAAAATCATGGGTCAGGTAAACTATCAAACAAAGCAAAAATAAAAATTCACACTATAGATATAAACAAGGAATTATGTCTAAAGGAAAGAACTGCAGACAATAAACCAATATCAATATTAAAATGTTATGCTCTGAAAGCCTTAGCATCTAAATTCATTAAGGGAAAAAAAATTATACTAAAAGAAGATATGGAGAACAAAACAACAATAACAGGAGATATAAATATGTTTCTCTGTTTTGGACAAATCTAACAGAAAGATAAAAAGTGGAAACAAAAATTGAACAAATTACTATAGAAATTAGAGCTAAAAATTATATCTTCTAATTGGGAATACTAAAGAATATATACAAATGAAAATTAAAACAACTCTGAAATATCCTCTCACACTTTTCAGACTGGCTAATACAACAACAACAAAAAAGGAAAATGATAAATGTTGGAGATGATGTGGGAAAATTGAAACACTAATGCACTGTTTTGGTGGATTTGTGAACTGATCCAACTATTCAGAAGAGCAATTTGGAGCTATGCACAAAGGGTTATAAAACTGTGTATAACCTTTGATAAAACAATACTGTTACTAGGTCTGTATTCCAAAGAGATCATAAAAAAGGGAAAAGGACACACATGTACAAAAATATTAAGAGCAGCTCTTTTTGTGGTGACAAAGAATTGGAACTTGAGGGGATGCCTATAAAGTGGGGAATGACTGAACAAGTTGTGATATATAAATGTAACAGAATACTATCATGCTATAAGAAGTGATGTGTAGGCAGATTTCAGAAAAAAAAAACCTGGAAAGACTTACATGGACTGATGCTGAGTGAAGTGAGTAGAACCAGGAGAACATTGCATGCAGTAACAGTAACATTGTGTGATGGCTGACTTTGATAGACTTAGTTCTTCTCAGCATTGCAAGGATCTAAGACAACTCCAAAAGACTCATGATGGAAATTGCTATGTGCATCCAGAGAAAGAACTATGGAGTCTGAATGCAGATTGACATATACTATTTTCTCTTTTTTCCTTTCTCATGTTTTTTGTCTTTTGCTCTGAATTTTTCACAACATGACTAATGTTGACACATGTTTAATACAATTGCATGTATATAGCCTATATTAGATTGCTTGCCATCTTGGGGAGGGGGTAGGGGGAAAGAGGGAAAAAATTTGGAATTCAAAATTTTATAAAAGTGAATGTTGAACACTAAAAAAAAAGAAAGAAAAGAAAATGATACATGTTTAAACTGCAAAACGAAGGAATTTCCATTCATTTTTGGAATCCCAATGGATTTCAGGTAATCTTGAACATCAGAATGTGAATTTATGTAAAAGTGATTATTGTATTGGTATTAGGTATAGACACATTTACCCAAATACATTTTAGGGGGTTAATATGCAAAATAAACAAAATGGAGATCACCTTGTAAGGTAATATCTATCAAGTGTGGGAACCCCTTTGAAATTTCTCTGAGTGAACCCCAAAATTAAGTTGATTAAGAGCATTCTTCTGTTTATGACTGATAAGGACCAGGCACCTGGAACCAGACACTATCTTGATTAATGGCATTTCTCTTATCTTGTTGGTTTTGTGGATAGTATGCCGTTAGGACACTCTCTTCTTGATATGATATTCCCTTGTTTATGGTTGACAGAAACCAGACATCCTAGACAACCCAGACAACTCTCTTGTTCTATGGAAACCATAATTTTGGCTGACACAGGCATCTTGAGTCAGAAGAGAGGAAGAAACACTTCCTTACTCTATGGATATATAATCTCCTTGAACTAATTTATTTTTTTTGAGTCTAAGTTTCACTGAGACTCTGTTACATGTATGGTTCTGCTAGTTTATAGAGAATAAACAGCATATATACGACTTAACTTTGTTTGTCTCTTTTTAGACCAAACACTGAAGGCTGACAGTTTGGTGCTGTGACTCATATGGAACTGATGGAGTAGAAAGACGACACCCTACCCTGACAATGCTAGTGACTCAGGGCCATGGGAACTATTTTCCTGGAGTCTTAATTTTGGTGGGGTGGGTAAGTCTCTCTCTATTCCCAGCTTCCACTGTAGACTCCTACTGTTTGATTGCAGTTTGCAATTCTCTCTAAAACTACTTTGAGGGCAGGGACCACACCACTCTGTGTTGTATAGATCCCTTCAGAAAGCAAGGATCCTCTGAAAATTGGGCTATGGGTCAATCAGAAACTGAAATTAGAGCTACAGCTAACAAAACCACTGCTTTTTATATGTTGAGCCATTCTGACAATCAAAAATACTGCCAGCACTGGTGGCAGTTCACCAAAGATAGCCCTGAATTGTGTTGGCCCCATTGGGGCTCTTTTGACCAGTCTAAATTTGTTTATCTTAAAAACAGACTAAACCTATAAAGTCAACAAGACTAGAGTGGGAATGTTTCTACTGCTGGTTTGCTGAAATAACAGAGCAAAAACATAAGGCAGGAGCTTCTTACCTTAAAGCTCATAAAGCCACTTCAGCTTCAGCACCTTTCTCTGTTACCATCTAATTCTTTTAACCCTAATCATCCCTCCTGCCCAATGACCCCAGCCTGTCTTTCCTTTCCTGGTTCTTTACCATAAATACTAATTGCCTTCTCCCCTCCTCCCTTTCCCTTGAGAGCTGCAGTCCTGACAAAAGCAGCTCATCCTGCATATGGATCAAATCCTTGAACTTGGGACCTGCCCCTTTAAATCTGAATTAGGATCTGCATCAGGGTTGTGTAGAATAAGGAATACCAGAGGCATCAAAGCCTTACCCCACAACTTTAGAGGCGCTCTGAGGAAAGTTGAGGTTGCAGTCCCCATCTGCTCCTGTTTGCCCCTTTCTTAACTAAAAGGTATCCATAATAATATAGGACCACCCCATTGGTGCCTTGGTGGGTACAGGGGCCACTCTGTCAGTCCTGAATTCTTGTAAATTTGATAGCCTATTGGTGGTGGTGTTTCTAACAAGCCTCTCTGAACTCTTTGGACTTTCCTTCCCCTTGTCATTCTGAAATCAGATTTGTGTATTTGTGTGTCTTTGTCATCTTAGCAGATTCTGGAGGTTTGCAGATTAATCATTAAGTAGTTTGGAAATTAATCATTTTAAGATTTCAGAGGAAAACTCCTAAGACTTTGGAGAATTAGGTAAATGTCTTTTCCTTCCCCACTCCCTCCCCCAGAGTCAAGAGGGTATCTCAGTATGGGGATTGCTAACTGGTTCCCTGTTAACCCCTCACATATCAGATCAGATTAAGCAAGTTAATTTATCTCTGCCCCAGTTTCCTGATTTAAGAAGAGAAGAAGAATAATGGTTGTTGTGAGATCAAAATGATATAATAATTGTAAAGTGCTTAAAACAATGATTTGTATATGCTAAGCACTACATTATTATTATTCCTCTAATTTAATGTAATTGTTTTATATCTGATAACTTTAAAATGGTTTTAAAATGCCGAAGCTAATAAGATCAATGACTTCTATATGTGATAATTTGGAAATGCAATTGATGTAATTTAAAGTTTCACTGTTTGTGTTATTTTTGTATTTCTGAATTGTATTTCTAAATTTACTTATATTGTAAAATTTGAGAGATCATTGTAAAACAGATATGATATTAGACAAAGCAATTTTTAATCTGGATTTTGGTGCACATGGATTGAGCTTTTGAAATAATGTGATAAAAATTAGATAATTTCAAAACTCTTAAATATTTAGTGGGATATATTTAATTATAACAGGTAATAATAATGATAATAACATTTAGTATAATAGCAAATTTTCATTTGAAAATCTTGGTTATTATCAAATTACATAAGGTGGTTTAAAGATGTAGCTTTAGTCATATTAATGATGAGATGAATTATTTTTATGTGGAAGGTAATTTCAAAGTGCATTTACCTAAATCGACAATGGATTTGTTTCAAATTTTAAATACATAATATTGTTTAGGGTATTGTTATATTTCTAAATTTTCTTATATTGTATAATTTGGTAAACAATTTTATCAGCTATGTTGTTAGAAAAGCAATTCCTTTTATAATCTAGATGTTAGATTAAGGATTTTACTGTTGAAAGAAGAGGGCAGAATGGATGAGTTAGGAAGCTGTTAGGGCGTTCTATGAATCCTATTGACCAGGTGCTGCAATATTCTAAAGTACTGTAATTGAAGAAAATTATAAACTTCCAACTTTTGTCTATATTTAAGAGGAATTTTCACCTAAAGTTCTCATCAACACTGTGTAAGAGTTTTCATGTTGTGGAATTGCTATTGAGTAAATGGGAATCTTGCACAAAAATAGGTGTGATTTTCAAGCCTGGTTCATCCATCCACCCATCTCTCTCTCAATCCATCCATCCATCCATCCATCCATCCATCCATCATTCTACCTATCTATCTATCTCTCTTAATTTGGAGGTTGGTGAACTATATCCACTATCTATGTGAGATTCTAGAATGTAATTATTTTCTTAACTTCTAATAATATATCTAAAGACAAGGGGAAGAAAAAATATCGAGTAAATTTTTAAAGGCCTGGTAAACTTCGCTATCGTGATAAGGCTAATTTAGTTGATTATGTTCTTGGCTTATAAAAACTGAATCCCTTCCCCATTACAAACACCTTTTTGACTAGAGGGAGATGGCATTTTGTGATAACCAGGAATTAAATTTGCTACAGTACTTTGGAATTTACTTATGTTACTTAAAGACATTTTTCACCAACTTAGTTTTGATAAGTTCCAATTTTAAAGATGCATTTTTGCTTTAAGGTTGAAAAGAAAGCTAATTTACTTCATAAAGGTTTACTGATTATTCCTTTTAACAACAGGATAAATTTGAAGCTGTTTTTTTTAGAAGGGAAATACTTTTAGGAAGAAATGTTTTGTAAAAATGTCTTGTGTAATTTTTAGAAGGTCTGCTAATTTTTCATTTGTAAACTAATTTATTGCTAAATCACCATAATGAGCTATAAGTGGGAAAGATCTTGCTGTTTTGATCTGAATTTATAGTCATTCCATGGCTTAAGAAAGAGTTAAATTAGTGTTTCAAATTTATCATCTTTATTAAGATTCAATTTCTGAAATATCTCATTCTTTCAGAATGATAGATATAATTGGTGAAGGATGAAAAAGCTTATGAAACAAAGACGTAAATCTATCAAGTCATGGGGTTAAAGTCAGAAACCTCTTTTGTTTTTGTTTTAAGGAATAGGATTTTAGTACATACAGTTATGTTAATGAAGAGTAGTAATTTATAAGCTATGTTGCAGTATCTTAATGAAAAATCTGATTTTATATATGTTTGTTATTTAATCTTAAATTAGAACATATGTAGAAATGTATGGAAAACTACTTAATATTCATATTAAAGATGCTCCCACTGTTTGAAGGGATTTTGAGAGCAGTAGCATTTTTTTTTCTGAGATGAATCTCTTACTGTTACCAATGTGAGATTATAGTCAATACTTATTATCTAGAATATGCGATCCTTGAAAGCTGAACTCATTTGAAGCTCTGATTATTGGAACTTGCTATTCAAGACTTTATGGGACAGTAATTTACTATTGTTTTGAGCTCTGATTACAGGGATAGTTGTCTGAATTGTCATGAAACCGGTAGTAGAAAATAGTATGTGTTGCAGGCTGGGCACTGCTAAAGCTGAATGTCTGTGCCTGGGAAAAGTTTTGGGGACAACCTTGGACATGGCTTACATAGATCCTCTTGACTCTGTTTCCCCATTGTGCTATTTTCTTTCTGAAAAGGAAAATTATCCACCTGGTTAATCCTCAGGCTTGCTTTTAACATCTTGTGACTACATGATTGACTGTCAGATATGACTTGTGCCTGGAATCAAATAGAACTAAGGAAGTTTTTCCTATCTGTTATGATATATGACATTGTTATAACTATATCCCTCTTTTTTCTTTTGTAGTAAATTCCTATAATCAAGAAATTCTGTAAGTACAAGACTAAATCTATTAAATAATAGATTGATACTAGAACATCTCTGAGCTAATGTAATAGGATGCAATTCTGAGTGTCTTACAATTTTAACCTATATTTGTAGTTAAATAATAATATAGGAATGATGTCCTCCTAAGGGGGAAATGATTTGATGAAATAATGAGACAAATATGTAATGTAATAGTTTTCTAACTAAATGGAATTGTAAATTTTGAGGAAAGCAACAGTATTAGATGGTTTCCTCTAAGAACTATATACAGATGTATATCATTAGCTTCCAAAATTTATCTATCACAAAAATTCAGTCTCTGAGCATGTTTTAGTAATAAATTATCAAAATTGAATTTTACACAAAATTTGCATATATAATGATAAAGAAAGTTAATTTATTTTGTCATTATTAAAGTGTATGTCTGATAATTTTAAAAGGCAGAAGAGCTCATTTTATGGTTGGACTCTCAATTTTTTTATAAAAAAGATTCTTATATCAGGTACAGGATTAGGGTAAGGATAGAAACAGCAAATGGTATGTAAACTGAAATTCTTTGAAGTTTCAAAATTTGAGAACCAAATTAAAGTGATTGTATTAAATAATACTAAGTCATAATTATCTAAGAACTTCCAGATTTGGAACTAGAAAAGCAGAACTCCTTTTCTAGCTGTCTTGAGAATAATGCCTATTGTCTAAGAAGAGATATGTAGGGAACAGATAACCATGTGAGACATCTGGGACTCAAAAAGTGCTTCTTAAATTGACATTGAGAAAGGATTATGGGAATACAAGGAGACTTGATATTAATTAACATTCATCATAATGATTGAATTGCTTTGCATGGTTTATGTCTAAGTTTTCTTGGTTACCTTAGTGACTTGTGAATCTCTCTTCTCAAAACCAGTCTATTGTGAGCCCTCTAAGTAGTTTAATCTGTGCCTGATTTGATATAGTTATGCAATTATGTGAATTGTGAAAAAAAATACTTCATTGTATTGTTTAAACCTAGCCCTGTGTGTCTGGGAAACAGGACCTTCTCTATGTGCCTTTAACCAAAGACTTATGTTATGCTGACAAGAAACTCTAATCCAAAAATTGATACAAGGGTTTTTCTCTCAATTGTCAATTAATGTGTTGTTCTAAGAGCCTCTACCAGGTCCTTCTGACTACTCCCACAGCTGCCAACTTGTGGGTGTGGACTCATGGATCATCTGAAGATGGTCTCCACTTTGAGTGGGTGTCTGAACCCATTGGAGGCCTTGCTATCCAGGTGTGAAGAAAAAAACATCTGATGCAGATAGCTTTCCTAAGAGTTGGGACCAGGACTGCAAGAACAAAGGCTCCCTTCCCACTTGAGCCCCTTATATAACCAAAGCCATTCATCTATACCTTTTGTTTTAAACTTGATTTAGTTATACTATTCTTTCATTATGTGCCCCACTCCCTTCCCCCAACTTGGCCTCCCTTTTGACCTGCTCTTTCTGCATATTTGTAGTTTAATGAGATCCCTCCTTCTTTCTGCCACTGGGGTGCTTCCTATCTTTGCCTGTATCATACTAGGGATTGACTGGGGTTGGTTTTGGCCCACAAATGCTCTACCACCTTGGTGAGTGAAGTAATGCTATTCATGATTATTCCCCTTCAGTCTACAGAACCTATCCCAGATGCAAAAGGTTATGGGAGTAGACTGACGCCCTGGTCAATTAAGGAAATGTTACTAGAGCTCCCCTTCTTGCTACCATACCTTCTTTGACCTGCAGGTGGCCCTTTGGCACCACTTTGACCAAAACAGTGGGAATGTGGGACCTGCTTGAGCCCCTTTGAAATACTTTCTGAGTGAATCCCAAAATTAGCCTAACTAGAACATTCTTCTGTTTATGACTGATAAGGACCAGGTGCCTCAAACTTGACATTATCTTGATTAATGACATTTCTTTTATCTTGTTTTTTATGGACAATATCCTGTTATGGTATTCTCTTCTTGTTATGACATTCTCTTGTTTATGGCTGACAGAAACTGGACATCCTGGGGGCACTCTCTTGTTCTATGGAAACTATAATTTTGGCTGACACAGGCATCCTGAGTCAGAAGGGAAGAGGGAGTGCTTCCTTACTCTATGGATATATAATCCCCCACAACTAACTTTTCTTTCAGTCTCAGTTTCGTGGAGATTCCCATACATGTATGTTTCTGTGAGCTTATAAAGAATAAACAGCACAAATGTGACCTAATTTTGTTTGTCTCTTTTTAGATCAAACACTGAAGGTTGAGACAAAACAACACAAATTCATTTGAATAAGTACTGTTACTGCTTATAGATGAAAAACTAGAGTCCCTTGAAGAAAGTTAGGTTTTATAGTTGCTACTATTGCTCTGTGCTGGTAAATGTGTAACAATTAGCTCTCTAGGGAAAAAAATGTACTCACAACACATTTTAAAGCTTAATCTATATGATTATGATTTTTCTCCATTGTGTTTCAAAGTCTAGAAATTAGCAAAACAATAAATTGAGTCATGATTTCTCATGATTTGTAAGGTGCATATATTCACACTGAAAATTTAATAATCAGCTGTCACAAGCTGGCTAGAGCTGGCTCCACCACACCCCTGGCTCCTTGTATATTATGTCAGTTATTTCTGGCAATTCCAATACCATTAAATGCTATGGTGCATAAACCAGTTCTACTATATTAAAGGAACTGTCAACAGGTAGTATAAATATTAAGGTAATTTAAATTGACCAGCTGAATTATAAGAAGCATTTCTTTCTCTCCCAGCTGACAGTATAACTAACCAACTTCTTCATATCAAATTTTTGCAATCATACTTTTTGCAATCCTACTTCAACTTTTAAATATTTATGCAAATTCTCATTTTCTTAGTTTTACATTTTTAGTCACACAACATATAAATCCAAATGAGAGGAGATGACTATTATTCTTTTAGTTCTAAAATCTCCAACGATGTAGTCTGTTTCTTTGATGATCTTGAAACTATATTTCTTTACAATATTTTTTTCTAAATTTTAATAAATAAAATAACTTGTTGTTACCTGTTTGTAAAACACTAAATTTTTCCTATGTAAAGAAAACATCAATCCTACTCAGTAACAATGTCAAGTTCACAAATAAAGAGCCTGAATCATTTTCTCTCCAAAATTGTTTAAAAGTTCTGTTTCTTCATACACATATTTTAGAGTGGATTTAAAATGGTATTTTTCTAATTGCATTCCATACCATAATGCTCACAAATAACAGTGGTAACATTGTAAATCCTTTAACCATCAATATAAACATCTTCCTTTACACAAGACACTTTTTTCCACCCTTTCCTTCATGAATTCCTCCACATAAAAAGGGCTTTAAAGAAACTGTATCTTATACTACGATCACTCCATGCTAAATATAAAGACTCTTTCTCAGTCTCCTTATTTCTTTTTTCTTTTAACATTTTTATTTAATATTATTTTCCCTGGTTATTTTAAAAACAATTTTTAACATTCATTTTAAAACTTTGAGTTCCAAATTCTCTTCTTTCCTCCCTCCCCACTTCTCCCTCATTGAGAAGGCAAATCATTCAAAACAGGTTATACATGGGCAGTCATACAAAACATTTCCATAACAGCCATGTTGTGAAAGAAAACACAGACAAAATAAAAACTCAAGAAAATTAGAAAAAGTTAAAAAAATATGCTTCAATCTGCATTCAGACACCATCAGTTCTTTGTCTGGGGATGGATAGCATTTTCCACCATAAGTCCTTTAGAATTGTCTAGGATTGTTGTGTTGCTGACAATACTTAAGTCATTCACAGCTGATCATCCTACAGTATTGCTGTTACCTTGTACACACTACATTTCACTTTGCATCAGCCCATGCAGTGTTTCCAGGTTTCTCTGAGAGCATTCTGCTTATCATTTCCTATAGTATTTCATCATAATCACATGCCACAAGTTGTTTAGCCATTCCTCAATTGATGGGCATCTCCTCAATTTCTAATTCTTTGCCCCCAGAAAAGAACTGCTATAAATATTTTTGTACATATAGGTCCTTTCCCTTTTTTTTTGTTTCTTTATCTCTTTTGGGATACAGACCTAGTAGTGGCATTGTTGGATTAAAGGGTATACATGGTTTTATAGCCCTTTGAGTACAGTTCCAAATTACTCTACAGAATGATTGAATCAGTTCACAGTTCCACAAAAAGTGCATTAATGTCTCACTTTTCTCACATATCCTCCAACATTCATCATTCACCTTTTTTGTCCTATTAGCCAATCTAATAGGTATGAGGTAGTTCCTCAGAATTGTTTTGATTTGCATTTCTCCAATCAATAGTGAGCTAGAGTATTTTTTCACATGGCTAGAGATACCTTTGATTACTTAATGTGAAAACTGATCATATCATTATCAATTGGGGAATGGCTCTTATTTTAATAAATTTGACTCAGTTCTCATTATGTTTGAGAAATGAGGCCTTTATCAGAGAAATTTGCTTCAAAATTTTTTTTCACAGTTACTATTTCACAGTATACTATTACTGTATTTTCCTCCATCCTATTATTCTCATTTTTATTGTTTTATTTAAATTACTTTTAAATTAATTTAAATAAATTAAATTATTTAAATTAAAATATTTATATTTATTCATCCTCCTTTCACCCTGTCCCTCCTGAAGAGTATTGTTCTTCTGACTACCCCCTCCCTCAATTCTTTCCCTTCTTTCACCCCATCCCCTGCTTTATCTTCTTCCTCTCCTACTTTGCTAAAGGATAAGATAGATTTCTGTACCCAATTAAGTGTGCATGTTATACCCTCTTTGATCCAGTTCTGATGAGAGTAAGGTTCACTCAATCCTCTTACCTCCCTCTTCTTCCTCTGAATTATAAAAGCTCTTTCTCACCTCTTTTATGTGAGATAATTTGCCCTATTTTACATCTCACTTTCTCTATCTCCCAGTATGTTCCTCTCTCACCCTTAAATTTTATTTTTTAGATGTCATCCCTTCATATCTAACTCACACCTGTGCCCTCTGTCTAGATATACTCCATCTAACTTCCCTAAGAATAAGAAAGGTCTTATGAGTTACAAATATCATCTTCCCACATAGGAATATAAACAGTTTAGCCTTATTAAGTAGCTTATGATTTCTTTTTTCTCTTCCCTTTTTATGCTTCTCTAGAGTCTGGTCTTTGAGAGTCAAAATTTCTATTCAGGTCTGGTCTTTTCATTTGGAATGCTTGAAAGTACTCTATTTTATTGAATGTCCATTTTTCACCCTGAAGAATTGTACTTAGTTTTGCTGGGTAAGTGATTCTTGGTTGCAGTCCTAGCTCCTTTGCCCTCTACAATATCATATGCCAAGCCCGATAATAATTTAATGTAGAAGCTGCTGACTCTTCTGTTATCCTTACTGTGGCTACACGATATTTGAATTGTTTCTTTCTATCTGCTTGCAATATTTTCTCCGTGAACTGGGAACTCCGGAATTTGGCTATAATATTCCTGGCAGTTTTCATTTTGGGATTTCTTTCAGGAGGTGATCACTGGATTCTTTTAATTTCTATTTTGTTTTCCTTGATAATTTTCTGAAAGATGATGTCTAGGCTCTTTTTTTTGATCACGGCTTTCAATTAGTCCAATAATTTTAAAGTTATCTCTCCTGGATCTATTTTCTAAGTTAATTGTTTTTCCAATGAGATATTTCACATTGTCTTCTATTTTTTCCATTCTTTTGGTTTTGTTCTATAATGTCTTGATTTCTCATAATGTCATTAGCTTCCATTTGCTCCATTCTAATTTTTTTTCCCATTTTATTTAAGGAATTATTTTCTTCAGTTGGTTGTTTGACCTCCTTTTCCATTTGGCCAATTCTGCTTTTTAAGGCATCCTTTCCCCATTGGTTTTTTGAACCTCTTTTACAATTTGGGTTAGCTTATTTTTTAAGATATAATGTTCTTCAGTATTTTTGGGGGGTTTCCTTTAGCAAGCTGTTGAATTGTTTTTCATGATTTTCTTGCATCACTCTCATTTCTCTTCCCAATTTTTCCTCTACCTCTCTTACTTGTTTTTCAAAAATCCTTTTTGAGTTCTTTTATGGCCTGAAACCAAATTGTATTTTTTCCTGGAGGCTTTGGATGTAGGAGCTTTGACTTTGTTGTCTTGTTTTTGAGTGTGTGTTTTGATCTTCCTTGTCACCATAGAAACTTTCAATAGTCTGAGTTGTTTTCTGCCATTTGCTCATTTTCCCAGCCTATTAACTTGACTTTTAACTGTTTGTTAAAATAGGGTTCTGCTTCCAGGGTGGAGGGCACACTATCCCAACCTTATGGGTTTTGTGCAGCTGGTTTTGTAAATACTTCTAGGCATTTGTAAGTTTTTAGTTCTTCCAAGGTGGTATGATCTAAGGAGAGATGTTTACTACTTGCCTGGCCTGTGCTCTCATCTGTGTACTACAAGCACTCTTTTCTGCCCTAGAATTGTGAGGAGTGTCTTCCCTCCATTGTTCCCATAAGCTTTGCTGTGCTAGTGCTCCTCCTCATCCTGGGACTGCCACCCAGGTCTGCAACCTAGATCTGAGTTTGGACAAATCAACAGAGTCCTGCCCCAGTGCTAGCAAAAAGACCCCTGTGATCTCCTTCTGACCAGTTGTTTGACCCCCTTACCACCAATAGGCTAAGAGCTCTGGAAGCAGCCACTGCCATTGCTGCTGCAGTTATCACTGCCAGTGCCAGTGCCAGTGCCAGTGCCACTGCCACTGCAGATTTAGTCACTCTCAAGGCCTGCAACTGGTTTGCTGAGGCCAGGGCTGTGCTGACAGAGCCAGTGCTGGACTAAGCTCTTCCTTCATCCACTTGGTGGCCACAAACCCTTCCTGTTGACCTTGTAAGTTGTCTTTGGCATCTATGGACTGAGAGGTCTGGAAACCACCACTGCTGCCAGTGATTCAGTTGCCCCAAAGCCAGCTCTGGGTTTGCTAGGGCCCAGTGTGTGCTGGCTGCTTGCACTGGACTGCATTCCTCTCTCACTTTGCTAACCTTCCAAGATGTCTTGGGCTGGAAATTTGTTTCACTCCATCTTTTTGTGAGTTCTGCTGCTCTAGAATTTGTTTAGAGTCATTTTAAAAGGTATTTGAAGGGGGTGGGGGGTGGGCTTAGGCAAGTGCTCACCTTTATTCTGTGGGCTTGGCTTTGCCCAGTCTTCTTATTTCTTGACTTCCACGTAGCATATGATACGATTGAGTACTCTTTCCTCCTGGTTACTCTCATTACTTTGAGTTTTCCTGACACTGCTCTTTCCAGATTCTTCTCCTGTCTGCTTGACTGGTGCTTAGTGCCCTGCCCCCTCTTTTTTTAGATCATCATCTACATAGAGCTCCATTCAATTCAAGTCAACAAGCACTTATTAAGGGCATACGATGTGCTTGGCATTGGGCTAAGCACTGGAAATGCAGATAGAAGCAAAAAGAAAGACAGCTCCCACTCTCAAGGTGCTTACTTTCTAGTTGTCAACTAGATCACTCAATGAGCCAAACTCTAAGCTGGGAGTTAGGGAGCACAACAAATTAGACACTCACTGACTTTGTGATTCTGAGCAAGTTACTTAACCTCTGTCTGTCTTAGTTTCCTCATTTGTAAAATAATAGCAATAATAAACCTACCTCTTACGGTTGTTGTAAAAATAAAATGAGATAATAGCAAAGTGATTCTGCAACCTTAAAACACTATATAAATGTTAGTTATTATTATTATTTATTAATGAGGTTGCAGAAAAGAAAGTTGAAAAGCACAGTTAAAGAGATGGTGAAAAGGTACTTAGAGGGTGAGGATTAATGGAGAAAAGAGTTAGGAGTAGAGCCTTCAGGACTGAACATGGCTGGTCTAGTAAATTTTTAAAATGGAGATACTTGAGAAGAACTGACCAGTCAGAGGAAAGGGCTACAGGGTCAGAAGTATCTTGCAGGTGAAAAGGTTGTTGGTACATGCTGGCAAAAGTATCTTCCATGACATCTGTCTACTTCTAACTCAGTGCTAAGTTTTGGGCCATCTTCTCACTTCTTTAAAATCCTTCTCTCTGACTGCTTTTAAATCTCTGTCTTTGTCTCTTTAAATCTCTGTCTTTTGTCTGACACACTCTCCTTGCCTCTGACTTCCTGTTTCCCTCTTATCTCATCAACACATATGGGTCATCATTTATTTGCAGATGACTCCCATATCCACATAGTTAGTCCTTATCTATCCTTTGTGCTCCAGTCCTAGTCTTAGAACACGTCTTCACCAGAATGTTGTATAGGCATCTCAACTTAACATGTCCAAAACAGAATTCATCACTTCCTCAAAAAATGTATGTGAGTTGCAAGTTTTGTCAAGTATAGTTTGATAGCATCTCTCTCTATTCCTTTCAACCCACTCATATTACTACCACCCTAATTCAGACCCTCATCATCTTTTGCTTGTGTAATATGGATTAAATTATAATATGCATCTATAGGGACCATCTCTGGAAGTGTGTATAAAGAAACCCTACCTTCTTTCGGTTGGTGAAGCCAATATAATAAAAATGAAAATTCTACCTAAATTGATTACTTATTCAATGCCATACCAATCACACTAGTAAAACAAATTTTTTGGAGCTAGAAAAAATAACAACAAAATTCATCTGAAAGAGCAAAAGATCAAGAATATCAAGTAAACTAATGAAAAAATGCAAAGGAAATGACTTAGTGATATCAAATCTTAATCTGTATTACAACTGATCTTGTATTGGCCAAGAAATAGAGTAGTGGGTCAGTGGAATAGATAAGGCACATGATATAGATTAGTAAAGGATCATAGTAACCAACTGTTTGGCAGACCCAAATATCCAAGATTTTGGGAAAAGAAATCAATATCTGACAAAAATTGCTGTACAAACTGGAAAGTTTGGCAGAAATTAATTATAGACCAAAATTCACACTATAAACTGAGATAAGGTCAAAATGGTTTGTGATAGAGGGATAGAGTGATATCATAAGCAAACTAGGGGAGCACATAATTTAGCTTTCAGATTTATGGATAAGGGAAGAATTTACAACCAAATAAGAAATAGAGACTGTGCATTATGAGATGTAAAGTGGATCGATTCCATTGGACCAAATTAAAACATTTGGAACTACCAAATGCAGACAAGATTAGAAAGGAAGTAGGAAACTGGGGAGAAATTAGAGTAAATTTATCCGATAAAGGCCTTGTTTCTAAAATATTTATAAAACTGAGACAAATTTGTAAGAATGTGAGTAATTTCCCAATTGATAGAAGGTCAAAGGATATGAACAGACAAACTTTTAGATGAAGAAATTAAACTATGTAGAGTCATATAAAAATGCTGCAAATTAATATTGATTAGAAAAATGTAAATTAAAACAACTCTGAATACCACCTCACACCTATCAGAGTAGTTAATATACAGAAAAGGAAAATGACAAAGGTTGGTGGGGATTTGGAAAAATTCGGACACAAATGCACTGTTGATTGAATTGTGAACTGATCCAACCATTCTGGAGAGCAATATGAGACTAGGACCTAAGGGCTATTAAATTGTGCATACCCTTTGGTCCAGCAACACTAAATCTGTATCTCAAAGAAATCAAAGAAAGAAGAAAAACACCTCTTTGTTGTTCAACTCTTTGTGATCCATTTTTTAGGGTTCTCTTATCTAAGATTTTGGAGTGATTTGCCATTTCATTCTCCAGATCATTTTACAGAGGAGGAAACTGAAGTAAACAGGGTTAAATGACTTTCCCAGGGTCACATAGCTAATAAATATCTGAGGCCAGATTTGAACTTAAGTCTTCCTGACTCTAGGCTTAGTACTCTATCCTCTGTGTCATCTAGCTGCCCATAAAAGTGCCGATATGAATAAAATATTTTAGCAGCTCATATTGTAGTGGCAAAGAATTGAAAATTGTGGAGATACCAATCAATTGAGGCACAGCTAAACAAGTGGTTGCATATGATTGTGATAAAATGCTATTGTGGTGTAAGAAATGACAAGGAGGAAGTTTTCAGAAAAAAACCTGGAAAGACATACATGAACTGATACGAAATGAAAATTAGCAGAACCAGGAGAACATTGTACACAGTAGCAGCAATATTGTATGATGACCAACTGTAAATAACTTAGCTATTCTGAACAATACAATGATGTGAAATAATTCCTATGGATTTATGATGAAAAATATTATCAGCCTCTTGAGAAAGAAATGATGGAGTCTGAATGTAGAGTGAAACATTTCTTTTACTTTCTATATTACATTATTCTTTCTTTCTTTCTTTCTTTCTTTCTTTCTTTCTTTCTTTCTTTCTTTCTTTCTTTCTTTCTTTCTTTCTTTCTTTCTTTCTTTCTTTCTTTCTTCCTTCCTTCCTTCCTTCCTTCCTTCCTTCTTCCTTTCTTCTTTCTTTTTCTTTCTTTCTTCTTCTCTCTTTCTTTCTTTTTTTTTTTCTTTCTTTCTTTCTTTCTTTCTTTCTTTCTTTCTTTCTTTCTTTCTTTCTTTCTTTCTTTCTTTCTTTCTTTCTTTCTTTCTTTCTTTCTTTCTTTTTTCTTTTTTTTAAATTAAGTATTCATCACAGTTTCATAATAAAAAGCAAAACTTATACATAAAGTAAAAGCAACATAAGATATCAAATAATCAATAACCTAATTCATTGTCAAAAGGTTAGGACCCTCTACCAGAGAGAAGGGCTGTGCTTATGGTCCCAATTAACTGGCCTCCTCCAGTGCTACCTGCCATAAGGAAGTGCTGAGAGGGCATATTCAAGCAGCACTGGGAGATAAAAGTGCCCAATCCCTTCCTCTGGTATAAAGACCAACTCTTTTCCACATGTAACTATCTATTCCCTGCACACCACACTGCTTTCAGTTGTGTAACTGTAACCTCCCTTTCTGCCACCTCACTGACTGTCAAGAATTTGATGGTAGTTTCACATGTTGTTTTTGACCTGAACTTTGTTTCCAATTAAATAAAAGGATGTATTTATCCAATAATTACATCTAAAAATATCTAATAATTTTGGTCACTGCTTCAAACTTTTCCAACCCCACAGACAGAATACTTGTATCCTACCAATGTAGGAGACAACCCCAAATTTGTAAAACTATACAATTATTTCCCCAAGTACACTTTAAGCTCCTGAAGATCAGGGTCTATGCCTCTTTTTCTTTTTGTTATTTCCCCCTCCTCCAATCTAACAGTGTTAAGTATAGAGAAGGTATTCAATAAGGACTTGATCAACTGAAATGCTTGTTATGTTATCATTTGCTTGGCAAAAACTTTCTTTAAAGATAATGATGGCATGGCAGTCTAATTTACTTTACTAATTTACTTGTTCAAATTATCACAAATTCTCAATTAGTGGAACTGAAGTGGATTATTTTACACAAATAATATAATTATTTCTTAAGATCTCAATCATGGTGCTTCAAGTATTTGTTTCCATAGCTTTCAACTAGGAAGAATAAAGACTAGACCCAGAAACATACATCTGGGGGTTTATGATATTTTATTTTAAGTAAGACCTTTTCAAACAAAGAACCATTTTAACCCCACAAAAATTAAATTATAGAACTTACTAAATAAGCAATTTTAATTTAACTGATAAATTAACAGGCAGTCTTGAACATCATCTCTTCATTAACAAATTTGTAATAACAAATGTGCTAATGAGAAATACTTTTAAAATTTAATTAATCTTTTTTGGACTGACATTCTCCAAATCAGATGATTTTTTGGTTTAAAAAAAAGGAACACAAAGAAATTAAACATGCAAAACTTAAATATACTACATTCAGAAGAAGAGACCAATTTGTCAAGAGTTGGATAACTAAAAATCCACATAACATCCTTTTTGTTCCAAATCTTCATATCAAGTAGGTTCAGGGCCTTTCTGGCCACCCTTTTCCTTTATAAGAGAATTGATATTGCTGAGAAATTTTCTAGTGGCTCTTGTTCTAAACTGGAATTTTCTGGAGCATCAAATCATCCTTCTGGTAACTTGGGTTTCTTAAGTGCTTGCTTGGTTAGTACAGACTATTCTTGACTAGAATTTGCTTTCCTCAAACAACTCCTTGGAGAGAATCTTGTCATCACTAGGCCCACAAAGCTCTAGCGCACATCCTGTCTGGGCCATGATGAGGTTGCAAAGGCTAACTCTCAACCTCTTGCAGTCACTTTCTTGACCCTGTGCCCACTTAGCCTCTTTCCCTCCACCGAAGAGGAGGCTGCACCTCATCTGCATTTTTCTTTTGTAATATTCCTAATATTGAGATGTTTTTCAATGACTGCACATGCATAATCTATATAAAATTGCTTTTCAAGGGAAGGGTTGGGAGGGAGGAGAGAGAGAATAAGCAACTCAAAATTTTTTAAAAATGAATTATTTTACATGTAATTGAGAAAATATAAAGTAAAATTTAAATATAAAAAATTCAATTGCAAGGAATAGCAAGGAGGAGAGTCACTGGAGACATTAGTGAGTCATTGGAATTGACTGAAAAGGGTCTGACATGGTCAGTCTTGGTCTTTAGGAAGAATAATTTGACACTTGAGTCTAACTTTTGTGACTCCATTTGGGATTTTCTTGGCAGAGATACTGGAGTGGTTTTCCATTTCTTCTCCAGTTCATTTTACAGATGAGCAAACTGAGGCAAATAGAATTAACTGAGTTGCCTAGGGTTGGTACAGTTAGTAACTATCTGAGGCCAGTTGTGAACTTAAGAAGATACTTCCTGACTCTAGGCCCAGAAATGCTGAAATAGCCTAGTGAGTTTTGGATGGCTATAATTCCCTAAGAATATTAAATGTAAAGGCATTATATAATTTGAATAGAACAACACCCAGAATTAGAGAGCTAGAATCTTAACCCTCTATCCTACTCTCTCTTTCACGGAACATGAAAATTTGTTACTATAAGAGAAGAAAGTGGTTTCCAAGATCAGAGAATTCTCAATCCTAAACAGAACTGTAGTCATTTCAAAAGTTCTTTCTGATGATTCTAAAAGCAAAAGAAAAAAAAGCAAACAGTTTTGCAGTTTGACATATCAGAGCTTTATGTGGTACTTGACAACCATCTAGCACAAATTTTGATTTTTCTCTCTACCTTAGAAAGAGAAAGATTTGTTTGAGTCAAAGGCAAATTGGGAAAATTCAAATATCATTAAGAGTGAACATTTTTCTATGAAAGATTTGGCAAAATTTAATTGCCTAGGTAAATTGGAACCAAAGTCACCTAAAAGAAATTAAAATAGACCATGTATTTAGAGACTATATTAGAAATATTATGCTTGGAAAAGTGAGACACCACAACCTTGAAATTTCCGTTTTAATAAGGGAAAAGTAAAGTTTTGTGTACTGAATTTTAGAAGCATAAGAAAAATATGCTATTTTGCAAAGAAGATATTCAATAGAGTCAAATCTAATTATGAAGATGGTTTGAGACATGGCTTGAAGTAAAGACATGTAGATTAGGAGAGTGAAAGGAAAGTAAAACATTCAATCTGTGTGTAGAGAGGTGCAATACTGTGGTTTGCAGGGCTTTGATCAGAGTTCATTGAGAGAAAGGGGAAGAAAATTAGAATAAGTTGGTGATTGCACTGACACTCTGAACATGAAGTTTTATTAAAAGATGATGAGAGCCAAGATGGTGGAGTGAGAAGTAAGTCCCTCTCACACTCCCTTATTGACTTCTGAAAACCCAGAAAATATTGACCCAGGAAAAATGCTGGAAGAGCTGAGCCAGTAGAAAGGTGGGGTGCAGCAGTCTTATAGCCCATGAAGCTCCAGGGATTAACAGGAAAGGCCTCTCTTGCTCTGGGGAAGCAGTACAGGATGGGAGGTATCCCAACAAACCAGCAGCAAGCCCCACCTCAGCATAGCAGGGGGAGATCCTGAACCACAGAGTGGTGAAGAAGGCAACACTAACACCAAGACTCCCCAAGTGCCTCAGTAGAGGCAAGGGAACCAGTAGACACCAGCTCAGAAAACCACCATGTGTGACAGTGGTCTCTAGCAGACAAATCACCTGTTGCCTCAGTGAAGCTCTGGGAAGTAAAACTTCAGGAGGCAAAACTCCAGGCTGACAAACTCCAGTAGCAAAACATCCCTGTGCAAGGCAAAGGTTAACAAGAGTCAAACATTTGAGTGCAAGGTCTGAGTGATCAGGCTTCCACCCACACCCCAAGAGCTTATGTATTGCTGACCCCAGACCACAATGAGGTAAACAGTCAAAACACTATAGCCTCCAACTGCCAGCATCTTAGGCCGCAGCACACAAAGACAGTGACTAAGTCCTAGCCTCCCAGGAAAAGAAACTTGAGTAAGTACCCCTTGCACTCCAGCAAGACAGCTCAACTTAAAAAAATAGCCAAGAAATATTCAAACACCATGAGCAAAAAGCAGAAACAGATAATGACCTTAGATTCTTATTATGGGAACAGGGAAGATCAAGGCACAAATTCAGAAGAGGACAATAGCGTCAATATACCCACATCTGAAACGTCAAAGGGGAATATGAACTGGTCTCAAGCCCAAAAAGCCTTCTTGGAGGATCTCAAGAAGAATTTTAAAAGTCAAATAATAGAGATAGAAGAAAAATTGGGGGAAAAAATGACAGATATGCAAGAGAGAGTCAATAGCTTGGAAAAGGAAGGACAACAATTAACTGTTAAAAACAAGTCCTTAAAAAATACAATTGGACAAATGGACAAGGAGGCACAAAAACTCACTTAAAAGAAGAACTTTTTAAAAAGTAAAATGGGCCAAATGGAAAAGGAGGTACAAAGTCCAATAGAAGAAAACAATTCTTTAAAAATTAGAATTGAGCAAATGGAAGCTAATGACTCTATGAGAGGTCACGAATCAGTCAAACAGAAGCAAAATAATGAAAAAATAGAAGAAAATATAAAATACCTCATTGGTAAATCAGCTGACTTGGAAAATAGATCTAGGAAAGACAATTTAAAAATTATTGGTCTACCTGAAAACCACGACAAAAAAAGAGCCTGGAGAACAGCTTTCAGGAAAATCACCAGAGAAAACTGCCTTGGGGTCCTAGAACCAGAGGGTAAAACAGTCATCAAAAGAATCCACAGATCATCTTTTGAAAAATATCCCAAATTGAAAACACCAAAGAATATTGTAACCAAATTCCAAAATTACTGGATCAAAGAGAAAATACAGCAAGCAGCCAGAAATAAACAATTTAAATATTATGGAACCACTCAGGATTATGCAGGACCTTGCAGTTTCTACATTAAAAGATTGGAGGGCTTGGAATACAATGTTCCATAAGGCAAAGGAGTTTGGGTACAAGCAAGCATCAGCTACTCAGCAAAACTGAGCGTAATCTTTCAGGGGAGGAGATGGACATTAACAAAATAGAGTCTACTTGCCAAAAAAAACCCCTCAGGAACCATGTTAACACAATTACAAAGCTCTTTTACACAAATAAAGTCATATCTAAATAACTGGAAAAATATTAGTTACTCATGAGTAGCTAAGCTAATGTAATAAAAATGACAATTCTACCTAAATTAATTTGCCTATTCATTGCCATACCAATCAAACTGCAAAAAATATTTTATAGAGCTAGAAAAAAAAACAGTAACAAAATTCACCTGGAATAATAAAAGGTCCAGAATATCAAGGAATTAACGAAAAGAAATGCAAGGGAAGGTGGCCTAGCTATACCAGATCTTAAACTCTATTATAAAGCATCAATCAACAAAACTACTTCATGCTGGCTAAGAAACGGAGTGGTAGATCAGTGGAATAGGTTAGGTATGCAAGATACAACAGTTATTGACTATAGTAATCTACTGTTTGGTAAACCCAAAGACTCCAGCTTCTTTGATAAGAAAACCTTACTTAACAAAAACTGCTGAGAAAACTGAAGAATAGTATGGCAGAAACTGAGCATATACCAACATATGGAATAGGCCAAGATAAAGTAAAAATAGGTATAAACTTTAGATATAAAAGCTGACACTATAAGCAAACTAGTAGAGCACAGAATAGTTTATCTATCAGATCTATGAAGAAGGGAAAAATTTATGACAAAACAAAAAATAGAGAACACTATGACATACAAACCTGATAATTTTGATTACATTAAATTAAAAAGCATTTGCACAAACAAAGCCAATGCAACCAAGATTGGGAGTGAAGCAGAAAACTTGGGAAGAATTTTTACAGCCAGTGTCTCTGATAAAGGCATCGTTTCTAAAATATATAGAGAATTTATAAGAATACAAGTCAGTCCCCAATTGATAAATGGTCAAAGAATATGAACAGACAGTTTTCAGATGAAGAAATTAAAGCCATCTATAGTCACTATAGCTCTAAATCACCATTGATTAGAGAAATGCAAAGCAAAACAACTTTGAGGTACCATATCACACCTATCAGATTGGCTAACATGACAAAACAGGAAAATGATAAATGTTGGAGAAGATGTGGGAAAATTGGAACATTGTTGCTTTGTTGGTGGAGTTGTGAACTGATTTAGCCATTCTGGAGAGCAATTTGGAACTATGCCCAAAGCACTATAAAAATGTGCATACCCTTTGTCCCAGCAATACCACTTCTAAGTCTGTATCCCAAAGAGATCATAAAAATGGGAAAAGGACCCACATGTACAAAAGTATTTATAACAGCTCTTTTTGTGGTGGCAAAGAATTGGAAATTGAGGGGATGCTCATTAATTGGGGAATTGATTGAACAAGTTGTTGCATATAAATGTAATGAGATACTATTGTGCTAAAGAAATGATGAGCAGAAAGACTTCAGAAAAACGTGGAAAGACTTATATGTACTGATGCTGAGTGAAATGAGCAGAACTGGGACAACACTATGCGCAATAATCGCCACATTGTGTGATGACTGACTTTGATAGACTTGGCTTTTCTCAGCAATTCAAGGATCTTAGACAACTCCAAAAGATTCGTGATGGAAAATGCTATCCACATCCTGAGAAAGAAGTATGGAATCTGAATGCACATGGAAGCATACTATTTGATCTCCTTTTCTTTTGTTGTTTTGTTTTATTGCTTCATTCTTCTGGTTCTTCTCATCAGTTCTAATTCTTCTTTACATCATGACTATGGGGAAAACATGTTTAATACGAATGTATAAGTGGAGCCTATATCAGATTGGGAAAGGGGAGGAGAAGGAGGGAGAGAAAATTTAAAACTTAAAATTTTATGGAAGTAAATGTTGAAAACTAAAATTAATAAATTAATTATTAAAAAAGATAATGAGGGCTATATTAAAATATTCTTAGAAGGAGAAAAGTTTTTTTTAATGCAATTCAATTTTTATTTCCTAAAAGCAAATATAAAGAACTATACACACACACACACACACACACACACACACACACACACACACAGATATATATATTTCACCAAACTGGGTCAATATAAAGTCCTTAACTCTGTCATCTACTGAATTTCCAATCTTAATTCTACATACATGATATTCTGGTGGATGTGAAAAAGTAAATGAATTATGTAGCACAATTTAAAATTTGCTAATTTGAAATTTGAATTTATTTTGGGTTTGATAGATTAATTGAAGAAATTATTCACAGCAGAGATGATATATATGCTGAATGATAACTACCAGAGATATAAGCTGTAAGAGCTTATAAGCTTATATAAGTTATATAGCTATAAGAGTTATAGCTATAAGAATAGAAAGGATAAGTATTCTAAACTGGTTTCTGAATGCAACTAGTATAAAGTGCTAAAACTGGCAAATGAATGGAATGATTTATGTAGTTGTTTTGGAGATTCATTAATTAATGTAATGTAATTAATGTAATGTATTTTGTTTTGTATTTTGTTTTTTGTTATATTTTGTATTTCATTTTGTCATATTTTTATTTTATATATTATATCAGTGTTAGATTTATGAAATTCTTCCATTATTATTCTGGGCTATAATTGTATTAATGCTGGCTTATGAGATGATAGTTAAAGAGACATTTGTACCATTAAGAGGTTATCTCCTTTTTCTCTCTGAATGCTGTGATCTTATGATTTTGATTAATTAGCAACTTTTGTCTCTAAGTCAGTATACTTCCTAATGATCTTAAAATAACCCTTTCAAATTCTATCCTGAAATTAGAGATAATTTTAAGACATTGGCTTACAGAGGAACTATGATTCCATTCCCCCAAAACAAATACACACAGCTTAATAAAGAATGACTTAAAATTTTTCCTATGGTATAGGAATGATTTATAAAGTGAATTTTATGACTAATTATTAGAAAATATTAAATATTAGGAAATAGAAACTCAATTTAACTCAATTGGTATAAATTAGCATCCCATCTTTGAATCAACTTTGGATCATCAGACTGAAGTTTACAAGATTTCCTTCCCCTTCCCTCTAGGGGCTGATATACAATACCTTGAAATATCCAGGCTAATTGTAGTCAACTGCACCTAATTGTCTTTCTAGACTTTGAGTAAACTATCATGTATTCATTTTATGCATAACCTTCCTAGAATACAATTATTTTCTTAATTTTTAAAGATTGATTTTTGCATCAGGATACATTAAACTGAAAAAAAAATATCCAAACTTGCATATGCTTCATAAGTACTAAGGGTTAATGTTTTAATGGTTGTTTTTAGTGTAAACTTATTAATATTGCTATTTGCTTGGGAAATAACTTTTAAGCTATAATAAGTGAAACTTGCTATGTGAACTTGAACATTTGGGGACTATGATATGATTTCCTCTGACCTGGAATCCAGGCATAATGATTTGAATTATTGTTAAATTATTTGAAGTAGTCCACCCCTCTAGGGAAAATGTGAAGAGCTCTTCAAAAGTAGGGAAATCTAAAAATAGAACTAGTGTATATAGATGACTAAGAAGATTTAAAAGATAGTCTTATGGAGGCAATGGCAAGATATTTTTGATGCAGTTTCTCCACTATGTTCTTTCCTTTCTTTTTTCCTTTTTTTTGGCTAGGCAATGGGGTTAAGTGACTTGCCTAGGGTCACACAGCTAGTAAGTGTTATGTATCTGAGGCTGGATTTGAACCAGGTCCTCCTGAATCCAGGGCTGGTGCTCTATCCACTGCATCACCTAGCTGCCCCACTCTTTCCTTTCTCAATAAATGTTTCCCACCTAGTAGAACATGAGCCTGAATAATGTGCAATTGTTACATGATTGCCTATTTCTAAAAAGTATTTGTTACTTTTATCAGAAATGAAACAGAGCTGAGGGAATTTCTTAAACCATGTGACTTCTTTCATAGCAAATTTATCTGCCCACAACAAAAGAACTACAAAAGTTATTTCAATGAATCTTACTATTACAATCACCTAGTATCACTAATCCTACTACAATGAGATGGAGGCATAAAGGACCCTTTTATTTCTACTGTTCTGATTTTGTGGCCATTACTTCTCTCAACTTCCTCATGCACACAATTAGAATAAATCAGGTCTTAGATTTGCAATTTCCTTGCTAATTGGTTCAGTAATTTTATTTTCATATGTAAGATTATATCTTTACTGTCTCACATTCTTTCTTTTGCTGTTTGGGCTAGGCTATTTTTTAAGGTGTTATATTCTTCAGTATTTTTTTTTTTTGGTTTCCTTTAGCAAGCTATTGACTTATTTTTCATGATTTTCTTGCATTACTCTCATTTCTTTTTCCAGTTTTTCCTTTACTTCTCTTACTTGCTTCTCAAGAGCAATATAATTAGATTTTGTAAGTACATTAGAACATATGTGAAGAGCAATGTAATTAGATTTTGTCAGACTCTACTAAAAATACTAAATCTTATCACTAGCAGGTTTTAGCAGTATTACCTAGGCAAATTCTGCCAGGATCATTATACTTGGAAGCTGGCAAGCGATTTTACTAAGAAAAAATGTGAATCTGTCTTAGAAACAAGCTGAAAAGGTCCATCCCCCTGTAAGCGGCCAAGCTAGATGATTTGTGGATAGTGGTCTAGGAAAGATCCTTTTGAGTTAGCATTTCTAAGGGAAAAATGTTTGCCAAAAGCAGATTTACATCTAAACTCAAGAACACAGAACATGAAATCAGTCATCTAAATAGACATTAAGATGCAATTCCTACTCCTTTTTTGTCCACTTCATTATAATGTTGTTTATTTTCCACTGTGTCTTAAAATGTCCTAATCATATTGCAAAGTTAAGACCAAGGTTATCAAGCTGATTTTTATTTCTTCACACATTTCTTGTAGTACAATTGATTTTGATTGATGTTTCCTATTTAGTCTTTAAGAGAGTGTTTTGAATTTTGTAGGATTTGTTCTCTACATCTTTGTTTCATTACCACCCCCTTTGGACTAAGATTCCTATTTTGCTGCACAAATGACTCATTGTATTGTAAAACTATGTACTGAGTAATCCACATTTGATGTATTTCTTTTTTTTTTTAATTAATTAATTTATTTTTAGTTTTCAACATTCACTTCCATAAGCTTTTGAGATTTAAATTTTCTCCACCTCCCCCCACCTCACCTCCTCAAGATGTCATGCAATCTGATACAGGCTCCACATATACATTCTTATTAAACATTTTCATATCAGGCATGTTGTAAAGAAGAATTAGAACCAATGAGAGGAACTACAAGAAAGAAGAGACAAAACAAAACAAAAAAAGAAAGCAAGTAGTGTGCTTTGATCTGCATTCAGACTCTATAGCTCTTTCTCTGGATGTGGATGGCATTTTCCATCATGGTTGTTTTGGAGTTGTCTTAGATCCTTGTATTGCTAAGAAGACCAAAGTCAGTCATCACACAATGTGGCTGTTACTGTGTAAAATATTCTTTTGGTTTGGCTCACTTCACTCTGTAACAGTTCATATAAGTCCTTCTAGGCTTTTCTGAAGTCCATCTGCTCATCATTTCTTACAGCACAATAGCATTGCATTACATTCATATACCATAACTTGTTCAGCCATTCTCTAGTTGATAAGCATCCCCTTAAAAAAAAGAGCTGTTATAAATATTTTTGCACATGTAGGTCTTTCCCCAATTTTTGTGATCTTTTGGGGATATAGACCTAGAACTGGTATTGCTGGGTCAAAAGATATGCACATTTTTCATAGCTCTTTGGGCATAGTTCCAAATTGCTCTCCAGAATTGTTGGATCAGTTCACAACTTCAACAATGCATTAATGTTCCAATTTTCCCACATCTTCTCCAACATTTATCATTTTCCTGTTTTGTCTTGTTAGCCAATCTGATGGGCATGATATGGTACTTGAGATTTATTTTGATTTGGATTTCTCTAGTCAATAGTGATTTAGAGCTTTTTTTCCTTTTTTTTAAAAATTAATTAATTTATTTTTAGTTCCCAACATTCACTTCCAAAAGATTTTGACTTCCAAATTTTCTCTCCATCTCTCCCCTCCCTGCCCAAGACAGTGTGCATTCTGAATACCCCTTCCCATGATCTACTCTCCTGTCTGTCACCCCCCTCTTATCTTATGCCCTTCTCCTACTATTTTCCTGTAGGGCAAGATAGATTCCTCTACCCCATTGCCTATATCATATTTCCCAGTTGCATGTAACAACAATTTTTAACATTTGTTTCTAAAACTTTGGGTTCCAAATTATCTCCTTTCCTCCCTCCCCACCCAACCTCATTGAGAAGGCAAACAACTCAGTGTAGGTTATACATGTGTAGTCATGCAAAACACTTCCATAATAACCATGCTGTGAAAAACTAACTGTATTTCCCTTCATCCTACCCCACATCCTCCATTTACTCTATTCTCTCCTTTGACCCTGTCCCTCTTCAAAAGTGTTTGCTTCTGATTATCCCCTTCTCCAATCTACCTCCCTTCTATCACCGCCCCCCCTTTCTTATTCCCTTCACCCCTATTTTCCTGTAGGGTAAGATAGATTTCCATACCCAATGTGCATGTTATTTTCTCCTTAAGCCAAATCTGATGAGTGTAAGATTCATTCATTCCCTCTCACCTTCCCCCTCCACAGTAAAAGTTTTTCTTCCCTCTTTTATGTGAGATAATTTACGCCATTATACCTCTCCCTTTCTCCTCCCAGTACAATCCTCTCTCACCCCATAATTTTATTTTTTACATATCATCTCTTCATATTCAACTTACCCTGTGCCCTCTGTTTATGTATATTCCCTCTAACTGCCCTAATACTGAGAAAGGTCTCATGAGTTACAAATATCTTTCCATGTAGGAATGTAAACAGTTCAACTTTAATAAGTCCTTTATAATATCTCTTTCCTGTTTACCTTTTCATGCTCCTCTTGAGTCTTGTATTTGAAAGTCAATTTTCCTATTCAGCTCTGGTCTTTTCATCAAGGATGCTGAAAAGTCCTCTGTTTCACTGAATATCCATTTTTCCCCCTGAAGAATTATATTCAGTTTTGTTGGGTAGGTGATTCTTGGTTATAATCCTAGCTCCTTTGGCCTTCAGAATATTGTTACAAACTCTCCAGTCTCTTAATGCAGAAGCTGCTAAATCTTGTATTATCCTGATTGCATTTCCGTAAGACTTGAATTGTTTCTTTCTGGCTGTTTGCAATATTTTCTCCTTGACCTGGAAACTCTGGAATTTGGCTATAATATTCCTAGGAATTTTCCTTTGGAGATTTCCTTCAGGAGGTGATTGGAGGGTTCCTTCAATTTCTATTTTACCATCTGGTTCTAGAATATCAAGGTAATTTTCCTTGATAATTTCTTGAAAAATGATATCTAGGCTCTTTTTTTGATCATGGCTTTCAGGCAGTCTAATATTTTAAAATTCTCCCTCCTGGATCTATTTTCCAGGTCAGTTGTTTTTTTCCAATGAGATATTTCACATTGTCTTCTGTTTTGTTTTAATTTCTTGATTTTTCGTAAAGTTATTGGCTTCCATTTGCTCCATTCTAATTTTTAAGGATTTATTCTTTTCAGTGAGCTTTTGGATTCCCTTTTCCATTTAGCTAATTCTGCTTTTTAAGACATTCTTCTCCTCATTGGCTTTTTGGACTTCTTTTTGTCCTTTGGGTTAGTCTATTTTTTAAGGTGTTATTTTCTTCAGTATTTATTGGATCTCCTTTATCAAGCTGTTGACTTGTTTTTCATGATTTTCTTGCATCACTCTCATTTCTCTTCCCAGTTTTCCCTCTACTTCTCTTACTTGCATCTCAAACTCCTTTTTGAGCTCTTTCATGACCTGGACCTATTCATATTTTTCTTGGAGGCTTTAGATGTAGGAGTTTTGACTTTGTTGTCTTCTTCTGGTTATATGTTTTGATCTTTGTCACCAATGGAAGATTCTATTGTCTGAGTTTTTTTTTTTTGTGTGTGTGTGTGTACTGTTTGCTCATGCTCCCAGACAATTACTTGGCTTTTAAACTCTTTGTTAAGGTAGGGGTCTGCTTCCAACATGGAGGGTGTACTGTTCCAAGCTTCAGGGATTTTTGCAACTGTTTTCAGAGATACTTCTAGGGACCTGTAAATTTTCAGTTCTTCCAAGGTAGTATGATCAAAGGCAAGGAGCCTTTGCCCTTTCCTGGCCTGTACTGTGGTCTATGAGTGACCAAAAGCACTCTTTTCTGTCTTGAAACTGAAGAGGATTCTTTCTGCACCACTGCCACAGGCACTACCATTCCAACACTCCTCCTCACCCCAGGGCTACCACCCAGGACTGTGACCCAGATTCAAGCATGGGGCAAGCAAGAGAATCCTTCCTCAGGACTAGCAAAGAGATCCATGCAATCCCACTCTGATCAGCTTCTTTATCCCCCTACTGTCTGTCGGCCAAGAGCTCCAGAAGCAGCTGCTACCCTGGGGCTGCACCAGGACTGGGGCCAGTCTGTGCTCCTCTCTCCTCTGTCATCCATGTCTGACAGCCCTTTCCTAGTAACCTTCTAAGTTTTCTTTGGCATTTGTGGGATGAGAAGTCTGGAAACAACCACAGCTTTCTGTGATTCAGTCCCATGAGGCCGGTTCCATGTTCACTAAGGCCAGTCTTTGACTGTGTGGCCCATATGCTGAACTAAACTCCTCCCCAGCCTGGCTCAACAGATCTTTCCCAACAACCATCAGGTTGTCTTAGGCTGGAAATTTGTTTCACTCTGTCTTTTTGTGAGTTCTGCTGCTCTACACTTTGTTTAGAGTCATTTTTACAGGTATTTGGAGGAGTTTGAGGGGGAACTCAAGCAAGTCACTTTTACTACTCTGCCATCTTGGCTCCACCTCCCCCTAGAGCTTTTTTCATATCCTTATAGATAGCTTTAATTTCTTCCTCTGAAAACTGCCTATTCATAACCTTTGACTATTTATCAATTGGGGAATGACTTGTCTTCCTCTAAATTTGATGCAATTTTCTATATATTTTAGTTATAGGCCTTTATCAGAGACACTGACTGTAAAAATTCTTTCCCAGTTTTCTGCTTCCCTTCCAATCTTGGTTGCATTGGCTTTGTTTGTGTGAAAACTTTTGAATTTAATGTAATAAAAATTACCCGTTTTGTATTTAATAACATTCTGTATCTCTTGTTTGGTCATAAATCATTCCATTCTCCATAAATCTGACAGGTAAACTATTCATTGCTCTCCCAATTTGCTTATAGTATCAGCCTTTATATCTAAATCATGTACTCATTTTCACTTTATTTGACAGCATTTTTCAAGAAGTATCAAAGGGGAGATTTGTAGAAGAAATGGATAAAACCTGTGTGGTGTGAGTTTGGGTAAAAAATATTACCTGAAAAAAAGTAATTGTCAAAAGTCAAAAGAATTGTCAAAAGAAGAGAAAATTCCTCAGCCTGTATGTGATTTAACAAGATAAGCCCACTGATTCTATCTTAAAAGAGGTCTCCACTGACTTAAAGATTTCTTGCCACATCATGATATTTTGACAAGACTATCCTTAGAGAAATACATTATCTTTGCAACTCCCCAAACCATATGGTAAAAATATCCTAACTTCAAGTTAACAAATCTCCACAAAATCGCCTAATATACTGTACCTAAATAAAGTAATTGAGCAGTTTCATCTGATAGACTCCTTTTGCCACTGATAGTGTCAACCTATGAGCATTTAAAACCCTATATATCTGTGTGTTTCCCTTTATTCTGTACATGGCTACCAGCTTGGCAACTGCCCATCAGTGGATTCTGTTTGAATATTTTTATCTTCTAGCCTTGCCTCCTGATTATTGACCTCCAGTCAACTTGACCAAGGTGGGAGAACTTAGCCTCTGGTAGGATTTTAGGACCTCTGTGTTTAGGAATTACCCAATATTAACTATGTAATTTGTTAATTATTGTAATTAATAATAACAAAAATATGTAAAAACTAGTCAGGATATTTTAGTTCTGAAAAAGATCATTATCACTGTTACTACTAACATTATATTATTATAACTAGAGATGACTTATTACTCCTGGAAATGCAGGTCTGCCATTCACTTCATTCATGATACGAAATGTAGTATCTACTCAATAATTCTCTTGTCTTCTTTATAAGAGAAAAGGTGAAACAGATTTATCAGGAAACAAGACCTCTCCATCTTCTTTCTTGCTACGTTTTCAAGCTTGTCCAGCGATGATAGGAAAAGAGTCTTTTGCCTCTAACCTCTTTCTTAGTAAGGATTATTTTTCTCATTGTACATTTGTATCCCTGTAACCACAGTATAATAGGCACTTAATAAATACTTGTTGATGATTGATTGATTGAACTTCTCTCAAGCCAACATTCTCAACAATCTTTCCAAATTAACAGTCAAAACTACAACTTTCACAATATTCCACTTGCCTCTTAAAGATAGAGCAATAATTGTATTTATAATTTCTATGGGGAGATATAGTGAAGTAAATAAGTGTTCTACATGTATCACAGTTGTCTCTGGATGGATACTGACCTGAATGGAAGAGGACATATCATTAAATAAAATACGGAGAAGAAAATGGAAGGAAGTACTTTTCTTAGATTTGCCTAGGGGGATAACCATTAACCCAAAAAGGGATAGAGTGACCATGAAATACAAAATTGAGAAATTTTACTGTATATCATTTAATTTTTTTTACATGAACATTAATCAAGAATGGACAAGAGAAAAAAATGGTTGAATAGAAAAAAATGTTTCACCTCATACTTATAATAAGGTTCTGAATCCAATGCACATGTGTATGAGGATAGAAAGATAGATAGATCTGTGTGTGTGTGTGTGTGTGTGCATATAGACTGACAGAAATATTTACACCAAGATATATTCTCTGTTGGATAAGTGATCAAAGGATATATGCAAACATTTTTTCAAAGGAAATGCAACTTACCAATGATCATATGAAAATATTCTCCAAATAATCATAATAAGAGAAATATAAATTAAAACAACAATCACTTCAGACACAGGTGGAGAAGATAAAAGAAATCTTAACACTCAAAGTTGGAAGGACTCTGGGAAGATAGGTGTTACCAAATGCCTTTGGTAGAATTGTAAATTGATCCAACTCTTCTGATAATTTGAAATTATGAATCAATCAATGAACAAACCAGGCACTAAGGACATAAAGACAAAAACCAAACATTCCTTTTAGGAGATTCCATAGGAGAAGTAATACATACTTGATATAACATATACAAGAATGTCCATATGAAAAATATTTTTTAAAAAAAGAAATACAAGTAGGGATAAGGAAAGCTCAGTGCTTCTTCAGATAGTGCAAAACAGAATAGGTTGCTGAGGGAATAGGGTATAGAAACACAGACAGAACCTATCCCATACTTTGGAAATAAGTCAGGACACCCATGCCAGTAAACTTTGTTCCCCTCATGGCTAAAGCACTTTTGTAGGCATGCTTGAGCATCTGTAACTCCAGTAAATAGAGGGAAGGCATAGAGTGATTGACTAAGAACACAAGAAAAAAGGCTGAAACAGAAAGACATTAAGAGAAAGACACTCAATAAACGGCCAGTGCACAAACAGATAAACTTAAAAATCAGAAAGAAAATGTAAAACAGCAATGAGAAACAAAGATATGGTAGACTGACAAAAATCTTTAAGTGTTAAGAAGCAGCACAGCACAGCTCTCTCCACAGCTACTCAAAAAAAAAAAAACGATTGAAGTAACTGACGTCTTTCTACCCAAGTTCTGGAGACTAGCAGAAGGTCTAAGAGGTAAGAAGAGGAGTGAAAAGGAAATAAACGTTTATTTTATTTATATTTATTCATTCATTAATTTATTTATTCACTCATTTATTTATTTATTCATTCATTCATTTATTCATATTAAATAAACCTATTATATTCCAGTCACCGTGCAAATCACTTTACAAATGTTATCTCATTTGATCCTCAAAGCAACTCCATAAAATAGGAGTTGTTTTTTCAGCACAGTTTTACAGTTGAGGAGACCTTAAAAAGCAAAGGTTAAATGACTTGCTGAGAATTACACAGCTAGTGAGTGCCTGAGGCCAGGTTTTTTTTTTTTATTTGCTTTTTGGTAAGGTGATCCAGGTTAAGTGTCTTGCCCAGGGTCACACAGCTAGTAAGTGTTAAGTGTCTGAGGCTGAATTCGAACTCAGGTCCTCCTGACTCCAAGGCCAGAGCTCTATTCACTATGCCACCTAGCTGCCCCCTGAGTTTTGAACTTAGGTCTTCCAGACTCCAGGCCCAGAACTCTAGCTGCTGTACTACCTAGCTGCCACACTAGGAAGTGGGTCAATCCAGTGTAAACATGGGCTCCGTAATGCTTGTACTAACCAATTTAATATGCTAGAGCTTCCCTTTTTCACTGGGGAAACATAATGAAATTACACAGCAACTAGTCAATCAGGAGGACTTCTGATGCTCAGGGTTACTTGACATGCCAGTGACCCTTTGCAAAGTAACTTTAGCTGAATCACAGATGCCTGCAACTGCTGAAACCAACCTTGGCCAGCTCTGAGATAAAAGGAAACACCTTGGTTCTCAACTTATCTAAGAAGCAGAAAACGTTCCGCTTTCTGATTTATTGCATTTATAGATATCTTCTCCCTAGACTCTCACTTCCCACCTGACTTCCCAATTTATTATGTTTCTTCCTTAATCCTGACTTAGTCATAAATCCTAAATACCTTAAATACATACAAATACCTTAACTTTTCCAACTCTTCTCCAAACAGATGTGGACATTGTCTCACTGTTCCAGCTTGCAAGCTCCTTTTCAGGCAATAAATGGATTTATAATCTTTGTACCCCTTTTTTGGAACTGGGGTTTCTTCCATTTTAATAGTTCACAGGGGTTTTTAATTTAAGACCAGAAAACCCATACAAAACATTCTAGCGTGGGGACTGAGTAGGGGCTGTAGCCGTGTATGGAGCAGGGAAAAGAAACAAAAGAACACCTAGAGCACAGATCCAGCATGGGCTTGGGACTTGAATCTATGTACTCTATGGAGTCCATACCTACATCGAACCCACAACTCAAGTTTCTCTGACTGATAAGACCACAGTTTATACTATACAATTACATATGTTATACAATTATAGGGTGGCAGAACCTCCTAAAGAATGCTGAGATACTGAAGAAAGAAGAGTCCAAACCAGTGTAGGTTTTATATGTAGATTTATTAGAACTTATTAGGTTAGTTGGGGGAGTTTACTCACAGGATACCAGCCCTAGGTGGCAACAGGACAATGTGGTGGATCCCTGTATCTACAGAACAAAGAAGGCACAGTGTTCCCCAAATTAACCCTGCAATTAGCATAATCAGTACAGAACATCTCTTTTTTTGCTTAATATAAATTTATTTATTTTTAGTTTTCAACATTTACTTCCACAAGATTTTGTGTTCCAAATTTTCACCCCATCTTGCCCCTCCCCCACCCCAAGATGGCATGCATTCTGAATACCCTTCCCCTAGTCACCTTCTCTTCTATCTCTCCCCCCCTTCTCTTATCCCCTTTCCCTTCTATTTTCCTGTAGGGCAAGATAGATTTCTGTTGCCCATTTCCTGTATTTCTTATTTCCCAGTTGCATGTGAAAACCTTTTGTTTTTTTAAACATGTGTTTTTAAAACTTTGGGTTCCAAATTTTCTCCCTTCTTCCCTCCCCATGCACTCTCATTGAAAAAGCAAGCAACTCAATATAGGTTATACATGTGCAGTTATGCAAAACACTTCCATAGTAGACATGTTGTGAAAAACTATTTCCCTTAATCCTACCCTTCCCCTCCCATTTATTCTATTCTTTTCACCCTGTCCCTCCTCAGAAGTATTTGCTTCTGATTACCCCCTTTCCCAATCTGCCCTCCTCTCTATCATCCCCCTGCTCTCTTCAACACTTCTCCCCCTATTTTTCTGTAGGGTAAGACAGATTTCCATACCCAATTGAATGTGTATGTTGTTCCCTCCTTAAGCCAAATCCTATGAGAATAAGATTTACTCATTCCCTCTCACCTTCCCCTTTTCCCCTGCACTGTAGGAGCCTTTTCTTTCCTGCTTTTTTCATGAGATAATTTACCCTATTCTACCTCTACCTTTCTTCTTCTCCTAGTATAATCCTCTCTCATTCCTTAATTTTATTCTCCAGATATGACCCCTTAATCTTCAACTCACCCTGTGCCATCTATCTATCTATCTATCTATCTATCTATCTATCTATCTATCTATCTATCGTCTATCTACATACATATTTTTTTCTTCCAACTACCCTAATACTGACAAAGGTCTCAAGAGTTATAAATATCATCTTTCCATGCAGGAATGTAAACAGTTCAACCTTAATAAGTCTCTTATGATTTCTCTTTCCTGTTTACCTCTTCATGTTCCACTTGAGTCTTGTATTTGAAAGTCAAATTTTCTATTCAGCTCTGGTCTTTTCATCAAGAATGCTTGAAAGTCCTCTATTTCACTTAATGGCCATTTTTTTTCCCCTCAAGGATTATACTCAGTTTTGCTGGGTAGGTGATTCTTGGTTGTAATCCTATCTCCTTTGCTCTCTGGAATATTATATTCCATGCCCTGTGGTCCTTTAATGTAGAAGCTGCTAAATCTTGTGTTATCCTGATTGTGTTTCCAAGTACTTGAATTGTTTCTTTCTGGCTTGTAATATTTTCTCCTTGACCTGGGAACTCTGGAATTTGGCTACAATATTCCTAGGAGTTTTCCTTTGGGGATCTCTTTCAGGAGGAGATATGTGGATTCTTTCAATTTCTATTTTGCCCTCTGGTTCTAAAATATCAGGGCAGTTTTCCTTGATAATTTCTTGAAAGATGATGTCTGGGCTCTTTTTTTTTGAACATGGCTTTCAGACAGTCCAATAATTTTTAAATTCTCCTCCTGGATCTATTTTCCAGGTCAGTTGTTTTTCCAATGAGATATTTTACATTGTTTTCTAATTTTTCATTCTTTTGGATTTTTTTTTTTACAGTGTCTTGATATCTCATAAAGTCATTAGCTTCCAACTGCTCTATTCTAATTTTTAAGGAAGTATTTTCTTCAGCAGTCTTTTGGACTTCCATTTCCATTTGGCCAATTTTGCTTTTCAGGGCATTCTTTTCATTGGCTTTTTGGACCAGTTTTGCTGTTTGGGTTAGGCTATTTTTTAAGGTGTTATTTACTTCAGTATTTTTTTTTGTGTGTGTGTGTCTCCTTTAGCAAGCTATTGACTTGTTTTCATGATTTTCTTGCATCACTCTCATTTCTCTTCCCAGTTTTTCCTCCACTTCTCTTACTTGCTTTTCAAACTCCCTTTTGAGCTCTTCCAGGGCCTGGGACTGATTCATATTTTTCTTGGAGGCTTTGCATATAGGAGCTTTTGACTTTGTTGTCTTCTTCTGGTTGTATGTTTTGATCTTTGTCACCAAAGTAAGATAACATAGGCTGATTCTTTTTGCAAGGTGTTCTCATGATCCCAGCCAATTACTTGAGTTTTAAACTCTGTGGAGAATGTACTGTCCCAAGTTTTGGGGTTTTGTGCAGCTGTTTTCAGAGATCTTCTAGGGACTAGTAAATTTTCCAGTTCTTCCAAGGTGCTATGATCAAGGGCGAGGTGTTTACTCCTTTCCTGGCCTGTGCTCTGGTCTATTAGTGACCACAAGCACTCTTTTCTGTCTTGGAACTGTGAGGAGAATTTGCCTTCCCCAGCCACTACAAGCTGTACCACACCAGTGCTTCTCCTCTACCCAGGACACCCACCCAGAACTGTGACCCAGATCCAAGCACAGGCAAAGCAAGAGAATGCTGCACCAGCAGAGAGATCCCTGCAATCCCTCTCTGATCAGCCACTTGATTCCCCCTCAGTCTGTGGGCCTGAAGCTCAGGAGGCAGCCACCACCCTGGAGCCATGCTCAAGGAGTGGCCTGAAACCTAGCTTCTCTCAACACTGCAGAAACAGACTTTTGCCATTGACTTTCTAAGCTGTCTTTGGTGTTCATGGGTTGAGAAGTCTGAAAACTGCCACAGCTGCCTGCGAGTCACTCCTCTGAGGCCTGCTCCAGGCTCACTGTGGCCTGCATGCCCATGCTGAACTGTGCTCCTCTTACTGCCCAGAGTGATATACCTTTCTGATCAACCATCCAGATTGTCTTGAGCTGGAAATTTGCTTCACTCTTTTTGTAGATTCTGCTGCTTTAGAATTTGTTTAGAGCCATTTTTTACTGGTATCTGGAGGAGTTTGGGGGAGAGCTTAAGCAAGTCGCTACTTTCACTCTGCCATCTTGGTTCTGCCCAGAACATATTGTGTATCTTTACATGTACTCCTTGTCCTGGTTGTTCAGTTGAAAACTCCAGTTCTGGTTTGTGTGCTGAAACGGTGATCCCATGGGATAAATAGAGCTTCTTATACTGTTTACATTCTTTCAAGATAGCTTATATTAATTTTGGAGTCAAAGATTATGCTCTCACACTGCTCTTATTTGTACACTCCACCCCTCTTGACCTACTTATATGTTCTTTCTGATAAAACTTCCTCAAAGTTCCTTGAGCAGTACATGACTGGTTTCATTAGCAAGGAGGAAGCAGAAGAGCCTACCAATGAACTACATTGGAGGCAAAATCCACAACAGCAATAAAAGCACAAGTAGGGAAACAGCATAACCAACAAGAGAATTATTACAACTGTTATGATTTGCTTCCATCCCAATGGCAGATGGTGATTAGTGGGAAAACTGAAATTCTTATCTTAACTCATTACAGACTAGCTGAATTTCTGAACTAAGTTCAGAGACAAAGAAACATGGTTTGGGCAATTTTAGAACACATTAGGGTTATACAGGATGGTATTAGAATCAATTACAAAATGGAATTAGAATAGTTTGATTTTCTCAATTTCCCTTTTTTTTTTGTCAAAGGGAGACATGTCAGAATTTTCCCTGACTGGTCAATATAAGAACAACAAGAATGATGAATCATAGTACAAGACTTTGTAAGGATATCTAAAATCAAGAAATTAAATTTTAGTAGGAAAATTCACATGACATGATGTATTCACAGATAACTGAGAGAACTCAGTATCCAGATACAGTGAAACAAAAACCCAAAGAAATACAATAATGATCATCAATATTACCATTGTCTTGTTTTTTAGTAACCTCCTCATAATGTCCTTTTAATCAGCAAATTTCATGTTGGATCTCAGATGTCCCATGTAGTAGTATGGTCTCTGGAAATATTTTCTCTCAGAGTAGCTCTGAAATGGGTTACTCTTTTTTTTTTTTTGCTAGGCAATGGGGTTAAGTGACTTGCCCAGGGTCACATGGCTGGTAAGTGTTATGTGTCTGAGGCCAGATTTGAACTCAGGTCCTCCTGAATCCAGGGCCAGTGCTCTATCCACTGTGCCACCTACCTGTCCTGAAGTGAGTTCCTCTTTAGTAGATTTGCTCCTCTGGTTCCAAGTTACTTGTAGAGATTCCTTGGATATTCCTGCCAAAATCTTTTACAAAATGTATCTCAATACAAGTTAGTACAGTTTCTTAAATTTTACTTCTCCGATAACTAGTTCATGTGGTGAAGACTAGCTCAAACCCTATGTTCTGATCTTATTAACAACAGAGGTATAAGAAGAACATCAAATCAGGGATCCATAGTTCATTTAAAACTTCAGAGAATTTAGGTTTTTATATGTCCCATTTGAGTCATTTACATTTGACATATAAAATTGTCTGATCTTATTGCTTTCCCAAAATTTTACACTCCAACTAATTCCCTCTTTTATATGAAAACGTAGTTAACATCATTGGTGGTAGGTAGAAGCTTTCCGCCCCTAGGTTCAATAATTACATAAATGAATTTACTTATAAGAAGCTAACTTCACTCTAATAGTAACACAAAGATCTGGAATAGGGAGACTCTGAGAAGTCCACAGGGCTGGCTGAAGAGGGCTGAAGGGATGGGATGGGCCTGGCCCAGGATGGGGACCCTGGCAGTGCTGTTGTTGGACAGGCTTCTGCACATTTTCTCCTTCTGGAGGCACCAGACCTGCTCAATGTGGGCCAGGTGGACAAGATCTGGAATGAAACTCCTGCCTGTGCCTTCCAGTGGAGGAGACTAAGCCTGAACTGATTAAATTTCTCCAACATTTCTCAAGTGAATAAAGGAGCACAGACATGGAAACAGTACTACCTCCATTGTTCTTAGCTAGAATACTAGATGGCTTGTGGGAGGCCCTCACAAGTTTTCACTTGCAAAGCCATTTCAGGGTATGAGGGAAAGATAAATGGAATGGCTTACCTCTCAGCCATCCAACACAGATTTGATGGGCAGGGGAAGGCAGTGGTGAGCACTATGTTAGCAGACTGCACTGTCCATACCTGGAATGTGCAAGAGGGCACTGAGAGATGGTCTAGCTCTGTTCAGTCAGCACCACTGAGGAGCCTTCTGACTGTCCCTGAGCACCAGCTGGTCATCATCATGGACCAACAAAGTGTGGGATGGACAAACTGGGAAGGAGCAGGCCACTTTCATCACATCCTCTACCTAGTGTAATCTGGTGCTCTGTGGGGTGCCAGAGAGTCCTTTTTTGACAATGGCCATTACAGAAGGTGTGCTTTATACCTTAACAGTTATCTGCTTGAAGGAGGTCTCCTAAATTACTGCATTTCAAAATCGTCATATAGATTTCCTATGCTGCTAACCTGACAAGAACTGGATGTTAGTTGGCTCTACAGAGACTCCAGATGTTTTGGTAAAGATATTTCATACAGATTCCTTGACCAGACTGTCTGAAGATAATCCTCTTTCTAATTCCCTGCCTGTTGGGAAATGACAGTGTGCCAGCGAGGCACCCAAAGAAGCAACCAGTTTAATAGTGCTGTACAAAGATAGAACAAACAGAAACTTGTCTGTTACCACTTTTGATATAGCATCCAAACAATCCAAGAACAAAGTGGAAATACTGGCACAACAGGTTGCAAGTTTCATATTGCCAGAATCCATCACTATGCCTCATACACTAGAAAGCCATGGTGGTAACATCATTCTTCTAGGATGTGGATCAGAGCTGACAATCTTTTCAGTCACTAGAAACCAGTTAGCATCCTTTCAAGACCATCACCAGGCAGTCACATGCATATGGGTGGACAGTTTTCATGTTGTTACCTCCTCCCAGGACATCTCTCTATCAGTATTTGCATGGAAAGGGGAAAAGAATACTGTAGTTCTGAGGAACTACTGTCACTTACTAGGGGAGTCTCAGAGGTGGTCCAGTGGATTCACAGATGTGGCATGTGACCATGTGAGCATCATGGGTGTGGAGTCTAGAAAACGTGGCAAGAGCATTTTAGGGTGTATTTCTTTAATCTATAACATATTTAAGATGATGGTAATTATAATTTTGTCTCTCCATTCTGACTTTAGTAAAGAACATTAAAAATTATAAAAATGTTGACCAATAAAACAAAAAGATCTGGAATGAGATGTTTACATGCACTAAGTAAATAATTTTCAATTGTATACAGAGAACAGTGTATGTCAAATGTGTTGCCTGTAGTATAACATATTCAGTTGTTAGCCATATTCAAATGGAATAGATATTATGCAAACATTCTCCACTAAGATGACTGATTGCAATGAAATTCTATTCCTTAAAATGAAACAAAAATGTTTCTGATTTAAACCTCATAAATTAAGAGATTCATATCTTTGTTTTACAATTTTTTTCAAATTTTCTATCCAATTATTCCCATATCATTCTGAAAGAATAGGATACATAAAGGACTTAATTTTATACACAACTCTGTAAGTGTTAGTGGGCAGATGACAAGCCCAAGTATTAACTTATTAGTCTTTGGAATATGGAATGACCACGCATTTAGACAGAAAATAATTATAGAAATTTGATATATAAATAAAAAAGCATGCAAATGATTATAGCAACTTTAAAACTGGTCCCACAGGCCTAGGCCTCAAGGCACAGAATGACTTAACACGTGTATGCCAGAATATAGCACCCTTAGTCAAGTTTGATTTCGGGTAAGAGTCACAATTGACAAGTAATCATGCAGTAACAATTCCACCTCATAGTCACTGAGGTTTAATCAGGTGGGAAACATTCTTGTTCAAAGAGAAGTAATGCAGTGGGGAAACTGATTTAATAGAATTCTCCTTTGGGGCATGCCAAGGTCATCATCTCCATCTTCCCTCCCCCCCCCATAGAGATTTCCACCTATTACAATTCAGGATCACACTCCCTCTGAATATCTTGTGGCATCTACCTTTAATGGTGGATTACTGATCCATCAGACAACTATACTTGAATTCAAAACTCAGAAAAATATTAATTACAATACTAAGAGATTTTATCTCAAATAATTTTATCTCAATGTTTCTGGGGTTTTTTTTGTTTGTTTTTTGTTTTTTTGGTTGGGCAATGGGAGTTAAGTGACTTGCCCAGGATCACACAGCTAGTAAGTGTTATGTGTCTGAGGCTGGATTTGAACTCAGGTCCTCCTGAATCCAGGGCTGGTGCCCTATCCACTGCACCATCTCGCTACCCCCTCCAAGTTTCACTAACCAAAGCTTAGGGCTAAATAACTATTTTTACTCTCATGGTGTTACAATAAGCAATAAAAGATTTCCAGGGCTCACACATACACAGAGTTCACTTAACATTCTTTTCTTGTTCCCTTTTACTTCATCTCAAGTTCAAACTCATCCAGGTATAAAGAACAATTATTAGAAAAAACTTCTATGTTATAAATAGACTTGCAAATTCTCAGTAAACAAATGTAATTGTTTAGGAATTCCCATAATGCAAACAAACTTTTTAACAGGGCTGATGACCTTGTCCAGATAGATGGTTTCAAGAAACTTGACAAGTTTACAAATAAGGGAAGTCTAAAAGGTGTTTTCCTTGTATCTTTTTGCACATTATAATGACCATTTTTTTCACTTTAAAAATATTTTTTTGCACTCCTTACAAATTGTCAGCACTCAGTAATAGATGTAACTAGCAGGATTTTCCTCAAGACATTGTAGCTCATCTATCTGGGAGTTCTCAGGAAGGGCTTGGGCTCACTCCTCCTGTTCCCTTAAATAGGTTTCTCTTTCTGTAGGGAGGAAGCAAGAATTCTTAGAATTCAAATTGAACATTTTAATATTACATATGTGTATATTATATAAAAATGGGTAGGAATCTTGTATGATTTAAAGTAAAATTTCTAATTTCAAGACACACATGAATTTAAAAAGATGATTTTAAATTGTTCAGTGCTTCACTTTAGTTTGTAAGACTCCCTAAGTGTCTAACTAAATGTTCCAATTTAAACTCAATTAATTTTTGGTTGTTTCCTGATTCTCACAAATTCTTTCTCTTTTTCACAGACCAGGAAAGAGTTAATATTCCAAAGTATAGCTCTGCAGCCTATTTTTTCCTTTCACTTTAAAATTTCACTGACACCCTCCCTCTTTATAATCAGAGAGATGATCTTCTTCTCTAGCTGTAAACCAACATATCTGTCATTACAGGAGTGCAGGTGGTAGATGCTCTTAATTCCCTTAAAACAATTAATGAATGTTAACCGCAAACTTGCCAGAATATTTTAGCATTTAGAGAAATGCAGAGGGCCGGCTTTGGGGAGTTGGAGGGCTTAGGCCAGCCCGGGTCTTACCTGCAGCTTGTACTAAGCCTGACAGCTGTGAAACTCAGGATGTCGGCTCACCACCCCCCTGTTCCATCTCTTGAGAACAGGATGCAGGAAGGGAGGAAACGGATAGGGTACAGGACAAGACGCAGGAAAGAAAGTAACAGACAAGGTACAAGGAAGTAAGGAAATCACCTAATTAGATTTGTACTTTTCATGAATAACAATGTTACTGTTGCTTGATCCAGTACTCTATAAGCCTGAGCCCTCAGATCAATAAACGGAGTTTGTTCTTCACTGCCCTCACCTGGCCCGTGATTCTTTCTCTCTTCACACTCTGCCGGCATCAGACCACAGCCGGGACGCAGGTGCTCCCGGCATAGAAACATTCAAATTAAAATTTAGGGATTCACAGTAGAGAATTTACATTTTGGTGCCAAACTCATTTTCTAGTTAGATTATGATGGAAAAAAATTATGAAATAAGGATGCCCATTACCATAACTATTATTCAATATTGTGCTAGAATATTTAGTTTTGGCTAGAAATGTTAGTTTTACCAATAAGAGAAGAAAAAGAAATTGAAGGATTTAAAATAGGTAAAGAAGAAACAAAGCTATCACTCTTTGCAGATGATATGATGGTATACTTAGAGTATCCTAGAGAATCAAGTAAAAAACTACTTGAAACAATTAACAGCTTTAGCAAAGTTGTAGGATATAAAATAAACCCACATAAATTATCAGCATTTATATATATATATATATATATATATATATATATATATATATACTAACAAAGCTCAACAGCAAGAGATAGAAAGGTAAATTCCACTTAAAGTTACTGTAGACACTAGAAAATATTTGGGAGTGTACCTGCCAAAACAAACCCAATAATTGTATGAACACAATTACAAAACACTTTTCACACAAATAAAGTCAGATCTGAATAATTGGGAAAATATCAGTTGCTCACGGGTAGGCTGAGTTAATATAATAAAAAATGACAATTCTACCTTAATTACTTTACTTATGCAGTGCCGTACTGATCAAACAACCAAAAATATCTTATGGAGCTAGAAAAAATAATAACAAAATTCATCTGGAAAAACAAAAGGTCCATAATATCAATGGAATTAATGAAAAGAATTGCAAGGGAAAGTGCCTAGCCATACCAGATCTTAAATTGCATTATAAAGCAGAATCATCAAAACTACTTTGTAGCTGTGAAGTAATTGAGTGGAATGGATTAGGTACACAAGACACAATAGTTAATGACTTTAGTGATGTGCTGTTTGATAAACCCAAAGACTCTAGCTTCTGAGATAAGAACTCATTTTTGTTAAAACAAAAACTGCTGGTAAAACTGGAAAAGAGTATAGCAGAAACTAGGTGTAAACCAAAATCTTACACCATATGCCAAAAGTAAAAATGGATACAGGATTTAGATATAAAGGCTGATAATATAAGCTAACTGGGAGAGAAATGAATAGTTTCCTAGTCAGATTTATGGGGATGGCAAGAATTTATGACCAAACAAGAGGTAGAGAACATTATGAAATGCAAAATGGATGACTTTGATTACATTAAATTAAAATATTTTTGAACAAATAAAGCCAATGTAACCAAGATTAGAAGGGAAGGAGAAAACTGGGAAAGAATTTTTACAACCAGTGTCTTTGATAAAGGCCTCATTTCTGACATATATAGGGAACTGAGTCAAATTTATAAGAATACAAGTCATCCCCCAATTGAAAAATGGTCAAAAGATATGAACAGGAAGTTTTCAGAGGAAGAAATCAAAGCTATCTATGTATGTATCTATCTATCTATGCATCTACCTATCTATCTATCTATCTAAAGCTATCTGGAGTCATATGAAAAAATGCTCTAAATCACTGTTGATTAGAGAAATGCAAATCAAAGTAACTCTGAGGTACCACTTCACACTTAACAGGTTGGCTAACAAAACAGTAAAATGATAAAAGTTGGAGAAGATTTAGGAAAATTGGAACACCAGTGCATTGTTGGTGGAGTTGTAGCAATTTGAAACTATGCCCAAAGGACTATAAAATTGTGTATATCCATTGACCCAGCAATACTACTTCTAGGTCTGTATCTGAAAGAGATCATATAAATGGAAAAAGGACCCACATGTATAAAAACATTTGTAGCAGGCTCTTTTGGGGTGGCAAAGAATTGGAAATTGAGAGAATGTCCATCAATTGGGGAATGGATGAACAAGTTGTGGTACATGAATGTAATGGAACACTATTGTTCCATAAGAAATGAGGAGCAGATGAATGTCAGAAAATCCTGGAAAGACCTATATGAACTGATGCTGAGTGGAGTGAGAAGAACCAGGAGAATATTGTGCACAGTAACAGTCATATTGTGTGATGGCTGACTCTGATAGATTTAGCTCTTCTTTTTTTTTCTTTTTTTGGGGGGGTCTAGGCAATGGGGTTAAGTGACTTGCCCAGGGTCACACAGCTAGTAAGTGTTATGTGTCTGAGGCCATACTTGAACTCAGGTCCTCCTGAATCCAGGGCCGGTGCTTTATCAACTGTGCCACCTAGCTGCCCCTGATTTAGCTCTTCTTAGCAATGCAAGGATGTAAGACAACTTCAAGGACCTCATGATGGAGGGTACTATCCATATCCAGAGAAAGAACTGAGTCTGAGTCCAGAACTATTTGCTTTCTCTCTTAGTGTTTTGTTTCTTCTTTCTCATGTTCTTTCTCAGGGTTCCTTAATGGGAAAATATGTTTAATATGAATGTATATGTACAGCCTATATCAGATTGCATGCCATCTTGGGGAGTGAGGAGGGGACAAAGGGGGAGAAAAATTTATAGCTCAATATCTTATGAAAGTAAACACTGAAAATTAAACCTAACTAAATAAATCATTAAATATTTTTTTCCCCTAAAAAATGCACCTGTCTTGTTTCTTTCATATTCTGATCTGACACAGCCAACAACATACAGGCTTCCCCTATGGATGCTTGTCAAGGCACAAGTCAATATACATTTTCCTACTGTCCCTGCAGGCTGCCCCCTCCCACCAGGATGTAGCTATTCCCACTTCACAAATAAGCCATCTCAACACCAAGGATGGCTGGATTTTCCCCAATGGAGGCTTCTCTCCCCAAACATATTTTTTCAATAGTCTGCCAACCACACCAAATGTAAAGACACAAAATCTGTTCTGCACTGATTATGACAACTATAGGGTGGCAGATTCTCCTAGAAAATATTGAGATACCAAAGAAAGAAGGACAGTATACACCAATGTGAGTTATATGTACATATTTATTAAGGTTTATTAGCTTAATTGGAGGAGCTTACTCACAGGATGCCAGTTCTGGTATGACAATATGGTAGATCCCCACACCTGCTATGAAATCAGGCCCGGTATTATATAGATTCAGAATAAAGAAGGTATAATGCTGAGGATTACCTGTGGTCATGTGTAAGTTTTCCTGTGGAATAGTTAGAGCTCCTTTTGCTGTTTGCATTCATTCAAGTTAGTTTATATTAACTGTGGAGTCATGTCTGTATAGTGGTGTACAGTGCACATCAGGGATGTCCCTATAATTCTATCATTTGGAATCTTCAAAGACTTCCAGCTAGTTGACAGGGGCTAAGGCCAGCAACTGTCTACTAGGACCTTAAACAGGCACTAAGGTACATGTCTTCCACTTGGATCCTAATCAGGGTCTGGAGCTTCTAATATTCAGAATAGAAGGGCATTTATCAAATGTCATCCTTAGATCAGGCTGCTTAGAACCCTGAAAGTTTGCACTCTCTGCTCAGAGCTACCCCTGAGATCCTTGAAACATGCAGCACTCAATACTTGGAAAAGTGGTGGCAGGTCCCAGATAATGTAGATCAGGACCACACAAGACCTGAATAATCTCCAGAGAAATGAAAACCTAAACCTAACACAAAGACTAAATTCAGGCAGGAGGAATAAACAAATAAACAAAAAGAGAATAAAAAAATGAAGATCTGGGGACATCCAATGCACAAACCAAAAGAAGAAAATAACCCTATAATATCTATAGAAAAAACACGAAGGTAAATGAAACTTGGCCACAAAGTCAACTGGAATTCTTGGAAGAAATTAAATTTTTTTGAAAAATGTATTATAAATTAAATAAGAGTTAGAGAGAAAATAATTGGAAAAGGAATGAAATATTTTAGAGGCAGAACTTGGAAGGAGAAATATCAACTTAATCAAGACAAAGAAAATCTTACATAAGTAATAGACTCCCTGAAAATTGGAATGGATGAAACACAAGTTAATGATTCCATAGGGCAAGGAACGATTCAAATAAAGTAAAAAGATTTTTTTAAAAAAGAAAAATAGTAAGTTATTTCATATTTTAAAATGACCTGAAAAACATGAAAGAGGAAAAATATCCAAGAATCATTAACTATGAGAAAGAGACAGAGAGATGGGGGAGAGAGAGAGAGAGAGAGAGAGAGAGAGAGAGAGAGAAGAGAGAGAGAGAGAGAGAGAGAGAGAGAGAGAGAGAGAGAGAGAGAGAGAGAGAGAGGAGAGAGGAGAGAGAGGAGAGAGAGAGGAGAGAGAGAGAGAGAGAGAGAGAGAGAGAGAGAGAGAGAGAGAGAGAGAGAGAGAGGGAGAGAGAGAGACAGAATACTATATTTCAAGAAGTCAAAAGAAAAAAATATCTACTGGTAATATCCTAAAACTTCAAATGAAAACTTTCAGAAAATATTATATCCAAATTGAATTTCTGCAACAAAGAAAAAAAAATACTGAAAGCAGCCAGAAAGAAAAAGTTCAAGTGTCAAAGAGCCACAGTTAGGCTCACACAATGGTGGTCAGCTATTACTATACAAAAGTAAATTTGGAATACTATATTCCAAAATGCAAAAAAAAAAAATGTGTAACAAAGAATAACAAAGCTGAGTATAATCTTATAGTGAAAAGAATGGATTTTGATGAAGTAGAGGACTTCTCCACATGCTGATGTAAAAGCCGAAGCTGAATAGAAACCTTAAAATGCAAACACAGGAGTGAACAAAAAGACAAAATGGTAAATATATGTGGACAATTGGAAGGACTTTACAAGGGCAGTATGTATATTCTTTTTTGAAATAGTTTTTTATTTTTTCTACTTACATGCAAAAACTATTTTGAACGTTCTTTTTAATTTTCTTAAATTTTTGTAAAAATAAGCATTTCCATAGCATAGTACAATGAAATAGATGATTGTGTATGAAACTGTAAATCTACTATGCACAATTTGCTATTCCTTTCAAATATACAAGAAACTTATTTGTAAATTTCTTCCCCCCCATCCTGCCCTAGAGATGGCTGCTACTAGACAAAATATATCTATATGTAAAGTAATTCTATACATACTTCTATTTATCAGTTATTTCTCTGAATGGAGATAGCGTCTTTTGGCTTTTATTTAGAATTATATTTTCCCCATTATATGTAAAAACTATTTTAACATTTGCTTTTAAAACTTTTAGTTCCACATTCTCTTCCTTCTTCCCTCCTCACTACTCCTTGTTGAGAAGGCAAGCAACTCAATACATGTTATACATGCGTAGTCATGTAAATCATATCCATAATAATCATGTTGTAAAAGAAAACAGAGACAAGAAAAAAAAACCCTCAAGAAAATCAAAGAAAGTAAAAAAAAAACCAAAAAAGCATGCTTCAATCTGTATTCAGGCACCATAAGTTCTTTCTCTGGTGATGGATAGCATTTTTCATCACAATTCCTTCCAAGTTGTCTTGGATCATTGTATTGCTGACAGTAGCTAAGTCATTCACATTTTACATTGTTGCTGTTACTTTGTAGACAGTACATTTCACTTTGCATAAGCCCATGAGAGTTTTCCCTGGTTTTTCTGAGAGTATCTTGCTCATCATTTCTTAAAGTACAATAATATTCCATCATAGTCGCATAACACACCTTGTTCAGCCATTTCCCAATTGATAGGCATCCCCTCAACTTCTAATTCTTTATCCCTAATTCTTTTACCCCTAGAAAAGAGCTACTATAAATATTTTTGCATATATAAAAATTTTTTCCTTTTTAAAAAATATCTTTTGGGATACCAACCTAGTAGTGGTATTGCTAGATCAAAGGGTAGGCATGGTTTTATAGCCCTTTGGGCAAAGTTCCAAATTGCTCTACAGAGTGATCAAATCAGTTCACAACTCCACCAACAGTACACTAAAGTCTCATTTTTCCCACTTTCCCTACAACAATTGTCATTTACCTTCTCTGTCCTATTTGCCAATCTACTATCCATGAGGTACTACTTCAGAATTGTTTTAATTTGTATTTTTCCAATCAATAGTGAGAGCAGTTTTTCATATGGCCATAGACGGCTTTGATGACTTCCAGGTAGCATCTTTCTTCATGTATCCTTTATAGTTAATTTGGGTATTTATAGCTGTCAAAATAAATTATTTGCTCAAAGGTGTTCTTAAAACAGTATTGGTTTTACTGTATACAATGTTCTCTTGGTTCTGCTTATTTTGTTCTTCATTGTTTCATGCAAGTCTTTCCATGCTTTTCGTTTCTAAAAATTTTTCAGTTCAAATTCTCTCTGACCTCTCTCCTATCTCCTCCTTGATATGAGACCCAAATTGATATAGGTTACACATGTGCAATCATGCAAAATACATTTACATATTAGTTATGTTCCATATTAGTTATGTTGTGAAAGAATAAATTGAAAAAAATATATGCTTGATCTGCATTCATAGTTTTTTTTCCCTCTGGAGGTGGCTAGAATTTTTCATCATGAGTCTTTTGGAATTGTCTTGCATCCTTGTACTGCTGAGAGTAGCTAAGTCATTCACAATGGATCATTGTACAATATTGCTCTTACTTTGTACATTGTTCTTCTAGTGCTTCACACTTCCCTTTGTATAATGTATGTTTTTTCAGGTTTTTTTGAAATCATACGATCATTATTTCTTATAGCACAATAATATTCCATTACAATCATATAACACAACTTGTTCAGCCATTCCCCAATTAATGATTCTTTCTCCCTCCCTTTTTGAAATCTCTCTAGGGTACAGACTTAGTAGTGGTATTGCTGGATCAAAGGGTATGCACAATTTGATTGCCCTTTGGGGCAATTGTTTTCCACAAAGGCTGGATCATTTCACAGATCCACCAACAGTGCTTTAGTGTCCCAATTTTCCCATATCCCTTCCAACAATTGTCATTTTCCTTTTCTGTCATATTAGCCTATCTAATTGGCACAAGCCAGTACCTCAGAGTTGTTTTAATTTGCATTTTTCTAATCATTAGTGACTCAGAACATTTTTTTTATGTGACTAGGGATAGTTTTGATTTCTTTTTGGAAAACTACCTGTTCATAGCCTTTGACCATTTATCAATTGGGAAATACCTGTATTCTTATAAATTTGATTCAGTTCTCCATATATTTGAGAAATGAGACTTTTATCAGAGACACTTGTAAAAAAATTCCCTAGCTTTCTGCTTTCCTTCTAATTTTGGTTGCATTGGTTTTGTTTGTGCAAAAACTTTAATTTCATATAAGCAAAATGATCCATTTTATATCTCATAATGCTTTCATCTCTCTTTTGGTCATAAATTCTTTCCTTTTCCATCAATCTGAAAGGTAAACTATTTCTTGCTCTCCTTATTTGTTTTTGGTATCATTCTTTATCTCTAAATAAAAGAATTTCTTCTGTGAATTCAGTCGAAGGGCCATACTTGAGGACCTACAGGGCCAAATTTGGCCTCAAGACCACAAATTCCCCACCACTAGTCTAAATCATGTACCTATTTTGATCTTATCTTAATAAATGGTATAGGATGTTGTTCTATACATAATTTATGCCAAACTTTTTTTTTCCAGTTTTCCCAGCTTTTGTCAAAGAGTGAAATCTTGTCCCAAAATCTTGGATCTCAGGGTTTATCAAACAATAGGTTACTACGGCTATTTAATATTTTTCTTTTTATATATTTTTATTTTAGACTCAAATGCCAGAACACAAATACAGAATAGAGAAAAGAAAAAAGTAACATAAACTGAAATATGGAAGCTTAAATATAAAGCAAGAGAAGACAAAAAAGTGTGTTATGCATATAGCAGAACATAAGAGAGGATTCAAAATATGCAGCGATAAATTTTCATTTCAAGAAAGCCTGTATCATAAATACTACATGTTGTATTGAGAGCTGTCCATCTTCTTTTTGCTTCTTTGGTTTTTTTTGTTCTGTGCTGTGCACTTTTTTACTTTGTCCTTTTTCCCCCCTTCCTCCCCCCCCAAAAAAGGTTACAATTAAGTGCAGATATATTTATATATAGATATAGATATATAAATACATATACACATACTGTATGGGACTGTGACCCCAACCCAAATTAAACTCAGAGACTTCTCAAGGTGGAAAGCAAAGGTTACCTTTATTATAATCTCGAGAGATGGCTGTCTGCTCCTTCAATACACGTGGAGAGAGAGAGAGACTGAGTAACAGGGGCCGCCTTATGAAAGCAAATCTCTGCCCACCACGCAAACAAGCCTCCACCCACCAGGCAAACAAGCCTCCACCCACCAGGCAAACAAGTTTCCACCCACCACTATCCCTTACCCCCTTAACTGGGGGTGGGCTTACATTCTAAGCTCAAAAGTTTCTTCCTATCCTCTTAACTGGGAGGTGAGGCTTACATTCCAGGCGAGAAATTCAAAGACAAGGAAAATGGCCAGAAGCCAAGGGCAAAGGGCTCAGGTTGGGGGTGGGGCAGGGCTTATTTTTTCGTTAAGTGCTTAAAAACAGGGTCTGAGTGGGGGAGGATTTTGAAAGTAATAATCAAGAATTATTTGACCCTTTGAGGAGCCTTCACTTCTGAGAGTTCATTTCTCACACTATGTTCTGAACTCATTACCTTAATTACACTGAGAAGTCTTCACTGGGACATCCCATTCAATATGTACACATATATACATACGTATGTACTTATATAGACATATACTTTCCCTAATAAATTCTACTTCTGATCTTTGTTTTTATATTTGTGCATATCTCTTATTTCCTATCACTCCTGACTTCTCTACTTTACTCCTACTCACTACCTTACCCTCCTGTTACTTAGCCTATCTCCTCTCCAAGGATCCCTCCCCTATCCTCCCCTGCACATAAATCTAAACACCCTTCTATAACCTGTGATAATCTATTCTATAGCCCTACCTGCTACAGATCCCCCCCCCTTACCTTCCCAAGGATTTCTCCCTTATCCTCCCATTCCCATTGATCTAAACACTCTTTTATACCTCCCTTTAATCTATTCCTTCACACTTCCCTCTAGGGATCCCTTCCTTATCCTCCCCTATCCCCTTACCACTTTATTTCTTCTGAATATAGAAGACTTTTATGCTCACGTGTGTGTGTATACATTTCACTCTTAAACCTATTCCTGATGAAAGTAGGTTACCAGAATTACCAGCTCTCCTCCCCCATCTAATTCCTCTGTGTCAATACTTCCTCTTGCATCTCATTTGTATGAAATAATTACTGTTTTTAGCTGTTACTAATTGGTTTTACTTTTTAAAGTCATAACATACTCAGGTCTACCCCCACTATTTCTCACAAACTACCCAATTACTAATGACAATCTTAGACATACGCTTTACATTTTACGTATACGAAAGGTAAATGGTCTGTCCTTATTGAATCCCTTGCAATCAGTCTTGGTATTTGCCTTATGTTTCTCTTGGCTCTTCTATATCAAATCTTCTATTAAGTTCAGGTTGTTTTTTTAAGGAAAGTCCTAAAAGTCTGATGGTTGATCAAATATCCTTTTTTTTTTTCCATTCAGAATTATGCTTAACTTTGCTGGTTATTATATTTTCAACCCAAGCCCCAATTCTTTTACTTTGATAGAGTCCCAAGACTTGAAGTCCTTTAATGTCTCTGCTGCTAGGTCTTGTGTGATTCTAATTGTGGCACCATTATATTTGAATCGTTCTTTTTTCTTGTTGTTCTTAATATTTTATCCTTGAACTGGGGGCTGGAATTTGACTATAATATTCCTATGAGTTTTCCTCATTAGATCTCTTTCAAGTGGTGATGGATGAATTTTTTCTCTTTCTGCTTTCCCCCCCTGTTCTAATGCTTCAGGACAATTTTCCTTAATTATTTCTCATATTATTGTATCAAGATTTTTTTTATCATAGTTTTCAGGTATTCCAATTATTTTTATGTTTTCTCTTCTTGATCTGTTCTCCAGATCAGTTGTTTTTCTTGTAAGATGTTTCATTTTCTTTTCTATTTTTACATTCTTTAACTCTTATAATTTTTCTGGCTTTGCCTTGCCCAATTCTAATTTTCTTCCTTCCTTCCTTCCTTCCTTCCTTCCTTCCTTCCTTCCTTCCTTCCTTCCTTCCTTCCTTCCTTCCTTCCTTCCTTCCTTCCTCTCTCTCTCTCTCTCTCTCTCTCTCTCTCTCTCTCTCTCTTTGTTTCTTTCCTTCTTTCTTTCCAGTCTTAGTAGTGAGTTTATTGTAACACCAATAGAAGCAGGCCAGATTCCTAGTGAATCTGAGCTCTTTGTGATACCAATACAAGCAGGCCAGATTTTAAGAATCTGAGCAATTTAATGGGGGCAAGATCAGCACTTTTATATGGAAAGACTATGGGAAGATGTGGATGGGATTAAGGAGTGGGGAGTTAGCCTGGGGTGGTCTGGAGGTAACAGAGAAAGGGGCCTAGATGGGATTATGGAGTGCCAGGTAAACTAATTAAATAATCAACATGGGCTGGGGTGGGCCAGATGCTCCAGGTGAACACCAGGGACTGAGCTATGTGGGAAAGTCCAGGGACTGTTAAGGATCCATCATTAGTGCCCCATCATTACTCCCTCAAACAAATGGGACCCAAAATATTTTAGAATAAGAGGTCAAAGGTATTGGCTTCTGAAACTGCTTTCTGCTGGCAAGGGGCATAGAGCTGTCCCTTCCTTGAGGAGGTCCCAGAGAGGAGGTTGACTGGAACTGAGCACAGGCTGTATCCAGGGGATGATGGGGGGACATTGGCTGGTACACACTGTTTGCTACCAACTGTAGGTGAGAGGACACAAATTTGACAAGTAAGTCTGACAAGTTAGTCCAATATACAGGGCCCAAATATAGGGAGATGCAAAAGTGATGTCAGAATGGGGGAAAACAAAGAAAGAAAAAGCCCCATTAGAATCATTTATGTTTGACATACAGGGTTATCTGATTTCCACTCTGATTCCAATTTCTGAAGGAGGATCAGTTGCCACTGAAAAGTAACAGCCCTTTTGCAGGTGGAAGTTTTCCACCCCTGGGTTCAATTGTTACACAAATGAATTTGCCAGAGACTGCTCCAATTATAACAAAAGACTTGGGAGGATGCTTAAGTAATGATTAGGTCAAATAGGTTACCTCTCTCTAAGAAAACTGATTGCACTGAAATCCTTTTCCTCAAACCAAACAGAAGATATTTCTGACTTAATTTCGATAATTCAGGATACAGAATGACTGCACATTTAGGTCAAAACAGCAAGATCTCACACACTTGCATTGTGCTTATATCTTTTATTGACCATTTGCTCTGAAGGTGGGGGATGAAGGGTGAAACTCTCTTCTAGTCTGATATGAGATGAGAGGGGTTAACAGAAATACCAGGGGCTGTTTGCAATCCCCACACTGAGATACACTCTTGACTCAAGGGAAAGGAGTGGGGGAAAGACAGTGACTGTGATTGTAAGGAAGTGTTTCAAATTCCTTAATGATCAATCACAAAACTTCCAGAATCTGCTAAGATGTTTTGAGCTGTCCTAACTTTTCAATGTAGCCTTAGCCTGGTCAGAGCTGGAACTACAGGAAGAAGAATCTTTTGGCCAATTTTTCTTTTTAGGGCATTTTTCTCCTCATTGGCTTTTTGGACCTCTTTTGCCATTTGGGTTAGGCTATTTTTTAAGGGGTTAATTTCTTCAGTATTTTTCTGGGTCTCCTTTAGCAAGCTGTTGACTTGTTTTTCATGATTTTCTTGCGTCACTCTCATTTCTCTTTCCAGTTTTTCCTCTGCTTCCCTTACTTGCTTCTCAAAATCCCTTTTGAGCTCTTCCAAGGCCTGGGACTGATTCATATTTTTCTTGCAGGATTTGGATGTAGGAGCTTTGACTTTGTTGTCTTCTTCTGGTTGTATATTTTGACCTTTTTCACCAAAGTAAGATAATATAGTGTGACTCTTTTTGCACTGCTTGCTCATGATCCCAGTCAATTACTTGAGTTTTAAACTCTTTGTTAAGGTAAGAGTCTGCTTCCAATGTGGAGAATGTGCTGTCCCTGGCTTCAGGGGTTTGTACAGCTGTTTTCAGAGATAATTGTAGGGGACCTGTAAATTTTCGGTTCTTCCAAGGTGGTACGATAAGGGTCGAGGTGTTTACTCCTTTCCTGGCCTGTGACCACAAGTATTCCTTTCTGTCCTGTAACTGTGAGGAGGGTTTCCTTTCCACAGCCACTATAAGGTCCACCATGCCAGTGTTCCTCCTCACCCCAGCACCACTGCCCAGAACTGTGGCCCAGATCTAAGCATGGGCAAAGGAAGAGAATGCTTCACCAGCAGAGAGATCCCTGAAATCCGGCTCTGATCAGCCACTGGATTCCCCCTCAGTCTGTGGGCTGGAAGCTTGGAAGCAGCTGCCTCCCCCAGGGCCACGCTGTTGGGAAATGGAGCTGAGACCCTGCCTTCCTTTCTTAGCACTGACAGAAACTGACTTTTCCCACTGACCTTCTAAGTTGTCTTTGGCATTAGTGGATTGAGGAGTCTGGAAACCTTCACTACTGCCCATGATTCACTCCTCTGAGGCCTGCTCCAGGTTTGCTGCGGCCTGCCGGCCCACTCTGCTCTGCACTGCGCTCCCAGCCCGGCACGATACACCTTTCTGATCAATCATCCAGGTTGTCTTGGGCTGGAAATTTGTTTCACTCTGTCTTTTTGTGGGTTCTGCCTCTTCAGAATTTGTTTAGAGCCATTTTTTATGAGTATTTGGAGGGGTTTGGGGGAGAGCTTAAGCAAGTCACTGCTTTCACTCTGCCATCTTGGCTCCACCCCCCAGGAAGAAGAATCTTAAGAATTTTTCTTGGTCCTCAAGATACTATTGAGTCCAGGCACAACAATTTTCTTGGTCCTCTAGATTGTATTGAAGCCAGGCACAAAGCTTTCCTTTTCAAGATCTTGGAGACAGAGTTTTTTACAGTTACAACCTAGAGGCAAATCTCAGGGAAGTTCTGCTGATTCTGGCTGTGAGGATCTGGTGGCCATGAGGCTGGAAGAGAAGGGGGATCCTGCAGGCCTGGGCATGGGGACAGGGAGTCCCTCCAGGAAGGAGGATCCCAGGGTGTAGAGTAAGCCTCAAGAAACCAAAAAGCACCTGCAGTTTTCTCAATTCCTTAGTATCCGGTAGAATTGGGCATATGCTTCTGCATAGTGCTCTATGCGGCAGAAGGTGTGCCCGAATCTGAGACACCCTCGGAACTGTCTGACCCTATTGGAATCTGAGAGCATCAGATCCAAAAAGCAGCTCCAAGCTTTCCTACATGCTTGGACAGTGACTCCAACTGCAGAGTGAGAAAGGGGAAGAGAGATAGACAGAGAGAGAGAGAGAGAGAGAGAGAGAGAGAGAGAGAGAGAGAGAGAGAGAGAGAGAGAGAGAAACCTGGATTTATCTTGGCTGGAGAAGGGGTTGAGGGAATCAAGCAATTCACTGTAACAGGGCCTCCAAAATAAGTTCTTGGGAACCCCAAAATGCAAGGGTACAGGGCAGGGGGGTCTGCCTTGAAACAATTCAACTACTCAAGCCTTCTTTCAATATAAGTAGCCAGTTTATTATAACACTAGTAGAAGAAGCAGGCCAGACACAAATAGTGAGTCTGCACTATTTGTGATGCCAATACAAGCAGACCAGATTTTAAGAACTGAATCCCCAGTTCTTATTTTGTTTTCAACATTCACTTCCATAGAATTTTGAATTCCAAATTTTTTCCACATCTCTCCCGTTCCCCCACCCCATTCTGAATACCCCTTCCTCTAATCTGTCCTCCCTTCTATTGCTGCCCCCATCCTCTTCCCCTTCTATTTTCCTATAAGGCAGGATAGATTTTTGCCTATATTGCCTATATATCTTATTTCCCAGTTGCATTTAAAAACAATTTTTAACATTTGTTTAAAAACTTTGAGTTCCAAACTCTCTCCCTTCCTCCCTCCCACTCACCCTTATTGAAAAGGCAAGCAACTCGATCCAGATTATACACATATAGTCATGCAAAACACTTCCATAATAGTCATATTGTGGAAAACTAACTATATTTCCCTTTAACCTATCCCACTCTGCCATTTATTCTATTCTCTCTTTTGACCCTGTCCCTCCTCAGAAGTGTTTGCTTCTGATTATCTCCTCCCCCAATCTGTCCTCTCTTCTATCATTCCCTCTTTTCTTATCCCCTTCCCCTCTATTTTCCTACAGGGTAAGATAGATTTCCATATCCAATTGAGTGTGTATGTTATTGCCTCCTGAAGCCAAATCTGAGAAGAGTAAGATTCAATCATTCCCTCTCACATTCCCCCACTTCCCCTCCATTGCAAAGGCTTCTTGTTGTCTGTTGTATGTGAGATAATTTACCCCATTCTACCTTTCCCTTTCTCCTTTCCCCCAGCATAATTCTCTCTCATCCCTTAATTTTATTTTTTAGATATAATCCTTCATCTTCAACTCACCCAGTGCCCTCTGTCTATATATATATATTTTTTTCCAAAGAGATATTTCATATTGTTTTCTATTTTTTCATTCTTTTGATTTTGTTTTATAATTTCTTGATTTCTCATAAAGTCTTTAGATTTCATTTGTTCCATTCTAATTTTTAAGGGATTATTTTCTTTAGTGAAATGTGCTACCCTAAGCTTGAGGTTTTATGCAGCTGTTTTCAGAGATATTTCTAGGGACCTGCAAATTTTCAGTTCTTCCAAGGTGGTATGATCAAAGACAAGGTGTTTACTCCTTTCCTGGCCTGTGCTCTGGTCTATAAGTGATCACAAGCACTCTTTTCTGCCTTGGAACTGTGAGGAGGATTCTCTCTACACTGCTGCTATAAGCTGCACCACAGTAACACACCTCCTCACCCCAGGAACACCACCTAGGACTGCAACTCAAATCCAATCATGGGCAAAGCAAGAGAATCCTGCCTTAGCACCAATAAAGAGATCCCTGCAATCCCCCTGTGATCAGCCACTTGATACCCCCACTGTCTGTGGGCTGAGAGCTCTGGAAGCAGCCACTGTCCCAGGAGTGAGCCAGGACTGAGGCCAGACCACGCTTTTCTCTCACGCAAGTCCAGCAGACTTTTCCTACTGACCTTCTAAGTTGTCTTTGTTCTTTGTGGTTTGAGAAGTCTAGAATTTGTCACAGTTCCCCTTGATTCAGTCCCCTGAGGCCTGCTGCAGGTTTGCGTGGCCCATGCTGAACTTCACTCCTCTCCCAGCCTGCTGCAACAGACCTTTCCAATCAACCATCCAGGTCATCTTGAGCTTGAAATTTGTTTCACTTTGTCTTTTGTGGGTTCTACTGCTCTAGAAATTTGTTTAGAGCCATTTTTACAGGTATTTGGAGGGGTTTGGGGGAGAGCTCAAGCAAGTCATTGCTTTTACTCTGCCATCTTGGTCCATCCCCAAAATGTCATTTTTTCCTTAAGATTCTGGATCTCCTTTTCTAATTAGTTGGCTTTCTCTTCATAGTCTTCTTGTTTTTGTTGGATTGTTCTCTTTTTTTTTTCAGTTTTTCCTCAATCTCTCTCATTTGATTTTTAAAGTCTTATGTCCTTCTATGAATTCTTTTTGGGCAGGTCACCATTAGATGCTGTTCTTTCGGGTGGAAGAGAGTTTATTTGCTTCAATATCCTCCTCTGAGATGAACCCCAGTCTTCTCTATTCCCATGATAACTTTCTGTGGTTGGATTCTTTCTCCTCTGCCTGTGTATTTTTTTATAGTAATTGCTAAATTGTAATTTCTTCTAGTCCTGGGGTATGGGGGATGGTGCCTCTTGGCACAAATCTTCAGTTCTCCCCTTTAACCTAGAACCAAAGCCAAACCTCCAGCCTCCTGTGTCTGTCCACAGCCAGGAATATTACTCCCTACTGCTTCTGCACTCACTGGGTGTGTGCTGGTTCCTTCTTGCCCTTGCCACTCTCTACAGCACAGCTGGGTCTGGCATTCCTTGTCAGCAGAGGTTCCATCGATCTTCCCTGGCTCAGATGCCCAACTCCCCTCACTATGGTGGAAGGGGAAAGAGTTATGGTGGTTGGGGCTGAGGCAGCCTCCTAAGCCAGCTAACCTCAGGGCTTGCCACTTGTTATTAATGTAGACCCCAGCCCGGAGGTGTTTACTCTTTACAGAAACCAAATCTCCTCCTGAGATTTTTCTTCTAATCTTCTGGGATTGTGCCCTTATTCTTATTTGTTTTTACCCTGAACTTTGTTCTCTCTAAGGTGCTATTTTATCTCTTTTGTGGGGTAAAATATTGAGAGCTTGGAATTTTCTGACCTACTTCACCCTCTTCCCAGAATCTACTCTCCTGCTATATCTTGTGTGCCTTATCTATTCCACTGATTCACCACTCTATTTCTTAGCTAGTACTAGATTGTTTTGGTGATTATTGCCTTATAATACAGTTTGAGATCTAGTACAGCTAGGCCACCTTTCACATTTTTATCATTAATTTTCTTGATGTTTTTGTTCTTCAAGATGAATTTTGTTATTATTTGTCTTGTTCTATATATTTTTTGATAGTTTGGTAGTCATAACACAGAATAAGTAAATTAATTTAGGTAGAATTGTTATTTTATTACATTGGCTCAGCCTACACATGAGGAATAGATATTTTTCCAATTGTTCAGATGTGACTTTATTTGTATGAAAAGTATTTTTTACTTGTGTTCCTATAGTTCCTGGGTTTGTATTGGCAGGTAGACTACCAAGGATTTTATTATTTACAGTTATTTTAAATGGAACTTCTCCTTCTATCTCTTGCTGCTGGACTTAATACTACATAGAAATGCTGATGATTTATGTGGATTTATTTTATATGCTGCAACTCGGCTAAATTTGTTAATTATTTCAACTACTTTTTCAGTTATTATCTGGGATTCTCTAAGTATACCATCATATCATCTGCAAAGAGTAATAATTTTATTTCCTATTTAGCTATTCTAATTCCTTCAATTTATTTTTCTTCACTTATTGCTGTAGCTAACATTCCTAGTACAATATTGAATATTAGTGGTGATAATAGGCATTCTTGTTTCACCCCTGATTGTATGGGGAAGACTTCTAGCTTATCCCCATTACAGATTTCTTGCTGGTGGTTTAAGCTAAATATTACTCATCGTTTTAAGGAAAGCTCCATTTATTCCTATGGATAGAGAGAGAAAATTCCTAATGTGACTAAAAATACTCCCAACTGAAAGAATCTATATGTTTTGTAATAGATTGAATTCAAAGAATGAAAATGAATCTTGATGAAGCATAATCTTACCAACTGGATCAGATAACTTGTTCCAAATGGTTTCTTCTAGCATCCACACTAGATATTTCCTTATTACTCAGAATAAAATTAAAAGCTCCTCAAACAAAACCAGCATTTTCCTATAAGATTTTTCCTTTTAGCACTATTCTTATCAGTGGGGTTGGTGTTTCTCATTCCAGTTGGAATGAAACCCTTGAGTTCTATGTCAGTTGCTTTATTTCAGGCTTAATTTGCTCATCCATTTCAAGAATTTGTTCCTCGACAAAACAAACAAATGTGGGTGATTCTATTTCATAAAGAGTCATGAAAATCCATGTTAATATCTCTTTACTTCTATGTAATGATCAGAGACCACTGCATTGAGTACAGTCACAATTAAAATCCACTGAACCATGAAGATTACAGCAACAGTCTCTTTGGGAATATTCCATGGCACTGAAGCTATTTCTTGATTCCAGCAGATCAGACAGATCTTCTTCAAGACATTCCAACATTCTTCTGCAAAGCAGCATTTTGACATATATAGAAGCCATGATATTACCTCATGCTCAATGTAAATGAATAGAAGCTTGCTTCCCACTAAAGACAGATATTCTAAAAGGATATAAGGTCTCTCTGTAAATGGAAACCATTCCAGAGAAAAGTAGGAAATCTATGATTCAGAGCATTAATTGGACTTCATATAACTTCTTTATTATTGTCATTAAGTCCATTAAGGTACCATTAGGGGTTTTTAGACAAAGAAAGCATTCTCCTCTTTCAATGAATATTCTTTAAAAAGAAAATCTTTCCTGACTATTAATGGAGAGAGAAAACTCTTAATTTGACTAATAATACTCACAACTGTGAGAGTCTACACTATTTTTAATAGAATGAATTCAAATAAAGAAAATGAGTCTTGATGAAATGCAGTCTTACCCATTGAATTGTTTAACTCATTCAATTAGTTTCCCATTTTGGCCCCACAGTAGCTACTTCTTTATTAATCATGATGAATTGAAAAGGTCCTCCAACGAATCAAGTACTGACCTATTAAAAACATTATTTGTAGCACTCGTCTTGTACTTTGGGTTGTTGTTCCTTGCTCTGGTTAGAATTAAACCACTGAGGTCCATGTCACTTACTTTGTTTTCGACTGATTGTAATTATTTTTTCAAAAGTGTATTTCTCAACCAAAACAGATTCATTTGCTATAGTTCTATTGGGTAAATCCATGTTAAGATCTCTTTGCTTTCTACATAATGACCACAGTCCACTGAATTAAATTGAGTCACAAGAAAAATGCATTGAATCATGAGGATAATAACAAAAGTCCTTGTGTCAAGAATTATTTTTTTTTTAATTTTTATTTTTTTGCTTTTAGGGAATTGGGGTTAAGTGACTTGCCCAGGGTCACACAGCTAGTAAGTGTTAAGTGTTTGGTCTGAGGCCGGGTTTGAACTCAGGTCCTCCTGACTTCAGGGCCGGTGCTCTATCCACTGCATCACCTAGCTGCCCTGTGTCAAAAATTATTCCAAGGCGTTAGAGCCATTGTTTGATTCCAGGAGAACAAATAGGATCTTCTTCAAGGCTTTCAAACATTCTTCCTGATATACAGGGAAGTACTTGCATGTTTCAATATTGTTCTGTGCTTGCTACAAATGAATGGGAGTTCCCTACCTTGCATTTCACTAAAGATGGGACCATGTTCTACAGATACGTAATTTAGCTATAAATGAAATCTTTCCACAGAGAAGCAGAAAATCTTCTGTCTTTCAGGGCATTTATCTGACTTCTTATATATCCCCTATTATAATCAATACATCAAATCTATTTTTTAATTTTTTAAATAAATTTATTTTTAGTTTTCAACATTCACTTCCATCAAGATTTTGAGTTCCAAATTTTCTCCCTATCTCTCCACTCCCTGCACCCCTAGAAGTGTGCATTCTGAATACCCCTTCCCCCAATCTGTCCTCCCTTCTATCACCCCCACCCTTCTCTTCTCTACCCCCTGCACCTTCTATTTTCCTGTAAGATGGGATAGATTTTTTTACCCCCTTGCCTGTATCTTATTTCCCAGTTGCATTTAAAAACAATTTTTAATATTGGTTTTAAAACTTTGGGTTCCAAATTCTCTTCCTTCCTTACTCCCAACCCACCCTTATTGAGAAGGCAAGCAACTCCATACAGGTTATACATGTATAGTTATGTAAAACACTTCCGTAGTAGTCATGTTGTGAAAAACTAACTATATTTCCCTTCATCCTTTCTCACATCCTCTATTTATTCTATTCTCTCCTTTGACCCTGTCCCTCCTCAAAAGTGTTTGCTTCTGATTACCCCCTCTCCCAATCTGCCCTCCCTTCTATCATTCCTCTTCTCTTATCCCCTTCTTCCCTATTTTCCTTTAAGGTAAGATAGATTTCCATACCCAATTAAGTGTGCATGTTATTCCCTCCTTAAGTCAAATCCAATGAGAGTAAGATTCAATTACTCCTTCTCACCTTCCCCCACCTCCCCTCCCCTGTAAAAGCTTTTCCTTGTCTGTTTTATGTGAGATAATTTCCCCCATTCTACCTCTCCCTTTCTCCTTCTCCCAGGACAATCCTCTCTCACACCTTAATTTTCTGTTTTGAGATATCATCCCTTCATATTCAACTCATCCTGTGCCTTGTATGTGTGTGCATGTGTGTGCATATATGTGTGTGTGTATACATACATATCTGTAGTGCATATATACACACACACATATATACATATACATACATGCATACACACATATACATATATACATATACACACATGCATACACACACATATATACATATATACATACATATGTGTGTGTATATATATATACACACACACACATATATATATACACATACATATACATACATATGTGTATATATACACACACACACACACACATATATATATATATTCCCTCCTACTACCCTAATAATGAGACAGGTCTTATTAGTTACAAATATCATCTTTCCATGTAGGAATGTAAACAGTGATTTCTCTTTCCTGTTTACCTTTTCATGCTTCTCTTGAGTCTTGTGTTTGAGAGTCAATTTTTCTATTTGGCTCTGCCTTCTGAAGAATCCATTAAATTCCTCTACATCATTGAATATCAAATCCCCCCCCCATTGATTACAATCAATTTTGCTGGGCTGGTGATTTTTTATTTCAATCCTAGCTTTTTGACCTCTAGAATATCATAATCCAGACCCTCCAGTCCCTTAATGTAGAAGTTGCTACATTTTGTGTTATCCTGATTCTGTTTCCACAATACTTGAATTGTTTCTTTCTGGCTGCTTGTAATATTTTTTTCTTGACATGAGAACTCTGGAATTTGGCTATAACATTCCTAGGAGTTTTCCTTTGGGGATCTTTTTCAGGAGTTACCTGGATTCTTTCAATTTCTATTTTACCCTCTGGTTCTAGAATATCAGGGCAGTTTTCCTTAATAATTTCTTGAAAGATGATGTATAGGATCTTTTTTTGATCATGGCTTTCAGGTAGTCCAATAATTTTTAAGTTTGCTCTCCTGGTTCTATTTTTTAGGTCAGTTGTTTTTTTCCAATGAGATATTTCACATTATCTTCTATTTTTTTCAATTTTTTGGTTTTGTTTTATAATGTCTTGATTTCTGATAGAGTCATTAGCTTTCATTTACTCCATTTTAATTTTTAAGGAATTATTTTCCTCAGTGAGCTTTTAGACCTTCTTTTCCATTTAGTCAATTCTGCTTTATAAGATATTCTTCTCGTTGGCTCTTTTACAGTTTTATCTAGTCCATTTTTAAGGTGTTATTTTTGTCAGTATTGTTTTGGCTCTTTAGCAAGCTATTGACTAGTTTTTCATGATTTTCCTTCATCACTCTCATTTCTCTTACCAGTTTTTCCTCTACATCTCTTACCTGCTTTTCGAAATCCTTTTTGAGCTCTTCCATGGCCTGGGACTGATTCCTATTTTTCTTGGAGGCTTTGGATGTTAGAGCTTTGCCTTTGTTGTCTTCTTCTGGTTGTATGTTTTGGTGTTCTTTGTCACCAAAGTAAGATTCTATAGTTTGAGTTTGTTTGTTTTTTTTTTACTTTTTACACTCTTTCATTATGTTCCCAGCCAATTACTTGACTTTTAAACTCTTTGTTAAGGTAGGAGTTTGCTTCCAGTGTGGAGTGTGTACTGTCCCAAACTTTGGGGACTTTGTCCAGCTGTTTTCAGAGATATTTCTAGGCATCTGTAAATTTTCAGTTCTTCCAAGGTGGTATGGTCAGAAGCAAGGTGGCCCTTGCCATTTCCTGTCCTGTGCTCTGGTCTATGAGTGACCACAAGCACTCTATTTTGCCTTGGAACTGAGGAGGATTCCCTTTCTTCCACCACCACAAGCTCTACCATGCCCAGGACTGTGCCAGGACTGAGGCCAGACCATGCTCCTCTCTCATCCAAGTCCAAAAGACCTTCTGACCTTCTAAGTGGTCTTTGCTGTTTGTGGTTTGAGAAGTCTGGAAACCACCACAGCTTTTTGTGATTCAGTCTCCTGAGGCCTTCTCTGTGTTCCCTGAGGCCTGGTCTTTGTCTGCACAGGCCATGTTGAACTGCACTCCTCTCCCAGCCTGGTGCAAGAGACCTTTCCAATTAACCATCCAATTTGTCTCGGGCTTGAAATTTGTTTCACTCTGTCTTTTTGTGGTTTTTGCTGCTCTAGAATTTGTTTAGAGCCATTTTTGCAGGTAATTGGAGGGACTTGGGGGAGAACTCAAACAAGTCACTGCTTTTACTCTGCCATCTTGGCTGTGCCCTGTATATCAAGTCTATTAAGCTTCCAATAAGGTTACTTTTCCCAAAAAAATAAATTTTTTTCATTAATTAAAATTTTAACACAAAAGAAATCCTTTCTGCCTCTTAATGGAGACAGAAAACTCTTACCTGGACCAAAAATGCTCACAACTTGAAGAGTCTAGGTCTATTATAATGTATTGAATTCAAATAAAGAAAATGAGTCTTGATGAAATACATTTTTACCTACTGAATCATTTAATTCATTCCAAAATATTTTCTCCTTTTATCTGCAATACATATTCATTGAATAATCAGGAGAAATTTGAAAAGGTCTTGTAACAAAACAAGCAAAGCATACCATCTTTCTTATGGCCCTATTCTTGTCCACAAGGATGACAGTCTTTATTCAAATTGGAATGAAACAATTGATTATTTCAGCCTGAATGTGCTTATCTTTTTCAAGAATGTGTTCTTTAATCATAACCTATATTTGCTATGATTCGATTGCCTTAAGGATCGTGGATGTCCATGCGGAATCTCCTTGCTTTCTAAGTAATGGACAGAATGCATCGAATTGAGTTGTCACAAGAGAAATGCATCACACCATGAGGGTTATGGAAAAATCCTCCTTGTAGAGGAATATTCCAAGTCACTGAAACCATTGCTTTATCCCAGGACAAAAATACAATCTTCTTCAAGGCTTGCTTGCCCAAATTGTGCTTAAAGTAAATAAATGGGAGTTCTGTATTTTGCTTTCTACTAAAGATATTCCAATGTTCTATGTGCATTTAAGGTCTCCCTATAAAGATAAAATATTCCACAGAGAGGCAAAAAATGTACTGTAATTCAGAGCATATCCCCCTATTATCAACAATGTGTCATGTCCACTAAGTCCCATCAGGATTTCTTTACCATAGAAAGAGATTTTCTCATTCAATACATGTTCTACACAAAATAAGTCCTTCCTGCCTTTACATGGATAGAGAAAACTCTTAATCTGACTAAAAAAAGACTCACAACTGGAAGAGTCTAAGCCTGTTGTACTTTACTGAATTCAAATAAAGAAAATTAGTCTTGAGGAAATATATAACATAGTGAATCACTTTTCTCATTTGAAATGCTTTCCTCTTGTATCCATAATGTATATTTATTAATTAATTTGGAAAAATAGGAAAAAAAATTCTACAACAAAACAAACAGTGTCCCAATACCATTCTTCCTTGGAACACTACTCTTATCCAAGAGGTTGATATTTTTTATTATAATTAGAATAAACCATTGAGTACTTTATTTCAACTGGAATTTACTCATCCTTTTAAAGAATGTGTTTTTCAATCAAAACAGACAGATTTACTATGATTCTCTTGGGTAAAGGATGATAAATACCAATTTAAAATCTTGCCTTCTGTGAAATAAACAGAGTTGATTGAATTGAGCTGAATCATATGCAGCATTTACTGAACCTTGAGGATTATAGTGAAAGTCTCCTTGTGAGGGAATATTTCAAGGCATGGAAGCCATTGCTTGATTACGATAAATTAGATAGGGATCTTCTTGAGGGCTTTCCAACATTGTTCTTGAAGTCTGTATTTTGACATAAAGGGAAAGACTCACATGCCACAATGTTGTTGATACTTAGCAAGATAGAAGACAGGAAACCAGGAGCCCATGACTCACTGGATGTTATCTCTGATGTCCACAGGATTAGGAAAAGGGAAATGATGAGAGAAAGGCTCTCAGTGAGGTGGTGGAAATTTACCATTAGGGATCATTTGTCCTTTCCTTGACTGCATGGGGCTATTAGTAGAGGAGAAGGGTTTTGATCCTTCCCTTTTAAGGTTCTCAATGATTGTCCCTATTTCTTTTGCACCTTACCTGGGGTAATACTGAGGGGATGTTAACTACTTTTCAAGGCAAAGGCAAACTGCATTAGAAAGTCAGTTCTACAGGGTTTCATTTGGCTAAATCTATGTAGGCAGCTGACTTGCTTTTGTTCCATGGAGAAAGGCAAGGACTTGGGGTATCCATGCCAATGATAGGTCAGAACAGAGGCAGGTCTGAAATGGCCACCATTAAGTTTCATAAAGGAGTGGTACTTATAATTAAATTAAGGGTGCTTTAATTGCCATTCCAGTGCCTAGTCACATCTGTGAGCATGATTGTAGTCTCATGGAAGAGTTGGGAGAGCCCTGGCATTGTTTTTTGTCCTTTGTTTTCAAAGAGGACCAACGACCTCATAGGGTGATGTCTTGGCTCATGCATGACTTGGGTTTAAGTGAGGCAGAGTTTCAAAAAGTCCAGTGGTAAGACAAAATCTAGATTATTGTCAATGACCAAGGTTGCAGTGGATGACCTTGGCATTTTCAATGTCTGACCAAGCTCTAAATGCTCCACAGTGCTTGCTGTAGCTACCTTCATGGTGGTTGAAACAAATTATCCTCATCTACCCATTCCACCAGAGGAAATCTTCATATGCTTAGTGTAGACACCCTCATAACTCACTGATGGATTTGAGGCCCTTTGGTTACTGTCAAGCTAGTTTATCCTGCCTGTCCAGACAGTTTACCAAGGTGTGGATGCTGCAGATGCTACAGCTTCTTGGAGCCACATATGAGAAGTGAGAGCCAAGTGGACACCAAAGGTGGATAGGCAGCTTCTAGTCTTCCTTGACACCTGTGTCTATTAGGATCAAGAAATTCTGGTGGTTGTGTAGAGCCACGTGATCATGAAAGTGGTGTAGAGGTGATTGTCCTCCCGGGGCAAAGTGCCTGGGTGACTGCTAAATCCCTAGCAGCAAGGTTCAGGGACTTTCCTTCTGAAGGTCAAGGGGGCTCCTCTTATCTCTTATCATACTGGCGCACATATTAGGACAAGCGATTTCTAAGATGGGCTTGCCATTGATTAACAAGTTAGAGACTCAAAATCATAAAGCTGCAAGTACAGATGGTCTTGCCTCTGATAGTCCCTACCATTGTCCCTCCTTTTGTCAGAGTCTACATTCCTCTGGAGAGGGTGCTGTTGGGCTGTTGTTCCTGAGACTGGGGTCAGGGCTGGAGATCTCATCTGCTCTTAATAGAGATTGTGGAATCTGGGGTGCCCTTGTGATTAGCCAAGAGCTCTAGGCCATCTGGCAGTACACATCTTAGGAAAAATTGGCAGTTATCAGCATCCAGGGGGAGGGGGAGTATTGTTCCAGGCTGTAAGGGCATTAAGTCTGAGCAGATCCTTTTCAAAATGGTGGATCCTAGGGGCAGCTAGGTGGTGCAGTGGATAGAGCACTGGCCCTGAAGTCAGGAGGACCTGAGTTCAAATCTGGACTCAGACCAAATGCTCAACACTTACTAGCTGTGTGGCCCTGGGCAAGTCACTTAACCCCAATTGCCTAAAAACAAACAAACAAGCAAACAAAACCAAAATGGTAGATCCATTTTACTATGCTAATTTTTCTCAGGAGGGTCTGCCCTTCCTCTAAAGTGGTCCATTCTGACTGGGCTATATAAGTAACAGGATCCTAAAGAATGGGGTGGGTTATTCTCCAGGCCATAAACACCCAACAGAGAAAAAGAAATGTGATGGTATCTTGATTCAGCCTGGTTGGGCTCCCAGACCAGTTGGCTTAGGCTGAGATGTGAGGGTCGTGAGATATTCTGGTCTTTTTTTTTTTTGCAGTTCCCCTAGCTGAAAACATTTTGTTCTTGTGTTTAATAGATATAATGATCTTTTCCCTCTCTTCTCAGATGGGCTTTTAAAAAAAATAATTAATTAATTTTTAGTTTTTAACATCCACTTCCATAAGCTTTTGAGTTTTAAATTTTCTCCCCTCCCTCCCCACCTTATTCACCAAGACAGCATGCAATCTGATATAGGCTATACATTACATTCCTATTAAACATATTTTCACATTAATCATGTTGTAAAGAAGAATTAAAAGCAATAGGAGGAACCACAAGAAAGAAGAAACAAAATAAAATAGAAGAAGGAAAAAGAAAGAACACATAATATGATTCAATCTGCATTCAAACCCCATAGTTCTTTCTCTGGATGTAAATTACATTTTCCATCATGAGAATTTTGGAGATGTCTTAGATCTTTGCATTGCTGAGAAGAGCTAAGTCTTTCAAAGTTAGTCATTGCACAATGTGGCTGTTACTGTCTGCAACATTCTCCTGGTTCTGCTCACTTCACTTGGCATCAGTCAATACAAGCCTTTCCAGGTTTTTCTGAAGTCTGTTTCCTAATCATTTTCTTTCTTTCTTTCTTTTTACTTAGGCAATTGGGGTTAAGTGACTTGCCCAGGGTCACACAGCTAATAAGTGTCAAGTGTTTGGTCTAAGGCTGGATTTGAACTCAGGTCCTCCTGATTTCAGGGCCGGTGCTCTATCCATTGCATCACCTAGTTGCCCCCCTAATCATTTCTTATAGCAAAACAGTATTCCATTACATTCATTTACCACAACTTTTTCAGCCGTTCCTCAACTGATGGGCATCCCCTCAATTTCCAATTCTTTGCCACCACAGAAAGAGCTGCTGTGAATATTATTGTACATGTGGGTCCTTTTCCCATTTTTATGATCTCTTTGGGATACAGACCTAAAAGTGGTATTGCTGGGTCAAAGGGTATATGGACAGTTTTATGGCTCTTTGGGCATAGTTCCAAATTGCTCTCCAGAATGGTTGGATCAGTTCACAACTCCACCATTAATGTTCCAATTTTCCCACATCTTCTCCACCATTTTCTCACATGGGCTTTTCAAAGAATCCTTAACTAAGTTCTGAGTTTCCACACTGCTAAAATTCCTATTTTCATCATGGGGTGGGGTAGTCATCAAATTCATCACTTTGCATTCAGGAAAGTTCCTGTATTCCCAGTGTACTACTGTGCCTCATCATCTAGCACGCCCTGGTTGAAATTATTGGGGTCAGCGAAGGAGTCCTCCCTTCCTCCTGTCTGTTTTACTTCAGCCCTGAGGACGTTATTATGCCCACTATGGAGTCCTAGTTTTTTTATATTGATATGCAGCTGTAGTTCACAAATTCCATACTTATTTCCTCTTTGTCTTGCAGTTCTCAAGCATGGCTACTGTCTCTTGGAGATTTCTAGGACGGACCAGAGTGAAGAACTTGAGGCCATGATTTGGCTTCATACCAAGAATAACAGAAGTCAATACCCCTCAGGAGGAAGGTCATGGCAATAACAAGAACAGCAAGTATGCTTAATGTTGTCTGTATCATGTAGTAAAAAAACAAAAAAGACAAGGACATGGTCAGATGCAAATGGCCATTTGTGAGCAGCAGATCTGGTGCCCGCTAGTAACTACGTGACTGAATGACAGCACAGGGGCTCCAGCCAACTGGATATAGCTATTTAGAACAGAAATGACCCTGGGGCCCTAGATTTATGATGAAGTTGATATGGGAACTGGTCATGGCCTGGTTTGCCAAGAGAGGCATCCTTTTTATTTTCTCACACAACTTCAAGGGTAAACACCAGTCTCACATACTTCTGATTCTGAGAGTGTGGGGCCTTATTCATCCAGCCACCTTTGACCTTTGGTAATAAATTATAAAATCAATAAAGATAAGCACAAAAAAGATCCAGACTCTTCTTGTACTAAATAGTGCCTTCTCACAGTGTATAAATATAATTCTGGGGAGAAAAAAAGATGATGCTCTTCCTGAAGTCGCTGAAGAAGTTGTTTATGCCTTCTGCTGGCATGCCACTAATGGTGCCATTTTTCTCTAGTGTAATGTAATAATTTTCCAACATGAGAGAGGCATTTGACCAGTACAGATCTTAATCATTTTTAAAAGTTAGTACAGTTTTTTTTATTGAGTACTACTCAGTAAGTTTTGGTATGAGGAAATGCAAAAGTGGATGTGTTGAGCAAAGGGCTTACCTGTCAGAAATATGGAGCAGGTGAAGAATTTTTTGGAGGACCTGGTCTGCTGCTCTTGGATCAACTGATTTGGTCTGGGCAAAACTTCAGGACACTCTCTTTACTCTAGGTCATGTTCATAAACCAAGAGGAAGACTTATGATAGTCACTAAGTATAACATTCGATCTTTTACAAATGAATATTGACTTCAGTGTGCATAATTACAAATACACAAACTTACTTTTCCTAACATTTGTGAGACATAATCCTCATCCCCCTTTGCACCATCTCACTCTCTGGGTAGGGGAATTAGGTTAGGTTCACAGCTTAGCTCCATTGCCATACAGCACTATCCCAATTCCAAATCGAAACCCTACTCCACCACTGAATCCCAGGCAACCTGACTTCTCAGGGCTTCTGTACTAGCCTAACTGGTTACACTACCCTGCAATCCTACAGTCCTGGCTCTGGCCCAAGGGGATTACATCTGGCACCTGAAACAGACCACAACACAGAACAACACAGAACAGAAACAAAAACTCCAGGCTCATTTCTCAGAGGTAAAAAAAAAAAAACGGGGGTGAGGGAAGGGGTAAGAGAGGTAAGTAGGCGAAGGCATATAGGGATTCTCACCAGTTTATGGTGTTCACACTGGGCTTAGCAGATGGGAGTGTAATCCCAGTCCCAAAGCCCATTGAAATGGAACTCTCTTGTCTTTGATAGAGATCAATGCCCTGTGCCTGTGTAAGGAGTCGGGTGGAGTTGGTGAAAGCAAGAGGAGATAAATCTTCAAATCACTTCAAGCTTTGAATCTTCTAATCATTTTGGGTGCTTCTGACTTCCAGCTTTAAGAGAGAAGATGGAAAAGGCCAACCTCGCTTCAGGTTGCTGACTCTACAAAGACATGAGAAGAGGTAGCAATATCCACCATGTCCTTTTTACCAGCTTGCTACACTGGAACTTTGGAGAACTTCCCTTGGGTGAGATCTAAGACTGACTCTCTCTCTCTCTCTCTCTCTCTCTTTCTCTCTCTCTGTATGTGTGTGTATGTGTGTGTGTGTGTGTGTGTGTGTGTGTGTGGGTATGTCTCTTCCTCTCTCTTGATGGGTTTCCTCACTTCCAAAGGAAGAGCTCCTTCATTCTTTACTGTCTGGTATAAGTTCTGCTATATATTCTTTCTCTGATTTCTGTTTTGTTACTAATTAGGACAAATGTATTTACTTGACTAAGTATTGTATGTGTTCATTGGTGGGAAAGAAGTCAAGCTTTTGGATATAAAGCTTGGGGCTTTTCTCCAGTAATTAACAGTGATTAAAAGTTAGATTGAACCTGAAAACCATATTCCCTAGATGAATAATATTTAAAGGAGCAGATAGATATACTTCTAGACCAGTACCCCACTCTCTCTGCAGAGAACAAAGTGGCTTCAGGCCCCTCCACCTACTGCTTCCTCTCCTAATAGGAATCAAAATCTCCCTTGGAGAAGGGTTGGGGAAGAAATGGCTAGATTTGTCTGACTGCCTTTGTGCCACACAACAGCCTCTCACTGCATGTGGGCATTTGCCTTAGGAGTCTCCGGAAAGAGCATAGCCAAAAAGATGGCACGACAGAGTAAAAAGCTCATTCTTGACACTGTTGAAGATGCATGCAGACTATCAAGGAGGCCACCTCTACTCATGTTGTAGAGCATACAGCAGGCTCCATGTTAGCCAAACTGGCCATGTGAGCTCCAAAGACCAGCTTGGTTTATCTATTTCCCCCTGTTTGAAATTTGCTATCCTTTACAAATGGACAAGAATGATTTCTTTTAAAAACACAATCCTTTTCCAAATTCAGAGCAATTCTCTATGGTTTCTGAAGAGACATAAGTAATATATTTTCACTTATGCACTCTGTGCCATACAGTCAAGTCTCGAATATTATATGTAATTCTATATGTACAGATGAAAATTAATTATCTCCAAATAAAAAGTCTTGCAGATTCACAAAACAAGGAATATTTCACCAAGTTACCTCCCCAAAGTCAACAAAATAAGAATTTACAAAGTTTACTAAATTATCTCTGTTTTTTTAGCCTTATTAGCTCTATGAGGCCTTTCTCAACTCACAAACAGAAGGATCAAAGACAAAGAAAATGGGTCGGTCCCCAACTTCAATAGAAACTTGATCCTTTTTAGAATTCCTGAGAGATTTGGGACCGAGGATCAAGTTGGCATCATCCCTTTCTCAAATAAGAAAATTGTCTTAGTTAGAAGGTTTTCCAATGATCTCCCTAGAGCATAAGGCCACCCAAAAGGGATCTGTACAAAAAGTGTATCTTTTCTACACAGGGCACACTAAACAAAAAGTGTCTTTTTCTACACAGGGCACCCTCTAGCACACATGATCCTCATAGAAGTCCAGGTAATTCCCTTGGGACCACTGTCCCAAAGGGGCACCTGGAATTCTTCTATTGATTCTTGTTTGCCAGGGCAAACTAAATGGAATTGCAAATTCATCCATCAGGACTTGAAGACAAGTAGGTTCAGTTAGAGGTATAGCAAAGGATATTAGTTATTTGTGGATTATGCACAGACACAATGAACCCCCAAAGTTGAAGGACTTTTTGCTTTAATAAAAGGTAAGCAGCATAGTTCCATTTAAATGCAAAAGGAACAATATGAACATTTCTACTGGATTTCTAGTGATTCCAAATTTCTCACAGCAAGCTCAATACCAGTAATTATACAAGACTCAATAATATATAACATATAAGTATACCAAACCTTATGAATTCAAGAATACTAAAAAATTTTGTACTTAAAGCAGTTAACAAATGAAAAGTTTTCAAAATTACACCAATGGGATTGATTTGTGAGGGAATATTCATTGGGGAAAAAATACCCAAAATATGTAGCTTAATTTTTTTTTTTTGCCAAATGTCTCTAGTATCTTACACTTTAGGGTATCTCAAACATAAACATAAAAAAAAAACCCTGGGGAGAGAATCTTCCTAGGTTGTCCCTTTTGTAAAAGCAAAAGGTCTAATTTTATCTCAGACAAATTCTTTTTTTTTTTTTGGTGAGGCAATTGGGGTTAAGTGACTTGCCCAGAGTCACACAGCTAGTAAGCGTTATATGTCTGAGGCCAGATTTGAACTAAAGTCCCCTCCTGACTCCAGGGCCAGTGCTCTACCCACTGTGCCACCTAGCTGCACTCAGACAAATTCTTAGATGTAACATAAAGATCTTTACAAGGAACATGTGCTTCTAAAGGTATAATCACAAATAAACTTACTCCCAGAAACACAAAGAAGGTATAATTCTCCTCCTCCTTTCCTTTCCTATCCCTACCACACTCTTGCATGTTGTTTTTCTTGGGCAAACAGTTCCAGAGCAAAATTACAGGTTGTCTGTTTAGGAAACATTTCTATTTGCTGCTGGAACACATCAACTGTATCTTTATCCTTTAAATCCAATTTTACAGGTGTATCTGTTTTATTGATTGGCTTCTCATAAAATTAAAATTTGATTTGCTTCATTGACAAAATGTATCATTCACAAAAGGCTTTTATTAGTTTACCAATGATATGTACTTCTTCTTCTTGAACTGGGCCACAGAAAAATCTTGTCCTGGCACTTTCAAATTAATACGGAGATGGAAGAGAAGGGGGACAGGAGGTTACTCAAAATGAGGGAGTCAGTCAATTAATTCTTATATAATATTTCTTTATCCTGTTTTCCAGGTAACCTGTCCTATGAGTTCTCCTCATTTTTCATTTGACTTTGTTCTAATATGTCCTACTGTGTTATTTAATATTTTGATTGTTTCCTCAATTCTATTTTTCAGGGTACCTAGTATTTTGCCAAGACTTTTAATCTTATGTTATAAACTATTTCTTCTTTTTTGTTTAATTAAATAATTAATTAATTTTTAGGTTTCAACAACAATTTCCAAAAGCTTTTGAATTTAAGATTTTCTCCCCTACCTCCCACCTCCTTCACCAAGACAGCATGCAGTCTGATATAGGCTATACATATACATTCCTATTAAACATATTTTCCACATTAATCATGTTGTAAAGAAGAATTAGAACCAATAGGAGGAACTACAAGGAAGAAGAAATAAAACAAAACAGAAGAAAGAAAAAAAGAGCAAATAGTATGCTTCAATCTGCATTCAAACTCCATTGTCCTTTCTCTGGACGTAAATAGTAATTTCCGTCATGAGAATTTTGGAGATGTCTTAGATCTTTGCATAGCTGAGAAGAGCTAAGTCTATCAAAGTTAGTCATTTCACAATGTGGCTGTTACTGTCTACAACATTCTCCTGGTTCTGCTCACTTCACTTGGCATCAGTCAATACAAGCCTTTCCAGGTTTTTCTGAAGTCTGCTTCCTAATCATTTCTTTCTTTCTTTCTTTCTTTCTTTCTTTCTTTCTTTCTTTCTTTCTTTCTTTCTTTCTTTCTTTCTTTCTTTCTTTCTTTCTTTCTTTCTTTCTTTTTTCTTTCTTTCTTTCTTCTTTCTTTCTTTCTTCCTTCCTTCCTTCCTTCCTTCCTTCCTTCCTTCCTTCCTTCCTTCCTTTCTTTCTTCCTTCCTTCCTTCCTTCCTTCCTTCCTTTCTTTCTTTCTTTCCTTAGGCAATTGGGGTTAAGTGACTTGCCCAGGGTAACGCTGGTAATAAGTGTCAAGTGTTTGTTCTGAGGCTGGATTTGAACTCAGGTGCTCCTGATTTCAGGGCCGGTGCTCTATCCACTGCATCACCTAGTTGCTCCCCTAATTGTTTCTTATAGCATTCCATTACATTCATATGCCACAACTTGTTCAGCCATCCCTCAACTCATGGGCATCCGCTCAATTTCCAATTCTTTGTCGCCACAAAAAGAGCTGCCATGAATTTTTTTGTACGTGTGGGTCCTTTTCCTATTGTTATGATCTCTTTGGGATACAGCCCTAGAAGTGCTATTGCTGTGTCAAAGGATTTATAGCCTTTTAGGCATAGTTCCAAATTGCTCTCCAAAATGGTTGCATCAACAATGCATTAATGTTCTAATTTTCCCACAGTTTCTCCAACATTCATCATTTTCCTGTTTTGTCATTTTAGCCAATCTGATAGGTGTGATGTGGTGCCTCGGAGTCATTTTGATTTGCATTTCTCTAATCAATAGTGATTTAGAGCATTTTTTAATATGACTATGGATGGCTTTAATTTCTTCATCTGAAAACTTCCTGTTCATATTCTTTGACTATTTGTCTATTGGGTAATGACTTGTATTCATCTAAATTTGACTTGGCTCTCTCTATATTTTTTAAATGAGACCCTTATCAGAGACACTGGTTGTAAAAATTCTTTCTTAGTTTTCTTCTTCCTTCCTAATCTTGGTGGCATTGGCTTTGTTTGTGCAAAAACTTTTCAATTTAATGTAATCAAAATTGACTTTATTTTGGTATATGATATAAGATTTTGATCAAAGCCTAGTTTCTGCTACACCCAGTTTTTGTTAAATAGTGAGTTCTTATCTTAGAACCTGGGGTCTTTGGATTTATCAAATAGTAGATTACTATAGTCATTGACTGCTGTGTCTTGCATATCTAACCTATTCCACTGATCCACCACTCTAGTTTTGATGATTGCTGCTTTATAATACAATTTAAGATCTGGAATGGCTAGGTCACCTTCCCTAGCATTTCTTTTCATTAGATCCCTTGATATTCTAGATCTTTTGTTCTTCCAAATGAATCTTATTGTTTTTTATAGCTCTATAAAATAATTTTTTGGTAGTTTGATTGGTAGGACACTGAATAAGTAAATAACTTACGTAGAATTATCATTTTTATTGTGTTACCTCCTGGGATTGTTTCAGCAGGTAGCTTCCTAAATATTTTATTATGTCTACAGTAAATTTAAATGGAATTTCTTTTTCTATCTCTTGCTGTTGGGCTTTGTTGATAATATGTAGAAATGCCAATGACTTATGTGGGTTTATTTTATATCCTGCAACTTCGCTAAAGTTGTTTACTATTTCATTTAGTTTTTTACTTAATTCTCTAGGATTCTCTAAGTCTATCATCATATCATCTGCAAAAAATGCTAGCTTTTTTCTTCTTTTCATTTTTGATGCTGGTGATTTAGTTTTCTTCATTCTTTCTTTTTAATTAAATTAACCAAAGGTTTATCTATTTTACTGTTTTTTTCATAAGACTAGCTCTTAGTTTTATTTATTAGTTGAATAGTTTTCTTATTTTCTATTTTATTAATCTCTCCTTTGGTTTTCAGTATTTCTAATTTGGTATTTAATTGAGAGTTTTTAATTTGTTCTTTTTCTAATTTTTTTTAGTTGTATGCCCAATTCATTGATCTCCTTTCTCTTTATTTTATTCATGTAAGCATTTAGAGATACAAAACTTCTCCTCAGAACTGCTTTCACAGCATCCCAGAAGTTTTGGTATGTTGTCTCACTATTGTCATTTTCCTGAATGAAGTTATTGATTGTTTCTGTGACTTGTTGTTTGACCCACTCTTTCTTTAGGATTGGATTATTTAGTTTCCAAATAAATTTTCAGTCTATCTTTCCATGGTCCTTTATTACATATAATTTTTATTGCATAATTATCTGTAAAGGACACATTTAACATTTCTGCCATTCTGTATTGGATTGCGAGGTTTTTATGTGTTACTACCTGGTCAATTTTTGTGTAAGTGCCATATATTACTCAGAAAAGAGTATGTTTCTTTCTATCCCCATTCAATTTTCTCCATACATAAATGATATCTAACTCTTCTAGAACTATATTCACCTCTTTAACTTCTTTCTTGTTTATTTTGTTGTTAAACTTATCTAGTTCAGAGAGGAGAAGTTTGAGGTTCCCCACTAGTATAGTTTTGCTATCTATTTCTTCTTGTAACTGCCTGAATTTCTCCTCTAAGAATTTGAATGCTATATCACTTTGTGCATATATGTTTAGTAATCATATTACTTCATTGTCTATGGTGTCTATTAGCAGGATGTAGTTTCCTTCCTTTTCTCTTTCAATAATATCTATTTTTTGCTTTTGCTTTTTATGAGATCAGGATTGCTACCCTTGCTTTTTTTACTCAGTTGAAGCACAATAAATTCTACTCCAGCCTTTTACCTTTACCCTGTGTATGTTATTTTTCAAATGTGTTTTCTGTAAGCAACATATTGCAGGATTGTGGTTTTTAATCCATTCTGCTATCACCTTTTTATAAGAGAGTTCATCCCATTCACATTCACAGATATGATTACTATCTGTGCTTTCTCTCCATCCTATTCCCCCACCACTGCTTATGCTTTTCTTTCTCCTTTCTCTCTTTACCTCCTCTCCAGTATTTTGCTTTTGATCAAAGCCTCTCTCAATCTGCCCTCCCTTCTATTAGTCCCTCCCTTTTCTTCCCCTTTCCCCTTACTACTTCTTCCTCCCTTCTAACCTCCTCCCCTTTTCTTTCCCTTTTCCCTCCTATTGCCTGTAGGGCAAGTTGGATTTCTATATCTGATTATGTTGCTGCTTCCTTGAGCCAAATCAGATTAGAGTTTGTTCAAACAATACTCATCTCCCTCCCTTCTTTCCCTCTACTGTAACAGACTTTTGTGCTTTTTCCTGTAATGTAATTTTCCCTTGTCTGCCTCCTCCTTTCCCTTTCTCCCAGTACAATCCCTTAATTAGATATACTTAATCCACATATTTAGATCCATTTAACCCACTTAATTAGATTTTTTATCATTACATCAGTATGATCTTCTACCCACATCCTCTGCCTATCTTTTTAAATTGTGTAATAACAATTTTAATGGTGTAATAACAAGACAGTTCTCAAGAGTTACAAGTGTCATCTTCCCTTATAGGAATGTAAACTGTTTGCCCTTATTAATAATATGTTTTTTTTCTGTCCTGTTTACTTTTTTATGTCTGTCTTGCATCTTGTATTTGAAGATCAAATTTTCTGCTGAGCTCGGGTTATTTTTTATCAGGAAGATTTAGAAGTACCTTATTTTGTTGAATATTCATCTCCTTCCCTGAAAGATTATGCTCATTTTCACTGGGTAGTTGATCCTTGGTTGTAATCCAAGCTTCTTTGCCTTAGGGAATATCATATTCTATGCCCTATGATCTTTTAATGTAGAAGCTGCAAGGTCCTGCTTAATCCTGAATGTGGTTCCTTGGTATTTAAATTGTTTCTTTCTGGCTGCTTGCAGTATTTTCTCTTTGACCTGGTAATTTTGAATTTGGCTACTATATTCGTTGGCATTTTCAATTTGGGATCTCTTTCAGGAGATTCTTTTTTTTAGATTCAGTGGATTCTTTTGATGACTATTTTACCCTCTGGTTCTAGGACCTCAGGGAAGTTTTCCTTGATAATTTCCTGAAAGATGGTGTCTAAGCCCTTTTATTTATTCATGATTTTCAGGTAGACCAAGAATTTTTAAATTGATCTATTTTCCAGGTCACTTGTTTCACCAATGAGGTATTTTATGTTTTCATCTTTTTTTCATTCTTTTCTTTCTGTTTGACTTATTCTTTCTCTCTCAGAGTCATTTGCCAATTTTAATTTTTAATGAGCTCTTTTCTTCTATTAGATTTTGTACCTCCTTTTCCATTTGGCCCATTTTACTTTTTAAGGAGTTCTCCTCAGTGAGTTTTTGTGCCTCTTTTTTTCCATTTTGCCAATTCTGCTTTTTAAGGAGTTGTTTTCTTCAATCTACTCTTTTCCCCCATTTGTCCAGTTGTATTTTTTAAGGATTTGTTTTCTATAGTTAATTTTTGTCCTTCCTTTTCCAAGCTATTGACTCTTTTTGCATACTTCTCATTTCTTTTCCCAATTTTTCTTTTACATCTCTTATTTGAATTTTAAAATCCTTCTTGAGTTCTTCCAAGAACGCTTTTTGGGCTTCAGACCAGTTCATATTTCCTTTTGAGGTTTTGAATATGGGTATATTGACAATGTTGTCCTCTTTTGAATTTCTGCCTCTATCTTCCCTGTCCCCATAAGAAGAATCTATGGTCATTGCACATTTCTTTTTGCTCGTGGTGTTTGCTTATTTCCTGATTTTTAAAAAAATTTATCTCTCCTGCTGGAGAGCAGGGGACACTGACTCAAGTTTCCTGTGATGGAGACAAAGGACCTCATCACTGTCTTTGTGTGCTGAGTCCTCAGGTATTGGGAGTTGGAGGCTATGAGGTTCTCACAGCTTATCTGGTGTTGGCTGAAATTAGCAACACTGGAGCTCTAGAGGTAAGGGTGGGGAATCGTTCCCCTAGAGGATGCTTGCTCACCTGGGCCTTGTGCTCCTTTCTTTGGCTCCTGCTCACCCAAGCCTTGCACAGGGATGTTCCACTGCTGTAGGATGTGTCTCAGCCTGGAGCTTTCCCTCTTGGAGTTGTGCTTCCCAGAATTTTGCTGTGGCACCAGACTCAGCTGCAGTAGAACACTGTGGCGTGTGATGGTTTTCCAAGCTGGTTTCCACTGGTTCCCCTGTCCATCCTGAGGCACTCAGTGGTTCTGCTGTTGGTACTTGCCTGTTCCACCACTCTGGGGTTCAGGATTTCCCCCTGGTATGCTGAGGTGAGGCTTTCTGCTAGCTTGCTGGAACACCTCCCATTCTCTATTGCTCCCCCTTTCCCAGAGGAAAAGGGGCCTTTCCCATTAATTCCCCAAGCTTCCTGGGCTACAAGACTGTTTCATCACATCTTTCTACTGGTTCAGTTGTTCCAGGGTTTTTTCTGGGGTGATATTTTCTGGGCTTTTAGAGGTCAATATAGGAGGGTGAGAGTGACTTACTTCTTATTCCTCCATCTTGGCTCCTGGCAGCAGAACCTATTTCTTCTTTGTTAAGATTTTTCTTCAAGAATGCTATTTTGACTCATTATTTCCCTTCATTTCTTTTAGCAGGCCTTACTCTCAGATTCCTTTTAAACAAGCCAGTGTATTTTCCATAATGTTCTGTCTGTGATTATTGTTGAATTACTTTCTCTTTTTTATTAAGTTTCATCTTAGGGTTCCTTTAACCACATTTCTTCATTGTACATTATGAATTTTCTCATATTTGGCCATTAGGGTATCTGCTAAGGTAAAGGTCTCTCACCCCATTGCCCAGAATTTTTCCTGAATTTCTACTGAAGCTGTAATATTTTTTAGTAATTTAGTAAAATATTTTAGTAATATTTGAGTCCTTCTCCCTCCGCAAGGTCCTGGATGGAGTACGCACTAGGATAGATGTTGAGCTGAATAATAATAGGTGCCATTCTTCCCCATTGGCCTTAGCTCAAAAAAGAGACTAACATGAAAAAAAGAAATAAGAGCTATCTATCTTTCCCATTGGGAGACAGCTAGGTGGCTCAGTGGATAGAGCACTGAGTCTGGAATTAGCATAGACCTGAGCTCAAATCCAGCCTCAGACACTTACTAGCTGTGTGTCTGTGAGCAACTCACTTGGCCTGTTTGCCTTAATCCATTGGAGAAGGAAACTTTTGGCAATCCATCTAGTATCTTTGCCAAGAAACCCCATGGACAGTATGGTCCACGGGGTTGGTCCACAGGGTAATGAAGAGTCAGACATGACTGAATGACTCAGCAACAACAACAATCTTCCCTATTAACCCTGATATAGAAAAGATTTGGCATGAACTAGGATTTAGGGCCCAAGTGGTTCTCACCTACTTCCGCTTATTCACTAGCTTAGAAGAATCATGGTCCTTTTTTTTTCACTTTTTCTTTTTTTTTGTCCATAAGGGTGGGGAATTAAGGATTCCATTAGCAGGTTTTTTTATCTTTCTTCATTTCTTTGGTTTATTGTTCTTTTTCTTCATATGGCTGATGAGTTTAGCTAGGACCTTTCATTTTAATATTTTTACCCAAAGTCCTCCATGATTTTTTAAAAATCAGTGGAAATAGCTCAATAATCATATCCATTAGTTCTTTCAGGACCCAGATACATAGTTTGTCTTGGAGTAGGGATTTAAATTCATTGAAGGCAGCTATATAGTAACTCTGCTTTTCTCTCTTCATTCACTTTGATTTTCAATCCCTTATCAACTATTTTTCATTTAGCCTTTCTTGCTCAAAGGTTATCTTCCTTGGCTGAGAACTAGAAACAATGTACTAATTTGGTAGTCTGTTTTCTCTCTCTCTTTTAGATTTAGATTTCATCATCTCATTATTAAATCTACCACCTTAGTGTTGGTGTCAATCTCTATGCCTAAAATATGCATCTCTACTGCTCAGAGTCTTCCTTCAAGATCTTACTCACTTGCCAATTCCCCTATGAAACTTTCCTAATTTTCCCACTTGTGTTTTCTGTCTATTCAAATTAACTTGTAGTATACTTATATATCATGCTATATTCCTTCACTGAAAGAATGGAGACAATCTAATTTTTGTTTTTGTGTCCTTAGCATTAAGCAAATACATATCTGTTGAATTCAAATTAAAATCTTTACACTCTGAGTAGTGGTCCTAGCTCTTCTCCGATCTTTCGTTTGTTTCCAGGATTGCCAATAAACTTTGTGCTCCAGATAATATATTTACAGAACTATAACATTACTGAATCCCTCTTTGTTACTACTCTTTTTCTTTTTAAAATCAAAACTTGTTAATGTACTGTTGTATCTATTATATTAGTCTCTTTAGTCAGCTTTCTATTTTCTTCCTCATTGCATTTGTTTGTATATTTATTTCTGCCTTCAGAATTTCATTCTTCAGATCTTTTCTTTCCTACTGGGAATTTTAGATATGGGATGTCATTTATTTTTTCTTGGAACACTGTGAAAACCATCCTCCCCAAATGTAGAATATTAAGGCTTTTCTCTGTTCCATTAGCACCATCATTTTTACTTCAGCAACCATTTTCTATACTTGTGAAAATCAGGTCCAGAAAATCAATTCTCTTTGTTGTTTCCTTTCTGTCTTGAAAATAAAATTTATCTTGAGGAATTTCTCAACTACTGAAGGAGTGCTTAAGGAGATATTCTAATATTAGAAATCTCCTATAGTTACTACAACTCTGTGCTACTAGATTTTTTTTACCTGTTAACAAAGCAGTTTACTTCCTCAATCTGACTTGGGTAGTGTGTACATACAGGGGTGTAGTGGCAAATTTTGACAACTAACTCTCCAAAAAATGTACATATGTTGTAAAATGTAATCTATATTCTTAACATTTTCTTCATCATTTTCTTAAGTCTAGATAATCAATAAGTCAAGCCCATTTCCAAGGCACAAATGCTCACGCTGAAAATTTAATAATCTGCTATCATTAATTGGGTCAAGTTGGCACCAGCAAAGTGTATACTAATACCACAAAATCACCTATGATGCCAAATTCGCTTCTTTCTGTTATGTTCTCTATTTCACTGTATTCACTCATACTTCATTCCTTTTTGTATAGGCATCTGAGGATTTTTATTCCCAGGGCATGGCATGTAATATGAACAGTAAGTGAGTTACATTATTAGCTTTTTTTTTTGGATATCATCTCTTATGAATATCTGACATTCTGAACTGATATCACCTTTCCATGTTATATCTGCTGTTCTCTGAGATTTGAGAAATCTGTATTGGTAGTTTTCTTTTTTATCCTTCCCTTTTCATTTTAAAACCTTATTTGTCATATTCACAAAACTGTAGGCAAAAATGTATTTTAAAAAAAAATTGGACTTCATCCCACTGTATGTAGATGCACTGCATTCTGGACCAAGAAACCATAATTTGAATATTGAAGGCTATGTCCCAGAAACCCAAGTTTCATGCTCAGATAACATCTTCTTAAATAGCTATCATGTTCTCAACCATCAATTGGTAGCATCCGTCCCTTAAATTTTTAAATTTCTTGTCAAGGACTTCATTGTCTTTAGGTTTTTTCAGGTGCATAGAAAAGTGCATAGATTGTAGAGCTGAAATTGATATTAGAACTTATCTTGTTTAATAATCTCCATTTGTAGATGAGAAAAATAAAGCCAAGATAGTTTGTAACCTCTTCAATATCATGTCATTTTCCCCTATGTGAATCAACAAAATGGTTAGTAGTGGTCACATTTGGCAAGTTTTGAGACAGCATGTCCTGGGATATAATACAATGAAAACACCACACTTGCCTATGGTTCAAGTCATGTATGTCAGTGTGGTAACAACCAAAGAATTAATGCTGCTCATCTTAGCAATAACAAGCAATAAAAATAGGTATTCTTTTTCATTCTTTCATTTTTTAAAAGTAGAAAGATGGGATAATGTGTTAACTGCAACTAATTCTACTTTCTCCACCATTAGGTAACTTTCTACTTCATTGGACAGAACAAGTTACCCTACTCAAGACCGTTCATTGATATTCTATTATGTCTCACACAAAAAGCAAAACTGCCATTTATAGCCCTCCACAATTTAGTTCTAATACACCTAACCAGCCTTATTTCTTATTGTTTTCCTAAAACATTCTACGTTTAAACCAAATTTGACTAGCAGCTGTTCACTGATTTTTGTCCTGCTACTACAGTTTGTATGTATAAGACATCCACAAATAGAGCAAACTCCATTTTCATTTCCATCTCCTGAAATTTTTATTTTCCTTCAGTGTTCATGTCTTTTTTCCCCCTTTGAGGCAATTAGGGTTAAGTGACTTCGCCAGGTTCACACAGGTAATAAGTGGATAAGGTCAGGTTGAACCTCAGGGCCTCCTGATTCCAAGGCCAGCGCTCTATCTGCTGCATCACCTAGCTGACCCATCAGTGCTCATCTCAAGCGACAGCCTCATGGAGCCAAAATTGGAATGAAAGGAGGAAACTCGGAAACAAATTTTATAGCAAGTTTCTCTTATAAAGGCCTCATTTCTCAAACATATAGAGAACTGAGTCAAATTTATAAGAATACAAGCAATTCGCCAACTGATAAATGGTCAAAGAATATGAACAGGCAATTTTCCAAAGAAGAAATCAAAGCTACCCATAATCATATGAAAAAATGTTCTAAATCACTATTGATCAGAGAAATAAAAATTAAAAAAAAACTTTGAGGTACCACCTCACACTTATCAAATTGGTTGATATGACAGAAAAAGCAAATGACAAATGCTGAAGGGAATGTGGAAAAATTGCGCATTAATGTTCTGTTAGTACAGTTTTGAAATGGTCCAACCTTTCTGCAGATCAGTTTGGAACTATGCCCAAAAGGCAATCAAACTGTACATACCTTTTAACTCAGCAATACTACTATTTGGGCATACTGTCTATATGCGAAAGAGATTAAAGGGAAAAGAAAAACACCTGTATGTACAAAAATATTTATAACTGCTCTTTTCGTGGTGACAAAGAATTGGAAATTGAGGGAATGGAGGGAAGAAACAAGATTGCAGAATAAAAGCAGTGACTTGCTTGAGTTCTCCCCCAAACCCCTCCAAATACCTGTAAAAATGGTACTAAACAAATTCTAGAGCAGCAGAACCCACAAAAAAGACAGAGTGAAACAAATTTCAAGCCCAAGACAACCTGGATGGTTGATTGGAAAGGTCTGTTGCTCCAAGCTGGGAGAGGAGCACAGTTCAGGGTATAGGCTGTGCAAACAAAGACAGTGAACCTGGAGCAGGCCTCAGGGGAATGAATCAAGGGGAGCTGTGGTGCTTTCCAGACTTCTTAACCCACAAATGAGACAAATTAGAAGGTCGGTAGGAAAGGTCTGCTGGACCTGGGTGAGAGAAGCTTGGTCTGGCCCCAGTCCTGGTGCAGCCTCAGGGTGGCGGCTGCTTTCAGAGCTCTTGGCCCACAAATGGAGGAGGGATAGACTGACTGATCACAGGGGAATTGCAGGGATATCTTTGTAAGCACTGAGGCAGGATTCTCTTGCTTCGCTCATGCTTAGATCTGAATCGCAGTTATAGGTGGAGGTCCTGGGGCACGGAGGAGGGTTGGTGTGGTGGAGCTTGTGGCAGTGGTGTAGAGTGAATACTCCTCATGGTTTCATGGAAGAACAGGATGCTTGTGGTCACTCATAAACCAGAGCACAGGCTGAGAAAGGAGTAAACATCTCACCTTTGATCATACCACCTTGGAAGAAGTGAAAATTTATAGATCCCTAGAAATATCTCTGAAAACAGCTGCAAAAAACCCCTGAAGCTTGAGACAATATATTCTTCACACTGGAAGCAGACCCCTGCCTTAACTAAGAGTTTAGAACTCTAGCAATTAGCTGGGAACATGAGCAAACAGTGCAAAAAAGTCAGAACATAGAATCTTACTTTGTTGACAAAGGAGATAAAAACATACATGAAGAAGACAACAAAGTCAAAGTTCCCACATCCATTGCCTCCAAGAAAAATATGAATTGGTCTGCTCAAAAAGGATTTTCAGAAGCAAGTAAGAGAAGTAGAGGAAAAACTGTGAAGAGAAATGAGAGTGATGCAAGAAAATCATGAAAAACAAGTCAACAGCTTGCTAAAGGAGACCCAAAAAATACTAAAGAAACTAACATCTTAAAAAGTAGACCAACCCAAATGGCAAAAGAGGTCCAAAAAAGCCAAGAGGAGAAGAATGCCTTAAGAAATAGAATTGGCCAAATGGAAAAGGAAGTCCAAGAGCTCACTGAAGAAAATGAATCCTTAAAAATTAGAATGGTGAAAATGGAAACTAATAACTTTATGAAAAATCAAGATATTATAAAATAAAACCAAAAGAATGAAACAATGGAAGACAATGTGAAATATCTTGTTGGAAAAACAACTGATCTGTAAAATAGATTCAGGAGGGATCATTTAAAAATTATTGGACTACCTGAAAGCCATGATCAAAAAAGGAGCCTAGACATCATCTTTCAAGAAATTATCAAGGAAAACTGCCCTGATATTCTAGAACCAAGGTAAAATAGAAATTAAAAGAATCCACCAATTACCTCCTGAAAGAGATCTCCAGAGGAAAACTCCTAGGAATGTTATGGCCAAATTCCAGAATTCCTAGGTCAAGGAGAAAATATTTCAAGCAGCCAGAAAGAAACAATTCAAATATTGTGGAAACACAATCAGGATAACACAAGATTTATCAACTTCTTTATTAAGTGACCAGTGGGCTTGGAATATTATATTCTGGAGGTCAAAGGAACTAGGATGGCAACCAAGAATCACCTACCCAGCAAAACTGAGTATAATCCTTCGGGGAAAAAATGGATATTCAGTGAAATAGAGGACTTTCAAGCATTCTTGATGAAAAGACCAGAGCTGAATAGAAAATTTGGTTTTCAAATACAAGACTTAAGAGAAGCATGAAAAGGTAAGCAGGAAAGAGAAATCATAAGGGACATATTAAAGTTGAAATGTTTACATTCCTACATGGAAAGATGATACTTGTAACTCATGAGACCTTCCTCAGTATTAGTGTAGTAGGAGGGAATATATATCTATATCTATCTATCTATCTGTCTAGACAGAGGGCACAGGGTGAGTTGAATATGAAGAGATAATACCTAAAATCTAAAATTAAGGGGTGACAAAGAAATGTATTGGGAGAAGGAGAAAGGGAGAGGTAGAATGGGATAAATTATCTCACATAGAAGAGGGAAGAAAAAGTTTTTAACATGGAGGGGACTGGGGGGAAGTGAGAGGTAATGAGTGAATCTTACTGTCATTGGATTTGGCTTAAGGAGGGAATAACATACACACTCAATTGGGTATGGAAATCTACCTTACCCTGTAAGAAAATAGAGGGGAAGGGGATAAGAGAGGAGTGGATGATACAAAGGAGGGCAGATTGGGGGAGGGAATAATCAGAAGCAAACACTTTTGAGGAGGTACAGGGTCAAAGGAGAGAATAGAATAAATTGGGGGTGGGATAGGATGAAGGGAAATATAGTTAGTTTTTTACAACATGGCTATTATGGAAGTGTTCTTGCATTACTACACATGTATAACCTGTATCAAGTTGCTTGCCTTTTCAAAGAGGGTGAGTGGGGGGGGGAGGAAGGGAGAGAAATTGGAACCTAAAGCTTTTTAAAAAATGTTAAAAATTGTTTTTACATGTAACTGGGAAATCAGATATTCAGGCAACACTGTATAGAAAACTATCCTGCCCTAGTGAAAGGAGGAGGGGATAAAAGAAGTGAAAGTGATAGAAGGGAGGGCAGATCAGGGAAAGGGATATTAAGAATGCTGCCATCTTGGGGTGGGGGGAGGTGAGGAGAAAATTTGGAACTCAAAATCTTGTGGAAGTGAACGTTGAAAGCTAAAAATAAATAAATTAATTAAAGAAAAAAATGGAAATTGAGGGGATGCTCATCAATTGGGGAATGGCTGACCAAATTGTGGTACATGGTTGTGATGGAATACTCTTTCTATAAGAAATGGTGAACAAGATGCTTTCAGAAAAACCTGTGATAGCTTATGTCAACTGATGGAAAATAAAATGAGCAGAAATAAGAGAACATTGTACACAGTAACAGCAATATTGTAAAATAATCAATTGTGAATGACTTAGGTATTCTCAGCAATACAATAATCCCAGACAATCTCAAAGGATTTAAGAGGAACAATGCTATCTACCTCCAGACAAAAAACTTATGGAGTCTGAATACAGATTGAAGCATACTTTTAAAACTTTCTTTATTATTCTTGGGCATTTTTGGTCTGCATTTTCTTTTGCAACATAGCTAACATTGAAATGTTTTGTGTGACTGCACATGTGTAATCTATATAAAATTGCTTATTTTCTCAAGGAGGGGGAAGAAAGAGAATATGGAGTTCAAAACTGAAAAAAAAAAAGAATGTTAAAAATTTTTGTTTACATGTAATTGAAGGAAAAAAGAGACTGCCTCCACAAAGTCTTCTCTGATCAGTTGAACATGATCTCTGCTTTAAATTTTCCTGGAGCACTTTGGATTTGTACTTTGCTCCAGGATTTGTACTAATTTTTTCTTACATTATATTTATTGTGTATGTACTATATCTTCTCTCATCTCCTGATAGGTAGTAAACTACTTGAAGGAATAGGGTTTTTTATTTTTCAACTTTGTATATCATATGTTTTATTTTCTATGTATTGTGTGCATGGCATATAATGGGAACAATAAATAGCTATTGAGCTAAAATTGCAACAACCCTTTTGGCTCAACTGTCTTTGTTTCATGTTGACAATAAAGGGCTCTTTTGTTTGACTTAGCAAGGCTTATTCTTTTAAAGTTTTTATTTATTCATAAAAAACAAATAGGAAAACACACTAATAGAGAAATCTGGTTCTTTCTAGGTAAAAGCAATGAAATGATAGTGGTCCTGTATGTTAACACTGAGTGGAATAATCACCCTCAATATATTAAGAATTCCAGATGACATAATCTCTTTTACAACCATCCCAATGAAAATTAAGTTATATGATATAGGTGTGTGGCATGTTTATAGTCACAATGTAGTGCTTCATACCTCATCTATGGGCATCTATCCAATGTCTAGGAAGGCTTGATCATGCCAATTTGCTCCCACACTGGCAGGTCTAGGTTCACAGAAAAGACTCATCACTGTGCAATTATACCTACACTCTCTAAGGATGCTTGGGGTAATCCTGTTGAATGAGAATATACCATCCCCTACTCACCACAATAGCTTGTGAGTTCCCAACAGTAAACTTCCACTTACGCAAACAAATCATTCACAATGATGACACTTTTAGATCTAAAACATAATCATTTATTTAACAATAAAGAAATAATAGCATGAAATTTCAGGATTAATAAATATGTAATGATCCCCATATAATCTTGGGTCACACTCTCTCACCAATGTACTTCATATCTGGGAGAGAATGGACACATTTATAAGAACCTACAAGAATATCATGAGGCTGGAGGGGGTGGGGCAGAGAGGGAGAGAGACCATGTGCTCAGGGTTATTCACACCTCTGTACTCCTTGCTTTGAAATCATTGTTCAAATTGTGCAAATGTTCAAGGACACACAAAATTCATAAATCCATTTCTCTAACTTCTTGTCTGCTGATCTTTATTTCTCTGGCCAAGTATTATTTTCTATCATCAAAATGATAAGGCATTTACAACATCTTCTAACTTATAGTCACCGTTGAAAAAAAGGTTGAGAAAATGTTACCTCTTAATTTGGCTAGTAGTTCTGTTAATCTAGAGAACTGCAAAACTCATACAGTTTGCTAGTCTTTGGGCTATACATACATTCAGGACCATCCAGCTATTCAATCATTACATCATTCTAACAGAGTTCAGAGATTTTTACTCAAGTTCATGGCACAATACTTTGGATTGACTCTTACAGAAGTAAGATAGCTCTTTACTCTTCAGGATGATGCCCCATTCAATTAGATTATAGAAGCTCCTATATAGTCAAACAATTACAAAACTTGTGTACCCCTTTTCCTTCTGAAAGTTGAGGGGGGCAGCAAAAAGCAATACACATTTGTGAGAAGTTTCTCCTCTCTTAATCCATAGGTGGCATTGAAAGAAGATTTGGAGATGAATCTATCTTCCAGTTATTCAGCCATCCAAGAACTAGAAGCTGTAGCTTTCTTATTAACTAATTGATCCAGCTTGTGGTTACTTTTAGCAGTTCCAACAAAGCTGCTTTTCAACTTCCTGCTGAGTTTTCATGTTGTGCTAGATTCTTCATTCTCTTCACCACAATAGTTTCTTAGCCTTAGCCACATATAATTTCAGCTGGTTAAATCAGAGCCTCTTGGTCCTCAGTGACTCTCCTTTCACTTCTGAGTTAATGATTCAACAAAGTCCCCTTATAAAATCAATAGTCCTTATCTAATTATCCTTGTCTCCAAATAGTTATATGATTAAAAATATTTTTACCCTCATGAGCCTTACAGCAATTACATTTATAACCACCCAGGGCAAGAGGTGGGCTGGGCACAAAGGCCTATGGGATTTGTACTTTTTACCAATTTTTGATGAAAGGAAACTAATAGGAGATCAGCTTTTAAATGGAGGTAGGGAGAAAGATTTTGATGGAAGGTAAATGTAACCATCCAAAGCAAGGGGCAGCCACCTGATTTCTTCTTCATACTGCTACATTGTGGTGAGAGAGACCTAAAAAGAAGCTTCCCTTCCTGAGACCATTGATGTACACCAGTATATTGATGAAATAATGTTGACTGAGCCAGAGGAGGCTACAGAGGCCCTGGATCAGATGGTGGCCCATATGAGAGACAAGGAATAGGAAATCAACTCTGGGAAAATCCAGGATTTATCACACTAAATCAAATTTTGGGGAACATAGTGGGCAGAGAAAACTAAAAGGATTGTGAACACAGTATGGCACTTGCTGACAAAGCATGAACACAGATCCTGACACTTGATTCCCTATGTTCAAAGAAGGAAACTCAGAAACTTTTTGAGAATCCATATTTCCCACCTGGGTATCTTGATGGCCTCCATTTTCTGAGTTACTCACGAATTAGAGTCTTTTCAAATGGGTCCCAGGGCAGGCTACAGCCTTGGAAGAAATGTAAATAAAGCAGGCTATCCATCAGTCTCTCCCTTTGGATCTTGATCTTGATCTTGCAATGCCCATGTTTCTGGAGGTCCCTTTCCATGAAAACTAGTAGGATAAGTGGAGCCTTTAACAAGTACCAAGAGTGATCAGAATAAAACTATTGTGTCTGGAACTTCAAGTTTCCCAGAGCAGCTGCAAACTGTACTGTTTTTGAAAAGCAGCTCCTTGTATCTTACTGGACTCTAGTTGCTACTGAATAGATAACATGGGGTCATAAATTTGCCCTTTGTCCAGTTGTCTATTATGAGTTGAGTAATACAAGAAGAGATCTCTAACAAAAATGAGGTCACAGAGTGTTTCTATTACTAAATGGAAATGGAACATTTACGATCACACGTCTTCTGGGATTCTACAGTGTTAACAATTTTAGAAATAATGATGGTTATGATGAGACTGAGTCTTCTAGGCCAGATTCTGGCAACCTGCCTCCTCCATTGGTCCAATCAGTTAATTTCTATGAGGCCCTTGCTTCTGAGGAATGTCATTTTTCCTAGTTGACTAATTGTTCCATTCTTTATGACAAAGGCATATGCAATTGAACTTCAACATCCTCTACCTCAGTAATGGGTTACTATAGAGCTAGGGGTCCTGGCTAGCCCTTCTAGTGTGTTAAGCTGTAGGCTACTTGGCTGGCATGTGAGAAATACTTGAAGGATGTGATCTTCAGCTATACTAATATTTTGGTGGTGAGTCTAGTCAAATGATCTGAGCATAGGACAAGATGAATGGAAGAATTTTGCTGATTCCTTTCCTTGCATACCATTTCTTACAGAAAAATCAATCAATACATATTCAGTAAATGTCTACTATGTGCCAAGCACTCTGTTAAGTGCAGGGAATACAAAATGAGGCAAACGACATCCCCGTCCTCAAGGAGCTCACAATCTAATGGGTGGGGATAGCAAGCAAACAAATATATACAAACATGCTATATACAAGATAAAAGAAATAAGGAAAGAGAGGAGAAATCAAAATTAAGAGAGGTTGAGAAAGACTTCTTGTAGAAGAAGGAATTTTAGTTGGTACTTAAATAGAGGCAGTAAAGAGAGATGAGGAGAGAAAGTGTTTCAGGCATGGGGTGAGGGTGGGAGGGAGAGCAAGACAACATACTCAGAGCTGAAGATGGAATAGCAATGAGGCCAGTGTCATTGGATTAAAGAGTACATGCCAAAGAGTATATGGAGAAGAATGAAGTATAAAAAGACTGGAAAGGCCTCTTGGGCAAAGACATGGTTGATTAAAAAAATTGTACAGCATTGTGGTTTTGCTGCCATGTTGTGCTGGAAACAACAATATAACATTCCTTCCTCCAGTCTGAGGGGTTGCTTAATTACCAAAAAAAATTCTCCCACATCAAGATAAGAAGTTTGTTCATGGTAATTGATAGTTGCATCATAATAAATCTGATTGCCCAGATCAGTCAATCAATAAACATTTATTTTATTTTTTTTTGTTTTGAAAAACTAAGTACATTTCCCTTAATCCTATCCCACCCCCTATTTATGTTACTCTCTCTTTTGACTCTGTCCGTCCTTAGAAGTGTTTGTTTCTGATTACCCCTCCCCCACTATGCCCTCCCCTCTATCATTCCCTCCTCTCTTGTCCCCTTTCCTCTCTGTTTTCCCATAGGGTAAGAGATTTCCACACCCAACTGAGTGTGTATGTTATTCCTTCCTTAAGGCAAATCTGAGGAGAATAATATTTACTCATTCCCTCTCACCTTCCACCATTTCCCTTTACTGTAGAAGCCTTTTCTTGTCTGTTTTATGTGAGATAGTTTACCCCATTCTACCTCTCCCTTTCTTCTTCTCCCAGTAAAATCCTCTCTTATCCCTTAATTTTATTCTCCAGATATTACCCCTTTATCTTCAACTCACCCTGTGCCCTATCTATCTATCTATCTATCTGTACATATAATTTTTTCCCTTCAACTACGCTAATACTGACAAAAGTCTCATGAGTTACAAATATCATCTTTCCCATGCAGGAATGTAAACAGTTCAACCTTAATAAGTTCCTCACGATTTCTCTTTCCTGTTTACTACTTCATGTTTCTCATGAGTCTTCTATTTGAAAGTCAAATTTTCTATTCAGCTCTGGTCTTTTCATCAAGGATGTTTGAAAGTCCTCTATTTCACTGAATATCCATTTCCCCCCTGAAGGATTACACTCAGTTTTACTTGGTAGGTGATTCTTGGTTGTAATCCTATCTCCTTTGCCCTCCAGAATATTATATTCCAAGCCCTCTGCTCCCTTAATGTAGAAGCTGTTAAATCTTGTGTTATCTTGATTGTGTTTCCACAATACTTGAATTGTTTCTTTCTGGCTGCTTGCAATATTTTCTCCTTGACTTGGGAACTCTGGAATTTAGCTACAATATTCCTATGAGTTTTCCTTTGGGGATCTCTTTCAGGAGGTTATCAGTCAGTAAACATTTATTAAGTGCCTACTATGTGCCAGGCATTGTGCTAAGTGCTAGGGATACAAGAGATAAAAGACAGTCCCTTAAGGGGCTTACAATTTAATAAGAGAGGCAAATATTTACAAAGCAAACTATATATGGGATAAATAGGAAGCAATTAGAAGAGGAAAGGCCCTGGAACTAAGAAGGAATGATGGAGGATTCCTGTAGAAGGTGGGATTTTAGTAGTTGGAGCAGAAAAGGGAGAGAGTGCAGGCATGGAAGACAGCCAGAGAAAATACCTGGAGCTGAAAGATGGTATGTTTTTTTTTTTTTAAGCACATATTTTTATTTTTTTTATTAATTTATTTTTAGTTTTCAACATTCACTTCCATAAGCTTTTGAGTTTTAAATTTTCTCCCCCCCTTCCCTCCTCCCTCTCCAAGACAGCATGCAATCTGATATAAGCTATACATATATATTCCTGTTAAACACATTTTCACATTAGTCATTTGTAAAGAAGAATTAGAACCAATAGGAAGAACCACAAGAAAGAAGAAACAAAACAAAACAGTAGAAAGAAAAAAAAGAGCAAATTGTGTACTTTGATCTGCATTCAAACTCCATAGTTCTTTCTCTGGAAGTGGATAGCATTTTCCATCATGAGACTTTGGAGATGTCTTAGATCCTTGCATTGCTGAGAAGAACTAAGTCTATCAAAGTTAGTCAGTGTACAATGTGGCTGCTACTGTGTACAATATTTTTCTGGTACTGCTCACTTCACTTGGCATCAGTCCATACAATCTTTCCAGATTTTTCTGAAGTTTTCTTGGTAATCATTTCTTATAGCACAATAGTATTCTATTAGATTCATATATCACAACTTGTTCAACCATTCCCCAATTGATGGGCATCCTCTCAATTTTCATTTCTTTGCCACCACAGAAAGTGCTATTATAAATGTTTTTGTACATGTTGGTCCTTTTCCCATTTTTATGATGTCTTTGGGATATGGTAGAAGTGGCATTGCTGGGTCAAAGGGTATGCACATTTTTAATAGCCCTTTGGGCATAGTTAAAAATTGCTCTCCAAAATGGTTGGATCAGTTCACAAATCCACCAACAATGCATTAATGTTCCAATTTTCCCACATCTCCTCCAACATTTATTGTTTTCCTGTTTTTTTCATGTTAGGAAATCTGATAGCTGTGATGTGGTACCTCAGAGTGCTTTTGATTTGCATTTCTCTAATCAACAGTGATTTAGAACATTTTTTCATATGACTATAGATGGCTTTAATTTCTTCCTCTGAAAACTGCCTGCCCATATCCTCTGACTGTTTATCAACTGGGGAATGACTTGTATTTTCATAAATTTGACGTAATTCTCTACATATTTTTGAAAGTAGGCCCTTATCAGAAACTGTTTGCAAAAATTCTTTCTCAGTTTTCTGCTTCGAGATGGAGTATTTTATTCATCATGGGACAGTTAAGAGGGTAGTGTCATTGAACTTAAGATGATATTTTGAGGAGGAAAGTATAAGAGTATTGGAAAAGTAGGAGAGGGATAGGTTATGAAAGGCTTTGAAAGTGGAATGGAACACTTTATATTTATTATATTTACTCCTGGAGGTATGTTTGTTACAAATCAACGCTGCTCTGGGACAGGAAAGAACTCCCATGCTCTCTAGAGTTGTTTTTTTTTTTTTCAGAAAGAAATGGATGTTAGATTTTTGTCAAAAAGCTTTCCAGCATCTATTGATAGGATCATGCACTTAAAAATTATTTTTATTAATGGAATTTTCATGTTTATAGTCTTCTTGATATTGAACCAGCCTTGTTTTTCTGGTAAAAACCCAATGTTTATAATACAAAATTTTCAAAAATGTCATGGTAGGTTATTTGATAATATTTTATTTAATAATTTATTCATCAATCCTTTTCCTTTTCATCTCCATCTACTTGTTTCCCTGGTCTACTTTAAGTCCTAGATATAATTCTATCTTCTGTTAAAAGGATTTTTACTGAGCCAGTCTCTAACCTGAGGATGTTTGGAGCCACACAAAGCAGGTTTAGAGACTGGAGTGCAAGTAATGAAGTAGTTTAATTAATCAGTTTCAGAGTGAGGAATATTCTCTTAGTTGAGGTAAAAGCATAGCTTATACACTTAAATCACAATTAGGGAAGGGGGGGAAGGATTACAAACAATCAGTTAGTGGTTTCTTATGAGAAACTCACAAGTACCACAATACAATTCTGGAGTCAAATCTTTGGCAGTTGTGACCACCTCCCCTAAAGTACACAACCAGAGTTCTGTAATGGGAATAGGTTCTACATTCTTTGATTCACTTTACTTAAGGTCCAGTGATTGTGAACACTGTCAGAGTTTTGATTAATCAGTTTAAGCTGTAATGTGAGCTCTGACTTCCAAGCCAGAGAGGTAGCTCTTGAGAAAATTAAATTATTAGTATATTCATTACACATATATCAATTAATATGAAAATTATAAATTCATTTCTCACTTCTATTGGAAGCCTTTCCCAAGTCTGGTGTCTTCTCTTTCTTTATTATTTCCTCTTTATCCTATATAAGCTTGTTTGTACACATTTGTTTGCTTGTTGTTTCCCCCATTAGATTGTGAGCTCTTTTGCCTCTTTTTGTATCCCTGGCACTTAGTAGACACCTAGTAAATGTTTACTAACTGACTATTGAAGATGTTGGCTTATAAAATTATCTTCTTTATCTCTCCCTGAGGTGTCATGACCATATTTGTATCATAACAAAGAAACTGGAAGGGTCTCTTTTTTCCTACTTTTTTTTGTGAACAGTTTATGTCATACTGGAATTGATGATCCTGTGAATGTTTGATAGAATTTACTTGTAAATTCATCTGATCCTGGGGGATTTTTTTCCCTTTGGAGATTCAGTTATTGTTTGCTCAATTTCAATCATAATAAATGCTTAATATGCTATGCACTGAGTATTAGCTATACAAATACAAGCAAAAAAGAAAGACAGTTCCTGTCCTAAAGGAACCCTTTTCTAATAGGTTTAATTCTAATGGGGTAAGACATAAAATCAAATTGAAAAGCAGTAGTTGGGGGTGTAAAGACTCAAGCAAAGGCATAGTAGAGAAGTCCAGAGTCCAGAAGGGAGCTGGGAGAGGAGTAGTGATCATGAGTTGGCCTGGATACTTTCTCAAAATGGAGGTTCTGTGAAGGAACTCTCCAATCAGAGAATGAGGCCACGGGGGCAGAAGGATCTTCTAGGGTGAGAAGGTCTCAGAAGTGAAGGCATCTTCCAAGGTGGTAAGGCTGCCAAGACATGGAGAAGTGTTTGTGCCCTGGATATTTCTTCGAACAGGTTGCAACTCTGACAATTCAGGGCCTCCAGTTCAAACCTTGACACCTTGCTTCCTTTGTGATCCCAATCAGCCTCATGCTTATGAGGACCTGGCTTCTGAGAAACACCATTTTGTCTGGTTTCCTGGCAGCCCTTTCAACTATAAGAAATATATGAATTAGAAGGCATATCCTGAGGGATAAGGAGTCTGGCAAGTCCTTTAGTGGGCTGTATGTTTGAGGGCCTTAAGAATTGGGATAGATAAGATCTTTATATACTTTGATTTCTGAGCAGTGGCCATGGGTCTAACTAAGTGGTCTGGAGTCTGGAAAGAACAGGACTGGACAACCAAAGACTCTCTTCTCTGAGGAACAATCGAAGGATTTTGCTGATGCCTCTGAGAATATTTTTTGTAGGGTTTGTCAGTGTCTATCAGAGACATCAGGTGCCCTCAGCTTAACTGATTGATGATAAGCAGATGTTGAGGAGTGGATCTATTATGAATTTGAACATGACGGCCAAGAAGACATGTTTCAGTGGATGCAAAACAATATGATCTCCCTAACACAAGATAAGCATAGCCCAGATGTGCCCTTGGTGCCATTCAGAGCACCAATTCTGAAGGACCACAATGGAACAATCTTTTGTATTTTCCTAGCAGCCTCATACTGGCAAATGGATTATGCTGTTTTCTTCCCATATCAGGCCAAAAGGTTTGCTCTCAATGTAGTTGATATCTATTCAGGTTATGGAATTAATATACCAGGCAATCTGCCACTATGGCAGCAACTATTAAAATCTCAAATAATATCCCTTTCTTTATGGAGAATACATCATAGCCTCTGATTGGGGGATCCATTTCATCATGACAGAGGCTCCAAATTGGGCCAACCACCATCACATCCTCTTGATTTTTCATTCTTGTATCATCTCGTACCATTTAAACTCAGGTACTTGACATTGTTGAAACAACAGCTTTATTAGCCTGGGGCTGACTATCTCAGTTGAGTATCATCCCTTCCAGAATCCATGTCCTCAGTAAATCACTACCAGATCACTCTCTAGCCCAGAGGTTTTTTTGTTTTTGTTTTGTTTTGCTTTGGTTCTAGTCTCCAGAGAGACTTATTCAATATGGATTGACTGCATTTACATACAGTTCAGGTTGACCCTCTCAGATCCTTCCTTGTTCTAACTGCTGACAAAGTCACCTGGACCTCAAAGTCTCTGTCTTCTTTGGTATCTACATACAACTGGGGGAAATGGCTCAGGTCGTCTTTCATTGTCAAGTTTCTTTTACTCTACGATGGGAAACTTGATAATTCCACCTCAGAGAGGGACTGAAGGAACATGAAGTGCAATTGTCGCCTTATTTTCTAATGACACAGAGAAGTGAAACTGTCTTTACATAACTATGGTGATAATGAATTTATGTGGAAGAAAGAAATTCCTTTAGCAAACTTGGTAGCAATCCTGAGTTCCTGTTTGGAGGTGAGGGACATACCTATCCAGCCTCTAATGGGTCAAACATTTGATATTAACTCCTAGATGAGGTTCCCAAGAAAGAGGAGGTTTTGGTGGATAAGCCAAGGAATTCTGTCCTGGTATTAATTTAGATTTGAGGACTGTTTGCATACAAGATTCTTATGAACTTTTAGCCATTCTGAAATGGATGGCTCTAATGCATGATGAAGAATCAGTGACTATGCTAGTGATGTTACCATCTGTGCTGTGGCTCTGATGTGCCACTCTCGGTCATCACTACTGTCTTACATTAGAAGAACAATTTGTCAGAGATGTCATCACCTGTGCTATATCCCTGATACCCTTTGTGTTCCTCCTATGCATTGTTCATGCCTTACATCAGGAGACCCACTGTAAACTGCCATGATTTGTCATCACCATTTCCTACTATAAGGATGAAGATCAGAAATCTAGTAATTCCAAAGAGGGAAGGACAAAATCCTATTATATCTGGCCTTCATTTTTGAAATTATTTTATTCTTCCCTGTAACTCCTTTAAAAGAGCTGTTAAATTTGTTTTGTTGTTATTTTGTGTCTATTTTGCTGTTTCTTTGTTTTTGCCTTTATTCTCCCTTAGTAAAGTCTATGCCACACTTTTTATGCTGGTGAAGTCTGATAAACATAAACACACACACACAAACATTTAAATAGTGGAAAGTCCTCTAGAAGATCTTCAGAATTTTGCTACCAATGAGTGGGATGTGAGAAGAACACTATCACAGAACCCTTTCCCTCTGCCATGTGTTTTGGGACTTCATTGGCTCGGGTAGCTAAGGCTCAAGCTATGTCTCCCTTAATGCAGCTTCCCAGTGATTTCTGGCCCTTATGGACTTGGCTTAGGACTTAGAATGTTGTAAATAAATAAAAATCACCCTTTCCTCTCCACATTGAAGTCGAAACCCTTCACACTTGATGAATACCCTGGGGTTGTGAAAGTCACTGAAACTTGCCCTGCTGATCAGAGGTACTTCTAACTTCTATATGGAGATGTCAGGGGCTGGGTCTACCTGAGCTAAGTACTGCTCTTGTTGAGTATACATTTCTATATTAACATTAAAAGAACCATGTGTATCAATTGACCCAAACATTTTATTATAATAATTTTATTTTAAAATAAAAATTTTCATCATATCTTTATTTTCTTTGCTTTATAGATTGAAAAAATGCATTGCATCTAATTGATGCACCTTAATCCAGAGGCTAAATAAATCTCTTTTTAATGACCATTGAATGAGTGTCTTACTTTATTCTAATCCTGAATTTAAACTACCAGGGAATTAGCCAGAGTTAGGCTGACCATATGGTATAGAATATATTCAGAATTACCAAAAATGATACTGTTCCAGACATCCAGTCAAAAAGATATAGTTTGGAAATATTCAAAATTAATAAAACATGTAAAATTAATCAATCACTTAATCAATGAAATTTATTAGTTACCAATTATGTACCAAGTGCTGGTAACGAAAAATACAAATAATGAAACAATCCATGCAGAAAAAGAATTGTAGTCTAGTGGGAAAAATAAATACATTTGTGAGCACATACATTTAGAATAAATATAAACATTAAATATGCATAAATAGAAAGCTGCTAAATATACTCAGTCAACCAGTATTTATTAAGTGGCTATTACATCTTTGGGCAGCTAGGTGGTTCAGTGATAGAGCACTGGGCTTAGAGACAGGAAAATTCATCTTCTTGTTTCAAAGCCAGCCTCAGATACTTACTAGCTGTCTGACCCTGGGCATACCCTGCTTGCCTCAGTTTCCTCATCTATAAAATGAGCTAGAGAAGGAAATAGTAAACCACTCCAGCATCTTTGCCAAGAAAACCCCAAATGGGATCATAGAAGACTTAGACATGATTGAAAAATGATTGGGAACAACAACCATATGCTTGGCACTGTGCTTGGTTCTGGGGATATAAGTACAAAGAATGAGATAATAACTGCTTTCAAGAAGCAAAAGTTCTAATGAGGAAGACAAGTGCATATTAAAATTTACACAGCATAAAGTTGATAAATATAAGGTAGTTTGAGAGAGAAGGCATCAGTAAGATAATAAAAAAAGAATTAGGGAGATCATTAAAATCTTCATGTAGAAGGTGGGCTATAAAGATGAAGTAATATCTTGTGTGAAGAACAGTAAAAGACCATTTTGGCTAGTTTGCAGAGTGTGGTGGGGGAGTAAGGTCCAAAGAGGCTAGAAAGATAGATTGAGGTCAGATTATGAAGAGATTTAAAAGCTACATATAGGAATTTATAGTTGATTCTAGCGACAACGGGGAGACTCTATAGTTGACTGAGTAGGGGCATGATTTGATTAGATAAGTGCTTCCAGAAAGTCATTTTGGTAGCAACGTGTGGGATGGACTAGAATATAGGAAGGTCAATTGGAAGCTGTTTAATAGTTTAGCTAAGGGATGATGTGAGCCTGAACTAAGTCAAGAGAAATGCTTGAATGAAACAGATATTGTTAAAGTAGAAATGGAAAGATTTGGCAACTGATTAGATATGTGAGGTAAGGGAGAGTGAATGATATTGAGGACGAGATTATGAACTTGGATCAGCAGAAGGATGGTGAAATCTTTGACAAATTAGATCTCTGGAAGAGGAGAGGGTTTGGGGAGAAAGTTGATAAGTTCAGTGTTGGACATGTTGAGTTGAAATGTCTCTTGAGCATACCATTGGAAACGTCCAATTGACAATTGGTGTGGAGGACTGTAGATCGGGGGAGGAACTGACCTATGAACATATAGATCTATATACATAGACCTATGAACATATAGATCACAGTTTTACTCATGGAAGTTTGTCTTTTTCATCATCTCCCTCAAGCACCTATTTCTTTCTGGTTGAATTTAATTATTCATCACGGTTATGATTCATCATCACCACCTTTGTACACCCCAAATTCACAAGTTTTGACATTTCACCATTAAGATTATTAGATTTATTTAAAAACTATCAGATAGCATAGGAAATTCAAATGAATGATACAATTTAACAATATGGAACAGTAGTTTTGGGGCACTCATCCTTTCCTTCTAAACTAAACCACTAACCCTTGATCCACACATGTAGAATGACTTTATTTCTCAGGTATCAAAGGAGAGGAGAATCAATCCTTTTAAAATCTACTGAGTGGAAGGCTTTTCCTGGCTCAGAGGCTAATTCTTCCTAGGGGGAATCAAAGTTTGGTGCACATCCGAAAGTAGCAAGCCCTGTAGCTCTGAGACAGAAATCATGTGGCCTACCAGGAGTGGTCCAGGCTCCTATAGATATTGAATGTACTCACAGTTCACTCTTATTACATGAGCACTGACAAAGTAGCAACTTATAACTCTTATATTGTTCTACAAGGTTAACACTTAAAACATGAAGCACATAGTGGGATTATAGAATATGCATTTCATCTTCATCTCAAATCTGCGTAGTCCGAACAGTTCTCTCATAATCTTTTGGCCAGCCAGGTCTCCTTCTCATGCTCAGCTTCTACTCTGAGATGTTCTGTAGTAGCTTTAGGAATCCCCTTTACCTACCTTGTAGTGCAATAAGTACCAATTGAGAGAATTCAGGAATTTCCAAACTCCTGAGGTAGTGTCTCTTGAAAAGTTCATCTTTCATGAATGCTGTTTGTGTATCTGCATTCAGGAAAACAAACATTAATTAGATGAGGCAGCTAGAGACCTGAGATATTGACTCAAGTCAAGATGACATGATGAGCTAACTAGAGTAGGCTCTAGTTATCATGTGTAAACAGTTACCATTTTGGCTGGGCAGAAGTCAGGGGAGGTATTACATGCTGCATATTCCAAAGGGAAGAAGGAAAAAATCCAGAAGGCAGAGTTATTCCTTTTAGTGTCTACTGAATGGGCACCTCTTCCTGTCTCAAGGACCAATCTTATGACACATATTTGACATTATCTCTCTCCTCTGGCCATCACCCCTCTCTATAAAGGCCTAGGGCTTTCTGAATCATTCAGAAGAGTCTTTCTGCACTAAGCTAGTACAAGTGACATGGTAGTATACTTAATTATACTGCAAAGCAATGGCTCAAAAAGCAGACCTTAATAAAGTTGCATCTTAGGTTGATTTTTTTCTCCCCTTTTCTCCCACCTCTCCTTCCAGGAAATGTGAGAAACACAGAAAAGAAAGGGATTTGTCAGGTTTAAAAGTAGTAGGGGCTTCTTCAGAGTGATGCAAGGGTAGAAAGAAACTGGAATGGAATTTTACTTAAACTCATTGATGGTTACTGGTATTTTCACCCTGATCTGATCTGTAGAAATTCAAGCCACTGACACGAAATAATTTACAGCAGGAGAAATTGAGGTAGGGAAAATTGAGACTAGAAAATGGAGACATCTTACATAAGACATGACAAGTTGAGCCTTGAAGGCAACAAGAGATTCTGTGAGATGGAGGTGAAGAGGTAGTTCATTCTAGGCACAAGAGACAGACTATAAATATATAGAGGCAGAAGATAGAACATTATGTTTGGGAATAATAAACTAGCTAGGCTAGGAAAGAGAGCCCGACTAAGCCTAGAAGGGTAGAATAAGGCCAGATTTTAAGGACTTTAAATGCCAAAGACAGGAGACAGTATTTTATTCTAGAGTAAATAAGGGGTTACTGAAGCTTCTTGAGCAGAGAAGACTTCTGTTTGAGGACTATCAATTTGGTGGAAATTTGGAAGATAAAGAGAGGTAGAAATTAGAAGGGTGAACTATTAGGAGGCGATTAAAGTAGTTCATGTGGAGGTGATAAGACCTGAATGAGGCTGACAGCTATGTGAGTAGAGAGAGAGGTATATATGAAAGAGATGTTAGGAAGAATCAATAGGATTTGGAAGTTGTGACTTTTGGTGATGGGATAGTGAAGGCACCTTCAACAGAAACAAGAAAGTTAGATCAAAGAGAGAATTATGGGGGAAGATAAGGAGTTCTGCTTTGCACATTGTTTGAGATGTCTGCAGTATAATATGAATTTGGAGATACTGGACTGGAGCTCAGATGAGAAAGTAGAATTGGATATATTGATCTGAGAGTCATCTCCATAGATATGGTAGTTGAATTGACTGGAGTTGATGCGATAGAGAGAAAAGGGAAAAGGATCCAGATTAGAACTCTGCTGTACATCCACAAAGTGGGTGGAATATAGACAATGATCCATCAAAGGATCTTGAGAATTAGACAGATAGGTAGAAGAACCAAATAGATAAACAGACAGAACTCTATCATGAAAACCCACGGAGGCCATGGTATGTTAGAGGCATGGGTGGTCAATGGTATTAATATATTGAGATCAAGAAAAATGAAGACTGAGAAAAGACCATTTGATTTGACAATTACAAAATCAGTGGAGATTTTTGAAAGAGAAGTTGGGGATGTGTGTATATATTTGTGTGTGTGTGTGTGTGTGTGTGTTGTGTGTGTGTAGAGCTGAAGTTAGATTCTAAATGCAATGGCTAATATTCTCCTTAAAGTTCTAGGTGTCACTTAAGGGGTTGAAGTTTCTAGTACCATCATTATAAGACCCTATCCCAGAGTATTCCCCTTTATCATCAATCTGTAGAGTTCTATTGTAACTTAGAAAAGGGATTTACTGAAAAGGCATAATAAGAACATCAACCCTAATCAGAATACATACTCTTCTTGCACACACAAAACCCCTGAAGAGAATGGACTTAAACTTAAAGTGTCATGGTAATAATTCACACATATAGAGGAGATGTTTTGTTAAGAGGTACCTCCTAACTCCTGGTTCCACACGTCCTTTTTTTTCCTTCATGGGATCTTCATGAGGCTCCTCTTAGGTAAAGTTCTATACTAGGCTGCAAAAATTCATGGTTTTCTGGAGTTGTTAGCCAGCATTTCTCTCTGTCAAGAGGAGTCTTGATCCCTGAAGCTGTTCTTGAGGGCTGTCTTCTAACCTCCAGCTGCAAGTGGTCCTTCTGTCATTAGCCACTACCACTTCTTGGGATTCTGCTACTGCTTCTGGTTGCTGGTGAAATCTCTGGTAGTTCTAATGGATCTCCCAGTCAACTTTTCAGAGTTACCCTATGATCAGGAAAAAATAAACACAAAAGAAACAGAGGCAATATATGTTCTTGGATGTGTGTATGGTAATTGGGTGGGAGGTAGTGGCCCTTTCCCCTATTCAATTGTTCAAAGAAGTTTTACCTCACTCATTGCCAGGAAGTTAAAGAAGCAAAAGGTCCAACAAAGGGAGTAGTCACTTTTTTTTGTATAAATGCTCAATTCCAACTTGACAAATCATGAGCCATTAGTACTTTTGTCTCCACAGTCAACTAGAAATCTCTTTGTTACCAGAAAGTACTAGTTTTTTAGTTACTAATAGCTGGAAGTAGGCTCATCAGATTTCCACGTTGTTTGGATTAGAAGAAATAGAGAATGCTTCTGCATACTCTCAAGGCCTGACTCTCTCTCTTCTCTCTCTCTCTCTCTGTACACACACACACACACACACACACACACACACACACACACACACATATGCACACACATATATGTATATATGTTCATATATACCATATATATACAATTTTAAGACTTCAAATAGCAAAATAATGGAAGTAAGGTGGTGATGGGAGGAGGAATTATAAGTAGCATATTACAATCAACAATTCTTCTTATTCTTAAAAGAAACACAAAACAAAAATCTTCCAGTATATGAAATCACCAAGACTGTTGAATTCCATGAATCTTAATGTTTTAAACAAAATTAAAATGACCCTTTGTAAATAGCTGAGAGTGAAAGAGGAAGGGAGGGAAGAGGAAGGGAGAGGGAGAAGGAAGAAAAAAGAGAGAGTGGGAGACAGAGATAGAAAGAGGGACAGAGGCATATATATATATATATATATATATATATATATATACATATATGTATATAATGCTCATATATATACTCATATATCACATATGGGGGGAAAGAAAGAGAGAGAGAGAGAGAGAGAGAGAGAGAGAGAGAGAGAGAGAAAGAGAGAGAGAGACAGAGAGAGATTCTAGGTGATTTTTCTGGAATAACCAACTGGAGGCTCAAGACAAACTAAAAATATTTTATGAAAACATGTTAAGAATCTCTGATTCTTGAAAGTAGAAAAAAGGTTAAGTGAATCTAGTGGGGGGGGCAACCTAGGCACAATCCAAGCCAATGGTGTTCCTGTGAGATGAGGAGGTTTGGTAAATAGAGAACTAGAATTACTTCCCTCTCAGATAGTGGTCACTGGTAATACCCCTATTTCCCCAATGTTCCCTTCTGAAGTAGATTAAAGACCCTTATCTTCCCTCATTCTTTGCCATCAGTATGATTGGGTAGTAAAGTGTAAGACATTTAGTAAGGAAAAAAATCTCTCCCAAGGAGCTTCCTAAAAGGAGTTGAGGAGTTGGGAAAGAGTGACTGTCCACAGAAGACTGAAGGGCAGAGTGAGGGATTAGCTTTCCTCTTCAGTCAAACAACTGTATACCACCATAATTGTTAGATACACATTATAGATACTATGGTATGTAGGTATTAATTTGAATTTTCTGACCTGATCCTTAGAAAAGCTGTAACTCAATATTTTTTAAATAGTAGAAAGCAATACTGTCTTATTATAGGAAACTCACAACTTTTGTTGTCTATTCATTAAAGAATATTATGTTTATATTTAGGGAGATGTGTATCCCAATTGAATGGGAGATCTCTGAGCCCATGAAACTGTGCATTTATAGGGAGATCAGACTCCTGACTAGCAAAGACAAGTGGGGTGAGGAGAGAAGACATAGACTTTGAATGGCCTTTTGAATCATACATGTGGCGAGGAGCTGGCATCTCAACATGACCCATGATTCCAGGGCCTAGAACCTCAAAGACTAAGAGTGGGTGAGATCATTCTTTCTTCAGTTCGACTTAGATTATATCTTGGTCCCACTTAACAGATGCCCCCTACCCATTTAAGGGTTAGCTTAGATGATAGAATTGCCATTCTTTTATCTAAGCTAATCAACATAGCTTCCTCAATTACTGTTCTGCTTTATTTGATACATATACTTTCTCCCTATCTGTGATTATCTTTTATGTGATAAACATTTGGTGGAGGGGAGCTAACCTGGTTAAGATTAAGCCAACCAGGTCTGGAGTGGATTGCGTTCATTGCCCCCTTGAGTAACCAGACAAAGTGGCTTTCAATGAAATCAAAGGTCTGGCCCAAAAAAGTATAAATCTAAAGATTAATTTCTTTAACTCACTGTATCTACATTGAGTTCTACTTTTATGAAATTCAGCTCTGTGAATTGTCAGTATAGCACTGGATTCTAGTAACTCAAGTGTAAGTAGCTACAGAAATTATTGACAAACTTTTATTTCCGAGGTCACAAAATATAGGCATTTTCCTTCAGGTAAGTTTTTACAGACATTTATTTAATACCATCAGTAGCTTCTTGTATACGTCTTACTTATGCATGAGTAGTTGAATGTGCTAAGAAACACCTTTTATATTTCCTTTGACATCAGAAAAATTCTCTCTGATGCCAAAATACAATTTTATTTGTTGAATATAAGATCTTTGTTACAATCAATAAATAAAACTATTCAAGTTTTAAAAACCCAAGTATTACTTGTACTAGTTTAATTGTGAATGTTGATCATACTGTATTTCACCACAATTGTTGCAGATTTTATGCCAAAATTTTTGTAAAAAAGTGGGGGTGCTACCATTATGTGAAGCTCTTTTATTTTTAAAATTGTGCTATTACTTAAAAGTGATTTATTACTAAACTGTCTTTGGTGCAACAGTAGGATTCATGGAATATTTATGAATATATGTTAAAATTGGGAGTATGCAAGTGTTATTATATTGTATGACTCACTCATGGCAGCCTTTCCTGCCCAACTGCTTCCCTTGTTCCTACCACTCTGCATTGAGTTGAGTCATAATACCGTTAATACTACAGCACTCTAAACAAACCATGAAAGTTGGCTTTTGGAAATATACTGACAATGCCAGTATACTGAGAATTCTAGGCTAGCGGTTCTCAATGCACAAGAGATAAATGCACATTCACATGCTACTGGTGAATACACTGCTACTCTGTTTGCCTTTTAAGTGGTGTGACAAACAGAATCATACCAAGTGACAGTTATGTGATGGAAGGTTACAAAGTAATTTTTGGACTCAAAAAAACAGGATGCCACAATTATGTGGTGAAGTATGATAATTGCAAAACACCATAAAGTATATGAATCTTGACATAGAAATGTGCAGTTATCTGTAGGAAAACAATTCTATCTAATGGCTGAAATTCAAAGCATTAATTTATTTAAATCTTTTTTTTTAACCTGCTGAAACATTATGGAGGATTCTAGGAGTAATATCATTAATTTCTTTTGAAAATAATTCTGAACTTAAACACAAAAAAATCCCAAATGTTTTCGTACCACATTAGGACACAAAAAGAGGATTTTGCATGAAATTGTGACTCTCCATGACATATTGTTTGCTTCTTTTTTTAAAAAAAAGGTATGTAATAAATTCTACGTGTTAGTTTTAAAATTTGCCTGCTTATCTTTTTCTTTCTGAACTTCCTTCTGTTTTTTTCTTGCACATTATGAAAACTGTTATAGTAGTTTTTGGGGTAGTGGTGGTGGTGGAGGGAAACATGATTATTATTAGTTCTTCTTGCCCTTATACTCTGCAATTGAAAAGTGAAAGGGGAAAAAAAAATCCTCTTGTAACAAATAAGCATAGTCAAGCAGAGCTAATCTATATTGCGGCCATGTCCAAAAATTCATTTCTCTGAATCTTGCATCCATCACCTCTTTGTTGGCGAGTGTCATACTTCAACATAGTTTCTCTGGAGACATTGTTGATTATTGGATAATTAGAATTAAATTTTTTGAAGCTGTTTTTCTTTACAACATTATTGTTATTGTATGAATTGTCCTTCTGGCTCTACTCATTTTAATGTGTTCAGTCATACTGCCAAGTATTGTCTGAAATGATTCATTTAATTTTTTTAAAGTACAATAATATTTCACAGTTAATTAAATTCCACAATTAATATTTGTTCAGCCATTCTTCAATTGTCTAAGAATAACTCTAAAGCCCCTCAGCTACCTTAGCTTTGAGTTCTTTGCTTTGAATTTTTTTCTTCCTCTTTTTAATTCCCACTTCAAGATTAGGAAATTTTTTGCTTTTGGTTATTCTCTCCTCTCACCCCTACCACTTATCTTTTCTCTTAACATCTTTCCTTATCTCTTATCTGTTTGTGTGCCTTTTGAGTTTGAAGTATGTCTACACCAAACTCTTTGAGTCTGTGTTCACCTTTCCTTTGTCCATCTCAGATAAGGAAGAAGTACATCTGATGCCCACTCCCCACCCCCACCTCTTCCTCCTTGTTTGTATACTTCTCTTCTCACTCACTCCAATTATAAAAAAGAACAAGCTCCATATCCTTTTCCTTCTTTTCTACATTAGGTCATTCCTTTAACTTACTTCTTTATTTCCTGTCTTCAGACTCTCATGACATAACCAATATACCCCAGATGTTTGTTTTTTTTTAAATTTATTTTCCTCAATATCCTTTGATAGACTGAATTTTTGAAGAGAAACTAGTGTCTTCTCTTTCAGTTAGAATGTTATCACTATGTTATCATTCAATTCTTTCTAAATGCTCAAATTTACCCTCATTTGTCTATAAAATTAAGATTCATCTGATTTCTACTTCCCCAATTCCTTCCTGCATGTTTGTGTACTCCTCTTTTCACACACCCCAATTATGAAAAGTCATAAAACTCTCCCCAATTTCTTCAATAAAATTTAATTTTCTAGTGTTTTTTGGATTCTTATGTTTATATTTCAAAGTTTCTACTCATTTCTGTCCTTTTCATCAGAAGTGCTTGAAAGTCCTCTATTCCATTAAAGATCCTTTTTTCCCCTCTGTAGGATTATACTCAGCTTTGTATGGTAAGATATTCTTGGATGTAATTTGTTTTGAACTTTGTAGCATTGCATTCCAAGGTCTTCTTTCATTTACAGTAGAAGCTGTCAAGATTCATGTGGTCCTGACCATAGTTCTTTGATACTTGAATGTCTTCTTTCTGGATACTTTCAGTGTCTATCTATCTGTCCAGCTATTCATTCATTTATCCACTTATTTATTCATTTATGTTCATTTTTTTATTTTTGATGTGAAAAACTCCACCATAGCGTTCTTGGGATTTTTCCTTTTATATTCTTTTCTGGACATAACCAGTGGGTTCTTTCTACCTTTACTTTTCTCTCTGGTTCTAATATATCTGGGCAGTTTTCCTTTATGATTTCTTGAAATAATAATGTCCAGGCTTTTGGGAAATCATAGTTTTCAGAGAGTTCAATGATTCCTAAATTATTTCTCCTTGATTTGTTTCCAATTCAGTTGTTTTAAATATCAGAAACATTAGTTTTTCTACATGTTTTGATATTTTGATTTGGTTCTAGTGTATTGCCTCAATGGAATCAATGAATTTTTTTTGTCCACTCCAGTTTTCAGGGAGTTTATTTCTTGAGTAAGGCTTATCACTTTTCTCCCCTAAGTTATTTATTCTCTTTCCAATTCTTTCTTGTAAAACCTTTCTTTCTTTCTTTTTTTAAATCTCTTGCTTCATTTCTTCTAGGAATTTTCATAGTCCTTGTGGAAAATCATTTTTTTTTCCTTTCAATTTCTGCTTGTGGTTTTTATGGAATTACTCTTTTCTTTTTGGGACATCTAAATTTTTGGATAATTTTTCATATGCATTTGTATTTTCTTTCATTTAATCATATCTTCAGCTTTAGTTCTTGAATTAAAGCTTTGTTCCAGGACTATGGCATGCCCCTCTGCTATACTTTTGAGTTAAGTGGTAAGTTCTAATTGGTCTTCACCTGGGTAGCCTGCTTTCTTGGGCTAATCTTTACTTCCTGGAGTTAACCCTGCCTAGATTCAGGAAGATACAGAGTGTTGGATCTTCAGGACATTCTTTGGCATCTCAGGATAGAGTATTTAGTATTTTAGAGCCCCTGGGCCTACACTGTCCCAATCTGAGTGCATTTATTCTATGTTGACTAAAAGTTGGGGTTAGGTAGCACAATGGATAGAGTGCTGGGCTTGCAGTCAAGAAGATTTGAATTAAATCTGGCTTCAGACACTTATTAGCAGTGTGACCCTGGGCAAGCCACTTAACCCTGTTTGCCTCATCTGCAAAATGAGCTGTAGAAGGAAAATGAAAACCACTCCAGTACCTTTGCCAAGAAAACCTCAAATGCAGTCAGGAAGAGGCAAAAAAGACTAAAACAACTAAATAACAATAGTGGAAGTTTGTTGCTGCCCTGTGTTGCTCCAGGGGGTTTTCAACATTCTCATTCTGGGGCTCTCGGACAATTCTAGTGGTTTTTCAGAGGAGTAGGACAACCTATTTTAAATTAATGGTACTCAGACATCCAAGATGACTGCCTGAATGGGAAGCAGACTATTTAGCTCCCACACACCTACTCCCATATAAAATATTCTGGTGGTCAAAGCTATTCATAACATACTTCCCTCCTACCTCTCTGATGTTCTTAGATTTTATTCACCCCAATGTCTTCTATGATTCAGTGACACAGGACTTCATGTTCTTCACACAAGACTGTAGACTTTGAGAATTTTCTCTGGTTGTTCTCCATGCCTAGAATTCTCTCCATCATCTCCACCTCTAACTTCTCTTCAGTTATAGCTAAAATTCAGTCTTCTAAAGAAGCCTTTCCTAATTCTCCTTAAAGCTAGTGGCTTCCCTCTATTGATTATTTCACATTTATCCTGCATTTATTTTGTTTGTACATAGTTGTTTACATTTTGTCTTCCCTGTTTAGACTGTGAGCTCCTTGAGAGCAGAGACCGTCTTTTGCCTTACTTTGTATTCCCAACACTTAACAGGGTACCTGTGTGTAGTAGGTGCATAATCGATGCTTGCTGTGTGATTGAGGTTTAGGCTAATCCTCTTATCATTGGCTATCCTCTCTAAAACCTCTGGAGTAGTTGTTACTCCTGCAACTTATCTCTAATTTCATGGGACACCTGGACTTCTCAAAGTTACAAGGTTCCCCTCACCACCACCAAAGCCTGGACTTTTCCATCTCATAAAGGTATTTCTTTTAAGATCAGGAAAAAACAAATGCAAAAGGGGCAGTCCAAATCCCACTGCAGGATTACTAAGGTAGGATATATAATTTAGTTGTCATGTGCTCATGGTTGAATGGAGGCTGGGAGTGGTGTGTTGAGTGTATAAGGGAGTAGAAGGAAGTTACACTTCACCTCACAGCTATCAGGTAGGTGCTCAAAACAGTCCTGATAATTTCTGTGGTCATACAACTGGTGACAGAGGTATGTGTTTTTTATCCCAAGTCTTCCTTATTACACTCTATCTACTACTCTCTACTTCTATTTGTAAATTAAATGGAGCAAGGATGGGAGCTGGTGTCAGTGTAATTGCATGTCATTTGTATAATAGCCAAAATGTAACAAAAATCTACTGACAGTATGAGAAATAATATTCATAACTCAGGGTTCTGTTTATTTTTATTATGAGTATAGTCATTTGTTAGTTTACATTGAAATAGTAGTTACCTAGTAAATATTTGTAGATTTGCACTTGATCTAAGAACTAAGCCATTGACCAAAAATAGGGCTATAAATAATATAGCTCATCAGTTTTGTCTACTGCCAACTTAGTTAATCTCTACCTTTACCTGAGGAATTACCTCTTAAAAAGAATGAATGGATTTTTAAAAAATTATAAAGGTATGTTCAACATTAGTATACAGTAGAGACCACTATGCTTTTAAGGAGGCAGCTAGTTGGTGCAGTAGATAAGAGTCAGATAGAATGGGCCTGGAGTCAGAAAGATTGAAAGATCAAATACAGTCTGAGGCAATTATTAGCTGTGTGACTTCAGGCACTTAATTTCAGTTGTGTTTGCTTCAGTTTCCTCAACTGTAAAATGGGATTAACAATACCACCTACTTTATAGGGTTTTCATGAGGATCAAAAAATATATTTGTAAAGTGCTTAGCACAGTGTTTGTTCTGTAGTAGGAACTGTATAAATGTTTATTCCTTTCTTCTCTTTTAAGGATCCACTTAGTTAAAATACAAAAAAGCTTATCACAAGCAGGATAGCTACTTGGTGATGACATTTTTTTTTCATTATAGAAATCCATGACAAAGTAAAGCACAGAATCATCCTCAGTGATGTCTCCTCTTCTGCACAGATGGTGACAGTGGCAGAAAAGTGAGCAGAAAATGCTCAGAATTCTATAGCTTTTAAACCATCTGAAAACATGAAATTGAATTCTGGTATGCTAAATGTGACATCTTGGTTCATTGACCAACAAATGCATAAATTATCAGGGAAAATTAATTATGTAAATCTTGACATTCTCACTGTAAACAAAAACAGAAGAGAGAAGGTAGTTTTATGTAAGTAATGGGAAGACTGACTTAAAGATTCTTTTTGAAGAAAATTTGGTAGAGGTAGCTTTGTTGTATATCAATTCATAATAAGAATTGACATTTAATCTTTATACTTATGCTACAATGATTACAATAAATATTTACAGGAAGTCCATCATGAAAATAAATGAATGGTAGCCAACATACACACAATGTTTTAAAGTTTGCAAAATGTTTTATGTGTTTTATCTTGTTCAAGCTTCACAACACTGTGAGGTAGATGCTATTAATATTCCCATTTTACTGAAAAGGAAATGGAGCCATTAGAATTTATTAATTGTGGAGAGATATGGTCATACCTGCGCTTTATCAAGATCAGTTTGCCAACTAATGGACTGTGTGGAGAGAAACTTGAGGCAGGAAGACTAATCAGAATATTATGTAAAGAGTCTAGGTATATTGTGATGAGGGCCTAGACTAAGGTGGCTCTGGTGTCAGAGAAGAGAAGAAGTACAATAACAGACATGTACTGGGAACTGTTTGGACAGTACAGAATCAAGGTACAATGGTACAAATCAAGGTCTTCATTAGAAGACCTGCAAACTGCTTTATGCTTCTTTTCAAGTACCAGCCACTTAACAGATTATAAGTGGTTTAAACTAAGATATTATTAATTATAATAATAATATTATTATATATTATTGTATTAGCAATATATTAGCAATGTTATATATCATATATAACATACTATAATAAAAATAAATAAAACTGTTAAATTAAGATAATATTCTACTAAACGGACACTGCGAGACATTTATGTTTAGCATCTTGTTTGTATGTTTTGATGAATCATTTGTCTTATACCAGGTTTATATTGTGCACTGATTACATTTTCACTCTCCTTTTTCAGGGAAATCTGCAATGCATATCAAAACCTAAAGTATAAATAAGTAAAAATTATGGAATGAAGGTTTAATGTACCAAAGACTGTGCATACAAGGACCCAATCCTCCTCTTATTTGAGTCACACCTTCTACGTCAGTTTCTCATGCTGATGTAACCGTTGATCTCATATATTTCGATGGTTTTAAAATAGAATTGCTATCCTAAGGAGGCAATGCGGTGTAGTGGAAACAGACTAAGAGTAAAAACACCTGGATTCTGGTTCTGGGTCTGCTACTTCCTAGTTAGGCCAAAAAAGAATTCCCAGACCCTAAGCAAATTTTTAACAGTTATTTCATTATTTGCTAATATAATATTATATATATATATATATAATATATATGTTATATATATTATATATATTATATATATATATATGTTATATATTATATATATGTGTGTGTATATATATACATATATACATATATATGTACATGTGTGTATATATATACTTGGTTATCTATTTTACATAGTTCCTCTAGGATAAAATTGGATAATAAAAACACCTCATAAACTCTAAAAATGAATGTCACTAAAATAGTCATTGAATTTCTCACTCGTTAGCAGTTATTAATAGTAGAAATGTCTGCAGAACACTAACATGGTATTTAACATGTTTTCATTTATTGAAAAAATGGAAAATAACATACATCTATCTGAAACTATTTAACAGAGGGGAAAAAGTACCTAATGGAAAAGCAAATCAAACCTAGAAGCACACATGTATATAATGTAACCAGAAATCAAATATAGATTTAATTCAGTGTAAGATTGATTAAACTTATATCTAAAAAATATTTGGAACATGGGGCTAAAGGGAAAACTGTATTTTCATATTAAAGAAGCCAGGATATCAATGAAATATGGACTAGATCCACAAAGAATTGAACAAACTAAGAACTATTTCATAAATTTTCTTATCATTTTATGTCAGTTCAAAAATAAAGTACATTTTTCATTGATCTGATGAAAAATTAATATAACTAAATTTTACTGCTTTTACTACTGAATATTCTGTCCAATATATTACCTTCAGTTTATCACTCTTAAAAGCTTTCAATTTCAACTTTCTAATTTCTGATAACACTATATTCTGGATCAGAATAATGAAATTGAATGACAGTTTAATGAAATTAAAATGTATACAAGATATGGTAAGACAATCCATGATTGAATTTGTAGTAGATTCATGGTTTTCAATCCTTTCATTACTCACCCTTTCACTATTTTTCCATATATTTATCTATGGTTTAGAATTCTTTTGTCTCCCCACTGCCATGCAATTAGCATTTCTGTCTTTCATAGAAGTACTACAGAAATTTATCCCAATGTCACATCTGATGCTGCAGTTGAATACACAGTCATGGGGGGAAGAATCTTCATATTGCATCATAGGTTTTTTTTTTCTTGTAAGTTGAAATTTGAAGTATTATGGCCATCATTTTAAAAACAAACTACCTGAAAATCCATAAATTGATGGCAGGTAGAAAGGGAACACTGGAGGAAAAAAGGCAAAATGGAGATGATTCTTATATTTTTATTGTTTCTATAGTAAATTCATTAATTACTAATTGACTTCAGTCATCCAGCAGCACCAGAATAATCTCTTTTCTTTGTAGTACAATGTGAAATACTTTGAAAGATGTATTTGCTGGCCAATTAGGCAGATGCCTTTGGGGATAAACCTGCTCAGGCCTGAGGTGCTATGGTACACCTCATACTATTGAAAGGTAAAGTTTAAATGGAAACATGATAATGAATATACACCTGAAATATAATAGTCATTAAAATAAAAGAGAGCATCAGATTTTCTCACCTTCTTAAAAGTATCTTGCTATAAAGGATGAATATGTAAAATTTAAACTCTTTAATATCCATATAAATTTCTCAGATCCTTAAATGTGGTATTAATTTGATTCTGTTTTTCATACATTAAACTTTTTTGTTAAAACATGACTTAATTATATGGCTTCTAAAATAAAAATGTATGGTTGGTGAAAATCGAGTACAATTATATTTGGGATTTTGTTACATTGTAAAATAGGTATGGGATGATTTATTACACTGATAATATATAATGCAGTTAGTTAGCTTGTTTGCAACTTAAACCCAAGTGGTTTTAGTTATTAAAATTAATTCAAAGACAGTTTAGTGATCAATGGGAAATAACTTATGAATTTTAGCTTGTCGTGCTATTGTGGCATACCATATCCCAAACAAACTGTCATAAAATAAATTTTTGTGATTCGCTATACTTCTTTTATGATATACTATATTATCTGCAATATATTATTCAGCACAGGAGAACCACAATTTTTTTTTTAAAATAGTTATAGGAATAGTCAGCAAATGACACAATGAAAGAAGTGACACAGAGCTAAATAGACATAAATTTTAAAAAAGAAAGAAAGAAAAAATGGAGCAAAATATTTAGATTGATGGACCAGAGGGAAAGAAATGAAAAAGGAAAAGAGAATACTGAGTGACCCTAGTACATAGCATAGTCAATGAAAATGTCATTTGTATGTACATTCACATACACATACAAGATTTACTTAATCTTCCTTGTTTCCTTTTGATGAACTATATCCAAATTAGGTATCATTTTAATTCTGGCAATTTTCAAAGATTAATCATACAGCAATATCCAAATTAAGTAGCACAGGTAAACAGAAATTATAGCTATCAGCCTACACCCAGAAAATCCAATGATTTAAAGGTCCCTGTTGAAATTTTTCACACAAAATAAAAATACTTCAGACAAAATTTAGGCTTCTCATATATTATTTCTCACCACCAAAAATCATACTAATCTTGTTGGTCAGTTCAACTATGCCATGTGCACTAAAATCTTGTTACCTAGAAAAGTAACATTAGGCTAAATTAGGGTATACTTAGCTCATTTACCTGCCATTTTCCAAGAATTAAAGTTTCTTGTTTCTTATTTCTATGCTTTTAAAATAAGTTATAGCTTTGATTTGAAAGGAGATAATTATTCAGCTTCTAGTCTAGCTAAGAGATCTAGAGCCCTTTAGACTGATATATTCTATACCATCTTTCTTTTACTGGTATTTTGTTTGATACGTGTGTGTTTTTAAAAGAACCACCTCTAGCTTTATCATTTCTTATTGACTTATGAAGGTTTTGTGAAGGTTTAAGAAGAGATTTTTATTACTACCAGTTTTTTAACAAGTAAAATCAGTTTTGTTAATTAAAATGAAAGGGAAGTGCCTGGCTAAAAAAATAGTATTCTACTCAAGTCTTATGATCTCTATCATAATGAGATTTCTTTTAAACTTAAGGAAGGAAAAAAAAAGTAATTGAATTCAGACCAATATCAAAAGGGCATTTCATCAATATAAGAGATTAATTAGATGCATGGATAGACAACATTAATGATATAGAAAAATTATTTTCATTTCAATTTTGTTAGAGGAGTCAAATTGGTTTTTATGACATTTCAATTTTTAATAGCCCAGTTTAGATACTTATTGAAGATTTAAAATGGTTCTCTCCTTAGTTAAATATAAGATTCCATTCTGAATTAAGATGTTGTATTTTCCAGATACAATACCATTGAAACAGCATTTTACCAATAAGCTACTTAGAGAGAACTGGCATTTTCAAAAGTTAAAAAATTTTTTTTCTAAAATTCTTGTCCTTAGACATCAAAGTATATGAAGTGCAAAGATATATCTAATGACAATATCACCAGTGAAAAACAATCAGTTTAGCTTGGTGAATAAGTGAATATACATACAAACACACATACATCTTAACATACCTTACCTGGAAAGAGGCTTTATTGAACATAGCTGTAAAATGATCATTTCAGATGAATTACTTAATTTGCACAAACATTTCTACAGAATTGAAAGAAATATTAAGCCTTGTCATTGTTTCACTACATCTTGTTGTGCTTTTTATATTTATATTTTCAAATGTTAAATCTTAATATGTATATCCCAATTATTTGCATAATCAGTTTTTAACCCTGGGGCATTATCAATATATATTAATGATAACAATAATAATGATGATGATACTCTTCTTTAGACAGAAGTCTTTTTAAATGAAGTTAAAAGCTGAAATAATTTAAGGAAAAAGGTCATCAAGTTTCATAACCAACAAATATAAGGGAAATTTACAATACATAGGAAAACTGGCTGGTTTGTCCTGGTAGCTCAAACTGGTAATGGTTTGTCCTCAGGTAGCTCAAAATCATTTTTACAGAATTTTTTTTTTGTAAAAGTATTTGTATGTTTTAAATGTTGATAAAATAATAAAATACTATTTCACAATCTGCACAGAGTCTGACTAAAGGGCAGAGGCATATTACCCTTAGTAATTAGAATAAAGACATTTTTCAGTTCCAGTGTTGCTGTAGAGTTTCTATATACTGTGATCACAAACACTTTCCTTTTCCCTCAATCAACAAACTAGGAGTTCTAAAGTTAGGGCCAACTTCATTTCAAGTGGACATTAATCAAATCATTTTTTTTATTTTACCACCTAATATTTTAAATAACAATCTTTTGCTCTGATTGATCCACTTAATAAAGGGGGGTGGGGAGTGTTGTTCCCATGTCCAGTATCAGTGGAAGCTATTTTCTAATGGATAATAAGCTGAAAGGCCATGGCTGTCTAGCTGGTTAAACAAATATCTCATCTGAAAGGGCTTACGAAGCAACTTAGGTTCTTTCTTCTCCAGAAGTGGCATTTTGTTTTCTTGCCTCTAATTACATTTAGCCTCTGTAGTTTGTTTATAAAATAGTTTTACACAAACCACTCTTAGCAGTGCAAGCTTCTGTGTTGAAAAATTTTCAGGCTTGTTTCATTGAAGGCACTTGGTTTCCATGGCAATTTTATAAAAGATAGTGGTTTGGTTTCTTCATTGGAACAGATGACTTAGTTGGGATGTTCAAGTGGCCGCAAGCAAATTCCGATAAGCCTGTGTAATACGTAAGCCCAGGTTTCACATCCTGGATAATAATGCATGCAAAAAGAGACAGCATACAGTTATCTAGCTTAGCCATGGGGGAGGGGGAAAAGAGGATGGGGAAAGGACATGAATGTCTTAAAAAGCTCTGAGTTAGGGTAATTTTCAAGAAAAAGTAACAGCCAAAGGCAAAAGGGCCTACATTTACTTAATTCTCTACTAAAAGCCTTCTTGAAGGGAAAATAAATGCCAGCTCTTCACATACCCTGTTTACTATGAGGTTTTTGTTGGCAGGCCATTAGGTTTCCAAGGTAACAAGCAAACTATTCTTTTGAAACAAAACCAGTCATGACTTTGTGCTTTGACAAGGATTTCTTTCTATAGCTCTTTTTTTTTTCCCAGAGTTTAACCAGATGAAACTGTATTCTTATTAGCCAGGAGAGCCCCTGAAGGTAGGTCTCTTCTTTATTCATGACAAGATCACCTTTCATATGTAGTTTGGAATAAATTATGCTCCCATGATGTTTTTATCCCCAGTGCTATTTTTTTGTTTGTTTGTTTTGTTTTGTTTTGGAGTCTGTAGTCAGTGGAGGAATCTTTGGTAGTTTGTTTTTAAATGTCCATTTACAAAGACTCTTTCTTCATGTCAGTGCTTGGTGAATCTTTTATAGCCTCTGCCAGAATAAGGTCACCTTCGAGGATTTAAGATAGAGATGAGGACGACAGCTGGGAAAAGCCATATATGTACTAAAATGCCAACAGCGCCATCAACTGAATCTAAAGATAAAGAAAATAAATACCAGAACAGAAGTAGAATTAGCTTTTCAGAGACATACACAATAAAATTTTAGTGCACTAAGGAAAATGAAAACTGGGACAAGAAGACCATTTAAAAAATGTGTGTGTGTGTGTATGTGTGTGGTGTGTGTGTGTGTGTGTGTGTGTGTGTGTGTGTGTGCATGTATGTGTACTTTATCTGGAAGGACTTTGCCATGACAGAGGATGTAGGAAATAAAAATTGTATTATGCTTATTTGTTTTCATCTCAAGTAAAATTTTTATCTCTACTTCAGCTCAGTACATAAGCCTCAACAATTATATTCTAAGCAACATTTCACAAAACAGCATATAAATTTGAATCATGTAAGTAGATATATATTTCTAGAAAACTAAACAGTGTATCTACTAGATGATAACTTGAGAATTTCTCATTTGAGAATTGTAAATTCAAATTTGTATGATCGTATATGAAATTTTGCTTAGAATTTAATTGTCTAGGTTTATGTACTGAGCTGAAGTAGAAGTAGAAGTTTTATTTGAGATGAAAACAAACTAGCTCAGGGCAAATATCCAGAAATCCCTAGAAAGTTCAGCATTTTTCCAAGCCTCATTTTTTTCAATAACTTTAAGGTCATCTAACAGGAAGACTGCTTGCTCTACTCCATGTCGGTTTTTTACAGAGAGGGAAATTTGCATCCTTTTTCCTTCTTAACTATTTTTAAAATGTATCAACAATTTATATCCATATTAATAACTTTTTATTGTCTATGGGAAATTATCTGACTTCAGATCCCATACTCCTCTGGGCAAGGGCAATTATACCAATCAACATATGAACCGATCAATATTCATTAAACACCTACTATATATAGGCACATATTCAAGGAATGAAAAAAATCTCTACTCATGACGAGCTTACATTCTAATTGGGGAGAGAAATACAGGTAAAGGTATACAAAGCATAAATATAATATTAATAAAAAGAAAAAAAGAAAAAGAAATTAAATGCAAGGTAGTTTAGGAGAGAGATCACTAAAGTGGGATGAATCAGGAAAGGCATGTCAAAGATGGTGTTTGAGCCGAACCTTAAAGACTCCATGAGGCAGAGGTTTGTGGGATGGCCACTGCAAAATTAAGGGGATAAGAGATGGAGTGTCTTTTGTAAGGAATAAAGAAAAGACCAATTTGGCTGGAATAGAGAATATAGGAAGGGAAATAATATGCATTGAAACTGGAAAGTTAGACTGGAGGCAGGTAGTGATGATATTTAAAAGTTAGAGGGAGGAGTTTATGTTTTATCTTTGAGGAAATAAGGAGATACTGGAGTTGGCTGAGCAGAGGAATGACAAGATCAGATCTACATTTAAGGAAAATTGTTTTGACAGCAGTATATAGAATGGATTGGGGCAAGGAGAGACAAAGAAGGGAGACCAATTAGGAGGCTGTCACAATAATCTAAGTGAGAGGTGACCTGAACTGCTATGTTGAATGCAGAGAAGGGTTGGATGCAAAAGATGTGAAGATAGAAAAAACGTTTGGCAAATGACTGGATTATGAGTTGAGGGAGAATGAGGAGGCCAGGATAATGTTGAGATTACAAATCTGAAAGACTAGATAAATTGTGGTACCTTTGCCAGTAAAAGAAGTTTGGAATAGGGGAGAGTTTAGGAGGAAGTAGTGGAGAATTTAGAAGGAAAGATGAATTTGGTTTTGGATATGTAGTTTTTGATATCTATTGATGGTGGCATTAAAGTTCAGGAGAAACACCAGGATATATACTAATAATCATGATTGCATTTATATATCACTTCAAGGTTTACAAAGTGTTTTACAAATATTATCTTACTTGATCTTCATGATAATCCTGTGGCATAGGTGCTGTTATTATAACACTCATTTAACAAGTGAAGAAACTGAGGCACAGAGAAGTTAAATGACTTGCTCAGAATCACACATCTAGTAAGTGCCTGACTCATGTAAACCCATATCTAGCAATCTATCTACTAGGTAGTGTGTGTGTGTGTCACTCTAGTTAGCTGTGAGTCATGTGCATATATATTATAGTTAAATCCATGGGAGCTGATGAGATTTCTGAGTGTTAAAGAAGTAAAGAAGAGACCTTAGGATAAAATCCTGGAGAACATCCACAGTTTGAGAACATGATGTGGACAATGACCCAGAAAAGAAGACTGAGAAAGAGTGGCCAGATAGGTCGGAGGTGAATGAGGAAAAGGTATTCAGGATAAAAGATTAGTGAACAATGTCAAATGCAGCACATAGGGAAAGGAAGATTCTGAGAAAAGACCACCAGAAATTGCAATTCAGAGATCTCTATCAACTTTGGAGAGAGTAATTTCAGGTTAGTTATGGGGTTGGAAGCCAGATTATGAAGGATTGGTGAGTGACAGGAGAGGAAGTGGAGGCAAAGAATGTAGACAGTTTTTTTTTTTAAAAGAGTGGCTGAAAAGGAAAAAATGATATAGGATGATAGCTTCAGGGGATAGTAGGGTATAGGGAAGCTTTTTTTTAAGAATGAGAATGAGGGGGGCTTGGGCACGTTTGAGGACAATTATGAGAAGTTGAAGTTGAGAGAGAAAAAGAGGGGGAGAGAGAGAGAGACAGACAGAGACAGAGAGAGAAAATATGACAAGGATATGATAAGGTGTATAGGGGATCATATACAAGTGTCAGTCTTGTTAGAGACTGGGGGAATGGAGGAGAGATTAAGGAGAGAAAAAACTGTTTGAAATAACTTCAGTGGAATTAAGTTTGAGAATCAACTAGGGAGGAATAAAAGTGAATCTTGATACAGTGAGAATCCAGTTGAGGTTAAATATTTGGATTTGTAGTGTGCGCAGCCAGAACACTTGTATGACTTTCTCCAGCTTCATTCAGTAGCTCCTGCAAGGTTTGGCAACAACAACACCAACACTAATGATAATAATAATAATAATAATAATAATAATAACAACAACAATAATAATGAGGAGGAGGAGGATGGCTAGCATTATTTATATGGTGCTTATTATGTGCCAGGAACTGTGCTAAATATTTAATGAATATTATCTTATTTGATCCTAGGGTTGTTACCCTAGGAGGTAGGTTGCTGCTACCCCCATTTCACAGTTGAGGAAATTGATACAAACAAAGGTTAATTGACTTTCCTGAAGTCACATAGCTAGTAAGTTTCTGAAGCCAGATTTGACCTCAGCTTTTCATGACTCCAGGACTAGTGCTAGGTGCCACCTGTGCCACCAAGCTGCCTCAAGAAAAATAAAGTAGTGATAGGACAAGGGATTCAAGAGCAGAAAAATTGTAAAGGCTAATGATTGAATTGAAGTTAAAAAGGGACAATTATGAAATCAAAATAGGGATGAGAAATTCCTCAGGTATTGAAGAATAGGGGATCTTAGTGATGGTGAAGAAGAGGTATAAGATCAGTGATGAGAAAAGAGAGTAGTAGAATTACAGTAGTTTATGGTCAGATAGAGGAATGTCATAGTTTCTATTTAGGGAAGTGGAATCTTTGTGGGAAGTGGCAAGATCTAGTGTGTGACTATCCCTATAGGTGGCTGAAGAGAACTATAAAGAATTAGATCATGGAGCTTAAGGATGTTGAAGAAATGAGAAGGTAGGGACTTTGAGGAAGCATATATATGGATACAGTAATTTTGAACTCCTGTAGATCACCATCTGAACCCTATTCCTCACCTCCTATCACCAGTTCCATCACCTTCAACCCTCCTATTCTAAAATTTTATCTAAACTTAACCCAACCCTTCCACTGTGCCCTCTGGAATGCCTGTTCCATAGGCAGCAAACTTTCCTTCAGCTTAAACCTTTTTTCCTTGTCCATTTCTTTATCTCATAGCTTTTACTAAACCTTGGCTTCTCTCTGATAACACATCCTCCTTGGTCACTCTTTCCAGCACTTGCTGTACTTTCATTTATCCTCCTTGGTTCACTGGTAAAGACAGGTGAGTTGGAATACTTCTTCCCAATTGCTACTTCCATGTTCTCTTCCTTCTATCACTCAGCAACCTCTCTGTCTTTGAGGTTCATACTATTCATATTTACAATTCAATCAAAATCATGGTAACTGTTGTCTATAGATTGCCAGGTCATTTCCTTTTCTTCCTCATTGAGTTTGATACCTGGTTTACTATTTTACTCTCCTCTTACTCCTGATCTCATCCCTGAGAATTCCAATACATACTGATTTTCCCTCAGATGCCCTAATCATTCAGTTCCTCAGTCTACTCACCTTCAATGAACTACTCCTCTACCTTACCTCAGTCACACACAAAGGTGGCGGTACCCTCAATCTCGCTATCACCAACAAATGTACCACTTCCATGTTCAAGAATTATTAAATCCCCTTATCTGACCAGAATCTATTAGCTTTTCACCTCTCCTTCTGCCTTCCCTTACATAACTCTACTCTTCATTGGCACCATGGCCTCCAGCCTCTGGACTCCTTAATTGTCTCCCATGTCATCTCCCCTGCCCTAGCCACTCTCTCCTCTTCTCCCCATACCGACTCTTTAGTGAAATGATTCAACTCTATACTGCCCTCCTCTCTTGAATCCTTAGCCCACTTTTGTATGATGGATTATACCCAGCCAAGCCTCAGCCATGAATCACTCCTACAATCAACTGTATGTCTAGCAAACTGATAAATTCAATATGTTCAAAACATAATTCATTATATCCCCCCCCAAAAAAAAGTCCTCTTCCTCTTACCTTCCTCATTACTGTAAAGGGCAACACCACCTTCCTATCTTCAGGGTTTCCACCTAGGAATCATCCTGGATTCTTCACTATCTCTCACCTTAGCTGTGGTCAAGATTTATCAATTTCACTTTTGAAATATCTTTAAAAATAGGCTCTCTTCTCTTCTCTGACACTGCTACCACTCTATTGCAGGACCTCATCCTTTCATGTTTTGATTATTGCAATAGTCTGCTAGTGTTTCTACCTGCCTCAAGTCTCTTCCCACACCAATCTATCCTCCATTCAGCCACTAAACTGATTTTCCTAAAATGTAGGTCCAACCATGTTACCGTTCCTCTCAGTAAACTCCAGTGGTTTCCTATTGCCTGGCAGAAGCAAATACAAAATGCTCCATTTGTCATTAAAAGCCCTTCATAAACTAGCCACCTCCACTTTTCCTGATTTCTTTCATAATACTCCTTACTATTGGTCTCCTGGCTGTCCCATGAACAAGACACTCCATCCCTCAGCTCTGGGCATTCTATCTGGCTATTCTCCTTGCCTCAAATGTTCTCTCTCCTCTCCTCTGACCACTGACTTCTTTGGCTTCTTTTAAGTCCCATCCAAAATCCCACTTTCAACAGGAAGCCTTCTCCAACTCCTCTTAATTCTAGTTCTTTCTCTCTGTTCATATTTATTCTGTTAGGGTTTTATATATTTGTTTTCATGTCATCTACTCCATCAGATTGTAAGTTCCTTGAGGGTAGTGTTTAATGCTTAGTAGTGTGCCTGACATATACTATATGTTTTAAAAATGTTTATCAATTGATTGAAGTTACTGAGGAGAAGATTGTGAACCAGGTGCTAAGCTCCTTGGGAAAAGAGGGAGAATAATCTGGCAGTTGATATACTATATTTCCATAGTTTTGATTGGATGGTAAATTTTGATTGAATGGACTTTAAAGGAGGAAAGGTTTCAGGGTAAAGGGGCTAATAAGAAAGTTTGGAAGTCTGAGGGAAAAGAGTAGTCAGACCTGCTCTAGGACCAGTGTGAAAAAGAGAGTGTAAGACAAGGTATAAGTAGACTAGAAAGGATTCCTAGGGATACAGGGTCATCATAGTGGAGCTCAGTGTCAGAGAACTAATATGGAAAGAATGTGAAAGAGGTCCAAGATGAAGGGAAGTTTGGTCATTATGAAATAGGAATTTCAGAAGTTACATACAGTGGAAGGGGTCATTAGGGTGAGATTGGGACATGGGTGAGGTAGCATTGAAGTGGATGAAGATGAGAGAACATGAAGAGGTTTAGGGGAAGGGACAATTTTTCCTTAAATGGCTATTAATTAATTATAGAGATAGGGAGAACAAGAGAACCAATAGGGATAATAGTGGGTGGTAAATGGGCAAGGAGGCTCACCATAGGGGTATTGAAGTGGAATCTGGGCTGAGCCTGGACCTAATGTTTCACCTGGGTGGCTGACAGAAAAGTGGGGAGAAGGGGGGGTTGTCATCACTTAACCCCTGTTGAAGAGACTATAGCCTGGAGAGGATCCAAGTTTAGTCTGCTGGCTGTTGGGTGCAGGTATTTCTGTTCTTTTCTGGGGTGGCTGGTGAGGGTGGGGTTCTACTGGAATGTTAAATAGTATAGATAAGTCAGGCAATAACGTGATACAATTTGAAAGACATGATAAGACCTAACTTTCCTTAACCCCTTTTCCAAATGGCCTGATGACCTGTTACAGTACCTAATTATCTCAAATCAGGATTAGAGCTAGAATAGATCTTAAAGATCAGCTAGTCCATTCTTCTTCTTTTATAGATGAGGTAACGGAGGCATAGAGAAATTAAATGACTTGCCTGACATCATATAAACAGCAACGTTGAGATTCAAACTGAAGGCATCTGACCCTAAATCCACTACAGTAGTCTTTCCATAGCACAAGGCTGCCATTTTTCCATTTCAATCTATTAATAAACATTTATTAAGCACCTAGTATGTGTCAGGCACTATGCTAAGCTCTGGAATTAGACCATTATTTTCAGTAGGTAACTTTTATAATAGCTGTATTTTTAGGGAAAGGTAACACAAACCCATCAATAACAGTTTGATAAGTTGCTAGATTAATTGAACAGAAATAAACATGAAAAACCCTGCAGTAACACAGTAAAGTGGAAAGTGCTTTATTCTCTTATCCAAAATTGGAGTTAGAATCTGTTCTCTTTCTGAGTGGAGAAAAAGTAATGAGAGTCTAAATTAGGTAGGACCTGTGTGAATGGATTAATGAGGTGCTATACGAGAAATGTGAAAATAGATATAAGACTTTACAATTGTTTGGATATGTCGGTGAATGGTGCGGAAACACATTAAGCTACCTAGCCCTACTTGTGCCTTCCCTTTTTAGAAATATAAAGAAGTAAATATTTCTTTAGTAGAAAGCCATTTCTAGATTTACATGAATGAAAAAAGCCTTATTATTGCTTTTAATTAAACTTCTAAGAAAACAATATCATTTAATATCATTCTTATCAAATACCAAGCCAGTTTCGAACCCATCCCAGGTCTCATGATTCTATTCAGCTAAGAAAGGATTGTACCCTGAAGCTATTAGGGTAATGATCACACTAAGAGGAGAAAGTTTTTTTTTTAATTGCACTTAATGGAAGTACTTCCTGAGTTCATTTTTTTCAATGAAGTGGAAAGGATATTCCTTAGAAGGAGTGGTCAAAAAGACATTAAGTAGTTTAGGAAAATGATTTTCCAGTCTGTGAGTTATGCCCACCTTTTAAATGGAATTGTTCTGAGATAGCGATGGAACTTATGGTTAATAATCTTGACTGTGGAACTTTATCTTTGTTTGGGAATATTGTAAATTATTATTCTAAATTTCAAAGCCATGGGGAAACTATCCATTTTAGAATTGGAATTAGTGCAAACAACAAATCCCTTAAAGTAGTTGAATGGTTTAAATTTTCACTGCATACTTCACCAGTTACCACATTTTATATAATAACTTCTTTAAGTGTGAATTTGCATATATGTGACATTTCAGAATTCATTATTTGATTTAATAACATAAACTAATTAACAATAAAATAAACTAATACTAAAAATATAACTAGCTTTAGGTTAACCAGCAAATTGTTTCTAGGATATTTGTGCCCCAAACTCAAAAAGTACAGCTTTTTTTTCTTCAATAGTGAGCATGAGGAGTCAAGTATGATATTGAGGTTTCAGACCGGGGTGGATGGAAGAATACTGGTGCCCTGAATGGTAAAAGAGAATTTTGGGAGAAGGTTAGGGTTTCTTGAGAAAGATAATGAGTTCTTTTTGGAAATGCTGAGATTGAGATGCTTATGGCACATTGAGTTGAAATGTTCAATAGGCAGTGGAATTTCCAGATAGTGTTAGAGCTCAAGAAAGACACTCTAGTTGGATATATAACTCTGGGAGTTATCTACATACAGATGATAAATGAGCCTTTGGTACCTGATGAGATCATCAAATGAGAGTACCTGAAGAGAAAAGATAAAAGGACTTAAGACATCTTGGGGTAAAGCAATAGTTAAGGGTATGACACGAATGAAAATCCAGCAAAGAAGTCTAAGGAGCAGAGAGAATTGCAGAGAGGAAAAGACTGATTCATCTGCTTGTGGTTATCAAATTTCAAATGGAAAAAAGAAATGGCCTGATGAAGTTTCAGCTCAGTGTACTGTTTGAAATATTTCTCTCAGTCCCATTGAAAACTGCCTATCAATAACATTGCATATATGGGTATTAGTCATCATTAAATGGGGGCAAATGGTTTCCTTCCTAAATCAGCTAAATTAGACAATTATGGACTCATAGTTATGTATTTAATTCCAAGCTCAATTGTGCTTTGCCTAGCTGATTGAAATATTTTAAAATATTCATTTAATAAGAGCTATATCTCAAAGCCAGAATACTTTTTCTTTGCCTTATCTCAATAACAGAATTTGGTACTGGAATAAGAAGCATTTCTCCAATTTCTTTAAATTGGTTTTGGTTTTGAAAAATATAACTTTAACTCATGATCAAAAATCCTATCCACCCCTAAGGAAAGAACTGATGGAATCTGAATGCAGATCACAGCATACTATTTTTCACTTTTTGTTTTTGATTCATGTTTTCTTCCACACATAAATACATATGCACTCGTATCATCTTCAAATCAATTCCTTTGGTGCAAGTGCCACTTACTCTTAGTAGTTAGATCTTGTTTTGCACATTCTCCTTCTGAAATTGATACATCATCAATGGCAATATCACCTTCTATACCAGGGCCTCGAATACCTTCAAAGATGAGCTATGGAAGAAAATAAAATGAATTTAATTATACAAGTATTATTGCATAATCAATTTATTATCAGAAATTGTGAATGCAAATTCTTAATTGTCAAATCTTAGGATGTCTTCTTTTTATTGATGTTTAATAAATTATTAATTAGTTACTGGAGACCTAAATTCACATCGGTTCTTATTGGACTTATGAGAAATATTAGCTCTTTTATAGGAGTAGTTCTCCAGTTATTAATAAAGCCAAGTTTCTAGCTCTATCTTTTGATTTTTTTAAAAAAATCTTGATTTCTGGGGAAATAAAACAAGTGGAAGATAATCATTTTCTGAGAATTACAGACTTTGAAATGAATTCTGAATATATTTCCACCAAAAAATAAAATCTTACATATTTCCTTCTCCGGGATTTTAAAAAGTATAATATTTTAAGATGGTTCTCTAGTCTGGAACATCACTTACATGGAGATAGCTCCAATTACAATTTCTACAGACCTGAAAAAAGTAGAAGTACAGATGTATTGAGAACTTTGTCACAAATAGAAAAATATCTGGTTGACCAGGTTGCATTAACTCAGGAAGAAATGTTCTACTTCCAAGTTAATTAACTCAGAAACTCCTTCATCTGATCCTACTCCTTTTTTGTTCCATCTTTCTCTCTCCTTTATTACCCATAATACTTATCTTTGTCTTCACTGTGTCCTACAGTTCTTTTCCAGGCCATCATCACTTCACTGTGTACACTGTCCTGCCTTTCCAACAAATTAATATTACATCATCTTAACTTGGTCCTCATTCCAATAAGGCAATCCCTTTACACATTCCTGATAGACTCACTTTCCTTCTTGTTACAATGGCTAATCCCAAACTTTTAATCCCCCTTTAAGGGCCCCACTTTACCCTCTCCTCCAACTCTTTCAGCTAAGAACCTCAATTCATACTTCAGTGGAAAAAAAAATTGAGGCCATTTGACAAAAGCTCTCTTTTCTTCCCTCCTTACTTCACATCACTCAGGTGTCTTTCCTGATTATTTCCTCTTTTTCCCTTGTCTCTCATGAAAAGGTGGCTCTTCTCTTTGCTAAGACACTTGTTATTAACTTTTATAAGTACCTGTGATACATTCCAATGATTTTCCTAGCATTCCATCATCACTTTACTGCATTTTTTTCCAGCGGATTCTCCCCTATTCATTTTTCTAATCTTCAATTCCTCCCTACCTCCTAGCTTCTTCCATGAAGCCTACAAAAACACTCATATATCTTTATCTCTCAAAAATCCCTTTGTTAGTTATTTTCCTATAAGTGTTTTCCCCTCAACTCCTTGAGGAAGCCAAGTATAATCAATACCTCCACTTCATTTTCCACCACTAAGTTCTGAATTCTCTGCAATCTGACTTCAAAACTTCATAATTGAATGAAAACTGTTCTCTCCAAAGTCACCAATGATCTTTCTTTAAAATACAATTTTAATCACGTATGTTGTTTTAACATTATCAAAATTGCTCCCTACTTTTCTCCTCCTCATTCTTCCCAGAGAGTCATTTCATATGACAAATAGAATTTTTAAAGGAAGAAAATTTTAAAAAAAATAGCAAAGCCAATCAATACATAGAAAAACTCTGAAAATTTCTGTAATGTTCCGCTCTGGTGGTGTTCCAATCTCTGCAAAGAAATGGATTATACTAATCTTTAAAGGACAACTAGTACCAAAAGAAAACATTCTTAGTATACTCAATGAGACAAATATAGACCCAACCCCCAAATTAGGAAAAGATAAAGCAAAGCACAACTGTATAAAAATATCATTAATTCTTTGAGGTCTTGCTTATTATGTTCACTTTCAATTGTTTTGTTGTTTTTGTTCTTTGCATTTACATTGTTGTAGTCATTGTTTTGTTGTTTCTGCTTAATTTACTTTGCATCAATTTATTTAAGTCTTCCCTCTACTCATAATATTCAACATTTCTTATAGCACAGTGACATTTTATTAAATTCATGTACTAAAATTTCTTTAGCCTTTCCACAATCAGTGAACATCTTTTTTCTCACTTTTTTGCTACCTCAAAAGGTGCTGTTATAAATATTGTGATGTATGTGATCACTTTCTTTATTAGCCACCTTCTTGATTTATTAGCCTACTAGTAGAATCTCAAGGTCAAAGAGTATGGACATTTTAGTTCTTTAGTTTTATAATGTAAATTGCTTTCCAAATGATTGCACTGAGGTACTTTGTAATCCAATCTATACAGATATCCTGTGTTTTGGCATACTGATTCTCACATGTTTTGTGCATTGTGTCATTATATTGAATGAGATTTCCCTATTATTACCTCTTGGACTTTATGATTGTTATAAAGAAATGCTATTAGGTTTTTTTTTTTTAGGCAATGTGTTTAAGTGACTTGCCCAGGGTCACACAGCTAGTAAGTATTATGTATCTGAGGCCAGATTTGAACTCAGGTCCTCCTGAATCCAGGGCTGGTGCTCTATCCACTGAGCCACCTAGCTGCCCCCCAGAAATGCTATTGTTTTGATGGGTTGATTTGTAGCCTGCAACTTTGCTAAAGCAACAAATTGTCTTACTTAGAATGTCTGATGATTCCCTGGGACATTCTTAAATAGACCATAGCAACCATGTCATTAGCAAATAAACTGGATACATAGGTTCTTATACTTTTCTATACTTCTTTTGATTTTATTATAACTTTGCTTTGTTTACTTTGCCATTTGGTTAATATGATTTTATATTTTCTTTTAAAAATAAGATTGGCTAAAGGTTTACTAATGTTATTAATTTTTTTCAAAGAACTAACTTTTAGTTTTATAATTTCTACAGTCTTTTATTTCCAACGTTTTTTATTTCCAATTATTTCTTAATATTTTAATACATCCTATTTTTTATTTATTTTGGGTTTGATTAGTTGCTTTTGTCCTTTAATTTTAAATATACATATCTAATTTGTTAACCATCTCCTTTTATATTTTGTTAATGTGTGCTTTTAGAAATATAATTTTCCTCTGAGAACTCTACTGAATCCCAGAAATTTTAATTCATTTACATCCTTTTAATTTCATTTCACACAATTATCATTTTTATGATTTGTTCTTTGACTCCTCTCATTATTTAGAATTCCATTATTAAATCTTTATTTGAGTCTATGTCTCAATGTTGTGTATACTCTGAAATTATTATTATTTTTATTGTGTTAGGATATGCTTACTATTTCTACCTTTTTACATTTATTTGCAATGTTATTATGCATAAACATGATAATTTTTGTAGAAGCTCTACATGATGCTGAGAAATATAGTCTTTACCAGTCCCTTTAGCAGATGCCATAAGTCTTTTAGCTCTAGTTTTTTTTCCAGAAATTTGTTCACTTTTATGTTTTCCTTTTCATTTAATTTTCTGTTAAATTTTTCCAAAATTTAGAGAAAGGCATTAAAATATCCTACTATTATTATGTAACTATTTATTCTTGAAACCCATTAAAGATTTCTTCACTGATCTAAATGCCATGATATTTGGAAGAAATTAATTTACCTTAATATTAATTTGTTTACAATTTCTTTCTGCATAAGGAAGTTTTCTTATTGAGCTATGTGTTGTGATTTTTTTGTTTTTGCTTTATCTGATAGTGTGATTGCTACTCTTGAATTTTTTTATTTATCTGATATGTACTAAATTTTTTTCCTGTCCTTTATTTTTATTTGTGTATGGCTTTACTTTTTTAGGCATTTCCCACATTTCTAGATACTGATTGACCTCAGGAAGTCTGATTCTTTTTCTCCTCGGGTAAGATGCTGTGAGTGGAGGCAAAATATACTCACAGACAAAGTAGTATCTTTGACCACCAAATCCTGGAAGATCATACCTATTGTAACATATTCTTTTCTCATTACAAAATCTTCTTATCGTTCTCAATCTTTGAATGTCCTTCAATGGTGTGCCCTCCCAACAATGAATTAAAATTTCCTCTTTTCTCCTTTTTTTTCAGTCACTCCCTTTTCAACTTTGTCTATTCTCCTGGAACTCTTCTTCCTCTGAGGAATTACAAGAGTAATTTGACTTGATCAGAATACATCACCAATTCCCCTCCATATTTGATCTTCCATGTCTGTTTTTATACAACCTCTCATTCTGCAACTTAGTCCTACAAGAAACAATAATTTACCTGGAGGTAGTATTGGAGGGAAAATGGCATAATTTAGTATGTGATTTAGGCCTATTTCCCCACCAATATTTATTCTATTTAAGTTTTGCTTTCATCATTATCTCCTTGTGCACATTTAGAAAGAAATATCTTTTCTTTTTTTTTTGCTTTTTGGTTAGGCAATGGGGTTAAGTGACTTGCCCAGGGTCACACAGCTAGTAAGTGTTATATGTCTGAGGCCAGATTTGAACTCAGGTCCTCCTGAATCCAGGGCTGGTGCTCTATCCACTACACCACCTAGCTGCCCCTGAAAGAAATATCTTAATAGATATATTTTTTTAATTTTTTGTAGTTGTTTTAACCTCATAGGTGTCTCTCTTCTAGCTTTTTCCCATTTCAGTAATCTCTAGAGGCAGAGTGAAGATGGCAGAGAAAAGACATAGACTTGTCTCCTGAGCTCCTCCAAGTTTGACTGCAAACAGCTTTAAAATAATGCATCTAAATGAATTCTCTAGCAGCAGAACCCATGAAAGAATGAGGTGAAACATTTTTCCTGCCCAATCCAGCTTAAAAGTTTAGTAGGAAAGGTTTGTACTACCAGGGTGAGAATGGAGTTCAGTTTAGCACAAGTAACACCCTGGCAAGACAGCAGCAGGTTTTGGAGGCAACTGAATTGACAACAGTGGCTTTTGGAGCTCTCAGCCCACAGATGGTAAGGGACAACTGGTCAGAAGGAGATTAAAAATGCCTTTTTGCTGGCATTGGGTTCAGAACTCTGCTACATTGCCCATACATGGATTCAGGCAGTCCTGAGGAGTAGTTTTGTGGCAAAGAGGAATCCTAGCAAAACAGAGCTTGTGGCTGCAGGGGAATGGGGACTCTGGTCACAGTTCCAGCGTGGAAAAGAGTGACTATGGTCAGTCACTCAGAGACCAGAGCACAGGCCAGGAGAGGAGTAAATACACCTCTCCCTGGATCATACGAACTTGGAAGAACTTAAAACTTAAGGATCTCCACAATTAGCACTGAAAACAGCTGCACAAAAAAAAATACTCAAGCTCAAGAAAGAGCCCCCTCCACTCCAAAGCAGAGCTCAACTTTAATATAAAGCTAAAAGTCAAGAAATAGGCTGGAAGAATGAACAAGCAAACAAACAACGAAAAAGGAACCTGACCATAGAAAGTTACTGTGGTGACAGGGAAGATGAAAATACATTAATCAGAAAGCAACAAAGTCAAAACTGACGCATCCAAAACCTCAAAGAAAGATGTGAATTGGTCTCAGGCCAAAAAAAAAAAAAGACTTCCTGGAAGATCTCAAAATAGATTTAAAAAAATTAAATAAGAGAAGCAGAGGAATAATTCAGAAAAGAAATGAGTGTGATGCAACAAAATCATGAAAAAGAGTCAACAGCTTGACTTTTAATTTCAAAAAAATTAAATAAAAAATACTGAAGAAAATAATACCTAAAAAAAGAGAATAGGCCAAATGGTAAAAGAGGCACAAAATTCAATGAAGAAAATAAACATTTTACAAAACAGGACTGGCAAAGTGGAAAATGAAAAATAAATCCGCTGAGGAGAAGAATTCCTTAAAAAGCAGAATTGGCCACATGGAAAAAATGTACAAAAATTCACTGAAGAAAAGAACTCCTTAAAAAGCAAAACTAGTTGAATGGAAAAGGAGGTGCAAAACCTCATTGAAGAAAATAATACCTTAAAATTATAATTGGGCAAGTGGAAGTTAATGACTGCATGAGACTTGAAGAAACAATAAAACAAAATAGAAAGAATGAAAAAATAGTAGAAAATGTGAAAAATCTCTTTGGAAAAACAAATGATTTGGAAAATAGATTAAGGAGAAATAATTTAAGAATTATTAAACTACCTGAAAGCCCTGATAAAAAAAAAGCTTACATATCATCTTTCAAGAAATTATCAATGGAAACTACCTTGACATCCTAGAATGAGAAAATAAAATAGAAACTGAAAGAATCCACCAATCATCTATTGAAAAAGATCCCCAAATAAAAACTCCCAGTAATATTATAGCCAAATTCCAGACTCTGTGGTGGAGAAAATATTGCAAGAACCCAAAAGAAACAATTCATATTTCACAAAGGCACAGTCTGGTTAACACAAATTTTAGGAGCTTCTATATTAAAGGATTGGAGGGGTTGGAATATGATACTCTGGAAGACAAAGAAGCTAAGATTACAACCAAGAATGACCTACCCAGCAAAACTGAGTATAATTCTTTGGAGGAAAGAATAAATATTTAATAAAATAGAGAGCTTCTAAGAATTCTGGAAAATGAATGAAAAGACTGGAGCTGAATAGAAAATTTGACTTTCCAATACAAGACTCAAGAGAAGGATAAAAAGGTGAACATGAAAGAGAAATAATATGGGATTCAATAAGGTTAAACTGTTTACATTCCTATGTAGGAAGATACTCGTAACTCCTAAGAACTTTATCATTATTAAGGCAGTTAGGAGTATACATAGACAGAGGTAATGGGTGTGAGTTGAATATGATGAAATGACATCTAAAAAAATAAAATGAATAGGTAAGAAAGAGGAATAGATTGGGAGAAGGGGGAAGGGAGCGATAGAATGGAGTAAATTATCTCACATGAAAGCAGTGTGAAGGTACTTTTATAATTGAAGGGAAGATGGTGGCGGGGGATAGTGGACAACACTTGAACCTTATTTATTATTAAGGGTATTTGTTCTGTGAAATTTGGATTCAGTCAAAGGACTTCACTTGAGGACCTAGAGGGCCCCATCTGGTTTCAAGGCTGCAGGTTCCCCACCAGTAAGCTAGATGCTCTCAGAAAAACCTGGAGAGACTTACATGAACTGATGCACAATGAAATGAGTAGAACGAGGAGAATATTGTACACAGTAAGAGCAATATTATAAGATGACCAACTGTGAGTGACTTAGATAGTCTAAGGAATACAATGGTCCAAGAAAGCTCCAAAGGACTTATATTGAAAAATGTTATCCATTCCCAGAGAAAGAACTGATGGATTCTGAATACAGATTAAAGCATACTTTTTAAAATTTTCTTTATTTTTCTTGGGTTTTTACTTTGGTCTATGTTTTCTTTTAAAACATGACTTTTATGGAAATGTTTTGCATGATTACACATGTATAAAATATATCAAATTGCTTGCCTTCTCAATGAAGGGGGTGAGGAGGGAAAGAGATAATTTGGAACTCAATTTTTAAAATGAATGTTGAAATTGTTTTTATGTGTAATTGGAGAAAATAAAATATTAAGTAAAATAGATTAAAAAAAGAAAAGAAAACTCCAAACAGGGTGGTCACAAAGAACTACACATGACTGAAAATTACTGAACAATAACCATAACCATTAACTGGGAAATGGCTGAACAAAGCATATAGTAATGATAATATTGTATGATGATCAACTGTTGATGACTTAGCTATTTCATCAATACAATGATCCAAGACAATTCTAAAGGACTTATGTTAAAAAAAATGCTAAGAAATGATGGAGTCTGAATGCAAATCAAAGAACATTTTTTCAACTTTATTTATTTTCTTGTTTTATTGGGACTGTCTATGTTTTCTTTTATAACATGACTAATATGGAAATATGTTTTGCAGGACTGCACATGTATAACCTATATCAAATCGCTTGCTTTCTGCGTGAAGGGGGTTGAGGGAAAGGAAGGGAAATAATTTGGAAATCAACACTTTAAAAAATAAATGACAAAAATTGTTTTTGCATGTAATTAGGAAAAAATTAAAAAATAGTAATTTAAAACAATCTCTATTGGTGGTAGCTTTACTTAACTTTGTTGAATTTCTGTTGTTTAGAATGTTTGCAAATTGAATGACCTTATGTCTGTTTTTCTTGTAGGAATGATTTAAATACCTCTCTTTTATTTAATATAATCAACTTCTTTTTCACTGATGCTTGGGTTCAAGTTTCCAAGATGTAATTTTAAATTGCATATTTTCTCCCTTCCTCCCACCCCTTTCCCACTCACCGAGAAGACAAGCAACATGAAATCAATTATTTGTGTGAAGTCGTGCAAAATATATGTCTATATTAGTAATAAGGAAGGAAGGAAAGAAGGAAGAAAGGAAGAACAAAACAAACAAAAAGAAGATGTTTTTACTTCAATTTGAACTCAGAATTCACCAATTCTTTCTCTGGAGGCAGAAAGCATTTTTTACATATAATGAGCCCTTTCAAATTGCCTTGGAGCACTGCACTGATCAGAGTAGACAAGTCTTTCTTAGTTAATCATCATTACACCATTACTGTTACTGTGTACAATGTTCTCCTGGTTTTGCTCACTTCACTTTGTATTAGTTCATGTAAGCCTTTCCAGGTTTTTCTTTTTTTTTTTAATTTTTTCAGGTTTTTCTGAAAGCATACTGCTCTCCATTTCTTATAGCATAATAGTATTCCATCATAATTATATACCACAACTTGTTCAGACATTCTCCAGTTGATAAGCATCCCTTCAATCCTCAATTCTTTCCCACTAAAAAAAAAAAGTGCTATAAATCTTTTTTGTACATAAAGGTCTTTTTCTTCTTTTTAAATTTCTTTGGGGGACAGGTCTAGTAGTGATACTGCTAGATCAAAGAGTATGCAGTTTTGTAGCCCTTTGGCCTTAGTTCCATATTGTTGTCCAAAATGGTTGGATTAGTTAGTACTTCACCAATAGTTCATTAGTGAACTTATTTTCCCTCCTATCCCCAGCATCTGTCATTTCTAATAGGTGTGAAGTGGCACCTCAGAGTTGTTGGCCTTTCTCTAATCAACAGCGATTTAGTTTATACGGTTATAGATAGCTTTGATTTCTTCATCTGAAAACTGCCTGTTCATATACTTTGACCATTTAACAATTGAACAATGGCTCTTATTTTTATAAAATTGGTTCAGTTCCCTTTATATTTGAGAAATTAGCACATTATCAGAGAAACTTGCTTTAAAATGTTTTGATATGGTACTTTTTAGTAAAATGTAGTTTCCTTGATTATCTCTTCAGTTAGGTCTAATTTTGCTATTCCTTTGTCTGAGATCATGATTATTATCCCTGCCACTTCAGCTGAAGCATAATAGACTCTGTTCAAGCTCTTCATTTCAACTCTTTGTATGTATTTCTGCGCTAAGTATGTCTTCTGCACAGAATATACTGTTGGATTCTGGTGTCCAATCTATTCTGCTATCCACTTCTAGTCTACAGGTTAGTTTATCCCATTCACATTCAGTTATAGTCCTTAAAACCAATTCACTCAGACTTTTAATTGATTGGACAACAATAGGTCCCTGCCCAAGCACTATTCAATGTTTTTTGTTTGTTTGTTTGTTTTGGGGGGACCTGAATGCTCAGAGTAAATGTAAATAGAAATTGTTTCTCTCTGTGCCAGAAACCCTGAGGGTCTTCCCCTCCCAGTTTGATTATTATTCTTTCTTTCTTTCTTTCTTTCTTTCTTTCTTTCTTTCTTTCTTTCTTTCTTTCTTTCTTTCTTTCTTTCTTTCTTTCTTTCTTTCTTTCTTTCTTTCTTTCTTCTTCTTTCTTTCTTTCTTTCTTTCTTTCTTTCTTTCTTTCTTTCTTTCTTTCTTTCTTTCTTTCTATCTTTCTTTCATTAAAGAAGACATTCCTTGGCTCACTTCTTAAACAGCCCTAATCACAGAATGTGCTTTGCCTCAGTTAAAGTAAAAACTCAGAAACACCTTAGCTTAAAAAGGCCAAGATCTCCCATTGCATCCTGGGCCATGTCCAGTTGTCCTGATCTATATCTGGCCACTGGACCCACATAGCTCTGGAGAAAAAAGTGAGGTTGGTGACTTTGCATAGCTCTCCCTCACTTAAATCTAATTCATTTGTAAGTCATTGCATCATTTTCCTGATGTCATGGTCATCTTTGAGGAAGGACAAACCACAGCTACAACCTACCCATTCACCCCATTTGCCTCTGTTAGCCTTCTCCCTCTCTTTTTATCTTGTCCCTGCTGAAAAGTCTTTCTTGCTTCTGACCACTGCCTCCCCTAATCTGCTGTCCTTATAATACTCCACCCATTTTCCTTTTCCCCTCCTATCTATTAGGGGAGATAGATTCCTATATCCAACTCAATGTGTATACACAATATTCCATCTTTAAACCAATTCTGATGAGAGTGAGGTTCAGATATTACCAGCAAATTCCTCTCCTCAATTTTCCCTTCCACTATAAATACTCTTCCTTTTTGCCTCCTTTATGTGAGAATATTTTCCTTTCTTTTTTACCTCTCCTTTCTTCTTTCTCCCAGTGCATTTTTTTTCTTACCTCTACATTCATTTTTGGGAGATCATCTCAACACAATCAATTCACACCTCTACCCTCTGTTTATGCAGATTCCTTCTAACTGTTCCACTAATTGTAAAGTTCTTAGGATCTACCAGTTTAACTCCATTGAGCCTGTTATGTTTACCTTTTTATGCTTCTCTTGAGTCTTGTGTTTGAATGTCAAATTTTTTATTTGGCTTTGGGCTGTTCATCAGGAATGCTGGGAAATTCTCTATTTCATAAATATCCTTTTTTTTTTCACCTGAAGGATTATACTCAGTTTTGCTGAGTAGGTTATTTTTGGCTCTAATCCTGGTTCCTTTGCCCCTTGGAATTTTGTCCCTTTCAATTCAAAACCCTTCACTCCTTTAATGTGGAAGCTGCTAAATCTTATGTGATTCTGACTGTGCTTCCAATTTTCATTGTTTCTTTCTGGCTGCTTCCAATATTTCCTCCTTGAACTGAGAGACCTGGAATTTGGCTATGACATTCTGGGAGTTTTCATTTTGGGATCTCTTTCAGGAGGTGATTAGTGGATTCTTTCAATTTCTATTTTACCATCTAGATGTAAGATATCAGGGTAATTTTCTTTTATAACTTACTGAAATATGATATATAGGTTCTTTTTTTTTTAAATCATAGTTCTCAGGTAGTCCAATAATTCTTAAATCAACTCTCCTCAATCTATTTTACAGGTTAGTCGTTTTGTTTTTCCACTGAGATTTCACAAGTGTTTTACTTCTGATCACCACCTTATCCAATCTACTTCCCCTTTTACCCCTTTTATCAGTCCCACCTCCCTCTTCTATTATCCACTGACCATCAATTTATTATTTGCTAGTCTAGTTAATAATCTGATAATTAGTTACTCTGAAACTGTGTCTCAGACTTTTCATTCTCTTATTTTAAAGTTGTGTGGAGGAGAATGTTGGGAGAGTTTTGCTGAGTCTTGACCTGTATACCATCATTTTAGTATTTTCAGGACTTTTTAAAAAATGCCTTGTTTTGTTTTTGGTCTTTCTTTGTATTCCCAGCACTTAGCACAGTGTCTTGCACACAGTAAGTGCTTGTTAATACTTGTTAATTGGCCTTGACTTGATCTTGTTATGCTTTTTGGTTTCTTGATCTGGGAGAACAGCTGCAATTACTATAACTCTTAGACATTATTCCTATTCTTGGGAGAGTTGTGAGATTTTTAAAAGTCTGCTATCTTGTTAGTTACATAACTTGAAATCACCAATGATCTCTTAATTGCCAAATTAACAGCCTTTTCTCTTTATTTATCTTTCTTGACCTCTCATTCTTTGATGATGATGATAATAGTAACCTGCATTCATACAATACTTTGAGGTTTATAAAGTATTTTTACATGTACTGTGTTATTTGATTCTGAAAACAAACCTGGAAAGGTAGGTACTATTATTTTTCTGAAAGATTTTACATGATTTACCCAAGGTCACATAGTGATCACTTTTTTCTCTTGTGTAGTTTCCCATCTCTCTTTTTTTCCCATAATTTTGCTTTTTTCTGGTTCTCCTCATACTGTCTGACCATTTCTTCTTAGTGACTTTTGCTAATTTTTCATCTGTCATACTCTCTTAAATGTGTCTCCCAAAATTCATTTCTAAACTCTCTGTTCTTTTCCCTCTATACTCCTTTATCTAATGATCTCATAACATCCTATGGGTTCAGTTAGTATCCATGAAAATTTCCTCAGATATATATGTATGTGTATATGCATGCATGTGTTTATGTATGTATATATGTATGCATACATGTATCTGTTGATATGTATACACATGCATATACATATGTATATAGACGCATAAATAGTTTTATGTCTATATAAATAACCTCTCTCCTAAGCTACTGTCTTACACCACAAATTGTTTCTTTTACATCTCAAACTAGATGTCCCATAGACATCTCAAAATCAAGGTGTCCAAAACAAAATATATTATTTTTCCCCTGCCCTTTCCTCTGTGCCAATTCCCTTTTATCTGAGGGGACTATCATATACCCAATCACCCAGGATCACAAACTTAGTGTCATCCTTAACTCCCCTCTTGTTCCACATTCAGTCTGTTTTGGTATCTTGTTGTCTTTACATTCATCATATCTCTTATTACCTTCTCTTCACTTACAAACCTACCACATTGGTTTAGGCTCTCATCACTTCATACTTGAACTATTTCCGTAGTCTTCTAATTGATCTCTCCATTTCACATCTTTCCTTACTGCAATCTTTTTTCCACTTATTTAACAATTTCCCCCTTAAGTGAAGGTTAGACCATGTCACCCTCCACCACCTCCCTCTCAATTAACTCAAGTGGTACCATATTATCTCCATGATAAAAGTATAAAATCTCCTATTTGGCCTTTAAAACCCTTCACAACTTTGTCCCATATAGGTCCCATTTTCCAGTCTTCTTAAATTTTAATCTCCTTCTCATATTCTGTGATCCAGTGACATCTTCTCACTTTCCCCTAGCTGTAACGATTTTTTCCTTCACTTCTGCTTTCTGTCTTCCTTTAAAATTCAGATCAAATCTCATCTTTTGCCAGAAGTCTTTTCTAGTTCTTTCTTCCTCTTCTCCCTCACCCCACCACTACACCCAGTGCTTTACTTCTGTTTATACTACTAGATTACTACTAATTTATACTGCACATATCACATATGTACATGGTTATTTAAAGGTTGTCCTCCCTATTAGAATGTAAGTTCCTTGAGTGCATGGATCTGTTTTCAATTTTTTCTTTATGTCCTCATTGCTTAGTATAATGTATGGCAAAAACTTGGGGCAGTTATGTGGTGCAGTGGATAGAACACCAGCCCTGAAGTCAAGAGGACCTGGGTTCAAATCTGGGCCTCAGACCAAAGACTTGACACTTGCTAGCTGTGTGACCCTGGGCAAGTCACTTAACCCCAATTACCAAAAAAAAAAGTAAGTATTTGATAAATACTTGTTGATTAATTCATTGGTTGAGAAAAGCTATGAGATATATCTTGTATTCCATCACACTTATTGTAGATAACCTTCTCAAGGAATTTAGCCACAAAAGGCAAAATAGTCAGTGGTCATGAAAAGATCCAGTGAGTGTTTTTGAGGGTGGAAGAGACATGGACATGTTCATAGGCAGTAGGTAAGCAGCCAGTAAACAGAGAGAAATTGAAGATAAGTGAGAGAGTGAAGATTATAGAGAGGATAGTCTGTTGAAGGAGACATAACTGAATAGGGTCATTTGTACAGGTAGAAGGATTTGTCCTGGCAAGGAGAAGGGGCCACCTCTTCATGTGAGACAGGGGTAAAGGAGAAGTTATTGGTGGAATGCATCTGAGGGATATGAGGTAAGGAAGAGGGAGCTCTTGGTGATTGGTTTCTATTCAAAATACACACACACACACACACACACAAATACACACATACATATGAAATATTTATAAGTGAAATAAAAGTCAAAGTTCTTATATGAAGGGGATAAGGAAGGATGAGCCATAGCAAGTTTGAGGATGGATAAAAAGATTTGCAAGAGCTACAATGTTGAGTGGGGTGGTGAGTTAATTAGGGAGGTGTAGAACCATTGATTAGTGGTAGTGACAGCCCAGTTGAGATTATGTATCATAAATTTATAGGGGACCCAGTTAGAATGGTTGCATAATTTTCTCCAACTTTGTTTACTAGCATGTGTGTAGGATTCAAGGCAGAAGATCTTGAGAGTGATCCAAGTCTGGAGCTTGGTAGGGCATAATCAGTGATATGATAAGGGGTCCAGGGACTCAAGAATAAGACAGCATGTAGTTGAACTTCTTTACCAAGGGGTCAAGGAAAAAAGAATATGGCTAGTACAGGAGTGATAGTCTGGCAGACACTGAGGGATCAAGAGATTGGAGGTCATAGTGTAGATGAAGAGGAGGTTTAGTACTGAAAAATAGAGGGGGAAGTAGAATAACAATAAATTTCAGGTACAGGAATTTCATAATTCATGAAGATGAAGGCATTTGTGATTGATGGCAAGTTCAAGTGTTTGGAAATCTTTGTGTATGGCTCAGATGGAGTGGAGGAGTAGGTCATGGGAACTGAATAAGCTGAGGAACTAGAAAGTTAGAGTTTTTAAGGGAATATTAAGATGTATTTGAAGTCCCCTAGTATAAAGTCAGGAGGAATTGAGAGGAGAGAATGTTTGTGAGCCAGGTACTGAATCAATTGAGGAAGTAAGGAGAGTATTTTGGAGGTCTATAGACAACAGCTACCAGGATTTTGATTGAGTGATAAATGTGCATTTTGTGAACCTCTGAGGAGGAGAGGTGAGTTATGACGACAGGGGTAGAACATGAAAGTCACAATGGAGAGCAAGGAGTATTCAACTCTCCCGCCTTGAGCACTCAGTTGAGTAGAATGAGTGAAAATACAGTCAGTGCTGGAAAGGATGGGTAAGGAGACTGTCTTCAGTAGCCTGGTCTCTGTGAGAACTCCAAAATGGGAGGAATTGAAAAGGAAAAGATATAAGATGGAAATAAGTTTTTTTGCTTATGACCCAGGCATTCCAGAAGGCGCAGTATATGGTTACAAGACAATATACATATGTGTGAGAAATGTAAAACATGAAAAAAACAATTTGAGTTTTTAAATTATTTCCTGTCCATAGTTTCATTTCTTTTCTGTTTCTTCAGCATCAAGCAAAATTCCACATGATACAACAGTTACTTGTCACAGAAAGCACTTGTTTCTTTTGTCAGTTCTGCTAATTGTTCCAAAGAAAAAACAGACAGATAAGATTTCTTTAACATATCTTGCAATTTACAAAATTCTTCAGATTTTGAGAATACCTCATTGGTGTCAGAGACGTCAAGTCACTAAAATAAATTGTTTTCATAAAAATGCATCTCCTTTTCCCCATATTTTGCAAGTATGAAGTAGTTGACACATATTTAATTATATAGGACCCACTAGTTTCCTTATCAGGGGTCCTTAAAACGCTGATTGAATCCCTTGAATTATTCTCTCACTCTCAATAACAAATTTGCATATTATCTTGTTCTGATGTTTATCTTATGTTATACTGCTGCTGTTATGTCTATGACAATTTTGATTTATTGTTTTATCTCATATTTTGTTTGCCCCTTCATTAGCTGAATAAACTTTAACATTTCATTTGCTTTCTTTCACTAGACTCTTCATTGTTAGGATATCTACAAGGTATCTTGCTGTATCTCCTCCATAGCCTAAATACCTGTCAGATGACTTTATCAAAAAATGCAGTGATGTTTCAAATAATGTAATTGCTCCAAGGCCTAGAAGACATTCCCAATACCTAGCAAGTTTCTTGCCTTCTGGAATCCTTTCAATGAGTTCCTTCAGTATTAAAAAAGTACTCCTTTAGAAGATGTGGTAAAATTGGAACACTAATACATTGTTGGTGGAGTTGTGACATGATCCAACCATTTTGGAGAACAATTTGGAACTATGCCCAAAGGGCTACAAAAATGTGCATCCCTTTGATCCAGTGATAGCACTTCTAGGGCTATATCCCAAAGAGATCAAACAAATGGGAAAAGGACCCACATGTACAAAAATATTCATAGCAGCTCTTTTTGTGGTAGCAAAGAATTGGAAATTGAGAGGATGCCCATCCATTGGGGGAATGGCTGAGCAAGTTGTGGTATATGAATGTAATGGAATACTATTGTGCTATAAGAAATGATGAGCAGGCTGACTTCAGAAAAACCTGGAAAGACTTTTATGGTCTGATGCTGAGTGAAGTGAGCAGAACCAAGAGTACTTTGTACACAATAACAGCCATGTTGTGCAATGACTAATATTGTTAAACTGAACCCTTCTCAGCATTACGAGGATCTAAGACATCTCCAGAGGCCTTGGGATGGAAAATGCTGTCCACATTCAAAGAAAGAACTATGGTAGTCGAATCACTATCACTTATTTTTACCTTCTGTTGAGTTGTTTCATCTTTCTGATGGTTCCTCCTATTGGTTTTAATTTTTACTTACAACTTCACTAATGTGAAAATATGTTTAATGGGTATGTAAATGTAAAGCCTATATCAGATTGTGCACTGTCTTGGGGAGAGTGGGGGGGAGGAAGGGGGAGAAAAATTTTCAACTCAAAAGCATATGGAAGTGATTGTTGATAAATCAAAATAAAGTAATGAAATTTTTTAAAAAAGTACTCCTTTCCTTATCACTTATTGAAATGTAGGTAGTCAGAAAATATTTTGTTAACCTTATTAGTGAATAATCTTTGCTCATCTTCTTCTCAACAGCTGCCCAGTGTTAACTGATCCTTCTTTTCACAATTCCAACTGAGGATGAGCAGTTTGACTAGAGATAGGAGGCTGTTAAGTACCATTCTTTTGTCAGTCTGCCAGTCAAGAGATCAACACTTCTCTTCTGTTTTTTTTTTTTTGATTAGTGTGGCTCTTTCACTATCAATAGTTGCTCTTGTTAAAATGTCATTTCCCCCCCTTTTCAACAGGCTTGTATTCCTATTTGAATTTGGTTCTAAAAGTTGAAGCAGGCTTATCTTCAAAAACTTGATTGACTGAAGCTCCAGATGTCATACATTTTGATAGCGCTTCATTTTCTTTTATTCCATAAATCAGATTTGCTTCAAATTTGATAGAACTGGCTTTGATACTTATAATCTCTTTTTATGAATCTCTTTTATCAGATAATGATGTAGGGATGGGACCCCATGGATTATCTCATTCATCTAAAAGTAACTAAAATTGTTAGGTAAGAATATTTTTCAATTAAATCAATAAATCAAAATAAAGCATAAATGAGATATATATGCATATATATATATATGCGCATATATATATATATATATATATGTGTGTGTGTGTGTGTGTGTGTGTGTGTGTGTATATGTACAATGATCAATTGTGAATGATTAGCTATTCTCAGCAATACAATGATCCAAGACAATCCCAAAGAACTCATTATGAAAAAAATGCTACCCACCTTCGGAAGAAATAACTGCTGGAGTCTAAATGCAAATCAAAGCATACTTTAAAAAAAACTTCATTTTTCTTGGGATTTTTTTTCTTTTTTGGGTTGTGTTGTCTTTCATAAGAGCATGTTCAAGAAAACTGGGCAAATGTATATGAACTGATATGGAAATAAAGTGTGTAAAGCCAGAGTACTTTATTTTGTTATTGTTCTCTCATTCAATCATGTATGACTCTTTGTGACTCCATCGAGTATAGTACTACTGACCCTTCTACCCTGTCTCCTGTCTTCCAAAGCTCACATTCCTTCCTTCTGTGATACTATCTATCCATTTCATTCTCTTCCATCTCTTTTTCCTTTTGCTTTCAACCTTTCCCAACATCAGAGTCTTTTTCAATGAGTCCTGTCTTCTCATTATGTAGCCAAAATATTTAAAGCTTCAACTTTAGTATTTGACCTTCCTGTGAAAAGTCTGAATTAATTTAAGCATTGACTGACTTGATCTCTTTACCATTCAATGGGCTTTCAAAAGTCCTCTCTAACACCATGATTCAAAAGTGTGGTTTCTATAGCACTCAGCTTTCTTTGCCACCAGAAAAACTATAGTTTTGACTATATAGACCCTTGTAAGCAATGTGATATCTCTGCTTTTTAGTATGTTGTCCAGATTTGTCATAGCTTTCCTTCCAAGGAACAAGCATTTTTTAATTCCATGGCTGCACTCACCAACTCCAGTGATCTTTGATGCCAAGAATATAGAATCTAACACTGCTTCCATTTCTTCTCCCTTATTTGCCAGGAAGTGATGGAACCACTTGCCATGATCTTAGTTTTGTTTTATGTTAAGCTTGAAGCCAGCTTTTACACTCTCCTCTTTCACCCTCTTCAAGAAACCTCTCAATTCTTCTCTTTCTGCCATCAGAGTGATATCATATGCATATCTGAGATTGTTGATATTTCTCCTGGCAGTCTTAATTTTAACTTTTGATTCATATAGCCTGGCATTTTGTATGATGTACTCTGCACATAAATTAAATAAATTAGGTGAAAGAAAATATACAACCTTGTCATCCTCCTTTTCTAATCTTAAACCAATCAGTTGTTCCATGTTTGGCTCTAACTGTTGATTCTTGGCCTATATGCATGTTCCTCAGGAGACAAGTAAGATGTTCTGGTACACCCATCACTTTGAGGACTTGCCACATTTTATTGTGATCCACACAGTAAAATGCTTAGTGTAGTCAAGGATGAAGAAAAGTCTCTTTCTCTGTAATCCAGTGAACATTGGCCAATTTGTTTCTAGTTCCTCTGCCTCTTTGAAAAGCAGCCTGCTCTTCTGGTAATTCTTAGTCCACATATTGCTGAAACCTAGCTTGCAGAATCTTAAGCACAATTTTGCTGGCATGTGAAATGAATTTAATTGTTTGGTATTTTGAACATTCTTTGAAATTGCCATTATTTAGGATCAAGCCATAAATTGATCTTTTCTAATCCAGTGGCCACTATTAGTTTTCAATGTTTGTTGGCATAATGACTGCAGCACTTTATTTATTTTTGTTTTGGGAAACAATTGGGATTAAGTGATTTGTCCAAGATTACATAGCTAGTAAGTGTCTGAGGGTGGATTTGAACTCGGGTTCTCTTAACTCCAGGGCCACGACTCTGTCTACTGTACCACCCAGCTGCCCCAAGGGTATTTTAATAGCATCATCTATTAGGATTTTAAATAGCTCAGCAGGAATTCCATCACCTGCTCTAGCCTAATTATTAGCAATGCTTCTTAAGGTCACTTGACTTCATTCTCCAGGATTTCTAGGCTAGTTCTAAGTCAGTAACCACATCATTGTGCTTATTAGTGATGTTAAAATCTTTCTTGCATATTTCTTCTGTCTATTCTTTTTTTAAATAATAAAAATTTATTTTTTAAAACCTTTTTATTTAAAGTTTTGAGTTCCAAATTCTATCTCTTTCTCCCTCCCCTCACTCCTCCCTGAGATGGTAAGCAATCAGATGCAGGTAATACATGTGCAATTATATATAAAATTTCCATATTAGCTATTTTTTACACATGAATAAAAGAAAAAAAAGTAAATACAGCATGCTTCAGTCTGTATTCAAACAATATGAGTTCTTTATCTGGAGGCAGATAGTATGCTTCATCATGAATCCTTTGGGATTGTCTTATATCATTGTATTACTGAGAATAGCTAAGTCATTCACAATGCTTCATTGAATAATATTGTTGTTATTTTGTACACTGTTCTCCTGGTTCTCTTCACTTCACTATGCATCCATTCATGTAAATCTTTCCTGGTTTTCCTGAAATCATACTGCTTGTAATTTCTTATAGTAAAACAGTATCCCATTATAATCATACACTACCGCTTGTTTAGCCATTCTCCAGCTGATGGGCATCTCTTTGATTTCCAATTGTTAGCCACCACAAAAAAGAACTGCTATAAATATTTTTGTATGTGTAGGTCCTTTTCCCTTTTTATGATCTCTTTGGGATACAGATCTAGTAGTGGTAGTGCTGAATCAAAGGGTATACACAGTTTGATTGTCCTTTGGCCATAGTTCCAAATTGCTCTCCAGAATGGTTGAATCTGTTCACAACTCCACCAACAATGCATTAGTGTCCCATTTGTGCCACATCCCCTCCAGCATGCAACATTTTCCATTTTTTTTTGTCATATTAGCCAATCTGACCAGTGTGAGGTGGTACCTCAGAGTTGTTTTAATTTGTCTGTCTCTAATCAACAGTGATTTAGAGCTTTTTTCACATGGCTTTGATTTCTTTGTCTGGAAACTGCCTGTTCATATCCTTTGATCCTATCAATTGGTGAATAACTTGTATGCTTATAAGTTTGACTCAGTTCTCTATATATTTGAGAAATGAGGCCTTTATCAGAGATACTTGTTGGAAAATTCCTCCCCCCTCCCCAGTTCTCTGCTTTCCTTATAATTTTGCTTGTATTGATTTTGTTTGTGCAAAACCTTTTTAATTTTATGCAATCAAAATTTAGATTTTGTTTTAGATTTTGTCATGCTCTCCACATCTTATTTCTTCCCAAATTCTTCCTTTATCCATAAATCTGATGCATAAACTATTCCATATTTAATTAATTTGCTTTTATTTAATTTTATTTAATTATGTCTAAATCACATACCCATTTTTCACCTTATCTTGGTGGATAGCACGAGATGTTGGTATATATTCTATATCTAGTTTCTGACATATTGGTTTCTAGTTTTCCCAGCAGTTTTTGCCAAATAATGAATTTTGTTCTAAAAGCTTTGATCTCTGAGTTTACCATATACCAGATTACTATTGTCATTTACTATTTTTTTTTTTTGGCTAGGCAATGGGGTTAAATGACTTGCCCAAGGTCACACAGGTAGTAAGTGTTATGTGTCTCAGGCCAGATTTGAACTCAGGTCCTCCTGAATCCAGGGCTGGTACTATACCCATTGTGCCACCTAGCTGCCCCCTGTCATTTCCTATTAATGTAATTTGTACCTAATCTATGCCACTGATCTATTTCTTATATTTCTCTATTTCTTAGCCAGTATTATTTTATAATACAGTTTGAGATCTGGTACAGCTAGGCCACTTTCTTTTGCACTTTTTTTCATTGATTCCCTTGATATCCTTGACCTCTTGTTCTTCCAGATGAATTTTATTCTTTTTTCTAGCTCTATAAAATAATTTTTTGATTGTTTGATTGGTATGGTGCTGAACAAATAAATTTAGGTAGAATTGCCATTTTTATCATATTATTATTATTATTATTATTTTATTATATTTTATTATATTGACTCAGCTTACCCAGAAGCAATTAACATTTTTCCAATTGTTTAGACCTGACCTTCTATGGAAAGTGTTTTGTATTTGTGTTCCTGGGTTTGGCTTGACAGGTAGACTCCTAAACATTTTATATGCTCTGCATTTATTTCAAATGGAGTCTCTCTTTCTATTTCTTGTTGCTGGATTTTGTTGGTAATATATAGAAATGATGATTTATATGGGTTTATTTTGTATCCTGCAACTTTGTTAAAGTTGTTAATAATTTCAAATAGGTTTTAGTAGATTTTCTAAGAAAAACATCTTATCATCTGCAAAGATTGATAGTTCTGTTTCTTTATTGTCCATTCTAATTCCTTCAATACATTTTCCTTCTCTCATTGCTACAGTTAACATATCAAGTACAAGATAAAATAATAGAGGTGATAATAGGCATCCTTGTTTTACCCCTGATCTTATTGGAAATGCTTCTAGCTTATCCCCATTAGAGATATGCTGGCTGATGGTTTTAGATAAATGTTAATTATAATTTTACATAAGCTTCTTTTATTTCTATGCTCTCTAGTGTTTTTAATAGCAATAGGTGCTGTATTTTGTCAAAGGCTTTTCCTGCATCTATTGAGATAATCATATTTCTGTTGGTTTAGTTATTGATATGGTCAATTATACTTATAATCTTACTAATATTGAACCAGGTCTGCATTCCTGCTATACATCCTACCTGGTCGTAGTGACATATTGCTGCAATGTCTTTGATATTGTTTTCTTTAAAAAATTTTTTTTTGCAACAATATTCATGGAAATAGCTTTCTTTCTCTCTTTTGGTCCTTCCTGGTTTAGGTATAAGCACCATGTTTTTGACATAAAAGGAATTTAGTAGGACTCCTTTGCCTTTTTTTTCAAAATAGATTGTATAATATATAATAATATATAATTTTTAATTGTTCTTTAAATGTTTTTTAGAATTTGCTTGTGAATCCATTTGGTCCTGGGGATTTTTCCTTAGGAAGTTTGTTGATTTCTTGTTCAATTTCTTTTTTGAAGATTGGGTTATTTAAATCTTTTGTTTCTTCCATTAATCTGGTTAATTTGTATTTTTGTAGATATTGATCTATTTCATTTAGATAATCAAATTTATTGTCATATAATTGGGCAAAATAGTTCTTAACAATTGTCTAAATTTCCTCTTCATTGGTGGTGAATTCATCCTTTGTATTTTTGATACTAGTAATTTGGTTTCCTTCTTTCCCCATTTTTTTGGGGGGGGTCTTTAAAAAAATATTCATTTATTTTTAGTTTTCAACATTCACTTCCATAAGATTTTGAGTTCCAAATTTTCTCCCCATCTCTCCCTTCACCTCACCCCAAGATGGCATGTAAATTGATATAGTCTCTACATATATATTAATATTGAACCTATTTTCACATTAGTCATGTTGTAAAGAAGAATTAGAAACAATGGGAGGAACCATGAGAAATGAAATAACAAACAAAAAAAGAAAAAATTGATAGATCAAATAATGTGCTTCAGACCACATAGTTCTTTTTCTGGATGTGGAAAGCATTTTCTATCATGAGTCCTTTGGAGATACTGAGAGGAGATAAGTTAGTCAAAATTCATCATCGTGCATTATGGCTGTTACTGTGTACAATGTTCTCCTCGTTCTGTTCACTTCATGCAGTATTAGTTCCTTTTAGTCTTTCCGGGTTTTTCTGAAGTCTGCCTGCTCATCATTTCTTATAGCACAATAGTATTCCATTACGTTCATATACCACAACTCGCTCAGCCATTCCCCAAATGATGAGCATCCTCTCAATTTCCAATTCTTTGCCACCACAAAAAGAGCTGCTAGAAATGTTTTTTGTACATGTGAGTCCTTTTCCCTTTTGTATGAGCTCTTTTGGATAAAGACCTAGAAGTAGTATTGTTGGGTGAAAGGACACGCACATTTTTGTAGCCCTTAGGGCACAGTTCCAAATTGCTCCCCAGAGTGGTTGGATCAGTTCACAACTCCACCAACAATGCATTAGTGTTCCATTTTTCTCACGTCTTCTCGGGCATTTATCATTTTCCTGTTTTGTTATGTTAGCCAATCTGAAAGGTATAAAGTGGTACCTCAGAGTTGTTTTGATATGCATTTCTCTAACCAACAGTGATTTAGAGCATTTTTTTCTGTATTGCCATAGATAGCTTTAATTTCTTCCTTTGAAAATGGCCTGTTCATATCCTTTGACCATTTATCAATTGAGGAATGACTTGTATTCTAATAAATTTGACTCAGCTCTCTACATATTTTAGAAACGAAGCCTTTATCAGAAACACTGGCTGTAAAAATTCTTTTCCAGTTTTCTTCTTCCCTCCTAATCTTGATTGCATTGGTTTGTGCTAAAACTTTCCAATTTAATGTAATAAAAATTATCCATTTTACATTTCATAATGTTCTCTCTTGTTTGGTCATAAATTCTTCTGTTCTCCATAAATCCAACAGGTAAACTATTCCTTGCTCTCCAAGTTTGTTTATAGTATCAGCTTTTATATCTAAATCATGTATCCATTTTGATTTTATTTTGGTATATGGTATAAGATGTTAGTCTGTGCCTAGTTTCTGCCATATTCTTTTCCAGTTTTCCCAGCAGTTTTTGTCAAATAATGAGTTCTTATCCCAGAAGCTGGGTTCTTTTGGTTTATCAAACAGTAGATTACTACAGTTATTGACTATTTCATCTTGTCTGCCTAACTTATTCCACTGATCCACCATTTTATTTCTTAGCCAGGACCAAGTGGTTTTGATGGTTGCTGCTTTATAATACAATTTAAGATCTGGTATGGCTAGGTCATTTCCCCTTGCATTTCTTTTCATTAATTCTCTTGATATTATGAACCTTTTGTTCTTTCAGATGAATTTTGTTATTATTTTTTCTAGCTCTATAAAAATTGTTTTTGGTAGTTTGATTGCTATGGCACTGAATAAGTAAATTAAGTTAGGTTGAATTGTCATTTTTATTATATTAGCTCAACTTACTTATGATGTTTTTCCAATTATTTAGATCTGAATTTATTTGTATGAAAAGTGTTTTGTAATTTTTTTCATATATTTCTTGGGTTTGTCTTGGCAGGTAGATCCCAAATATTTAATAAAGTCTACAGTAACTTTAAATGGAATTTTTCTTTCTATCTCTTGTTGTTAGGTTTTGTTGGTAATATATAGAAATGCCAATGATTTATGTGGGTTTATTTTATATCAAGCAACTTTGCTAAAGTTGTTTATTATTTCAAGTAGTTTTTACTTGGTTCTCTAGAATTCACTAAGTATATCATCACATCGGGGCAGCTACGTGGTGCAGCGGATAGAGCACTGGCGCTGGAGTCGGGAGGACCTGAGTTCAAATATGGCCTCAGACCAAACACTTGACACTTACTAGCTGTGTGACCCTGGGCAAGTCACTTAACCCCAATTGCCTTAAAAAAAGTATATCATCATATCATCTGCAAAGAGTGATAGCTTTATTTCCTCTTTGCCTATTCTAATTCCTTCAATTTCTTTTTCTTCTCTTATTGCTAAAACCAATATTTCTAGTAACATTAGGTAACAGTGGTGATAATGAACATCCTTGTTTCACCCCTAATCTTATTCAAAGTGTCTCCAGCTTATCCCCACTACATAGAATGCTTGCTGATGGTTTTAGGTAAATGCTGCTTATCATTTTAAGGAAGCCTCCATTTATTCCTATGCTCTTCTGTGTTATCAATAGGAATGGGTGTTGTATTTTGTCAAAAGCTTTTTCTGCATCTATTGAGATAATCATATGGTTTCTGTAAGTTTTGTTGTTGATATGGTCAATTATGCTGACAGTTTTCCTAATACTGAACCATTTCTCCATTCCTGATATAAATCCTACCTAGTCATCATGTATTATTCTTGTGATAAGTTGCAATAATCTCTTTGCTAACATTTTATTAAAAATTTTTTTGCAGCAATATTCATTAGGGAAATTGGTCTATAATTTTCTTTCTCTATTTTGACTCTTCCCAGTTTAGATATCAGTACCATATTTATATCATAAAAAGAATTTGGTAGGACTCCTTCTTCACCTGTTTTCTCAAATAGTGTACATAGTATTGGAATTAATTATTCTTTAAATGCTTGATAGAATTCTCTTGTAAATCCATCTGGACCTCAAGATTTTTTTCCTAGGGAGTTCATTGATGGCTTGTTCAATTTCTTTTCCTGGGATGAGATTATTTAAGCATTTTATTTCTTCTTCTATTAATCTGGGTGATTTATATTTTTTAAAAAATATTCATCTATTTCACTAAGATTGTCAAATTTATTGGCATACAGTTGGGCAAAATAGTTCCTAATTATTGTTTTAATTTCCTCCTCATTGGTTTTGAATTTACCCTGTTCACTTATGATACTAATAATTTGGTTTTATTACTTCCTTTTTAAATGAAATTAATGATTTATCTATTTTATTGTTTTTTTTAAATAAAACCAGCTTATAGTTTTAATTATTAGCTCTATGGTTTTCTTACTTTCAATTTTATTAATCTCTCCTTTGATTTACAGGTTTTCCAATTTGGTGTTTAATTGAGGATTTTTAATTTGTCCTTTTTCTGATATTTTTGTTGTTTTTGCATGCCTAATTCATTGATCTGGTTTTTTACTATCCTATTGATGTAAGCAATTAGAAATATAAATTTTTCTCTAAGTACTGTTTTGGCTGCATCCAATAAATTTTGATATGTTGACTAATTTTTGTCATTTTTTAAAATTAAGTTACTGATTATTTCTATGGTTTGTTCTTGGACTCATTTTTTTAGGATTAGATTATTTAATTTACAATTAATTTTAAATCTCTCTTTTCATTGTCCATTATTGAATGTAATTTTTATTGCATTATAATCTGAAAAGGATGCATTTGCTATTTCTACTTTTCTACATTTGGTTGTGAGGTTGTGTTCTAATACATGGTCAATTTTTGCATAGGTGCCATGTATTGCTGCAAAAAAATATATATTTCTTTGTATTCCCATTCAATTTTCTCCAGAGATCCACCATATCTAACTTTTGCACAATTTTTATTTATCTCCTTAACTTTTTTCTTGTTTATTTTTTAGTTAAATTGACTTAGTTCTCAGGGGGGAAAATTGAGGTCCCTCCCCAGTATAGTTTTATTATCTCTTTTCTTCTTTAACTCATTCAACTTATTCAAAAATTTAGATGCTATACAACTTGGTGCATATATGTTTGGCATTTATATACCTTCACTTTCTATGGTACCTTTCAGAAAGATATAATTTTCTTCTTTGGCTCTTTTAATTAGGTCTATTTTTGCTTTTGCTCTGTCCGAGACTATGATTGCTGCCCTTGCTTTGTTTGCTTCAGCTGAAGCAAAGCAAATTCTGCTCCAGCCTCTTACCTCTGCTCTGTGTATATCTCTCTGCTTCATATGTGTTTCTTGTAAACAACGTATTGTGGAATTCTGTTTTTTAATCCATTCTGCTATCTGCTTTTATTTTATAGGTGAGTTCATCTTATTCATGTTTATAATTATGATAATTATATCTTTCTCTTCATGCTATTTTCTCCTCTATAGATTGTAAGCTCCTTGAGGGCATGGACTGTCTTTAGCTTCTTTTTGTATGCCCGGTGACTAGCACAGTGCCTGAAACATTTAATTAATTAATAATTAATAAAATTAACAAAATAATTTAAAAAATTATTAATAAAATATTCATTAGAGTAGAAAGGGGAGGATAGACATGAGAGGTATTGTGGAGGTGATATCATTAAGAACTGGCACATTATTGGCTGGTTATGAAGGTAAGGAGGGGGATACATTCATTTGTGGAGGTCATAGGAGGTTTAGTAGAGAAGGTAACCAAAGGAAGAGAAAGATGTTAAAGGATAGAAATGAGGATTAATTTATTTCAGTAATGAGGGATGGCTAAGGTAAATGCACAGAAATAATAAACAAGAGGCCTATATTAGAACACAGTTAGCAGGCAGTTTGCCTGGAAGAAAGAGTGTATAGAGGAAAATGCTATTAAATTGATTATGACGACAAATTGTAGAAAGCCTTAAATATGTATTTTTTGTTTTTTTTACAATTTAGGGAATTTTTATTCAAGTAAGAAGTTATAATTCAGGTTATACATTCTTCCTAACCTACAAATTATGTTATTAAAACAGTGGTGATAATCCAAGCTTTTCCAAAATTAAAAATTACAAAATTAAAAAAAGAAATTGTTAAAAAATATTTCCCACTGGGCTGCTAATTCTGCCCCTTCCTTCTCAATAATCTATAAAATATTAATTTGTTTTTATATTTTATTATTGGGAAAAGGTTTTTTTTAATGCTATCATATTATTTATTGATGATTAGTAAGTAATCTAGGAATATCATTGTTTGCTAGATTTGCCATTTACTTTTATTTAGTTAAATTTATTTTAAATTCAAATTTTCTTTTCCTTTCAAGCTCTACATTTTAAAATGTTTTCTCATAATATTCAAGTTTTTTTTTTCACATGCAGATATTTTTCTTTGACAAAATAGCCATTGCATGTCTTGGTCCTTAGTCTTTTTTTTTTTTGGCATCATTTGGTTTTAGGGCTGCTGTCACCTCCTTCCTGGGCACCTTTTTTTTGGCTTTGGGGCACCTAAGAAAATTTCAGCTTAATCTACCTCAGAATACAGTCAGGAGAATTAATTTGATGAAGAAGCCTAAGATTCTTCTAAGATGGCAATTTCTTGGAACATGCTTCTGATTTTGTCAGCTAGAGTAGGATGAATGATTGAAGAAGTGGAAGTGGTTGTTTACCCAACATCTTGACTTTGTTCTTGAAGAGGAGAGGATGCTAACTTGGAAGTAGGCAAAAGTAACTGACTTTCAAAATGGGTACATATTTTAGAAATAAAGGGTGATACCATAAGCAAATTAGGAGAGGAAGGAGTAGTCTACCTGTCAGATCTATGGAGAAGGGGAGAATTTATGACCAAACAAGAGATAGAGAGCATTACAAAATGCAAAAGGGATAATTTTGATTACATTAAATTAAAAAGGTTTTGCATAAAACAGAACCAATGCAACCAAGATTAAGAAGAAAGTAGAAAGATGGGAAACCCTTTTTATAGCCAGTGTTTCTGATAAAGGCCTAATTTCTCAGATACATGGAGAACTGAGACAGATATATAAGAATACAAGTCATTCCCTAATTGATAAATGGTCAAAAGATATGAATGGGCAGTTTTCAGGTAAAGAAATCAAAACAATTTATAGTCACATGAAAAAATGCTCTAAATTAGAATTGATTAGAAATATACAAATTAAAATAATTCTGACATATAAATTAAAAACAACTCTATCTCACTCCTATCAGATTGGCTAATATGACAAATTTTTGAGAAGACATGGGAAAATTGGAACACTAATGCATTGTTGGTGAAGTTATGAAATGATTCAATCATTCTGCAGAGAAATTTGGAATGATGCCTAAAGGACTATAAAACTGTGTATACCCTTTGACTGAGCAATACCACTACTAAGTCTGTATCCCAATGAGATAATGAAAAAGGGAAAATGGCTTACATGTACAAAACTATGTATAGTGGCTCTTTTGTGGTGGCAAAGAACTGGAAATTGTCGGAATGTCCATCAATTGGGGAATGGCTGAACAAGTTGTGGTATACGTATATAATGGAATGTTATTGTGCTGTAAGAAAAGATTAGCAGGTAGATTTCAGAAAAACCTGGAAATACATACATAAACTGGTGCTGAATGAAATGAACAGTACCAGGAGAACATTGTACACAGCAACAGTAACATTGTGCAGTGATCAACTATGATTGACTTAGCTCTCCTCAGCAATACAATGAGTTAGGACAATTCTAAAAGACTTATGATGCAAAGTTCTATCCACATCCAGAGAAAGAACTATGGAGTCTAACTACAGATCAAAGCATATTATTTCATTTTCTTTGCTTTTTGTGACTTTTCCCTTTTGTTCTTTTTCTTCTTTCACAATATGACTAATGTGGAAATATATTTTTATGATTGATATGTATAAGCTATATCAGATTGCTTGGGAGGTGGAGTGGGGATGGGGGTGGGAAGAAAGGGAGGGAGAAAAATTTAGAACTCAAAATCTTATAAAAATGAATGTTGAAACTTATCTTTACATTACATGTAATTAGAAAAAATACTATTTACAAAAAAAAAAAGTTAACTGACCATGTAAATGGATAACAAATTGCTGGATGGTGTGTGTTGTTGTTTAGTCATTTTTCAGTTGTGTTTGACCCTTTGTGACTCCATTTGGGCTTTTCTTGTCATTTCTATCTCCTGCCCTTATTTTACAGATGAAGAAACTAAGGCAAACTGGGTTAAATGACTTGCCCAGGATCACACAGCTAGTAAGTGTCTCAGGCCAAATTAGAATTCATGAAGATGAGTCTTCCTGGATGGTGTATAGTTATACATTACAACATTGTTTAGAACTGCCAGTCAGAAGACTTGCAAAAATTACACTGTGGAACTGTTTATATAGCAGGAAAAGCTGTGATAGCAGCTGCTATAAGACATGGACATACTATGTTCATGTTATGATTTGTAGAATCAGTTGATCTACTAGGAGGTACTGGGCATATAGTGTTGGGCATATTCTGGAATGCAAAAGGTCTGTTATCCTGATGACTTTTTTTCACTTTTTTGATGAGGCAATCAGGGTTAAGCATCATGTGTCTGAGGCTGGATTTGAATTCATGTCCTCCTGAATCAGAGTCGGTGCTCTATCCACTGCACCACATAATTGCCCCTCATCCTAAGGATTACAGTGAATTGTAAATTGAGCTGGTATAATGAAGCACTTCAGCTTCCTCCATCTTATCACTAAGATCAAAATATCTTTCACCCCATGCAGACTTTATATTATTTTATGTTAATTACAGAGGATGGTTTTGGCAATTCCAAGAATTTCCATTTTGGCCTACCCACAATAACTTGCATGAAGGCTGCTTAAAGAGTTCTGCAGAAATATTGAATTTCTAATATTCCTTCTTTCCATGATCTGTCCTCAGTTGATGTTTTTGTTGTTGTTCAGTCATTTCAGTTGCGTCTAACTCTTCATGAGCCCATTTGTGGCTTTCTTGGAAAAGTTGATTTGGCATGATTTGCCATTTCCTTCTTCAGCTCATTTTACATATGAGGAAACTGAAGTAAACAGGGTTCAGTGACTTGCCCAGGATCAGACAGCTAGTAAGTATCTGAGGCTGGATTTGAACTCAGGTCTCCTTGATTCCAAGTCTGGCCGCTAGTTATGCCACCTAGCTGTCCTCAGTAGCCTTCTCTGAATGATCCAAATGGGGCAGGGACTTTAGAATAAGTCCATATTGTACCAGTGCTGAATTTCATTTTACAGTTTTACTACCACCCACATAGGTTGGCCTGGAATTTGCTTTTTTATCTCCCCCAATTTTAGGAGCTACACCTACTGTGCTTTCCCAGAAAGGATTTCATTACCACCATACCTCCCCTATTCCTACTCTATTAGTTAGGGAAAGGCAACAAAGCCAAGAATTTATTTCTTAAGGATGGGGCAAAGCTCAAGTGTGTCTCCCTTGAAACTCTCTCCTTGTGGTCTGAATTTTTGCATAACTTCCTGGTTACCTAAAGCCATACAAAATTCTATTTACATGGAATCTGAGCCCCTTTAACTTTGTTGATTGTCTTGAGGCCATGAAACTGAGCCCATCTCTCCTTGTTTAACAGATATATTTCCATATGGAAATGGAGGTGGGGAGAAGCACTAGAAGCTAAGTGCCATTCTATCCTTGTTGCATATCTTAATTATGTTAGGGCAAATTAAACCTTCCTTTGTTAACTGATTAAAGACCTATAACTGACTCATTTCATCCTAATACAGAACCTAGATACACGTGGTGCTGGTATCAGGCCTACTGCTGACATTTGTCAAGAATTTTGGTGGCTGGGACAAATTGGGAAAGAAGGTAAAGAGGACAAGTGCAGAGAGACAAAAATAAGCTGAAATGAAATTCTATTCAAAAACCATGTAATGTGTACAATATTCTCTGGAGGCTAATGTTTCTTGCTATGCCTGGTCTCAAAAGTCGTCTTGGCTGTGGGGAAGGCCTTTGTCTCCTAACAAACTCTTCTCAAAGCTGCTGCAGAATGAGGGGCAGTGGTTGGTCTTGGCAAATTTCTAGGCTATTTTTATAAAATAAAAGAAAACTACATGAGGGGACTTATGGACTTATGAACTATGAGGCAGAGACTTATGAATTACTGTTGCTTATAAGATATATAATATGTATATGTACATATTTGTATCTGTTTGTATATGCACACACATAAATACATATACATACGTGAATTCTGGGTCAGAGAACACACTCTGCATTCATGGCATTAAGGGCTATGTAGAGAAACAGGAATTATATTTATTCAATATGTGTGTAATCTAGTATACTCAATCATCCCTGTAGTGTGGGGACAATGCAAAGTACATCTTTCCTTTTGCATTCTCAGTGCTTGATTTTAATTTTTACACAAAGGGAAACAGATTCATAAGTAATAATAGTAATGGTAAATAGGAACTTTTAGGTTATATGGCAAACAAAATGTAAGTCTAGACATTTTTTCTATTCTCCTATAATTTCCCACATATTCTGCCTGCCTGCTCCCCTATTTCAAGTGGAATCATATATCAGAGGTATAGCAATTACAGCTTCTGCCACAGCTTGAGAAACCAAAAAGTCTAATAAGATAGCAGTCTTATGAATTAACAGTGATGAATGCTAATACCTAACCTAATCACTCAATAATTACTCCACCTATCAGCCTGTACTCTTTTATACAACATATAGTCCAACCCACTTGCTTGTGCTCTGAGGACAAATTAGCAGCTTCCCTGCTGTGTCTCTCTGGCAAACCCTGCTCCTACTCTAACCCTACAATTTCATAACAAGAAGCAGCAGAACTCAATTCTACCTAGCTACTAGTGTAGCAGGAGGCGACATAATAGGGTAGGACTACTTTCTGCCTGGGGCACCTGTGCTCAGTCATTGAATTTTTTTAAAAAGGGACTTGGGAAAGGGCATCCAGCAGGCAGAATACACTGAGCCTAAAGAAAAGGGAAATAGCATCCAGCCAGGGCCAGTCCAGCCTCACAGAATTCACTTGAAGGAGAGACTGAGGCTGGTGAAAAATGATGTCCCTGTAATGTGAGGAGGCTGAGGAATTTTTAAGGTCCATCCCCTGGGGCTAAACTCACCATCACAGAGAAGGAGTCAAAATGTATGTGATAGGAGAGCATAAGTGGGGTAGGGGAAATCACCTAAAACCATGAATAATTTCAGGAGGATGACAATATTGAAAACTCTAGAGTTCAAGAAGATAAATCAGCAGGGAAGATATTAAAATGGAAGGAGAAGATGATTACCAATACTTCTACTAGACTTACAAATATCTCTAAATAAATATTGTAAGAGAAAGAGAAGTGAATCAATACCTGATGAATCAGGAAACCCTGTGGTTGTGAAAGCAATCAGAAATTTGAAAGAAGTTTAAAGGGAACAAATGGCAAAATTAGTGGCTAGCACAATAGAAATAAGTACCAGAAGAGAAACACTTGAATTGTGACTCTCTTCAAATAATTGGTAATACAAATAAACTGAAATGAAGGGAAATCCAGAAGAAATGCAGAATATAACAGTATTAAAAGAATAGATAATTGAAATTCAAGCTAAATATTTTGATCACAAAAATAGGATGTGCACAAACAACTTAAAGATCCTGGGCCACCTAGAGAATATGAGAAGTGAAAAAAACTTGAACATCATAACACAAGAGATAGGAGGAAACTGTGCAGAACTTCTGAATACAGTAAACAAAGTGTCAATCAAAAGGATACACAGAATACCTCCAGAGCAAAATAATAGTAACAGAAACCACAAAAAACTATATTTTAAATTCCAAGCTACATAGTGGTTCAATTTAAAAATTGCAATGACAAACACCAAATTCCAATTAGGCAGAAGAAAAACATTCAAAGAAAAAAAGAAATTTTAATAACACAAGAGTATTTTGATGTCACTGGAAACTACAGAAAAGAATGGAATAGCATACCTGACAAACAAAGGCAGCTCAACACCCAACCCAAAGTAACCCAACATAACCCTGCAAAATAGGGTGGAGGGGGAAATCATTTTTTTAAATCAATGAATATAACTGGATGTTCAATAAAGGAAAAGCATTTGCAGCACTCTTAAAAGAAAACTTTAAAAAAGCAACTAAAAGCAGAGATATGAGTTTATTCGATTCATACATACCCAAATTAACAGAAACATAAGAATCAACAATAAATACAATTACTAAGGAAAGCATAAGTAAGGAAATAAATTACTCCATCATCAGAAACTATTAAAAGGAAAAAAAACTTTTGAGAGAAAGACACTTATAAGATTAAAGAAAAGAAACTAGCACCTTAGGGTCATTAAGACATTTCTGTGAAAAAGTATGCGAAAGGGAAAGATTAAAATGGATCTTAAATAAGATAATAGATTGAGAGAAAGGTCTGAAACAGGTGGACTTTAGTCAGTCAATAAGTATTTAGTAATCACTTACTATGTAACAAAGACTACTCTAAGTGCTGGAAATGCAAAAAAAAAAAGGCAAAAGATAGTTCCTACCCTAAAGGAGCTCACAACCTAATCAGGGAGACAGTATGCCAAAAATAAATACAAATGAGCTATGTACAGGATAAATAAGAAATAACCAATAGAAGGCACTAGAAGTACGAGGGTTTGGAAAAGTCTTACTGTAGAAGATGAGATCTTAGCTGGGACTTGAAGGAAGTCAGTGAATTCAGGAGATAGAGATGAGGAGGTTGAACAGTCTAAACAGGTGAAAATAGCCAGAGAAAAAGTCCATAACCAAGAGATGGACTATGTTCAGGAACCTACTAGGAGGTACGAGATCGAAGAATACATAGATGGAGAAGAGACTAGAGTGTAAAAAGATTGTAAAGTGAGGGTGGGATGGGGCTTTGAATACCAAACAGAGGAGTCTATGTTCAATCCTGGAGGTAATAGAGACCCATTGGAGTTAGCTGAATAAGGTGGGGTAGTGAAACGGTCAAACCAATGCTTTAGAAAAAATTACTACAGTAGTTGAATGGAAGATGGACTGGAGTGGGGAGATACTTGTGATAGGCAGACCAACTACAAACCAGCATTCTATTGCAATAGTCCAGGAATAACGAATTGAGGTCCTGCACCAGAGTGGTAACAGTGTCAGAGGGATAAAGGGCATATTCAAGAAATAATGCAAAATCAAAATTTATAAGCCATGGCTTGTAATAGATTAGATATGGGGGGTGGAGTGGGGGTGAGAGATAGTGGGGAGTTGGTTGCACACTAGATTGTAATCCAGGGGGATTGAGAGATGCCCTCAACAGTAATAAGGAAGTTTGGAAGTGGGGAAAGTTTAGGGGGAAAGATAATGAGTTCAGTTTTTTATACACGGTGTTTCAGATGTCTACAGGACATTGACTTCGAGATGCCTGAAAAGAAATTAGAGACGTATAACTGGAGGTCAACAGAGAAGTTAGGTCTGGATAAATAGGTATGAGAATCATCAGCATAGAGATGAGTTGATGAGATTAATTAATTATTAATTAATTAATTGAGAAGAGAAGAGGGAATACTCAGGGAAGTGGGCATGACCTGGATGAGGATCCAGTGAAGGAGACTGAGGAAAGATCTGATAAATTGGAGGAGAATGAGGAAGAGGTGGTGTTCTGAAAACCTAGGGAGAAGAAAGAAGAGGGTGATTGACAATGGTAAAGGTTGCATAAAAGTCCAGAAAGATGAGGATTGAGAAAAAGTCATTGGATTTGAAGTTAGATCACTAGTAACTCTGGAAAGAGTAGTTTTCCTGGCAGTAGGAAGAGAGAACCAATAGACAGAGAGATTGAAAATAAGTGAAAGAGTGGGGATGATGGAAGGTTCAATTTGCTAGAGGAGAAAACATAGAATGGGATCATTTGTGCCGGTAGAGAAGTTCATGTGAGATGGGGTGAAGGAAGATGGAGTGGCAAAAGGCATCAATGATATGAGATGATTGGTGAGTGGTTTCAATTTTTACCCCAGCAAAGCTGAGGTAAAGTTCTCTGCTGAGAGGGGAGAAGGAGAGGGAACCATTAGAGATCCATAGAGAAGAGATGAAAAGGTTTAGAAGAGTTGCTGTGGAGAGTGGGATAGTGTTTTGATAAGGTAAGTATAGAATGGGCAGCAAGGGGCCCAGTTGGGGTTATGTAGCATAAATTTGTAATAGTCTACATCAGAATGGCTGCATAATCTTTTCCATCTTCATTCAGCAGCACATGAATAGGAATGAAGGCAGATGATTGAAATGATCCAAGATTGAGGCTTGGAAAGGTTGCTGCTGTTGCTGTTATTTTTCAGTTTCAGTCATGTCTGACTCTTTGTGAACCCATCTGAGGTTTTCTTGGTAAAAATGCTGGAGTGGTTTGCCATTTCCTTCTCCAGATCATTGTACAGATGAGGAACTGAGGCAAACAGGATTAAATGAGTTGCCCATGGTCACATAGGCAGGAAGTGTCTGAGGCCAGATTTGAACACAAGAATGTGAGTCTTCCTGACCCTAGGCCTGGCACTCTAGGCACTGAGTCACTTAGCTGTCTCATGTATAAGTATAGAATATGTGGATTCATGTATATACATATATGTATTACATGCACATGTATGTATATGAGAGGGAAAAAATTATACCATGCTGAAAGGAGCCATCCAACAGCAATATTAAACTTATATGTTCCAAATCACATAGTATCCAAATTCATAAAGGAAAACAACTAGGATGTTAAAAGACATAGCTATGATAAAACAATGCCAGGATTTTTTAAAATTTTCCCCTCATGTTTGGGCAAATCTAATAGAAAGATGATCAAAATGGGAAATATTGAATTGCATAAATTGTTGGAGAAACTAGAGATTAAAGACATGCTATCTTTGCTATCTTCCAAGTAGGACCGCCAAAGAACAAAAACAATACTCAGAATAATATGGAACTTTTGCAAAAATTGTCCATGTCACAGGGCACAAATATATTGCAAATAAATGGAAGATGTACTCCAGATGGCAGAGAAAAGGCAGAAAATTGCCTGAGCTCTACCCTAAACCACTCTAAATACCTTTCAATAATGCCTCAAAACAAATTCTACAGTAGCAAAACTCACAAAAGTATGGAGAGAAACGATTTTCCAGCCCAAGACAACTTAGAAGGCTAGCAGGAAAGGTTTGTTTCACCAAGCTTAGAGTATAATACAGTCTGGTTCAGGTATTGCCAGTGCAAACTGGGCCCCCAGAAAACTTGGAGCAGGCCTTGGGAGTGACTGAATCCATTGCAGCAGTGGTAGCTTCTGGATCTTTCAGCTCACTGACAATCAGGGGGTTAGACAACTGGTCAGAAAGAGATTACAGGGGTCCCTTTTCTGACACCAGAGTCAGGACTCTGTTGCATTACCAATACTTGGATGTGGGTCACAATCCTGGGTCTTAGTCCCAGGGCAAAGAGGAGTCTGAGAGTACATCAGAGTTTGTAGCTGCAAGGGCATAAAGACCCTGGCCATAGTTCCATGGTGGAAAAGAGTGCTTGTGGTTGCTCACAGACAAGTGCACCATGAAAGTGGTAAAACATACCTCTCCCTATGTTATACCACCTTAGAAGAACCAAAAACTAACATGTCCCCAGAATTACCTCTGAAAACAGCAGTACAAAAAACTCTGAACCTTGGGAAGGTGCCCCCTCTCACCTGGAAACAGAGCCCCACTTCAGCATTGAGCTAAATATAAAGAAATAGCATGAAAACAAGCAAATGGCAAAAAAAAAGATACTGACTATGGAAAATTACTATGGGAACAGGGAAGATCAAAACACAAACTCAGAAGAAGATAATGAAGTCAAAACTTCTATATCCAAAGCATCAAAGAAAATATGATTAGGACCTAAGCCATGGAAGAACTCAAAAAGGACTTTAAAAATCAAGAGAAAAAAATGGTAAGAGAAATGAGAGTGATGCAAGAAAATCATGAAAAAAATCAAGAGCTTGGTAAAGGAGGCACAAAAAAAATGAAGAAAAAAATCACCTTAAAAAAACAGAATAGGGAGGCAGAGCCAAAATGGCAGAGTGAAAGCAGTGACTTGCTTGAGCTCCCCCCAAACCCCTCCAAATGCCTATAAAAAATGGCTCTAAACAAATTCTAAAGCAGCAGAAGCCACAAAAAGAGAGTGATCCAAATCTCCAGCCCAAGACATTCTGGATGAGTGATCAGAAAGACGTATTGCTCCAGGCTGGGAGAGGAGCACAGTATGGTGTGGGCTTGCAGGACTCAGCAAACCTGGAGCAGGCCTCAGAGGACTGAACTGCTGGCAGTTGTGGTGGCTTCCAGACCTCTCAAACCACAAACACCTAAGACAACTTAAAAGGTCAGTGGGAAAAGTCTGCTTCTGTGGTGAGAAAGGAGCTAGGTCAGAGACAGTTCCAGAACGCAGAGCCCAGAGTGCGAGCAGCGGTGGCTGCATACTGAGCTTCTGGCCCATAGACTGAGGGGCAATCCAGTGGCTGATCAGAGAGGGATTGCAGGGATCTCTTTGCCAGTGCTGAGGCAGGAATCTCTTGCTTTGCCCTTGTTTGGATCTGGGTCACAGTTCTGGGCAACAGTCCTGGGGTGAGGAGGAGCACTGGCGTGGTGGAGCTTGTAGTGGCTGTAGAGAGGAAACCCTCATCACAGTTATGGGACAGAAAGGAGTACTTGTGGTCACAGGCCAGGAAAGGAGTAAACACCTCGCCCCTTATCATATGACCTTGGAAGGACTGAAAATTTACAGGTCCCTACAAGTATCTCTGAAAACAGTTGCACAAACCCCTGAAGCTTGGGACAGCACATTCTCCAAACAGGAAGCAGAGTCTTACCTTAACAAAGAGTTTGAAACTCAAATAATTTGCCGGGATCGTGAGCAAGCAGTGCAAAAAAAAAGTCAGACTATATTATCTTATTTTGGTGACAAAGAAGATCAAAACATACAACCAGAAGACAACAAAGTCAAAGCTCCTACAATCAACGCTTTCAAGAAAAATATGAATCAGTCCTAGGCCTTGGAAGAGCTCAAAAAGGATTTTGAGAAGGAAGTAAGAGAAGTAGAGGAAAAACTGGGAAGAGAAATGAGAGTGATGCAAGAAAATCATGAAAAACAAGGCAACAGCTTGCTAAAGGAGACCCCAAAAAATTCTGAAGAAAATAACACCTTAAAAAATAGCCTAACCCAAATGACAAAAGAGGTCCAAAAAGCCAATAAGGAGAAGAATGCCCTAAAAAGCAAAATTGGCCAAATGGAAAAGGAAGTCCAAAAGATTACTGAAGAAAATACTTCCTTAAAAATTAGAATAGAGCAATTGGAAGCTAGTGGCTTTATGAGAAATCAAGACACTGTAAAACAAATCCAAAAGAATGAACAATTAGAACACAATGTGAAATATCTCATTGGAAAAACAAGTGACTAGGAAAATAGATCCAGGAGAGAGAATTTAAAAAGTATTGAACTATCTGAAAGCCATGATCAAAAAAAGAGCCTAGACATCATCTTTCAAGAAATTATCCAGGAAAACTGCCCTGATATTTTAGAACCAGAGGGCAAAATAGAAATTGAAAGAATTCACATATTTCCTCCTGAAAGAGACCCCCAAAGTAAAACTCCTAGGAATATTGTAGCCAAATTCCAGAGTTCCCAGGTCAAGGAGAAAATATTACAAGCTGCCAGAAAGAAACAATTCAAGTATTGTGGAAACACAATTAGGATAAAAAAAGATTTAGCAGCTGCTACATTAAAGGACTGCAGGGCATAATATTCCAGAGGGCAAAGGAGATAGGATTACAACCAAGAATCACCTACCTAGCAAAACTGAGTATAATCCTTCAGGGGAAAAATGGTCATTCAGTGAAATAGAGGACTTTCAAGCATTCTTGTTGAAAAGACCAGAGCTGAATAGAAAATTTGACTTTCAAACACAAGACTCAAGTGGAGCATGAAGGGGTAAACAGGAAAGAGAAATCATAATAGGCTTATTAAGGCTGAACAGTTTACATGCCTGCATGGAAAGATGATATTTATAACTCATGAAACATTTGTCAGTATTAGGGTAGATGGAGGGGGAAAAATTATATGTATTTAGATAGATAGATAGATAGATAGATAGATAGATAGATAGATAGATAGATATTAGATAGATAGATAGATAGATAGATAGATAGATAGATAGATAGATAGATAGATAGGCATAGGGCGTGGGGTGAGTTGAAGATTAAGGGGTCATACCTGGAGAATAAAATTAAGGGATGAGAAAACATTATACTAGGAGAAGAAGAAAGGGAGAGGTATAACAAGATAAATTATCTCAGAAAAAAAGAGAAGAGAAATGGCTCTTACAGTGGAGGGGAAAAGGAGGGTGAGAGGGAATGAGTGAATCTTATTCTCATAGGATTTGGCTTAAGGAAGGAATAACATACACATTCAATTGGGTATGGAAATCTGTCTTACCCTACAGGAAAATGGGGGAAGGGGACGAGAGAGCAGGGGATGATAGAGAGGAGGGCAGGCTGGGAAAGGGGGTAATCAGAAGCAAATACTTCTGAGGAGGGACAGGGTCAAAAACAAGAATAGAATAAATGGGAGGGCAGGATAGGATTAAGGGAAATAGAGTTAGCCTTTCTCAACGTATCTACTATGGAAGTGTTTTGCTTAACTGCACATATATAACCTATATTGAGTTGCTTGCCTTTCCAATGAGGGTGGGTGGGGAGGGAGGAAGGAAGAAAATTTGGAACCCAAAGTTTTAAAAACATGTTTAAAAAAAGTTTTCCCATGCAACTGGGAAATAAGAAATACAGGAAATGGGGTACAGAAGTCTATCCTGCCCTACAGGAAAATAGAAGGGGAAGGGGATAAGAGAAGGGAGGGGAGAGATATAAAAGAGGGCAGACTAGGGGAATGGGTATTCAGAATGCATGCCATCTTTGGGTGGGGGGAAGGGCAAGATGGGGTGAAAATTTGGAGCTCAAAATCTTGTGGAAGTATATGTTGAAAACTAAAAATAAATAAATTTATATTAAAAAAAATTAAAAAAACCAACCCAGAATAGGTCAAATGGTAAAAGTGGCACAAAAATTCAGTGAAAAGAAGAATGTTGGAAAAGCAGAATTGGTCAAATAGAAAAAGAGGTACAAAAATCCACTGAATAAGAGAACTCTTTCAAAAATAGTATTGCCAAATGGAAAAGGAGGTACAAAAGCTCACTGAAAAAAATGATTCTTTAAAAATTGGAATGGGGAAGTGGAAGCTAATGACTAACCAAGAAACCACAAAACAAAATCAAAAGAATGAAAAAAATATACAAAAATATGAAATATCTCATTGGAAAAACAACTTACCTGGAAAATGGAAATGGGAGAGAGAATTGAAGAATCAGCAGACTACCTGAAAGCCATGATCAAAAAAAAAAAAGAGGCTACACCTCATCCTTTAAAAAATCATCAAAGCAAACTGCCTGATATTCCAGAACCAGAGGGTAAAATAGAAATCAAAAGAATCAACTGATCACCTTCTGATAGATATCTCAAAGTGAAAACTGCCAGAAATATTATAGCCAGATTCCAGAGCTCCCAAGTCAAGGTGAAAATATTGCAAGCAGGAAAAAAGAAATGATTCAAATATGGAGCCACAGTAAAGATAACATCAGATGTAGCAGTTTTTATATTAAAGGATGAGAGGGCTTGGAATATGATATTATGGAGGGGAAAAATAAACATTCAATAAAATAGAGGACTTTTAAGCATTCCTGATGGAAAGACCAGAATTGAACTGAAAAACTGACTTCAAAATATGACTGAAAAAAAAAAGCACAAAAAGGTACACAGGCAAGAGAAATCATAAGAGTTCCAATAAGGTTAAACTCTTCACATTCCTGCATGGTAAAATGATACTTATATCTCCTAAAAACTTTCTCATTATTATGGCAGTTAGAAGGAGTGAAAGTACAGGTGTGAATTCAACCAAAAAATAAACATGAAAGAAACTCAGGAGGTGAATAGAATCCTAGGAAAGTTAGATATGACAGAACTTTGGAGAGAATTGAATGGGAGTAGAAAAGAACATGCCTTTTTTTTTTTTAGCAGTACATGGCACCTACACAAAAAATGAACATGTACTGAAGCACAAAAACCTCAAAATCAAATGCAGAAATGCAGAAATATTAAGTGCATCTTTTTTTGGATCATAATGCAATAACAGTTATATTCAACAAAGTGTAGTGGAAAGATAGATTTAAAATTAATTCTATGGAATAAGAGCAAATCACAGAAACAATCAATAATTTCATTAAAGAGAATGACAACAATGAGACCACATGCCAAAATTTATGGGATGCAGCCAAACCAGTACTTAGGGGAAATTTTATTTCTTTAAATTTTTACATCAATAAAATAGAAAGAGAGAGAGAGAGAACAGATCACTGAACTGGGCATGCAGCTTAAAAAAAATCTAAAAAAAGAATGATTAAAAAGCCTCAGTTGAGCACTAAATTGGAAATCCTGAACACCAAAGGTGAGATTAATAAAAATTAAAAGTAAAAAAACTATCAAACTAACAAATAAAACAAGGAGCTGGTGTTATGAAAAAAAAAACCCCAATAATATAGAGAAGCCATTGGTTAATTTAGTTGAAAAAAGGAAAGAAGAGAAACAAATATCCAGTATCAAAAATGAAAAGGATAAATACCACCAATGAAGAAGAAATTAAAGCAATCATTAGGGAATATTTTGCCTCATTATATACCAATAAATTTGTCAATCTGAGTGAAATTTATGAAATAACTGATGAGAAAATAAAATTCTAAAAAATGCCATCTTACAAAAAGAAATTGAACAAGCCATCAATGAACTTCCTAAGAAAAAATCCCCAGGTCCAGATGGGTGGGTTCACAAGTGAATTTTACCAAACATTTAAAGAACAATTAATTCCAATACTACATAAACTGTTTGGAAAAATAGGTAAAGAAGGCCTACTAAATTTCTTTTATGGGACTGGTACCAAAACCAGAAAGAGCTAAAACAGAGAAAAAATATAGACCAATATCCCTAATAAATAGTGATGCAAAATTTTTAAATAAAATACTAGCAAGGAGATTATAGTAATATATCACAAGGGTCATACATTATGACCAGATGGGATTTTTTTTTTACCATGAATACAGGGTTGGTTCAATGTTAGGAAAACTATCAGCATAATTGACCGTACCAATAACAAAGCCAATAGAAATATGATTATCTCAATAGATGCTGCAAAAGCTTTTGACAAAGTACAGCATCCATTTCTATTAAAAACACTAGAGAGCATAGAAATAAAGGGAGTATTCCATAAAATGATAAGCAGTATCTACCTAGGACCATCATCAAGCAGCACCTGTAATGGGGATAAACTATAAACCTTCCCAGCAAGATCAGGAGTGAAGCAAAGGTACACATTATCATCACTATTATTCAATATTATACTAGAAATGTTAGCTATAGTGAGTAAAAAAAGAAGTTGGAGTTAGAATAGGCAATGAGGAAACAGAACTATCTCTTTGCAGATGATATGATGCTACATTTAGAGAATCCTAGAGAATCAACTAAAAAACTACTTGAAATAATCAACAACTTCACCAAAGTTGCGGGATATGAAATAAACCCACATATATAATCAGCATTTCTGTATATTACCAAAAAAGCAAGAGATAGATAGGGAAATTCCATTTAAAATTACTGTAGACAACAGAAAATACTCAGGCATCTACCTGCCAAGACAAACACAGAAAGTATACAAATACAATTACAAAACACTTTTCACACAAATAAATCAGATCTAAATAATTGGAAAAACAACAATTGCTCACAGGTAGGCCAAGCCAATATAATAAAAATGATGATCATGTCTAAGCTAATGTGCTTGTTCAGTGCCATATGAATTAAACTTCCAAAAATTATTTTATAGAGCTAGAAAAAATAATAACAAAATTTATCTAGAAGAACAAAATGTCAAGAATATTGTGGAAATTAATAGAAAAAAATACAAAGAAAGTTGAACTAACCATACCAGATCTCAGACTGTATTATAAAGCAGTAATCATCAAAACTATATGATACTGGCTAAGAAATAGAGTAGTGGATCAGTGGAATAGATTAAGTTTAGAAGACACAGTAACCTAGTGTTTGATAAACTTAAAGACCCTAGTGTCTGCTATAAGAACTCAGTATATGACAAAAACTTCCGGGAAAACAATATGGTAGAAACTAAGTAAAGATCAATATCTTAAAACATATACCAATATAAGATCAAACTGGGTGTATGATATAGACATAAAGGGTGTTATCACAAGCAAAATAGAAGAGCAATGAATAGTGCACATGTCAGATATACAGAGAAGGGAAGAATTTATGATTAAATAAGAGATAGAGAGCATTATGAAATGTAAAATAGATAATTTTAACTTTATTAAATTAAAAAGGTTTTGCACAAAAAACCTAGTGCAACCAATATTAGAAGGAAAGCAGAATTTGGGTAAAAAACCTTTTTTACAGCAAGTGTCTTCAATAAAGGCCTCATTTCCCAAACATGTAGAGAACTGAGTCAGATTTCCAAGAAGACAAGTATTCCACAATTGGTAAATGGTCAAAGGAAATGAATATGCACTTTTCAGATGAAGAAATCAAAAGTATCTATAGCCATATGAAGAAGTGCTCTGTCACTGATTAGAGATTTTGATTAGAGATTATGATTGGAGAAGTGCAAGTTAAAACAACTCTGAGGTACCACTTCATGCCTATAAGATTGGCTAATACAACAAAAAATGAAAATGATAAGTGTTGGAGAGGATGTGAGGAAAATTGAGACACTAATGTACTGTTGGTGGAGTTGTGAATTGATCCAAACATTCTAGAGAACAATTTGGAGCTATGTCCGAAGGGCAACCAACTACATACCCTTTGATTCAGCAATACCACTACTAGGTCTTTATTCTGAAAAAAAAAATCATAAAAAATGGAAAAGAACCTTAATGTACAAAAATATTTCTAGCAGCTCTTTTTGTGGTGGGAAAGAATTGGAAATTGAGGAGGTGCACATTAATTGTAAAATGGCTGAACAAGTTATGGTATAATTATGTAATGGAATACTATTGTGAAATAAGAAATGGTGAGCAGGCATATTTTAGAAAAACTTGGAAAGACTTACATGAATTGATTCAGAATGAAATGAGTAGAAATAGGAGAACATTTTACACAGTAACAGCAACATTATGTGAAAATCTGCCATGAATGACTTAACTATCATCAGCAATACAATGATCCAATGAAGATGGATGATGCTATCACATCCACCGAAAGAACTGATGGACTTTGAAAGCAGATCAAAACATACTATTCTCACCTTCTTTATTTTTATTGTCTTTTTTTCTTTTGATCTGTTTCTTCTTTCACAATAGTGACTAATATGGAGATATGTTTTACATGACTGCCCATATATAACCTTTATCAAATTGCTTACCACTTTAGGGAGAGGAGGGAAGGAGAAAAATTTGGAAGAGAGAGACAGAGAGACAGAGAAAGAGAGAGAAGAAGGATAAACAGGGAAAATAGGATGGAGGGAAATACATTTTTGGTAATCATTACTGTGATAATTTTTTTTACAAGTTTCTCTGATAAAGTTTCTTGTTTCACAAATATATAGAAAACTGAGTCAAATTTACAGAAATAAGAGCCATTCCTTAATTGATAAATGGTCAAAGTATACAAACAGGAAGTTTTCAGACAAAGTAATCAAAGCTACTTATAGTCATATGAAAAATCTGTAAATCACTATTGATTAGAGAAATGCAAATTTAAACAATTCTGATCTAACACCATATATCTATCAGAATGGCTAATATGACAGAAAAGTAAATGACAAATGTTGGAAGGGATGTGGGAAAATTAAAACACTAATGCACTGTTGGTGAAGTTGTATGCTGCTTCAACCTTTCTGGAGAGCAATTTGAAACAATGACCAAAGGGTTATAAAACCATGCATATCTTTTGACCAAGCAATACTGCTACCAGGTATGTATTCCAAAGAGACCAAAAAAAAAAAAAAAAAGGGAAAGGACAAATATGTACAAAATATTTATAACACCTCTTTCAGGGGTGTCAAAGAAATAGGATGAAGGGGTGTCCATCAATTGGGGAATGGCTGAACAAGTTGTTTTATATGATTGTGATGGAATACTATTGTGTTATAAGAAATGATGGGCAGTATATTGTCAGCAAATGAATGTAAAAGGGCAGAATTAGTAAATAAGTCCTTTGTAGACTCAATGAAATATTAATATCTTCCAGAGCACGAACAAAAGACAAAAAGCTAAATGAAGAGTCAATGATTAACTTTTAAATAATGAATTGATAAAGAATAAATTTAAAAAATTATAATTACATGAAGGACAATCACAATGATGAAACTACATAACTGTAATATAGTTAAAATAAGTTTTCAAGGAAAAATATGTTTCAAAAGTAAGCATTAACAATAAATGAAAGATTTAATGAACTGAATGAGCTTTAAAAATTAGAAAGCCAGGAACAGCTAGGTGGTGCAGTGGATAGAGTACCAGCCCTGGATTCAGGAGGACTTGAGTTCAAATCTGGCCTCAGACACATAACACTTACTAGCTCTGTGACCCTGGGCAAGTCACTTAGCCCCATTGCTAGACAAAAAAAAAAGTAGAAAGCCAAAAAAATTAATGAGTGCCAAATAAGAAAAAAAAGGAAGATATTGAAAATTAGAGGAGAAATAAACTGGAAACCAAACAGATTATAGAAATGCTAAACAAATAGAAGCTGGTTCTTTGAAAAGACTAATAAAATAACCTTTTGCCAGGCAACCTTTAGAGGACAACAAATCAAATGAGCAGAATTGGAAATGCAAAAGGTGAAATCATAACAGGCCCAGAAAAAAAATTATTGTGTTATTATTATTATTATTATTATATGCTGAGACAATTATATGCTTATTATATGCTGAGAAAATGCCCAGAACTGAGAGGTAGAGTATCTTGTTCACTATCAATAGTTTAAGAGTACATGGTGGAGAATAAGGTATAAGAAGATTAGAAAGATGTGACTCTCTCTCTCTCTCTCTCTCTCTCTCTCTCTCTGTATGTGTGTGTGTGTACCTAGATTACGAAGGTATTTAAATAACAGACAGATAATTTCGTATTTGATCCTGGAGGCAATAGGGAGTCCCTTGATTTAATTGAGTAAGAGATAACATATTTGGAGCTATGCTTTAGAAAAATGTGGTAGCCGAATGGAGGATGGATTGTAGTGGGGAAAGACTTGAGACAGGCAGACCTACCATCAGACTATTTATTGTTATTGTTTTATTTTTAATGTGCATACATGAAATCATTGTTTATATTGGTTTCCTGACTGTTTACTTCACTCCACATCTGTTTATAAAGTTCCCATATCTTACTCTGAAATATTCACACTTATTGTTCATTACAGCACAATAATATTCTCTTGCACTTATGAATAATGATGTGTTTAACCAGTCCCTAATCTATGAGAACTCACTTTGTTTCTTTTTTAATTAGTAAATTTATTTATTTATTTTTAGTTTTCCAAAATGACTTTCATAAGATTTTGAGTTCTAATTTTCTCCCCATCTCTACCCTCCCTCCACCTCAAGATGGCATGTAAATTGACATAAGCTCATCATATACATTTATATTAAACCAATTTTTACATTAGTCATGTAAAGAAGAATTAGAATGATTGAGAGAAACCACAAGAAAGAAGAAACAAAAAAGAGAGAGAAAACAAATAATACGTTTCAATCTGCATTCAGACTCCATAGTTCTTTTTCTGGATGTGGACAGCATTTTCCATCATAAGTCTTTTGGAGTTTTCTTAAGTCCTTTCATTGTTAAGAAGAGATAAGTCTATCAAAGTTAGTCATCACACAATGTGGCTGTTACCATGTACAATGTCCTCCCGGTTCTGCTTTCATTCAACATCAGATCAGGTTTTTCCAGGTTTTTCCAAAGTCTGTCTGCTCATCATTTCTTACAGCACAATACTATTCCATTACATTCATGTACCACAACTTGTTCAGCCATTCCCCAACTGATGGTCATCCCCTCAGTTTCCAATTCTTGGCCATGACAAAAAAAAAGCTGCTATAAATATTTTTGTGCATGTTGGTCCTTTTCCCATTTGTATGATCTCTTTAGATACAGACCTAGAAGTGGTATTTTGCTGGGTCAAAGTATATGCAGTTTTAGAGCCCTTTGGCCATAGTTTCAAATTGCTCTCCAGAATGGTTGGATCAGTTCACAACTCCACCAACAATGCATTAGTGCTCCAATTTTTTCACGTCTGCAACATTTACCATTTTCCTGTTTTGTCATGTTAGCCAATCTAATAGGTGTCATGTGGTACCTCAAAGTTGTTTTGATTTGCATTTCTGTAGTCAATAGTGATTCAGAGCATTTTTTTAAATGACTATAGACAGCTTTAATTTCTTCATCTGAAAACTGTGTATTCATATACTTTGACCATTTATCAATTGGGAAATGACGTATAAATCTAATAAATTTGGCTCACTTCTCTATATGTTTTAGAAATGAGGCCTTTATCAGAGACACTGGTTGTAAAAATTCTTTCCCAATTTTCTGCTTCCCTCCTAATCTTGGTTGCATTGGCTTTGTCTGTGCAAAAACTTTTCAATTTAATGTAATCAAAATTATCCATTTTGCATTTTATAATGTTCTCTATCTCTTGTTTGGTCATAAATCCTTCTATTCTCCATAAATATAACTGGTAAACTATTCCTTACTCTCCTAGTCCTTTATATCTGTTTTGTGAGATATTTCACATGTTCTTTTTTAATTCTTTTGACTTTATTTTATTGTTTCTTGATTTCTTATGGAGTCATTAGCTTCCATTTGCCCAATTCTAATTTTTAAGGAATTATTCTTTTTTCATTGTAATATTATACCTCTTTTTCCATTTGGCCAATCCTGCTTTCTAAGGAATTTTATTTTCTTCAGTGAATTTTTGATAACATTTGGCCAATTCTGTTTTTTAAAGTGATATTTTCTTCAGTATTATTGTGCCTCTTTTACCAAACTATTAATTTTCTTTTCATAATTTTCTTGAATCACTCATTTCTTTCCTACTTTTTCCTCTATCATTATAATTTCTTTTCTTAGGTATTTCCATGAATTCTTGTTGGGTTTATGTGTAATTAGTATTTTTCTTTGAGGATTGTTTTTCTTGCAGCTATTTTCATGTTGCTTTTTTCTAAGTTTGTGTCTTCATCTTCCCTGTCACCATATTTTTTTTTTGTTTGCTCATTTTCCCACTCTATGCCTTGACTTTTAACTTTATGTTAAAAATTGTGCTTTGTTCCTGGGATGGGGTGGGGAGCACACTGTCACAAACTTCAGGCTTTTTTCCTGCTTCTGTTTTCAGAGCTAGTTTTGGGAGTCTGTAAATTTTTAGTGCTTTCACCGTGGTGCAATCTGGAGAGAAGTATGATCATTGCTCTCCTGGTCTGTACTCTGGTCTTTACCCAAGGAGGACATCTTCTCCCCTGCAACTGCAAGTGCTAGTTCTCCTGGAACTCTGACCAGGTTCCCTGGCTTCCTGCGGCTGCCTCTCTCCACCATCAAATGGCAAGTGGGAACTATTAATAGGAAATTCAACAGTGTCCTGTGCCCAGTGCCTGCAAAGGGTTCAATGTCATTTCTTTCTGACCAATTTTCTGACTCCCTTACCATCACTGGGATGAGAGGCCCTGAAGTTGCTGATGCTACTCTCACAGCTCCCTCCAAGGCCCTCTGCTGCTTTTGCTGCTACCTTATATGTTCTGGGGCAGAATCCACCCCAGTGTCACAGAACTCTCTTTTTGACCTCCTAAATTATCTTGGGTTGGGAAAATATCTCATTCAGATCTTTTTTCACCTTTGCAACTCCAGAATTCAATCTTATGCATTATTTTAAACTTGTTTGAAAGGGGATGTTGGGAGAGTTTAGTTGGGTTGCTGCCCTTATGGCCTTGGCTCTGTCCCCCAATCAATGTAAATGGAATACACACACACACACACCACACACACACACACACACACGTGTGTGTGTGTGTGTGTGTGTGTGTGTGTATTGTATGTGAGAAGGGAATTTACAATTTTCATATTAATCAATATGATATGTGTAATGAATATACTAATAATTTAGTTTTTTCAAGAGCTGCTTCTCTGGCTTGGGAGTCAGAGCTCACAATGCAGCTTAAACTAATTAATCAAAACTCTGACAATACTCACAATCACTGGACCTTAAATGAAGTGAATCAAAGATTGAAGAACCTGTTCCCATCACAGAACTCTGGTTCTGTACTTTAGGCGAGGTAGTCACAACTCCCAAAGACTTGACTCCATAATTTACTGTTTTGTGAGACTTATGGGTTTCTCATTGGAAACCACTAAATTATTGTTTATAATCCACCTTCTCCCCCTTCTTCCTGACTTGTGATCTAAATACATAACCTGTGTTTTTACTTCAGCAAAGAGAACATTCTTCACTCTGAAACTGATTAATTCAATTACTTGATTACTGGCACTCCAGTCTCTAGGCCTGCTTTATGTGGCTCTGAACACTCCAAATTAGAGACTGGCTCAGTAAAAATCATGTTAACATATGTATGCATATATATATATATATATATATACACACACACACATATATATATACATAATATGTGTATGTATATGTATAAATATATGTATATATGTATGTATATTTTCTTACATCCACCTATAAATTCTTGAAATTATTTGGCTTCGTAAGTTTAGGTTTTAGAGTTGGTCAGGAAGCAAACAAAAATACAGCTGTAAGATCATTATATTTTCAAAGTTAAAATCTATTAATAACTTAGTTATTTTTCTTTTTTTGTAAATTAAGCATCAACAGACATATATTTTTTTTAGGAGAAAGTTATCTGGAGGTATCAGAAGTCACAATTACAAAATTTGATCATAGGAAAATAAATTATCTTCCTTCTCCTAATATGAAATTCCTCCTACACAAATGACAAATGTACTGAAATGTGCCATTTATGATATGGAAAGATGGTACTATTGGCTGGAAATTGTCAAAGTTAATGTGATAAAATGTAATGGAATTAATTTATTCTGAATTTTTTTTTGCTAAAGTTAATGATGCCATTACCTAGTTATTTTGCAGTTATTTTTGCCCCTTATCCTGAATTAAGACATTTTCTCTGTGCTTTCTAAAATGTCTGAGGCATATTATTTGAGGTTGACCCCAGATTATTGCTACATTGGTGAATAGTTGACATTATTTTGTATTCTAAACAAAGCATTGCATAAAAATATAGAACTTCCAGTATTAAGATGGGTGATTTGCAAAAGAAAACAGTTATGTAAGCAAAATTAAAATAAATGACTTCAAAATTATTATCCATTTTCTAATATTATAAGAGTTAGCCTACCATTTAGCAAAGTGGAATGGGGAGTATAATAGGAACAGTCACAATTCAAGTTATGCATCATGTTTTATAAATTGATGCTATCTTCTAAATCTATTCAAATTTTGATTATAACACACACATTTAAATATAATGTTTAAATAATGAAAGGCATTTTTAATAAAAAGGGGGAAGCTATGCCTTTGCATTTTAGTATTCATTTGAAACTTTTCAAAATAGCAAATATAAATATTTATAATATTTATATCAGGGACAACTAGCAGCTATTTCTTTAGTGTATGCAAAAGGATTTTACCTATCTTTATTCTTCAATCGATTGTTGAGAATGACTATTCTTTCCTTACCTGAAATGAAGTGATTGGATATATATTAACATGGGCCTCATTCCAGTGCTGTCCTTTATTTCCACTTGAAGACCATAATGGATTTTCTATTGTAGTCTGTCCTTTTAAACGCAGATAAACATTTAAAACACCTAAAAATAACAATAAAATTTTATCTTCCATAATTTATATAAAAAGTTGTAAGGACTTAAAGTTTTATGTGTTTTATACTTTGTTTCTATTTGCAAAGCAGCTACAGATTTAAAGAATGGAAATATGAAGAATGTTTTTAATTGTGGAAACCTTGTATGAAGTGATGTAGAGAAAAGTAATCATATATATGAAGAATGTATATTGACCCAGCTATATAAATAATAATTATACCATACAGTAGCAAAACTAAACAGTAACAAAAATACAGTAGAAGTTGTTTTTCTTACCTTTTGTTACTTGTTAAAGTTAAAACACACAGTATCACATAATCTAAAGAAAGATAATTTACAAAAGCATATATAGCATATATTATGGGTCATAAACATTATTTTTTAACCTTTTTCAGTAAGTATATAATGTAGTTTATTTGAGTTCATATATTCTAAAATAAATCAGTAAAAACAAAAGGAATTTAATATTTTATAAAAGAAAAAACTTCAGAGTCCATGGTAATCACTCTTTGAACTCAAAACACTTACTGTACTACTCATGAAAATGAATTATTTCAAACAATTTATTTATATTTACATTTGTCAAAATTGCATCTAAATTCATGAATTTCATATTTCAACCTGGAGGTGAAAAAAATGGGCATTAAGTAAGGAGGGACAGGTAGGTAGCACAGTAGATAGTGTGCCAACCCTGACATCAGGAAAACTCATTTTCCTGAGTTCAAACCTGGCCTCAAACACTTACTAGCTTTGTGACCCTGGGCAATTCGCTGGACCCTGTTTTCCTCAGTTTCATCATCTATAAAATGAGCTGGAGAAAGTAATCTCAATCCCCTCCAGTATCTTTGCTATCCCTAATGAGGTCATGAAGAGTGGGATGGACTGAAAAATGACTGAACAACAAAATCACTTCTAGCTTTAAATCCTTAGTGAAATTCAGTTTGTATAGTTAGGTATAAATTATCACAATTGCACAGGAATTTCTTTGCTCTTAAATAATTTTAAATATGTATTATCAAAATTTCACAACTGTGAATGAATATTCATTAGCTGATTTTGTAAATAGGGTGATGAAAATAAAGATAAACAGAAATGTCAAATAAGACATTATTGAATATTTATAGTTATTTTTTAGGGTTAGGGAAAGATATAAACCTTTGATTTCAAGTGTCTAGGGAACTCTGTGAAGAAACTAACTTTTCTAAGGTAATCTATTGCTCTGAAACTTATAGGCTTAGAGTTGCCCTGACCACACAGCCAGTGTGTGTCAGAGATAGCCTTATAAAATATACACAAAATTTAAAAAGATACCTTACAGACCATATGTGACAAGTGGCCATCTGATATACAGATAGAATGAGGGCACCATGGTCAATCTACATATTACATATGACTAAAACTTAATTACTTCAATTTTTCTGGCATTTATATTCTATTTTCCCCAAATGCTGTCATCCCCATTCTATCACTTATTTTCAGTCTTTCTTTATCTAATGGCTCCTTCCTTACTGCCTACAAATATGGCCATCTCTCCCTCAGCTCCTTCTATCACTGATAATTATCATTCTCTATCTCATTTGTGCTTTGTAGATAAACTCCTAGAAAAGACCCTCTACAATATGTGCCTCCTCTTTCTCTCCACTCATTCTCTTCTTAAGGCTTTACAATTCAGCTTGTAAGTTTATCATTCCATTGAAACTACTCTTTCCAAAGTTACCAATGATTTCTTAATTCCCAAATCCAATGACCTTTTCTTTATCCTCACTTTTCTTGAACTCTTGAACTCTCTAACTCTCTGCTGCCTTTGACACTATTGATTACCATCTCCCTCTCTCTTTCTCTCTCAATACTATTGTCTCATGATTTTCCTAGTACCTATCTAATCAGTCCCTCTCAATTTCCTTTGCTGTCTCCTCCTCTGGATGAGGATGAAGTGACTCATGGGGTTCTGTCCTCAGCCCTATTCTCTTATCTTTCTATATTACTTCTTTTGGTAATTTCATCAGCTTGCATGTGTTTAATTTTTATCTCTATACTGATCATTCTCAAATCTATCTATGCTGGCCTTTCTGCTGAACTGAAATATTGCATCTCCAACTATCTTTCAGACATCTTAAACTGGATGTCCAGTAGATATCTTAAACTTAAAATGTCCAAAACCAAATTCATTATCTTTCCTCCTAAACTCTGTCCACCTCTTATCTTCCATGTTATTGTAGAGAGCAATACCAGCCTCCCAATCCTTCACGTTCAAACCTAGATTCCTCAATATCTCTCTCTACCAAAATACCATCTGTTGCCAATGTCCGTTGATGTCACCTTTGCAACATCTCTCAAATATGCTCCGTTCTCTCCTTTGATACTACCAGCATTCTGGAGCAGGTTCACATCAATTCACACTTGGACCACTGTTAACAGGTGAATGGTGGATATATCTGCCTTAACATCCCTTCCCACTCCAACCTATCCTTCATTTAGTTGCCAAAGTGATTTTTCCAAAAGCTCATGGCCTGTCATGTCACACACACACACACACACACACCACACACACACACACACACACCCCACTCCATAAACTTCAGTGTTTCCCTATTGCCTATAGGATCAAATACAAAATACAAAGTCCTTCATAATTTATCCCCCTCCCACCTTTCCAGTTTTCTTAACTTCACTTATCTCCATGCTCTCTTTGATTCAGTGGCTTCCTGGCTGTTCCACAAACTAGACACTCCATTTTTGGCTTTGGGCATTTTCTCTGGCCGTCCTCCATGCCTGGAATATTCTCTTTCCTCATATTTACTTGCTGACTTTCCTGGCTTACTTTAAATCCTAACTAAGATCCAATCTTCTATAGGAAGTCTTTCTTAAACCCTCTTCATTAAGCCTTTCCCTCTTTTAATTACTTCCTATTTATCCTTTAGATAGCTTGTGCCTACATATTTGTTTGCTTGTTGTCTCCTCCATTAGATTCTAAGCTCCTTAAGGGCATGGACTATCTTTTATCTCTTTGCTTCTCAAGTGCTAAGTAAACAGCCTAGCACAGAATAGCTCTTAAAAATGTTTCCTGGCTGACTGAAGGATCGCCTTATTTGCAAATCCAGTCCTTTACTCTCTTCCATTTTCTTTTATTTCAACTGTGGAAGCTCTTAGGGGAGTTAAAGCCTGGACCAATTCAGAAGTCACATTTATTCAGAATAATGAAGTTCTTAAGAGACTTGGACCAATGACTCACATAGAATACCTAAGATCTATTTAGGATATGAAGCTTCAGTACTTCAATCTTTGCTCTGTAATACAAAACTATGACAAACTCTGAAACTAAGCAAACCATCTCTTTTTGTGATTTTCCACTGTCATTTTTGTATCTTTCTAAATATCTTGATATCCATTCCAGTCAGTAGCAATCTTCTATAATAATTTCCCAATTCACTGTATCATTGTCCTCTGGCATTTAAAGCATTTCACCTGGCTCCAACATACTTTTCTAGCCTTATTAGTCTACATTTACTACCCTTTGTGCACCTCAGTTGTGAGAGTTTGTGAACCCCCACTTCACCTAAATTGGCCTTCTTTCTATTTTTCATATATGTCATTCCATTTCCTAACTCCAAGCTTTTTCACTGGTTGTCTCCCATGCCTGGAATACACTCCCTTCTTACTTCTCTCTCTTAGAATCCTTAACTTCCTGTAAGGTAAGCCTCAAACTTACTCTTGCAAGTAAGACTTTTCCAGATTTCCTTCTGCTTTATTATCTTGTATCTATTATATGTATGTATGTTGTCACTTCTGATAGAACATAAGGTCCTTGAGGGTGAGGACTCTTCTTTTTTTGTCTTTGAATCTCCAGTGCCTGTCCATCTTTTATTGTTATAAATAAGTGCTTGCTGGTTGGTCCCTTGATTATCACTTTCCATCAGCCCTTTAGAGCCAGTGTTGGACTGATCCCAGAGATTGTTCCATAAGGCTCCATATACTAGGTTTTTCTCCTAGTAGTTACTGTTGCCCTCACCTCCACCTTTGTTACAGCTACCTTTCCTAGTCACCTCTCCACCCTTGTTCAGTTTGCATCTATTCACACCAATTCAGGAGATGATCTCCATGTAAAGTGCATCCTTTTTGACTTTATGACTTCTGTGGCCCTAGTGGGACTGATGATGCCCCAGGAACTTTAGTCTCTCATCTTGCAATTGTCATTGAACTGGTACAGACCCCAGCCCCATACACTGCATCTTTTTCTATTTCCCACTGAAGTCTGGCCTTTATTGATAAGGAAATAGAGAAAGAGGACTGGCAGTCTACTCTGCTGCAGCAGCATCAACCCATATAAAGTAGCTTCTACCAGAAACTCATAATGTTCTCAACAGAGAGGTGCCAGAGTTCCTCCTTACCTCCCTTCCTTTCTCCCTCCCTCTCTCCCTCCTCCCCTTTCTCTTTCTTTTCTTTCTATCTCTTTTGCTCCCTCTCACTCTCCCTCTTCCTGTCTCTCTCTTTCTCTATCTTTCCCTCTCTCTCTCTCAGAGACATGTACACACAGACACACAGACTGACACAGATACAGACAGAAACAGACACACACACACACACACACACACACACACACATACACACACACCTGGAGTGGGGAAGATAATTACTATAATTACTACATTGAGCCACAATGTCAGTAGGTGAATGACCTTTATACATACATGCACATTTTAAGGCTGTCTTTGGTCTGATTTAAGATGTAAAAAATGCTGCACAATTACTGACTTTATGAAGTTGCTAATGTATTAGACAAACATAATTACTTTTTGTACTTGCATGACCTCTGAATTCTGTTTTTTCAGTCCCCTTTAAAATAGAACAAAATATGTATTCCAATTAAATTTATAAAAGCAAACTTCTGTAATTTCCAAGAAGCAAAATGAAAGATAAAAAATAAACATGACATGGGGTATATTGAAAATAAATTACAGTAGGTGGAGCCAAGATGGTGGAGTGAAAGAAGGGACTTGCTTGAGATCAACACCAAATCTCTTCAAATACCTCTAAAAGGTAACTCTGAATAAATTCTAGAGTGGCAGAACCTACAAAGAGACAGAGTGAAGCAGATTTCTAGCACAAGACAACATGGAAGGTCGACAGAAAAGGTCTGTTGCAATGGCCTGAGAGAGGACCATCCAGCATGCAGGGTGCAGCATCAGACCTGGCCTAAGCAAAGCCTGATTAGGCTTCAGGGGACTGAATCACCAGCAGCAGTGGTGAGTTCCAGTTTTCTCAGCCCACAGATGCCAGAACAACTTAGAAGGTCAGTGGAAGGAGTCTGTCAGAACCGTGGGAGAAAGAAGCACAGCCCATCTCAGGGTGTGCTAATATATCACCTCCACCAGCAAACCAGGAACAGGCCTTTGGAGTGACTGAATTCATAGCAGTAGCAGTGGCAGCAGCAACAGTGCTGCTCCTAGAGCTATTAGCCCACAGACTGAATGTTTGAAAGTCACCTATTTACAATTCCGGAAGCCAAGATGGTGGAGTAAACAGTAAGAAGCTCTCATCCTCCCTTATTGACCTTGAAAAGCCCAGAGAATATTGCCCCAGGAAAAAATCTGAAATAATAGAGTCAGTACAAAGACTAGATACAGCAGTTTTTTAGCTCATGAGGCTAGGGGGATTAATAGGAAAAGTCCTTGCTGTGGCTACAGGGGACAAGCAAAGGAGGGGAGGCATCCTAGCAAGGCAGCAGCAAGCCCCACCTCAGCAAATCAGTAACCAGGCCCTTAGACACCAGCACAAGCAGCCTGGGACAGTGCGCTCTGTGCCCCAGAAGCAGAGATCAACTTTAAAAGCCAGAAAAAAAGCAAACAACATGAGCAAGAAGCAACATAGAAAAACAGTGACCATAGAAAAGTATCTTGGTGACAGGGAAGATCAAAACACAAATTTAGGAGAGGATAACATTCTCAGTATACTCACATCTGAAACCTCAGAGGGGAATATAAACTGGTCTCAAGCCCCAAAAGCCTTCTTGGAAGAGATTAAGAAGGATTTTAAAAGTCAAATAAGGAGATAGAAGAAAAACTTAGCAATTCATTTAAAAATACAGTTGACAAAACGGGGGGAGAAGTACACTGAAGAAAACAACTCCTTAAAAAGTAAAATAGGCCAAATGGAAAAGGAGATATGAAAGCTACCTGAAAAACACAATTCATTAAAAATTAGAATTGGGCAATTGGAAGCTAATGACTCTCTGAGAAATCAAGAATCAATCAAAACAATGAAAAAAATAGAAGGAAATATAAAATTCCTCATTGGAAAAACAGCTACCCTGGAAAATAGATCCAGGAGAGATAACTTAAGAATTATTGTTCTACCTGAAAACCATGATAAAAAAAAAGCCTCAACAGCATCTTTCAGGAGATCAAGGAAAACTGCCCTGAGGCCCTAGAACCAGAGGGTAAAATAGTTATTGAAAGAATCCATCCATCACCTCCTGAAAGTGATCCCAAATTGAAAACACCAAGAATATTGTAGACAAATTCCAGAATTATCAAGTCAAGGAGAAAATCCTGCAAGCAGCCAGAAAGAAACAATCCAAGTATCATGGAACCACAATGAGTATTATGCAGGACATTGCAGCTTTTACATCAAATGATAGGAGGGCTTGGAATAAGATATTCCTTATATAAGACAAAGGAGCCTGAATTATGAACAAGGATCAAATACACAACAAAATTGAGTATAACCTTTCAGAGGAAGAGATGGATATTCAATGGAATAGGGGACTTCCAGACTTTCATGATGAAAAGACCAGAGCTCAACATAAAATTTGATCTTTAAATAGAAGACTCAAGAGAGGCATAAAAAGGCAAACAAGACAGGGGGAAAACATATTATTCAATAAGGGTAAATTGCTTACATTCTTATATGAGAAGATGATACTTATAAAGCTTAAGAACTATATCTTTATTACAAAATTTAGAAGGAATACATATAGACAGAATGGGTGGGTTTAAGTTGACTTTGATGTGATGATAAAAACATGATAAAGTGGAGAAAAAAATTGTAATAAGAGAAGAGGAAAGAGGGAGCAGAAGAATGTAAATTACATCACATGAAGAGACATAAAGACATATCACAGTACAGGAAAAGAAGGGAGGGAGATGAGCATTGTTTAAACTTTACTCTCATTGGATTTGGCTCAGGGAGAGAATAACATACTGAGTTAGGCATAGACATCTAACTTGACATACAGATAGTAGGAGGTGAAAGAGGATAGAAAAGAGGAAGGGAAGATAGAAGAAAGGGAAGAAGTAGTAAGGGGAATGGTAAAGAAAAGGGAGGGGACTGATAGAAGGAAGGGCAGATTGAGGGAGACAGTGATCAAAAGCAAAACTCTAGTGAGGAGGGAGAGGGAGAAAAGGAGGATGAAAAGCACAAACAGAGGAGGAGGGAATATGATGCAGAAAAAGACATAGATAGTAACCATACCTGTGAATGTAAATGGGACAAACTCTCCCATAAAATGGAAACAGCAGAAAAATCTTAATCCTACAATATGCTGTTTGCAAGAAACACATTTGAAACAGAGGGACACACACAGGGTAAAGGTAAAAGGCTGGAGTAGAATATATTAGGTTTCAGCTGAAGTAAAAAAAAAAAGTAAGGGTAGCAATCCTGATCTTAAACAAAGCAAAAGCAAAAATAGATCATGTTAAAAGAGGTAAGGAAGGAAACTACATCCTGCTAAAAGGCACCAAGGACAATGAAGTAATATCATTACTAAACATATATGCACCAAGTGGTATAGCATCCACATAGTTAGAGGAGAAGTTCAGGGAATTACAGGATGAAATAGACAGCAAAACCATACTATTGGGGGACTTCAACCTCACCCTCTTTGAACTAGATAAATTTAATCACAAAATAAACAAGAAAGAACTTAAGGAGGTGAATAGAATTTAGAAAAGTTAGAAAAGTTTAGCTATAGAGAAAATTGAATGGGGATAGAAAGTAATATACTTTTTCCCAGTGATACGTGACACTTACACAAAAATTGACCACGTACTAGCTCATAAAAACCTCACAATCCAATGCAGAAAAACAGAAATATTAAATGCATCTTTTTCAGATCATGATACAATAAAATTATATGTAACAAAGGGCCATGGAAAGATAGACTAAACATTTATTTGGAAACTAAATAATCCAAACTTAAAGAATGGTGGGTCAAAAAACAAATCACAGAAACAATCAATAACTTCATCCAAGAGAAGGACAATAATGAGACAATATATGAAAACTCATGGGATGCAGCGAAAGCAGATCTTAGGGGAAGTTCTATATCTCTAAATGCTTACATGAATAAAATAGAGAAAGAGGAGATCAATGAATTGGTCAGGAAACTAAAAAACAAAAAACTAGGAAAAGAAAAAATGAAAATTAAATACCAAATTAGAAATTCTGAAAACCAAAGGATAGATTAATAAAATTGAAAGTAAGAAAACTATTGAACTAATAAATAAAATAAAGGACTGGTTTTATGACAAAACCAATAAAATAGATAAATATTTGGTTAACTTAATTTCAAAAAAGAAAGAAGAAAATCAAATTACTGGTATCAAAAATGAAAAGGGTAAATTCACCACCAATGAAGAGGAAATTAAAACAATAATTAGTAATTATTTTGCCCAACTGTATGCCAATCAATTTGACAATCTTAGTGAAATGGATGAATATTTACAAAAATGAAAATTGCTCAGGTTAACAGAAGAGGAAGTAAAATAGTTAAATAATCCCATTTCAGAATCAAGAAAGTGAACAAGACATTAGTAAACTCCCTAGGAAAAAAATCTCCAGGGCCAGATGGATTTACAAGAGAATTCTATCAGTTAAAGAACAATCAATTTCAATATTATATAGACTATTTGGGAAAATAGGTGAAGAATCAGTCTTGCCAAATTCTTTTTATGATACAAATACGGTGTTGACACCTAAACCAGAAACAGTCAAAACAGAGAAAGAAAATTATAGACCAATTTCTCTAATGAATATAGATGCACAAATTTTAAATAAAATATTAGCAAAAAGACTGCAACTTATCATAAGAATAATACACTATGACTAGGTAGTATTTATGTCAGGAATGCAGGGCTGGTTCAATATTAGGAAAACTATCAGCATAATTGATCACATTAAGAACAAAAGTAACAGAAACCACATGATAATCTCAATAGATGAAGATCAAGTTTTTGACAAAATATAACACCCATTCCTATTAAAAACACTAGAGATCATAGGAATAAATGGAGTCTTCCTTGAAATGATAAGTAGCATCTACCTAAAACCTTCAGCAAGCATTATATGTAATGGGGACAAGCTAGAAGGATTTCCAATAAGATTTGGGGTGAAACAAGGATGTCCATTATCACTACTGTTGTTCAATATGGTACTAGAAATGTCAGCTTTGGCAATAAGAGAAGAAAACAAAATTGAAGGAATTAGAATAGGCAAAGAATAAACAAAGCTATAATTCTTTGCAGATATGATGCTATATTTAGAGAATCCTAGAGAATCAAGTAAAAAACTACTTAAAACAACAAACAATTTTAGCAAAGTTACAGGATACATTGGCATTTCTATATATTACCAACAAAGCCCAACAGCAAGAGATAGATAAATTCCATTTAAAGTTACTGTAGAAATTATAAAATATTTAGGAGTCTACCTGTCAAAACAAACCCAGGAACTACATGAACACAATTACAAAACATTTTTCACACAAATAAAGTCAGATCTAAATGATTGGAAAAACATCAGTTGCTCATGGGTAGGCAGAGCTCATATAATAAAAATGACAACTCTTCCTAATTTATTTATACAATGCTATACCAATCAAACTACCAAAAATTATTTTACAGAGTTAGAAAAAATAATAACAAAATTCATCTGGAAGAACAAAATGTCCAGAATATCAAGGGAACTAATGAAAAGAAATGCTAGGGAAGGTGGTCTAGCCATACCAGATCTTAAATTGTATTATAAAGCAGCAATCATCAAAACTATTTGGGTACTGGCTAAGAAACAGAGTGGTGGATCAATGGAATAGGTTAAGTATGAAAGATACAGTAGTCAATGACTACAGTAATCTATTGTTTGATAAACCCAAAGACTCCAGCTCATGGGATAAGAACTCATTATTTGACAAAAACTTCTGGGAAAACTGGAAAAGCATACAACAGAAACTAAGCATAGGCAAAATCTTACACCATATAGCAAAGTAAAGACAAAATAGGTGCACAATTTAGATATAAAGGTTGATAGTATAAGCAAACTGGGAGAGCAAGGAATAGTTTAATCTGTTAGATTTATGGAGAACAGAAGACTTTATGACCAAACAAGAGATAGAGTACATTATGAAATGCAAAATGGATAATTTTGATTACATTAAATTGAAAAGTTGTAGCACAAACAAAGCCAATGCAACCAAGATTAGGAGGGAAGCAGAAAACTGGGAAAGAATTTTTTCAATCAGTATCTCTGATAAGAGCCTCATTTCTAACATATGTAGAGAACTACGTCAAATCTCTAAGAATACAAGTCATTCTCAGATTGACAGATGATCAAAGGATATGAACAGGAAGTTTTCAGATCAAGAAATTAAAGCTACCTATAGTCACATGAAAAAAATTCTCTAAATCACTATTGATTAGAGAAATGCAAATCAAAAGCACTCTGAGGTACCACATCACACCTATCAGATTTCCTAACATGAAAAAAACAGGAAAATGATAAATGTTGGAGAAGATATGGGAAAATTGAAACATTAATGCATTGTTGGTAGAGTTGTGAACAGATCTAACCATTTTGGAAAGCAATTTGGAACTATGCCCAAAAGGCTATAATAAATGTGCATACCCTTTGATCCAGCAATAGCACTTCTAGGGCTTTTTCCCAAATGATCATAAAACTGGGAAAAGGACCCACATGTACAAAAATATTTATAGCAGCTCTTTTCGTGGTGGCAAAGAATTGGAAATTGAACTGATGCCCATCAATGGAGCAATGACTAAAAAAGTTGTGGTATATGAATGTAATGGAATACTATTGTTCTATAAGAAATGATGAGCAAGCAGACTTCAGAAAAACCAGGAAAGGCATGTATGGTCTGATGCTGAATGAATTGAGTTGAACCAGGATAATGTTGTACACAGTAACAGCCATATCATGTGATGACTAACTTTGATAGACTTAGCTCTTCTCAGCAATGCAAGAATCTTAAACATCTCCAAAAGCCTCATGATGGAAAATGCTATCTACATCCAGAGAAAGAGCTATGGAGTTTGAATGCAGATGGAAGCATACTATTTGCTCTTTTATTTCTCTTCTGTTTTATTTCATTTCTTTTTCTTGTAGTTTGTCCTATTGGTTCTAACTCTTCTTTACAACATGTCTAATGTGAAAATATGTTTAATAGGAGTGTTTATGTAGAGCTTATATCAGATTGCATACTGTCTTGGAGGCAGATAGGGAGGGGCAGAAAATTTAAAACTCAAAAGCTTATGGTAGTGAATGTTGAAAACAAAAAATAAATTAATAAACTTTAAAAAAAGAATTACAGTAGGGGATAAATATATTTGCTAGTCTCTTAGGGTGTTGAGCTATGTGACTAAAATTTATTTACAAAAATTTTACCCCTGAAAAAAATCCAGAAGAGATAATTTAAAAATTATTGAACTACAATCAAATGGCACAGTCAAAAAAAGCTTAAACATCACATTTCAAGAAATTATCAAGGAAAACTGCCTTGATATTTTAGAACCAGAGGATAAAATAGAAATTGAAAGAATCCACCAATCACCTTCTGAAGAAGATCTCAAAAAGGAAACACCCAGGAGCATTATAGCCAAATTCTAGAGCTCCCTTGTCAAGGAGAAAATATTGCAAACAGCCAGAGAGAAACAATTCAAGTATTGTGAAGCCACAGTCAAGATAACACAGGATTATCTTACCACACAGGAAAGTAGGGGAGGGAAGGGATAAGGGGTACTGATGGAAGGGAGGACAGATTGGGGGAGGGAGTAATCAGGATCAACCACTTTTGAGGAGGGACAGAGTCAAAGGAGAGAATAGAATAGATGGGGGGATGGGATAGATTAGAGGAAAATTTAGTTAGTCTTTCACAACATGACTATCACGGAAGTGTTTTGCATGACCTCACTTGTATAGTCTTTATTGATTTCTTGCTTTCTCAACGAGGGTGGGTGGGGTGGGAGGAAAGGAGAAATTTTGGAACTCAAAGTTTTTGGGGTTTTTTTTTAGGCAGTTGGGGTTAAGTGATTTGCCCAGGGTCACACAGCTAGTAAATGTAAAGTGTTTGGTCTGAGGCCAGATTTGAACTCAGGTTCTCCTGACTTCAGGGCCAGCACTCTATCCACTGTGCCACCCAGCTGCCCCTTGGAACTCAGTTTTGAAAAATGAATGTTGAAACTTGTTTTTTGCATGTGACTGGGAAATAAGATACACAGGCAATAGGAGATAGAAATTTATCTTACCCTACAGGAAAATAGAAGGTGAAGGTGATTAGAAAATGGGAGGTGATTGAAAGGAGGGCAGTTCTGGGGAAGGGGTAATCAGAATACAGACCACTATGGGGTGGGGGTAGGGGAGTGATGGGGAGAGAGCTTGGAACTCAAAATCCTGTGGAAGTGAATGTTGAAAGCAAAACATAATTTAAATATTATACAAAAAATTCTGCAGATAAAAATCCCACAAGATTTGGCAGCTTCTACATTAAAGGATCATTTGGACTATGATATTATGGAGGGCAAAAGAGCTAGTATTATAACCAAGAATCACCTACCTATCAAAATTTAGTATAATCATTCAGAGGAGAAATGGATATTTAATGAAATGGAAGACTTTCAAGCTTTCCTGATGAAAAGACCAGAGCTGAATAGAAAATTTGACTTTCAAATCCAAGACTCAGGAGAAGCATAAAAAGATAAACAAGAAAGGGACATCAAAAGGACTTAATAAGATTAAATTGCTTACATTCCTATGTGGAAAGATGATACTTGAAACTCCTAAGAACTTTCTCTTTATTAGGGGAGCTAGAAGGAGTATGTATAGACAGAAGACAAAAACAAGAGTTGAATATTATGGGATATCTTTAAAAGTAAAATTAAGGGGTGAGAAAGAAGAATGCACTGAGAAAAAGGGAAAGGTAGAAATTGAGTGCTGTAAATTATTTGGCATGAAAGAGGCAATAAAGAGCTTCTAAAGTGGAGGGGAAAATGGGGAAGGGAGGAGGGGAGTTCATGAACTTTACTCTCCTTAGAATTGGCTCAAAGAAGGAATAACATACACATTCAATTGTTTTTAGAAATCTTTTTTATCTTACAGGAAAGTAGGAGGGGAAAGGAATAAGAAAGGGAAGGTGCTGAGAGAAGGGAGGGTGTATTGGGGGAGGTGGTAGTCAGAAACAAAACATTTTTGAAGAAGGATGGGGTGAAAAGAGAAAGAAAATAGAATAAATGGGTTGAGGAATAAGATTGAAGGTAATACGGTTAAGAATCATAACTGAAAAAATTATGAAGCAAATTTCTCTGATAAAGACCTCATTTCTTAAATATATACAGAAATGAATCAAATTTATAAAAATAATAGCCATTCCCCAAGTGATAAATAATCAAAAGATGTGAAAAGTCAGTGTTCAGATGAAGTAACTAAATCTACCTAATGCCACATGAAAAAAAATCTAAATCACTATTGATTAGAGAAATGCAAATTAAAATAATTCTGAAGTACTACCCCATATCTATTAGATTGGCTAATAGGATAGAAAAAGAAAATGACAAATGTTGGAGATAATATAGGAAAATTGAGACACTAATGTGCTGTTGGTTGAGTGGTGAACTGATTCAAACATTATGTAGAGCAATTTGGAACTATGCCAAAAAGTCTATAAAACCATATATATCCTTTAACATAACAATACCACTACCAGATCTGTATCCCAAAAGAAACAAACAAACAAAAAAAGTTAAAAATATATACAAATACATTTATAGCAGCTCTTTTCTGGTGGCAAAGATTTAGAATTTGAAGGGATGCCTATCAATTGGAGGATGGCTGAACAAGTTGTGGCACATAATTGTGATAAAATACTATTGTGCTATAAGAAATGATGGGCAAGACGCTCTCAAGAAAAACCTGAAAAGATTTATGTGATCTGATACAAAGTGAAATGAGTAGAACAAGAAGAACAAATAGAACCCTTTAGATTGTCACAGGTTAGGTCTCAGCTTTAATCAGCCTTTATGTTCTTCATCATTAATCTGGCTCATTGCAACAGGCTGGTTCCCTCCCTTCTGCTTACAATTGTTTCATGACTGCAAAGGAGATTCAGAAGATTTTGACAGCACAAAGATGTCTACTCTTTTTCTTTACCTTATACAATAAAGGATTCTAATTAAGGTTCCCTATGATCTAGCAGGAATGACTATGTTAAAAAGGACATGTTCCTTCCTTCTTCTATGATCAGAAAGATGGCATAAATGTCCATGTGGCATAAATATCACTAAGAAAATTATGACAGAAATGTGTCCATTGACTTTTGATTATGTGTCACACTGTGAGTGAACAAATCGTAATTACTTTTTTCTGTGTCACTAAGTATTTGCAGTAACTAGTCAATACGCTGTCACAATTTTTGGTACCCCAAATGGGACTGCACCAGGTGGGACATAATTTGAGTTGCTTAATTCAGCAATCTTCTAGCTTACTCTAGGTAAATTTACTTTGGGAGGCTTCTAGATGGGGAAATTAACTAGCCAGAGAAGTTATCGTCTCATTGTTTATTTGTTTTGTTTTCAGAGTACAACATATTCCATTTCATTTATTTTATTCCAAATTTTAATAACCCTTCTGTATCCTCAGGTAAGGAATACTAGGAATTCATCAGTATAATTCTTTTTAAATTTTTTATTTATTTTATTTTTAATTTATGGAATAAAACAAACATTTCCATAAATTAGCATAATAAAAATGATTGCACGTGAAACTGCAAATCTATTATGTGTCACTTGCTATTTCTTTTAAATATGTAATAAGGTTATCCTGTAAATTTCTTTTTTCCCCTTTTTACTCCCCTTTCCCACCCTAGAGATGGCTACCATTAGACACAAATATGCATATATGTAAAATAATTCTACACATAATTCTATTTATTATTTTTTTCTCTGAATGCAGATAGCATCTTCCTTCACATGTTCTTTGTAGTTAATTTGGATATTTATAAGAGTCAAAATGGCTTAGTCTCTAAAAGTTCTTCTTAAAACAATATTGCTGCTATTATATGCAATGTTCTCCTGGTTTTGCTCATTTAACTTTTCATTATTTCATGCAAGTCTGTCCATGTTTTCTAACATCATCTAACTTATCATTTCTTGTACCACAGTAATATTCTATTACTATTATATAGCTGGTTGCTAAAACCATTTTGGCTATGTGTGAGTAATCCTCTCAGTGGAACAGAAAGTAGGGTCTCTTTGATCTGTAACAATTGGCCCAGTGAGTGCTGGAGAAGGCTGATAGGTATCAAATCCATCATTCCCTAGCTATTGTTTACTATTCTGCAGAAGTTGGACTACCAGCCCAAAAAGACCAATGGTAAATTGGCCAAGAGTATTTAGCCCCTATAGAAAGAGCTTGTGGCTTTTAAGGACAATACACTGGAAGTGGAAGGGCAACTAACAGAGCTGGTAACTATCAGCAAAAATGAAGGTAGATCTTTTGAAAGGATTGGGAACTGATAGTCCATAACCAGAAATCTGTGTATTTTTGGGAAAATATATATAGTCTCTGTCTCAGAGGTTGCACTATATTGTGCTGAAATCAGAGCCATTGAACAGGAGATAGATATTAACAGTGAGGAATAAACTTCTTGTTCCTACTTACACGATTACAACACCCCAGAATGTGAGTTCCTTCATTGGGTGAGCAGAAGATGGGTTGACTTATACCATAAAGAAACTTTCCAGGTAATAAGAGAAGTTCAAACAGGAACTTGCTGAATTACTTAAACAATGACTCCTGAGGGCATAGTCTAATGGATCCAATGCTGAGACTTTGAAGCAAAATTTAGTAGACTTGGGGAAACATAGTAAACTAAATTAACTATAAGCAGCAGAGACTCCCTTTTGTCCCCTTTAATGTGAATAAAATGAGAAGTTTCTAATGCCTGATCCCATAAAGATGAAATCCTATTTCAGCAAGCTCACAGCTCACAGGTTTTCACTAATTCTTTTGAACATTAGAATGATAAGTGACATTATGTCCTTGTTTAATACAGAGAGATAACAGTACTAGTTTTATTTCCAGAAAATGCAGGTTCCAACACATGATCTTTTTTTGAGTAGAAAATGAAAGGTATTTTATAATGAGCTATTAAGAATAAGAATTATGTGTAATTTTTCTGTCAAAGTTAAGTCATATTCAGATCACTGGGGATGGTTTACTTAGTAAATATCTTGAAGTTAAAATTATATTGGGTTTTGAAAAATTAATTGGGAAAATTATTATTCACAGCATGACTGATTTGTGCACTGAATGGTAAATGATTTTGGCTGCCTTTGTAGCTATATTTGCAACTAGATCATCTCTGAATGTAACCCCTTTAGCATGCCTAACTTGATATGTGAATGTAATGTATTTTTTCCACTAAAGATATTAAATAAATGCATTTGACTGGATTAATGTTATTTGACAATAAATAACTTTTCTGTTGATGTTTTAAATCCATGATATTATTTTTATATTAGCATTATTTTTATAATGCTAATTGAGAAAACAATTTTGGTTGGTTTTTTTTTTAGGATTTCTTTTTTTTTATTTAAATTTATTTATTTTTAGTTTTCAACATTCACTTCCACAAGTTTTTCAGTTCCAAATTTTCACCCCATCTCACCCCTCCCTCCACCCCAAGATGGCATGTATTCTGAATATCCCTTCCCCTAGTCTGTCCTCTCTTCTATCTCTCCCCCCTTCTCTTATCCCCTTCCCCTTCTATTTTCCTGTAGGGCAGGATAGACTTCTATATCCCATCTCCTGTATTTCTTCTTTCCCAGTAGCATGTGAAAACATTTTTTTAAACATATGTTTTTAAAACTTTAGGTTTCAAATTTTCTCTGTTCCTCCCTCCCCATCCACCCTCATTCAAAAAGGCAAACAATTCAATATAGGTTATACATATGTAGTTATGTAAAACACTTCCTAGTAGGCATGTTGTGAAAAATGTTTCCCTTAATCCTAGCCTGCCCTCCTATTTTTTCTATTCTTTCTTTTGACCCTGTCCCTCCTCAGAAGTATTTCCTTCTGATTACCCCCTTTCCCAATCTGCCCTCCCCTCTATCATCCCCCTGCTCTCTTGTCTCCTTCTCCCCCTATTTTCCTGTAGGGAAACACAGATTTCCATACCCAATTGAATGTGTATGTCATTCCCTCCTTAAGCCAAATCCTATGCGAGTAAGATTCATTCATTCCCTCTCAGCTTCCCCTGCTTCCCCTCCACTGCAAGAAACTTCTCTTTTTTTTGTGAGATAATTTACCCTGTTATACCTCTCCTTTTCTTCTTTCCTGAGTATCATCCTCTCTCATCCCTTAATTTTATTCTCCAGATATGACCCTTTAATCTTCAACTCATCCTGTGCCCTCTATCTATTTATCTATACATACATATAAATTTTCCTTCAACTACTCTAATACTGACAAAAGTCTCATGAGTTATAAATATCATCTTTCCATGCAGGAATGTAAACAGTTCAATCTTAATAAGTCTCTTATGATTTCTCTTTCCTGTTTACCTCTTCATGTTCCACTTGAGTCCTGTATTTAAAAGTTAAATTTTTTTATTCAGCTCTGGTCTTTTCATCAGGAATGCTTGAAAGTCCTCTATTTCACTGAATGACCATTTTTCCCCCTAAAGGATTATACTCAGTTTTGCTGGGGTAGGTGATTCTTGGTTGTAATCCTATCTCCTTTGCCCTCCAGAATATTATATTCCATGCCCTTCAGTCCTTTAATATAGAAGCTGCTAAATCTTGTGTTATCCTGATTGTGTTTCCACAGTACTTGAATTGTTTCTTTCTGGCAGCTTGTAATATTTTCTCCTTGACCTGGGAACTCTGGAATTTGGCTACAACATTCCTAGGAGTTTTCCTTTGGGGATCTCTTTCAGGAGGAGATCTGTGGAGTCTTTCAATTTCTATTATGCCTTCTGATTCTAAAATATCAGGGCAGTTTTCCTGGATAATTTCTTGAAAGATGATGTCTAGGCTCTTTTTTTGATCATGGCTTTCAGATAGTCCAATACTTTTTAAATTCTCTCTCCTGGATCTATTTTCCTAGTCAGTTGTTTTTCCAATGAGATATTTCACATTGTTTTCTAATTTTTCATTCTTTTGGATTTGTCTTACAATGTCCTGATTTCTCATAAAGTCACTAGCTTCCAATTGCTCTATTCTAATTTTTAAGGAAGTATTTTCTTCAGTAATCTTTTGGACTTCCTTTTCCATTTGGCCAATTTTCCTTTTTAGGGCATTTTTCTCCTCATTGCCTTTTTGGACCTCTTTTGTCATTTGGGTTAGGCTATTTTTAAAGGTGTTATTTTCTTCAGTATTTTTTGGGGTCTCCTTTAGCAAGCTGTTGCCTTGTTTTTCATGATTTTCTTGCATCATTCTCACTTCTCTTCCCAGTTTTTCCTCTACTTCCCTTACTTGCTTCTCAAAATCCCATTTGAGCTCTTCCAAGGTGTGAGACTGATTCATATTTTTCTTGGAGGCTTTGGATGTAGGAGCTTTGACTTTGTTTTCTTCTGGTTGTATATTTTGATCTTCCTTTTCACCAAAATAAGATAATATAGTCTGACTCTTTTTGTGCTGCTAACTCATGATCCCAGACAATTACTTGAGTTTTAAACTCTTTGTTAAGGTAAGAGTCTGCTTGCAATGTAGAGAGTGGACTGTCCCAAGCTTCAGGGGTTTGTATAGCTGTTTTCAGAGATACTTGTAGGGACCTGTAAATTTTCAGTTCTTCCAAGGTGGTATGATAAGGGGCGAGGTGTTTACCCCTTTCCTGGCCTGTGACCACAAGTACTCCTTTCTATCCTGTAACTGTGATGAGGGTGTAGAGAGGTCTACAGCCACTACAAGCTCCACCACGCCAGTGCTCCTCCTCACCCCAGCACTGCTGCCCAGAACTGTGACCCAGATCCAAGCATGGGCAAAGCAAGAGATTCCTGCCTCAGCACTGGCAAAGAGATCCCTGCAGTCCCTCTCTGATCAGCCACTGGATTCCCCCTCAGTCTGTGGGCCTGAAGCTCGGGAAGCAGCTGCCCCCCTCCAGGGCTACACTCTTGGGGAATGGAGCTGAAACCCTGCCTTCCTCTCTGACCACCGACAGAAACAGACTTTTCCCACTGACCTTTTAAGTTGTCTTTGGCATTCATGGATTGAGGAGTCTGGAAACCACCACAGCTGCCCACGATTTAGTCCTCTAAGGCCTGCGCACCCACGCCGTGCTGCACTGTGCTCCCACCCCAGTACAATACACCTTTCTGATCAATCATCCAGGTTGTTTCGGGCTGGAAATTTGTTTCACTCTGTCTTTTTGTGGGTTCTGCTGCTTCAGAATTTGTTTATAGCCATTTTTATGAATATTTGGAGCGGTTTGGGGGAGAGCTCAAGCAAGTCACTGCTTTCACTCCACCATCTTGGCTGTGCCCCGAGACAGGAATTTTGAAGCACTTAACACAACACTTGGCACATCACAAGCACTGTGTTTATTATTATTATTATATTATTATTATTATTGTTGTTATTATTGTTATTATTATTATTATTATTATTATTACATTGTGATTTGGAGAAATGATTATACAAGAAATTAGGTCAATTTGACAGATACCTAGATTGTAATGTACTTATATTATTAAGAAGATGATTTATCTTTTGATTGGAATGCTGTGAATGTATAACTTTGAAATATCTACTATTCAAAGAAAAATGTCATAAGATGCTCAATGATACTGCCATCTAGAAAATAACTACCAAAATATGTAGATGGCTGGGAAAATTGAAAAGATGAATATTTCCTTTGTGATCAGGAATATTTTCTACCTTATATTTAAGGATGTAGAAAATCACTGGCTCTGGAAATAATGTCAAATTTTACTGCATGGTTAGCTATCGCTGTCATTTACATGAAATCATAGTTTTGTTCTGATATCCATGATATCATATCCATGATAGCTCAGTCTTTGCTGTTGAACTTAGACCTGAGGAAATAGAGTTGAAATAGGGTTACATCCATGTCCTTCCTCTTCCTTTCATAGCAATTTTTCATAACCGTGGCAGAACTGCAAATGTTTTATAATTAACTTTATTATAATCATCAAGTATATCTGAGCTACTGTAGTGGAATGCAAGCAAAAAGCATCCTATTTTGAATTTGTGACCATTACATTTTTGTGTTCCTAACCTTGTGACTAGGACTAATCATTTCAAAGACTTGCCACTTCCTTGCTTATTGATTTAACACATATATTCATGTATAAAATTTCATCCTTACAGTATCATATTTTTCTGAATGATAGGAAAATAATGTATTCTCAGAACAGGAATATGAGAAAGATATAAAAACTTAATTTTCAATTGAATTAGGCTTTGTATACCCCTAGTATTGGAATACTCTTCATATAAGGAACTGGTATATGTAGGAATATTATATTAATCATTTTCTTTATCAGTATAACTCTAGGATATATGGATCTTGATGACTCAAGATTAAAGCTAAGATAAAGTTCCAGATCTAAGATAGATCTTGTTATTTTCTGTATTCACAAAACCAAAGAAACTCCCTCCTTGAATTAGATTTTGAAATGAATGAGTGAGTTTTAATTCAGTACTAAAATCCTACCCATTTCTGGACCCAAGATCAGATCAAGGTCCAAATACTTGTCCATGGAAAAACCTACTTAGGCTTTCTTTGACATCAACTTTTCAATGACTAAGTGAATAGTTTACTGAACAGACAATCAGGAGAATAATATTAATTTGTGTTCCAATTGCTTTTAAATTGGACCCCAGATGGCTTTGTAAACCTCATTTTTGTTAAAGCTAGGAAATTTAAGAAAGAATATTTTCTCTAGGTTAAAACTCTTTCCAGACTTTTTCCTTAAGTGGGTGGAAGAAAAGCTAAGATCTTTCTTAGAGAAATAGAATAAGGGTAATAGTCAAATTTTATTCTTGTCTACATAAGTTCATTATCTCAGAGTGCATGGCTACCATGATCCATGTAGGGGCAATATCTTTTTTTGCATTTAAGGTTAAAAGATATTCCAGGGGGGGAAATCTTTTCAGTCTTGAGAGGAATGGTTTAGGAACTGAGTTCTTGACTCAATTGTTTAACATTCAGAAATGTTAACCCTAATTGTATTTTACCCAAACAATTACTAGCTGTGTGACTATGGGTGTGTCACTTAATCTCTGCTTATTTCCATTTCCTCTATTATAAAATGGGGATAATAATAGCATCTATCTTCCAGAGTTGTTACAAAGAGCAAATGAAATAATATTTGCAAAGTGCTTACTTAGCACAGTGCTTAGAACATAGTAAGCACTACATATACCTTATAACAATAACAACAATCATAATAAATATTAATATTGTTACTGTAGTATTGTTGCCACTGTTCAAGACCCAAATGCAATACATTCTGGGGTACAGAGTCATTTCCAAAAGTATGGATATAAATCTCTGCCAGTTTGGACATCTCTTTCTCTGTGCTAGAACGTTTAGATAACAGATTAATATAAAAGTGAGTAAAGTTTTAAAAGTTTGCCTCAGCTACTGAGGACAATTATTAGATTTGTGTCCACGTCCCAATTCACCAAGGAAGAGTAACTCTCATGGTTTTACCGAATTTAAATAGATAGGGTTATAACTGATATTCCAGAACACTGGAATGTAACTACTTATTATCACACTTCTTTTATCTTCACTAATGGATTTCATTTGCACAAAGTCTTCATTGGAGATCAGAAATAGTAAGGGAACAGAACATGCCAGTTCTGGCTTGGGGCTGATCAAAATTACACAAACTGGTTGCTACACCAGAAGGATGGGGGCTGGCTTATGAATGGGAATCTGGATAAAAGAATATATTTGAAGGACTCAAGATACTTATAATTGTATTAGTAGCCTTAAAACTTCTGCTGGGTAAATTTATATAGTCAGAAACGACATATTTTAATTTAATAATGGAGGTAACAGGGAATAAGCTTGAAAGAGGCAGAGCAAAATATTGAACCTCCTTCAGGTCCACTTGAATATTCATATTGCTTACACATACAAATGCCTGAATATATGGACTTCAGATGTTATAGCAATTATCTGTAAGGTCTCAAATAGAATCTAGGCTTTAACATGTAGAATTGTTTTAATTAGTTGTCAAGAAACTTTTCATTTTTTTTCTGTTTGAAGTCTTTTTCTTATAATATCAGGAGATGAAAGGACTTATTTTACAAAGTGAGGTCCTTTCAGATCCTTTAAAGTTCTTCTTTTAGCTTATAGACAGCATTATTCATGTAATGTACAGTGTTCAAGCAAAGACAGAAGGAACAAATGGTATGTGAAAACTGAAGTTCTCCAAAATTTTTGATGAATTGCAAGTTGACTTATTTGACATTCCTATATGCCCTGCTTTTTATAAGGTTATCTCCATAAGATTCATACTCTAGAAGACCAATACAATTAGGTATTTGAAAGATTTACTAAGTTATACTGTCTTATCACTAACACATTTAAGCAGTATTATGCAGGAAACCTCCACAAATGGCTTGAAATCTGGGAAAAAACACTTCTGCTAATCCATCCTAAAAAAAGTCCCAATCCAGGTACTGTTAACAACTGATACCCCAGCTAATGATACCAAGATATTGATGTACAAATGCATGTCTTTGGCTTAAAGCAGATCAGGATGGACAATTCATAGACAACAATCAAAGATAAACTCTTTTTGTTGTTGTTTTTTCTCATTAATTTATTTATTTTTAGTTTCCATTTTACGTTCTGCTTCTAGACTATCAGGGCAGTATTTATTGATAATTTCTTGAAAGATGATGTCTAGGCTCTTTTTTTGATCATGGCTTTCAGATAGTCCAATAATTTTAAAATTATCTATTCAGGATCTATTTTCCAGGTCAGTTGTTTTTCCAATGAGATACTTAACATTGTTTTCTATTTTTTCGTTCTTTTGGTTTTGTTTTACAATGTCTTGATTTCTCATAAAGTCACTAGATTCCAATTGCTACATTCTAATTTTTAAAGAAGTATTTGCATCAGTGAACTTTTGCACTTCCTTTTCCATTTGGCCAATTCTGCTTTTTAAAAATTTTTTTTATTAATTTATTTTGATTGGATCAACAATCACTTCCATATGCTTTTGAGTTGAAAATTTTTCTCCCATTCCTCCCCCCCACCCTCCCCAAGATGGCACACAATCTGATATAGGCTTTACATTTACATACCCATTAAACATATTTTCACATTAGTGAAGTTGTAAGTAAAAATTAAAACCAACAGGAGGAACCATCAGAAAGATGAAATAAAACTCAACAGAAGGTAAAAATAAGTGATAGCAATTCGACTTCCATAGTTCTTTCTTTGGATGTGGACAGCATTTTCTATCCTGAGGCCTCTGGAGATGTCTTAGATCCTCGTAATGCTGAGAAGGGTTCAGTTTAACAATCTTAGTCATTGCATAACATGGCTGTTATGGTATACAAAGTCCTCTTGGTTCTGCTCACTTCACTCAGCATCAGCCCATATAAGTCTTTCCAGGTTTTTCTGAAGTCAGCCTGATCATCATTTCTTATAGCACAATAGTATTCCATTACATTCATATACCACAACTTGCTCAGCCATTCCCCAATTGATGGGCATCCTCTCAATTTCCAATTCTTTGCCACCACAAAAAGAGCTGCTATGAATATTTTTGTACATGTGGGTCCTTTTCCCATTTGTTTGATCTCTTTGGGATATAGCCCTAGAAGTGCTATTGCTGGATCAAAGGGTATGCACATTTTTGTAGCCCTTTGGGCATAGTTCCAAATTGTTCTCCAAAATGGTTGGATCATTTCACAACTCCACCAACAATGTATTAGTGTTCCAATTTTCCCACATCTTCTCCAACATTTATCATTTTCCTGTTTTGTCATGTTGGCCAATCTGATAGGTGTGATGTGGTACCTCAGAGTTGTTTTGATTTGCATTTCTCTAATCAATAATGATTTAGAGCATTTTTTCATATGACTATAGATGGCTTTAATTTCTTCATCTGAGAACTGTCTGTTCATATCCTTTGACCATTTATCAATTGGGGAATGGCTTGTGTTCTTATAAATTTGTCTTAATTCTCTATATATTTTAGAAATGAGGCCTTTATCAGAGAGACTGGTTGTAAAAATTCTTTCCCAATTTTCTACCTTCCTTCTAATCTTAGTTGCATTGGCTTTGTTTGTGCAAAAACTTTTCAATTTAATGTAATCAAAATTATCCATTTTGCTTTTCATAATGTTCTCTATCTCCTGTTTGGTCATGAATTCTTCTGTTCTCCATAGATCTGATAGGTAAACTATTCCTTGTTCTCCCAGTTTACTTATGGTATCAGCCTTTATATCTAAGTCATGAACCCATTTTGACTTTATTTTGGTATATGGTGTGAGATTTGGGTCTATGCCTAGTTTCTGCCATACTCTTTTCCAGTTTTCCCAGCAGTTTTTTTCAAAGAGTGGGTTCTTATCCCAGAAGCTGGGGTCTTTGGGTTTATCAAATAATAGATTACTATAGTCATTGACTACTGTGTCTTGCATATTTAACCTATTCCACTGATCCACCTCCCTATTTCTTAGCCAGTACCAAGCAGTTTTGATGATTGCTGCTTTATAATACAATTTAAGATCTGGAATTGCTAGGCCACCTTCCCCTGCATTTCTTTTCATTAGTTCCTTTGATATTCTGGACCTTTTGTTTTTCCAAATGAATCTTGTTATTATTTTTTCTAACTCTATAAAATAATTTTTGGTAGTTTGATTGGTATGGCACTGAATAAGTAAATTAGCTTAGGTAGGATTGTCATTTTTATTATATTAGCTGGCCTACCCATGAGCAACTGATGTTTTTCCAATTATTTAGATCTGATTTTATTTGTGTGAAAAGTGTTTTGTAATTGTGTTCCTAGAGTTCCTGGGTTTGTTTCGGGAGGTAGACTCCTAAATATTTTATAATGTCTACAGTAAGTTTAAATGGGATTTCTCTTTCTATCTCTTGCTGTTGGGCTTTGTTGGTAATATATAGAAATGCTGATGATTTATGTGGGTTTATTTTATAGCCTGCAACTTTGCTAAAGTTGTTTATTATTTCAAGTAGTTTTTTACTTGATTCTCTAGGATTCTCTAAGTATATCATCATGTCATCTGCAAAGAGTGATAGCTTTGTTTCTTCTTTGCCTATTCTAATGCCTTCAATTTCTTTTTCTTCTCTTATTGCTAAAGCTAAGGTTTCCAGTACAATATTGAATAACAGTGGTGATAATGGACATCCTTGTTTCACCCCGATCTTATTGGAAATGCTTCTAGCCTGTCCCCATTACATATAATGCTTGCTGAAGGTTTTAGATAATGCTATTTATTATTTTAAGGAAGACTCCATTTATACCTATGCTTTCTAGTGTTTTTAATAGGAATGGGTGTTGTATTTTATCAAAAGCTTTTTCTGCATCTATTGAGATGATCATGTGGTTTCTGTTGGTTTTGTGTTGATATGCTCAATGATGCTGATAGTTTTCCTAATATTGAACCAACCCTGCATTCCTGGTATAAATCCTACCTGGTCATAGTGTATTATTCTTGTGATAAGTTGCTGCAATCTACTTGCTAGTATTTTGTTTAAAATTTTTGCATCTATATTCATTAGAGAAATTGGTCTATAATTTTCTTTCTCTATTTTGACTCTTCCTAGTTTAGGTATCAACACCATATTTGTATCATAAAAAGAATTTGGTAAGACTCCTTCTTCACCTATTTTCCCAAATATAGTCTATATAGTATTGGAATTAATTGTTCTTTAAATGTTTGATAGAATTGCATGTAAATCCTCTGGCCTGGAGATTTTTTCCTAGGGAGTTCATCAATGGCTTGTTCAATTTCTTTTTCTGAGATGGGGTTATTTAAGTATTTTACTTCCTCTTCGTTAATCTGGGCAATTTATATTTTTGTAAATATGTATCCATTTCACTAAGATTGTCAAATTTGTTGGCATATAGTTGGGCAAAATAATTCCTAATTATTGTTTTAATTTCCTCTTCCTTGGTGGTAGCTTCACCCTTTTAATTCTTGATACTAGTAATTTGGTTTTCTTCTTTCTTTTTTTAATTAAATTAACCAAAGGCTTATCTATTTTATTGGTTTTTTCATAAAACCAGCTCTTAGTTTTATTTATTAGTTCAATAGTTTTCTTAATTTCAATTTTTTAATTTTTCCTTTGGTTTTCAATATTTCTAATTTGGTGTTTAGTTGAGGATTTTTAATTTGTTCTTTTTCTAGTTTTTTTAGTTGTATGCCCAATTCATTAATCTCCTCTTTTTCTATTTTATTTATGTAAGCATTTAGAGATATAAAACTTCCCCTAAGAACTGCTTTCCTGCATCCCATAGGTTTTGGTATGTTGTCTCATTATTGTCATTCTCTTGAATGAAATTATTGATTGTTTCTATGATTTGTTGTTTGACCCAATCATTTTTTAGGATTAGATTATTTAGTTTCCAATTATTTTTTAGTCTATCTTTCCATGGCCCTTTATTACATATAATTTTTATTGCATGATCTGAAAAGGATGCATTTAATATTTCTGCCTTTCTGCATTGGATTGTGAGGTTTTTATGCCCTAGTACATGGTCAATTTTTGTGTATGTGCCATGTACTGCTGAGAAAAAAGTATATTCCTTTCTATCCCCATTCAGTTTTCTCCAGAGGTCTATCATACCTAACTTTTCTAATGTTCTATTCACCTCCTTAACTTCTTTCTTGTTTATTTTGTGGTTAGACTTATCTAGTGCGAGAGGGGAGGTTCAGGTCCCCCACTAGTATAGTTTTGCTGTCTATTTCTTCCTGTAACTCCCTGAACTTCTCCTGTAAGAATTTGGATGCTATACCATTTGGTGCATATATGTTTAGTAATGATATTACTTCATTGTCTATGGTGCCTTTTAGCAGGATGTAGTTTCCTTCCTTATCTCTTTTGATTAGATCTATTTTTGCTTTTGCTTTGTCTGAGATCAGGATTGCTACCCCTGCTTTTTTTACTTCAGCTGACGCATAATATATTCTGCTCCAGCCTTTTACCTGTATGTGTCACTCTTTTTCAAATGTGTTTCCTGTAAACAACATATTGTAGGATTATGGTTTTTAATCCATTCTGCAATCCATTTCTGTTTTATGGGAGAGTTCATCCCATTCACATTCACAGTTATGATTACTATCTGTGTCTTTTTCTCCATCCTTTCCCCCTTTATGCTTTTCTTTCTCCTTTTTCCTTTCCCCCTTCACTAGTGTTTTGCTTTTGACCACTGCCTCCTTCAGTCCCTTCCCCTTTTATTATCCCTTTCCCTTTTCTTCCCCTTTAGTCTTACTGCTTCTTCCCTCCCTTCTTTCCCCCCTCCCTTTTCTTTCCCCTTTTCCCTCCTACTGCCTATAGGGCAAGTTAGATTTCTATACCTAACTGATTATATTATGCCCTTCTTGAGCCAAATCTGATGAGAGTAAGGTTCAAACAATGCTCCCCCTTCTTTCCCTCTGCTGTAATAGGATTTTGTGTCTTTTCCTGTAATGTAATTTACCCTTGTCTGCCTCCTCCTTTCTCAGTACATTTTCTAAGATCAGATTGATCCACTTATTTGGATCCATTTAACCCACTTGATTAGATTTTTTTTTATCATTACATCAAAGTCAACTAATATCCACCCTCTTTATGTATACTCCTTTAACAAGGTGTAATAACAATACAGTTCTCAAGGGTTGCAAGTCTCATATTCCCTTGTAGGGGTTTAAACAGCCCCCCCCTTATTAACAACATATTGTATCCTTCTGTCCCATTTACCTTTTTAAGTCCTTCTTGAGTCCTGTACTTGAAGATCAAATTTTTTGTTGAGCTCTGGTCTTTTTATCAGGAAAGTTTGGAAGTCTCCTATTTCATTGAATATCCACCTCTCCTCTTGAAAAATGATGCTCATTTTTGCTGGGTAATTGATCCTTGGCTGCATTCCAAGCTCCTTTGCCCTGCAGAAAATCATGTTCCATGCCCTGAGGTCTTTTAATGTAGAAGCTGCAAGGTCCTGTGTAATCCTGACTGTGCTTCCATAATATTTAAATTGTTTCTTTCTGGCTGCTTGCCACACCTTCTCTTTCATCTGGTAATTTTGGAATTTTGCTACTATATTCCTTGACGTTGTCAATTTGAGATCTCTTTCAGGTGGTGATCGATGGATTCTTTCAATGGTTATTTTCCCTTCTGGTTCTAGGACTTCTGGGCAGTTTTCCTTTATGACTTCCTGAAAGATACTGTCCAGGCTCTTTTTTTCATCATGATTTTCAGGTAGTCCAATAATTTTTAAATTGTCTCTCCTGAGTCGATTTTCCAGGTAGGTTGTTTTACTGATGAGGTATTTTACACTTTCATCTATTTTTTCATTTTTTTTTTGTTTCTGTTTGACTGATTCTTGCTGTCTTATAGAGACATTAGCTTCCATTTGTCCAATTCTAGTTTTTAACAGATAGTTTTCTTCTGTTAGTTTTTGTACTTCCTTCTTCAACTGGCCAGTTGTGTTTTTTAGGGACTTGTTTCCTTCAGTGTACTCTTCTGTTAATTTTTGTCCTTCCTTCTTCAATTGGCCAATTGTGTTTTTTAGGGACTTGTTTTCTTTTTTTTCCTTTTTTTGGTTTTTTTGTTTGTTTGTTTGTTTTGGTTGGGCAATGGGGATTAAGTGACTTGCCCAGCGTCACATAGCTAGCAAGTGTTATGTGTCTGAGGCCGGATTTGAAATTAGGTCCTCCTGAATCCAGGGCCGGTGCTCTATCCACTCTGACATCTAGCTGCCCAGGACTTGTTTTCTTCAGTGTACTCTTCTGTTAGTTTTTGTCCTTCCTTCTTCAATTGGCCAATTGTGTTTTTTAGGGACTTGTTTTCTTCAGTGTATTTTTTTTCCAATTGGCCAATTGTGTTTTTGAAGGACTCTTCTACCTCTCTCATTTGACTATTAAAATTCTTCTTGAGCTCTTCTAAGAAGGCTTTTTGGGCTTCAGACCAGTTTGTATTCCCTTTTGTTGTTGCAGATGTGGGTTTGTTGACAATGTTGTCCTCTTCAGATTTTCTTTCTTGATATTCACTCTTCTCATAATATGAATCTATGGTATGTTTCTTTTTACTCATGGTGTTTCTTTATTCCCTGGCCTTTAAGAGATTGAGCTCTTCTGCTGGGGAACAGAGGGCACTGACCCAAGCTTCTTGTGTTGGGAGCCTAGGTCTTGGTCACTGGCTTTGCGTGCTGGGGCTTCTTATGCTGGCAATTGGAGGCTGTCTGGCAGCTTACTTCATGTTGGGCTGGAATCAGCAAGGCTGGAACTTTCAGGCAATTCTAAGTTGCCTGTTTTTCCTCTCATTTAGCTTTCTTCAGCTCCTTTTAGATGGATGCTGCAGGATGTTTATCTGCCTGGGGACCCCTGCAGTGTTGTCTCCCTTGTTTCTGCTAATGCACCCGGACATTCCTTTGCGGTGGAGTGCTGACGCACCTGGTGGTTTTCTGAGATGGTTTCCTCTGGTTCCCCTCACCTTCACTAGGCATTTGGAGGTCCAGGTGTTGGTGTTTGCCTGCTCTACACCTGTGCTTCAGGATTTCTTCACAATTGGAGGCTGCAGGGCTCCATCAGCTCACCTGGTGTTGGGTTGGAATCAGCAAGGCCAGGGCTTTTGGAAGCCTTTAGGTTGTTTTCTTCACCTCCTTTCAGATGAATGCCGCAGGGTACTTATCCACCTGGGGCTCCTTGTAGTTCTGCCTCCCTTATTTTTGCTGAGGCACTGGGAGACCCATTTCCTGGGCTGCTGCACTACTGCTCCCCATCTTTTTTCTAATTCAGCTGTTCCAGGGTTTTTTTTCTGGGGTTACATTTTCTGGGTTTTCAAAGGTTGATAGGGGAGAGTGAGAGTGACTACCTTTTCACTCCACCATCTTGGCTCCTACTCATTATACCTTTGCCAAGATCCCAATTCTGCTCTTTAAGGCACTCTTCTCCTCTTTGGTGTTTTGGACCTCTTCTGCCATTTGGGCTATTTTTTTTAAGGTGTTATTTTCTTCAATTCTTTTTTTTGGGGGGGTCTCCTTTAGCAAGCTGTTGACTTGTTTTTCATGACTTCCTTGCATCACTCTCATTTCTCTTCAGTCTTTCCTCTACTTCTATTACTTGCTTCTCAAAGTCTTTTTTGACTCTCCTATAGCCTGGGATAAATTCATATTTTTCTTGGAGGCTTTGGATGTAGGAGCTTTGACTTTGTTGTCTTCTTCTGGTTGTATATTTTGATTTTCTTTGTCACCAAAGAAAGATTTTATAATCTGAATTTTTGTGCAGTTAGCTCATGATCCCAGCCAATTACTTGAGTTTGAAACACTTTGTTAAGGTAGGGGTCTGCTTCCAGTGTGGAGAATGTACTATCCCAAGCTTTGGAGGTTTTGTGCAGTTGTTTTCAGAGATACTTGTAGTGACCTGTAAATTTTCAGTTCTTCCAAGGTGGTATGATCAAAAGAGAGGTTTTTACTCCTTCCCTGACCTGTGCTCTGGCCTATGAATGACCACAAGCACTGTTTTCTGCCTTGGAATTGTGAAGAGTATTCACTCTACACTGCCCTTACAAGCTCCGCCATGCTGGTGCTCCTCCTTGTTCCAGGACCACCACATGTAACTGTGACTCAGATTCAAGCACAGGCAAAGCAAGAGAATCTTACCTCAGCACCAGCAAAGAGATCCCTGTAATTCCCCTCTGATCAGCCACTCAACTTCTTTTCTTTCTGGGGGCTGGAAGCTCTGGAAGCAGCCACCACCCCAGAGTTGAGCAAGGATTGGGGTTAGGACCAAGCTTCTGTATCACTGTGGTCACAGACTTTTCCTACTGACTGTCTAAGTTGTCTTTTATGTTTGTGGGTTGAAAAGTCTGGAAACCAACACAGCATCCTGTGATTCAGTCCTCTGAGGTCTGTTCTAGGTTTACTGGGACCTGGTCTTCACCTGCATACCCATGCTGATCTGTGTTCTTCTCCCAGCCTGGCACGATAGACCTTTCCAATCAACCGTCTAGGCTGTCTTGGGCTGGAAATTTGTTTCACTCTGTCTTTTTGTGGTTTCTGCTGCTCTAGAATTTTTAGAGCCATTTTTACAGGTATTTGGAGGGTTTGGGGGGAAAGCTCAAGCAAGTCACTGCTTTTACTCTGCCATCTTGACTCCATCTGCAGCAACCCAAGGATATACTCTTTTGACACAGAATTTCAAGGGAGAAATATTTCCCAGATGCAGAAGACTTTATGAAGTAGATAGCTAAGCCCAAAATGGTGGAACAAGAAGCCTACTATTTAAATAGACAGAGGTATTCCTTTCTTTTTTCCATTCTGAGTTGTTTATTGTTCACTGTATCTTAGAGTGACATCACCATTTTGGAAATATACCTACATGTCAGGTTTAAGACAAAATAGAAGTTTAAATTCAGATTTTCTATTCCTTGCAAAACTACTATTAATTGTCTTAATCTATACTTGAAAGATATTTGGGTTCTGCTAAGATAGTAGTCTCGAGGTTCAGACTGCTCAACTCTAAATCTAGATAATTTCACAAAATAGTTAACTAAATCAGCTGACTAAACTAAGCCTAACATAACTAAAACCATTTTGTTTCATAGTCTCCATTTTGCTGAGTCTTAGTACAGGATTAATTTGCATCAGGCTTGTTTCCTCCATTATCTCCTTCTGCTTCCAATTGTATCTGAGGATGCAGAGGACTTTGGTAACTCAAGAAAGTCTATTTTTTCTCTTTCTCTTATCTGACAATGTAAAGTTCCCTTTCATCTAGTAATCAAGATAGTTCTCTAGTGACAATGACTATCCTGATAAAGAGACATTCCTTCTTTCACACGATTATCAAGCAGATCTTTTATTTCCTTGGCATAAATGTCACTAACTACATTATGTTTGTTGCCTTGCCCTTCTAATCTATTCTGTACAATCACCAATTGACTAATATTGTCTCCTTATTAAATAATTACCCATTTTCCACTATTTCAATTGAATTTTTAAATTAAATTCCTTTTGGAATTTAATTAATTTTGTCCATCTTTGTCTTTTACTACTCCTCTCTCTTGCTTTGTGACACTGCATTTACTAATTACTCCCCAAGGCACCAATGTTCTGACAATACTGAGCTGATTTTACCCACAACATATTTACTGTAAACCTTAATTTGAGGCTATACTGTTCTTCATTACTCCTTCTATGCTATTTCAATTAAATTTATCCCCCATAACAATTGCTGAGTCCTTTAATTTCAATTTTGCAGCATCTCTTCAATATTCCCTCCTTTCTCTTCTAAAATTACTACCACCATGGTACAGGCACTCAACCTCATGTTTGAATTATTGCAATAACATATAGGTTCCAGGGCATCCTCCATTCAGCTATCAGTGATTTTCTTAACATACCTACTTTTAATAATGTCATTCTCCTATTCAATAAACTCTGGTGATTTCCTATCACCTCAGGATCAAAAATAAAATGATCTATTTAACATTTAAAGTTCTTCAAAACCCAGTCCCCTCCACCCCTTATGGTCTTCACAATCTTACCACTGTCTTTCACTTTTTGATCCAATAACACTGGCCTTTTTGTTTTTCCTTGCACAAGACATTGCATTTTTCAACTCTGTTCACTTTTACTGTGTATCACCATTGTATGGAGTACTCTCCTTCATCTCTACCTCCTGGCTTCACTGGCTTCTTTTGGATCCTGGCCAAAATTCTACCTTTTGCAGGAATTGTATCCCAATCCCTTAATTCTAGTGCCTTTTCATTGTTATTTTCTATAATACTACATATAACTTATTTTTACATAGTTTGCATGTTGTATCCTCCAATAGATTATGAGGTCTTTGAAGGCAAGTCTTTTATCTTTTTTTTTCCACCCCCAACATAGTGCTTGGCATGTGGTAGGCACTTAATATAAATTTATTTATTTTTAGTTTTCAATATTTACTTCCATGAGATTTTGAATTCCAAATTTTCACCCCAATTCACCCCTCCACTCACCCCAAGATGGCATGCATTCTGAATATCCCTTCCCCTAGTCTGTCCTCTCTTCTATGTCTTGTCCCCTTCTCTTATCTCCTTCTGTACCTCATTTCCTCTATTTCTTATTTCCCAGTAGCATGTGAAAACATTTTTTTAAACATATGTTTTTAAAACTTTAGGTTTCAAATTGTCTCCCTTCCTCCCTCCCCACCCACACTTGTTGAAAAGGCAAGCAACTCAATATAGATTATACATGTGCAGTTATGCAAAACACTTCCATAGTAGACATCCTGTGAAAAACTAACTCTATTTCCCTTAATCCTATTCTGCCTTCCCATTTATTCTATTCTTTCTTTTGACCCTGTCCCTCCTCAGAAGTATTTACTTTTAATTAGCCCCTTCTCCCCCTATTTTCCTGTAGGGTAAGACAAATATGCATACCCAACTGAATGTGTATGTTATTACCTCCTTAAGCCAAATCCTATGAGAATAAGATTCACTCATTCCCTCTCACCTTCCCCTTTCCCCTCCACTGAAGAGATTTTCTTTCTGTTTTTTTTTGTGAGATAATTTACCCTTCTACCTCTCCTTTCTTCTTCCTGAGTATCACTCTCTCATCCCTTAATTTTATTCTCCAGATATGACCCCTTAATCTTCAACTCATCCTGTGCCCTCTATCTATTTATCTAACATACATATAAATTTTCCTTCAACTACTCTAATACTGACAAAAGTCTCATGAGTTATAAATATCATCTTTCCATGCAGGAATGTAAACAGTTCAATCTTAATAAGTCTCTTATGATTTCTCTTTCCTGTTTACCTCTTCATGTTCCACTTGAGTCCTGTATTTAAAAGTTAAATTTTTTATTCAGCTCTGGTCTTTTCATCAGGAATGCTTGAAAGTCCTCTATTTCACTGAATGACCATTTTTCCCCCTAAAGGATTATACTCAGTTTTGCTGGGTAGGTGATTCTTGGTTGTAATCCTATCTCCTTTGCCCTCCAGAATATTATATTCCATGCCCTGGTCCTTTAATGTAGAAGCTGCTAAATCTTGTGTTATCCTGATTGTGTTTCCACAGTACTTGAATTGTTTCCTTCTGGCAGCTTGTAATATTTTCTCCTTGACCTGGGAACTCTGGAATTTGGCTACAATATTCCTAGGAGTTTTCCTTTGGGGATCTCTTTCAGGAGGAGATCTGTGGATTCTTTCAATTTCTATTTTGCCCTCTGGTTCTAAATATCAGGGCAGTTTTCCTTGATAATTTCTTGAAAGATGATGTCTAGGCTCTTTTTTTGATCATGGCTTTCAGATAGTCCAATAATTTTTAAATTCTCTCTCCTGGATCTATTTTCCAGGTCAGTTGTTTTTCCAATGAGATATTTCACATTGTTTTCTAATTTTTCATTCTTTTGGATTTGTTTTACAGTGTCTTGATTTCTCATAAAGTCACTAGCTTCCAATTGCTCTATTCTAATTTTTAAGGAAGTATTTTCTTCAGTAATCTTTTGGACTTCCTTTTCCATTTGGCCAATTTTTCTTTTTAGGGCATTTTTCTCCTCATTGGCTTTTTGGACCTCTTTTGCCATTTGGGTTAGGCTATTTTTAAGGTGTTATTTTCTTCAGTATTTTTTGGGTCTCCTTTAGCAAGCTGTTGACTTGTTTTTCATGATTTTCTTGCATCATCTCATTTCTCTTCCCAGTTTTTCCTCTACTTCCCTTACTTGCTTCTCAAAATCCCTTTTGAGCTCTTCCAAGGCCTGGACTGATTCATATTTTTCTTGGAGGCTTTGGATGTAGGAGCTTTGACTTTGTTTTTCTTCTGGTTGTATATTTTGATCTTCTTTTCACCAAAGTAAGATAATATAGTCTGACTCTTTTTGTGCTGCTTGCTCATGATCCCAGCCAATTACTTGAGTTTTAAACTCTTTGTTAAGGTAAGAGTCTGCTTCCAATGTGGAGAGTGTCTGTCCCAAGTTCAGGGGTTTGTATAGCTGTTTTCAGAGATACTTGTAGGGACCTGTAAATTTTCAGTTCTTCCAAGGTGGTATGATAAGGGGCGAGGTGTTTACCCCTTTCCTGGCCTGTGACCACAAGTACTCCTTTCTATCCTGTAACTGTGATGAGGGTGTAGAGAGGTCTACAGCCACTACAAGCTCCACCACGCCAGTGCTCCTCCTCACCCCAGCACTGCTGCCCAGAACTGTGACCCAGATCCAAGCATGGGCAAAGCAAGAGATTCCTGCCTCAGCACTGGCAAAGAGATCCCTACAGTCCCTCTCTGATCAGCCACTGGATTCCCCCTCAGTCTGCAGGCCAGAAGCTCTGGAGCAGCTGAGCCCTCCCAGGGCCAAGCTCTTAGGGAATGAAGCAGAGACACCGCATTCCTGTCTCAGCACTGCAGAAACAGACTTTTCCCACTGACCTTTTAAGTTGTCTTTGGTGTTTGTGGGTTGAGAGGTCTGGAAGCCACCACAGCTGCCTGTGATACAGTCCTCTGAGGCCTGCTCCAGATTCACTATGGCCTGGGTGCCCATGCCGTGCTGCGCTCCGCTACCAACATGACGTGATATACCTTTCTGATCAATCATCCAGGCTGAATTGGGCTGGAAATTTGTTTCACTCTGTCTTTTTGTGGGTTCTGCTGCTTTAGAATTTGTTTATAGCCATTGTTTATGAGTATTTGGAGGGGTTTTGGGGAGAGCTCATGCAAGTCACTGCTTTCACTCCACCATCTTGGCTCTGCCCTCTCTGGTAGGCACTTAAAAAAAGCTGACAATAAGACTGACCATGAATAGGAAGCCAGTGTTAAAGATATTATGTAGGCAAAACCATATAATCTGGCAATTTACTATATGTGGGAGAGAGGGCCAAAATGACTCTTAGGTCTTTGGCCTGGATAACAGAGAAGATTTTATTCATCAACAAATAGGGAGGAGGGAATTTTTTTTTACATAGAAGAGGTTGTGTTTTCCGTGGGCAATGTTGAATTTAGATGTCAATACTAAATGTTCAAAGACACATTTTTGAGGGAGTAAAATCTAAAGTGCTATGGTGCTCCATTTCTAGAAAGTGGAAAGTTTATCAGTCATTAGCAATCTAGCACACACAATCCTATCAGCATGTAAAATAAATATCTGCAAATCTCAAATTCTCATTCTAGTGGTTTTGACTCTGTAGTTAGTCAGATACTTTGCATAAACATGAAAATAACAAATTCACTAGTTAAATCTTTAAGTAATAACACTAACAATTTATATTTACATAGTTCTTTTGCACTTTAAAGTTTACAAAACCCCCTTTTATGAATCAGCTTATTTAGTTCTCAAAAACAAATGAAAATTAAATAAGTAATACAAGTATTATTAGTTCCATTTTTTTGGTGTAAGTTCAGGGAAGATATACAACTTGTCCAAGATCACATTGCTTTTACATGTCAGAGTAAAGACTTGATCATAGGTCTTCTGACTCCAGATCAAGTTCACTCTCCACCATAAACTACTACTTTTTGTAATGCTGCCTTTAATCACATTATAAGACTATCTAATGGGCAAAGTATGTGGTATGTTATTGTTGAGTAAATATCAAAACAAATAATACAAAAAGAAGGTCTTCCAAATGCATAGGATAGATACCATATACAATATATAGGAATTATGGGAAATATGGGCAACAAATACATAATAGATGAAGGCCTCACAATGATGAAAGCAAAGACGCATTAAAAAATTAAAAGAAGTCAGCTATCTTTGAACAAGTTGGAACTGATAAATGCATGTGTTGAAAGATCTATGGAATCCATCACACAGTATTTTGTATTGGGATTTGCAAATAGGATGAGTTTTGCAAACAAGAAAATGAAGGCTCTAAAGTTATAAAGTTATTTTAAATATGACAACTCTTCCACTCTTGTTAAAATGTATTACATAATTAGTCAGCTAAACATCTTGTATAAGAGACATAAGCTAAAATCTGCTCCAAAAGGATTTTAGAATTCATCCCTTTCGGAGATTTTGCTGAATTATCCTCCTTTAGAGAAAAAGGTTCAGCTCTTTCATTTGATTTTTAATTTGGTTATAAACTTAGGGAGTGAGAAAAGAAATTCCAAATTCCTGATTGATTGTTATGAAAGTTGTCAAAAAAACACATCAACCATGGCTATTTAGGCCAGAATTAATTTTGTTTGGTGTTCTTATGAGACTTTGTTCTCATTTTCGTTTTAAGAGAAACATAGTAGCTCACGTTATCTTACCTATATGTTGTCCATACATGTGATAAAAGAAGCTGAAACAATATGCGGTATTTGTGGCTCCATAAGGATTTTTGGGGGCTATGCTGAAAACAGGACTCAGTAATCTGGCCTTTTCTCCTTCTAATCTGGGCCGAGAGGTCTCAATATACATATAGTAACCTAAAAAATGAAAAATAAGCTTACGTTATTTGAATACTGATATTTCAACTTGGTAAACTAAGTGGTCAAGTGGATAGAGTACCAGTCCTGGAGTCAGGAAGACTCCTCTTCCTGAGTTCAAATCTGGCCTCAGAAATTTATTAGCTATGTGACCCTGGGCAAGTCACTTAACCCTCATTGCCTCAGTTTTCTCATTTGTAAAATGATTCAGAGAAGGAAATGGAAATCATTCTAGTATCTTTGCCAAGAAAACCCCAAACAGAGTCATAAGAATTGGACATAAATGATAAATGACTATATAAAAAATTCAGCTTCAAGATTGAAGTTAAAAGTAGAGTTTAAAATTATTAAATGCCATTTATATTTTTCATATTAAGCGAATATTGGTTGAATGCCTCTTTTAAAACACTAAAAATAGGTAGTTGTGTGTATACATATCAGTATTGCCATTTGAGTGGCAATTTAAAATATGAAGCTTACAAATAGTCAACTAAACAAATAATGAGAAATAAAAGTGCATTGTCTACACAATCAAAATGGAATTTTAAATAGTATCTATTTATTATGATTCCAAAAATAAATAAATATAAATTTAGAAGTTCATGTATAAGGAAAATAATGGAAATTGGAGCCAATTGTTTAAATAATTCAGACTTCATTAATTACAATTGTTTGAAAATTCAAATACTGAGACAAGAATGGGAGTTGAAACTTTATGTTTTAGATAAAGTTCTCTATTTTCTATCTTGCTTTATGAATGATCCTGTGGGATAAGAAACATCTAGAATATTTGAAAATATCTCCAAGTTTAGTATCATACAAAGAATAATGCAATAGTTTTATCTTTATAATTGCTACATAATCAAAAACATCTTCCATAAAAGTCCTCTTCTGATTCCACAGCAACATAATCTCTGGCATCTTAGACCCACTAAATAAGTAAATAATCTTACCAGGAAGTAGGCTAGTAGGTGGTAAAATTGTTGGTCATAATGGCTTATGAAATTTTCTCTCTTAATACTTGGAGAGGTTGCAATATAAATCAGTGAAAATAGTCTCTGAGAATGAAACCAAGATTTCTTGAAATATTGAAAATGGTAAAACTATAAAATTGTAATTGAATCTATCATCAATTTTGCATTAATATTGTATTTTAAGGGCCTACAGATAGAATAGTAGAACTTGGAAAACTCATTTACAAGGATCTCCTACCTTCTTTGGATCCAGTGCGATCTGCATTAGGCCCGGTATTTGGGGTATACTTTGTATTTCTGGTTGCAGTACTTTGTTTTGTCCAGTCAAAATTATCTGTATCATCTTGAGTGAACAAACAGATGTTACCATCTTCAAATCCACAGTGAAACTCACCTGTAAGCCAATTCAATGAATGACATCAGAATTTGCAATTCTGTCACAATAAAGATTTTAAAGCACTATACAATAATAATGCTTGATAACAACATGGGTCAAGGTGGTAGAATTACTATCTTCAATTTAAAAATAAAGATCAGAATTTTCGAGATGGATATTACTGTTTTTTTTAAATTTTTGTCTGTCTTAGGATTGTAACTTTTAGATAGAAGAAGTGATAGTCACCTCTTCCCACATGCATGGAGCATGCTCAGAAATGATTTCTGGTCCCAGTGGCCATTTGGGCTCTTTGGGACATGCTTCTGGTTATTTTGCCCAGGTCTGACAGAACTTTGCATGTTGTAGCAAACCCCAGATGGTTTTTTGATCATCCCCAGCACCCCTAGACAGCCCCTGTGGTTGCTTCATTTAAAAAGAAAAGATAGCTTGTGTCTCAGTCCTCTTAGCTGCCACATTTCCACATGACAAGTAGTACTCTATCTGCTTGCTATCTTCCTTGCTACCTCCCTCACTTGCAACATAGACTCAGCTAAATGAATTTTCAATTGGGAAAAACCACAACTCTAGAAAGCTGCTTTTTCCTCTCTATATAACAAACCTAGATACAACTTTGACATTAACACCAGAGAGATACCATGGTATAGGAGACCTGGGTTCAAATTCCAGCTTGGTCACTTACTATGAACAAGTAATTTAATTTCTCCTAGCCTGGGTTTTCTTATTTTTAAGAAGGGATCATAATGTTTATACTGCCACCCTCATAGGGTCACACAAAACATTTGAAAGCTTGAACCTCATTTCCCATTTATTACATGGGTATCATAATGCCTACTCTTTCAATTTCTTTTATTTATTATTTATTTATCATTTATTTATTTTTTATAGGCAATTGGGGTTAAGTGGCTTGCCCAGGGTCACACAGCTAGTAAGTGTCAAGTATTTGGTCTGAGGCCAGATTTGAACTCAGGCCCCCTGACTTCAGGGCTGGTGCTCTATCCACTGCACCATCTAGCCACCCCCTTTTCTTCCAATTTCACAAAAGTATTATGACTGAGTCAAATGAATTCTAGATAACAATTATATTTAGATATTTCCTAATTTATTTACAATAAGCATTGATTCTGTCTAACTTCTTGCTTTGTTGATATTACTACTTTAACTTATGTAATGACTTCCCAGACAACACTCTGGCTTGCAATCTGTGGCTACTAACTCCTCTATATGTGTTGTCTCCTATATTAGAAGGTAAGCTACTTAAGGGCAAGGACTATTTTGCTTTTGCATTCATATGCTCAGTTTATAGCAAAATGTTTGGCATATAGTAAGAGTTTGATAAATGCTTTAATTTTATTTTTTTATGAAATAGACTATCTGGAAAGTTCCTTGATACTTTTTTAAACTCTTAATTATTGTCTCTGTTTTTATTTAATGTTGTTCAGTTATTTTGCAGTTGTGTTTGACTCTTAATGACCCCATTTATGATTTTCTTGGCAAAGATACTGTAGTAGTTCGCCATTTCCTTCTTTAGTTCATTTTACAGGTGAGGAACTGAGGCAAACAGGGTTAAATGACTTGTCCAGGGTGTAGGTGTCTGAGGCCAAATTTGAACTCACGAAAATGAGCCTTCTTGATTCCAAGCCCAATATTCTATTCTTTATGCTATCTAGCTGCCCTGTCTCTGTTTTTAAGGACTCCCCTATAAAATCTTGTGTTAATAAAATGTGTGTCAGTAAAGAAGACTATGCCAATAGGGCTTAAAGGCTGTGCCAGCGGGATACAATCTTGGGAAAGTCCTACCAAGCTAGGGATGGTTTTTAGCAAAATCTTAATGTCATCAAACAATCATTCTAGCCAAGGATAGAAAGGCTTATTACCAGATAAGAAATCATTCTGTGACAATTAATAAATACTATCTATCAGTAGTAGGTAATCAACCAGTAGACAGTAATTTACATTTGGTGAAGGGAATGTCTACAACAGCAAAATCATTGATCTTTTCAATTCTTATAATACTGTATTTGTAGAACACTCAATTTAGGAAATGTCTACCTAATATCAAGATATCTGTCATATAAAGATAAGAAAAGCTAAGTTCAGAGAGGATGCTCACCAGAAGATTAGTCTCCATAGGAAGATTTTTGAGGTGGAGAGAGGCATTGAAATGTATAAAAATCATCTACTAAGATGAAGAAGCATTGTGATCTGCATCAGTGGATGGAACCCCCACAGGAACTAATCATGTATTCCTGAAGCATTGAAGGAAAGGTTTCAAGAAGGGGCACTTTTGATTACATTGGTGCTCTAGTAGTCTATTCTCTTTATGGAATGGACTACATGAAACATCCTACTATCTGAGTTAAGCCAATTCTAAAGCTTCATTATTTTCTTTTAATTAGTCAGTATGGTAAAGTAGAAAGACTGAACCCAAGAAAGAAAGAACCCAAGTTCTTCATGTGTAAAATGAGGTAGAACTAGAAGGCCTCTGAGGTACCTTCCAAATTTAGTTCTATGTTCCTGTGAATATTAAACATATTCATATTCAAATAATAGTTTAGAAAACTTACACCAAAGCAAAATAAATGCCTCAAAATTATTTACAAAATTTCTACCTTTTTTGCTAAACTCCATTAGCACATCTAGCTTTATGAACTAATTCTTCAGTAGTTCTGAATAAGTAATTAAGGTATTATTGTCATGTTTAGATCTGTCTTTTTGTGTGAAAAGTATTTTGAATTGTGTTCATACAGATTCTGTAGTTGTCTTGGCAAGTAGACTCTCAAGTATTTCCTTCTGCCTATAGCTATTTCAAATAGAATTTCTCTGTCTCTCCCTGCAATATTTTATTGACAATTTCTAGAAATGCTGATGATTAGTGTAGGTTTATTTTATAAACTGCAACTTTGACAAACATTTTTTTCCATTTGATTCTCTAGATTTCTCTAAGTATACCATTATATTATATGCAAAAAGATGGTAATTTTATCTTCTTTGTATTCTAGTATACCCATTATTCAATTTATTTTTCCTGTCGTTGCTATAGCTAACATTTACATTACAATATTGAATAATAATGGTGATAATGGACATCCATGCTTCACCTCTGATCTTACCAGGAAAGCCTTTAGCTTGGTGTGATTACATATAATGCTGTTCTTGGTTTTATATAGATACTACCTAGCATTTTAAGACAAGCTCTACTTGCTTTCCAGTGTTTTGTTTTAATAGGAATGGTGTTAACATTTTGTCAAAAAATTTTCTGCATTTATTGACATAATCAAATGATTTTTATTTTTGTTATGATAGGGTCAATTATGGTTATAGTTTTTTTCCTTATATTTAATTAGCTCTGCATTCCTGATATGAATCCCATCTGGTCATAGTGTATGATCTTTGTGATACATTTCTATAATCTCCTTGCTAGTATATTATTTTAAAGTTTTGCATCAATATTCATTAAGGACATTAGTTCATCATTTTCTCTCTGTGTTTTTGCTCTCTTTGGTTTAAGCATTAAAATAAAGTGTGTTACAGAAGGAGTTTGGTAAATTATTTTACCTATTTTTATAAATACTTTATATAATATTTAAATTAATTGTTCTTTACATGTTTGGTAGAATTCACTTGTAAATACATCTCTTTCTGTTCTTGTCCCTGTCCCTCACTTAGGGAATTTACTTATGGCTGTTCAATTTCTTTTTCTAAGATAGAGTTATTTAAACTGCCATTTCTTCTTTTGTTAATCTGGACAATGCATATTTTTGGAAATATTAATCCATTTTAATTGGATTGTCAATTCATTGACATGGCATATAGCTGGGCAAAATCATTCTTAATATGCTTTAATTTCATTTGATTTGATTTGATTTACTCTTTTCACTTTTGGTATTCATCTTTTGGTTTTCTCCTTTCTTCTATAAAATCAAGTTAGCCAGTGAAACTTGCTTTATTTATAAAAATTATCATTTATTTATTTAAAAAAACATTTATTTTAATTGTTTTCCCACAAAACTAGCTCCTACTTTTATTTATTAGTTCATAGTTTTATTTTTAATTCTATTGCTCTTCTTTTGTGTTGAAGATATAATGTTTCTTTTTTCCTCTTTTTTTTTTTAGGCAATTGGGGTTAAGTGACTTGCCCAGGGTCACACAGCTAGTAAGTGTCAAGTATTTGGTCTGAGGCCGATTTGAACGCAGGTTCTCCTGACTTCAGGGCCGGTGCTCTATCCACTGCACCACCTCACTGCCACCTGAAGATACAGTGTTTAAACAAGGATTTTTAATTTCCTGATTTTTTTTAATTTTAGTTGCATATCTAATTCACTCATTTCTTTTTTTTTATGTAAGCTTTTTGAGATACAAATTTTCCATTAATTACTGGTTTGGCTGCATCCCACAAACTTTAGTATGTTGTCTCATTATTGTCATCATCTTTAATGAAATAATTGATACTTTCTGTGATTGGTTCTATGATTCATTCTTTAGGATTAGATTAATTTTAACCTCTGCTTCAATAGCTCTTTATCAAATATAATTTTAATGCATTATGTTCTGGAAAAGGTACATTTAATTTTTATATATTTCTGCATTTTTGTGTGAAATTTTTATGCCCTAACATAGGGCCAATTTTTGTGAAGGGACCATGCACAGGTGAGAAATTGATATGCTTTTTTCTATTTCCATTCAATTTTCTCCAGAGGTCAATCATATCTAATTTTTATAAAACTCTATTTATCTCCTTAATTTAGTTCATATTTGTTTTATGGATAGATTCATACAGTTCTGAGAGGGGAAAGTTGAGGTCTCCCTCTAGTAGAGTTTTGCTTTTTCTCTTGAAAATCATTTAACTTTTCCTTTAAAAATATATATACTATGCCACTTGGTGCATATATGTTTAGTATTTGTATTGCTTCATTGTCCCTGGTATCTTTTAGTAAAATGTAGTTTCTCTGATTATCTGTTTTAATTAGATCTATTTTTTGCTTTTGCTTTGCCTAAAATCCTGATTGCTAGACCTGCATCTTTTTTTTACTTCAGATGAAGCACAATGAATTCTGCTCCAGTCCCTTATTTTAATTCTGTGTGTAAAACTCTATTTTAAGTTTATGTGCTATAAACAATATATTGTTAGATTCTGATTTTTAATCCATTCCCCTAACTTCTTCCAATTTTTGGATGAATTCATATCATTCACATTCACAGTTATGATTGTTAACTGTAATTTCTCTTCATCCTTCTCTCTCTTACCTTTTTTTCACTTGGTTCTTTCTTAAAAGTCTGTTTTGCTTCTGATTTCCCTTGCTCTACTTTACCTTATCATTATTTCTAGTTTCTCTAATTCCCTTCCCCTCCTACTTCCATATTGAGTAACATGAATTTCTATAACCAGGTCTCTGTTTGCGGATGTACACTATTTCCTCCTTGAGCCAGTTCAGATTAGAGTGAAATTCAAGCATTGCTCCCTCCCACCTATCATTGTCCCCTCTACTGTAAAAAATTCTTCCATATGTGCTCTTCTGTGAGATATTAGCTTGGCCTATCCATGAGCAACTGATGTTTTTGCAATTATTTAGATCTGGCTTTATTTGTGTAGAAAGTGTTTTGTAATTTTGTTTATATACTTCCTGAGTTTGTCTTGGCAGGTAGACTCCTAAATATTTTATAATGTCTACAGTAACTTCAAATGGAATTTCTCTTTCTATCTCTTACTGTTGGGCTTTGTTAGTAATATATAGAAATGCTGATGATATATATGTGGGTATCCTGCAACTTTGCTAACATTGTTTATTATTTAAAGTAGTTTTTATTACTTGATTCTCTAGGATTCTGTAAATATCATGTCATCTGCAGACAGCGATAGCTTTATTTCTTCTCTGCCTGTTCTAATTTCTTCAATTTCTTTTTCTTCTCTTATTGCAAAAGCTAACATTTTTAGTGAAATATTGATTAACAGTGGTGATAATGGGCATCCTTGTTTTACCTCCAATGTTGTTTGCTGATGGCTTTAGATAAATGCTATCATTCTGAAGAATACTCCAGTTATTCCTATGTTCTTTAGTGTTTTTAATAGGAATGGGTGTTGTATTTTGTCAAAAGCTTTTTCTGTATCTCATGAGATAATCACATGGTTTCTGTAAGTTGTGCTGTTGATATAGTCAATTACACTGATGGCTTTCCCAATATTGAACCAGCCCTGCATTCCTGGTATAAATCCTACCTGGTCATAGTGTATTAACCTAGATCACTAGGTTGCTGTAATCTTTTTGCTATTATTTTATTTAAAGTTTTTGCATCTATATGCATTAGGGAAATTGGTCTATAATTTTCTTTCTCTGTTTTGTGTCTTCCTGGTATCAGTATCATATTTGTATGATAAGCAGAATTTGGTAGGAATCTTTCTTCACCTATTTTTTCAAAGTCGATATGGTATTAGAATTAATTATTCTTTAAACGTTTGATAGAATTCACTTATAAATCCATCTGGCCCTGAAGATTTTTTTCCTAAGGCATTCATTAATGACTTCTTCAATTTCTTTTTCTGAAATGAGGTTATTTAAGGATTTTATTTCCTCTCCTGTTAATCTAGGAAATATATATATATATATATATATATATACACACACACACACATTCATTTCACTAAGATTGCAAATTTATTTGCATACAATTGGGCAAAACAGTTCCTAATTATTGTTTTGATTTCCTCCTTATTGGTGATAAATTCATCTTTTTCATTTTTTAATAAAAAATTTATTTATTTTAAAAATTAATTTATTTATTTTTAGTTTTCAACGTTCACTTCCACAAGAATTGGAGTTCCAAATTTTCTCCCCATCTCTTCCCTCCCCTCATCCCAAGTCAGCAAGCATTCTGAATAACCCTTCCCCTAATCTGCCCTCCCTTCTATAAGCCTTTTCCCCTTCTCCCCTACCCCTTTCTATTTTCCTGTATGATAGGATAGATTTCTACACCCCATTGCCTGTATAACTTATTTCCCAGTTACAAATAAAAACAATTTTTAACATTCATTTTTGAAACTCTGAGTTCTAAATTTTCTCCCTTCCTCCCTCCCCACCCACCCTCATTGAGAAGGCAAGCAATTCAATATAGATTATATATGTGTAGTCATGCAAAACACTTCCATAATATTCATGTTGTGAAAGACTAACTATAATTCCCTCCATCCTATCCTGCTCTTCCATTTATTCCATTCTCTCTTTTGACTCTGTTTCTCCTCAAAAGTATTGGCTTCTGATTAGCCCTACACCAATCTATACTCCCCTCTATCATCCCCCCTGCTCTCTTATGCCCTTCCTCCCTATTTTCCTGTATGGTAAGATAGGTTTACATACCCAATTGAGTGTGTATGTTATTCTCTCCTTAAGCCAAATCTGATGAGAGTAAGACTCATTCATTCCCTCTCACCTCCCTCCTCTTCCCCTCTACTTTAAAAGCTTTTTCTTGCTTCTTTTATGTAAGGTAATTTATCCCACTCTACCTCTCCCTTTCTCCTCCTCCCAGTACAATTCTCTCTCACCCCTTAATTTTATTTCTCAAATATCATCCCTTTATAATCAACTCACCCTGTGCCCTCTGTCTACACACACAAATTTTTAATTCAGCTCTGGTCTTTTCATCAAGAATCCTTGAAAGTTCTCTATTTCACTGAATGTTTATTATTTTCACCTGAAAGATTATACTCAGTTTTGGTGGGTAGGTGATTCTTGTTGTAATCCTAGCTCCTTTGACCTATGGAATATGACATTCCAAATCCTCTGATTCCTTAATGTAGAAACTGCTAAAACTTGTGTTATCCTGATTGTGTTTCCAGAATACTTGAATTGTTTCTTTCTGGCTGCTTACAATATTTTCTCCTTGACTTGGGAACTCTGCATTTATATTAATATTCCTAGGAGTTTTCCTTTGGGGATCTCTTTCAGGAGGTGATTGGTGGATTCTTTCAATTTCTACTTTGCCCTCTGGTTCTAATATATCAGGACAGTTTTCCTTGATAATTTCTTGAAAGATGATGTCTAGGCTCTTTTTTTTTTATCATGGCTTTCAGGTAGTCCAATAATTTAAAATTATCTCTCATAAATGTATTTTCCAGGTCAGTTGTTTTTTCAATGAGATATTTCACATTATCTTCTATTTTTTCATTCTTTTGGTTTTGTTTTATAATTTCTTGATTTCTCATAGAGTCATTAGCTTCCATTTGCTCCATTCTAAATTTTTAAGGAATTATTTGCTTGATTGAGGTTTTGGACTTCCTTTTCTGTTTGATCAATTCTGTTTTTTAAGGCATTCTTCTCCTCACTGACTTTTTGGACCTCTTTTGCCATTTGGTTTAGTCTATTTTTTTAAGGTGTTATTTTCTTCAGTATTTTTTGGGTCTCCTCTAGGAAGCTGTTGACTTGTTTTTTAAAATAATTTTTTTGCATCATTCTTTTTTCTATTCCCAATTTTTCCACTACTTGTCTTACTTGCTTTTCAAAATTCTTTTTGAGTTCTTCCATTTCCTAAAACCAATTCATATTTTTATTGGAGGCTTTAGATGTAGGAGCTTTGACTTTGTTTTCTTCTGATTGTGTGTTTTGATCTTTTTTGTCACCGAAGTAAGAGTCTATAGTCTGAGATTTTTTACACAGTTCATATTACCAGCCAATTATTTGACTTTTAAACTCTTTATTAAGGTAGAGGTCTGCTTCCAATATGGAGGGGGGTACTGTCCCAAGCTTGGAGTTTGTGCAGCTGTTTTCAGAGGTATTTCTAGGGACCTGTAAATTTTCAGTTTTTCCAAGGTGGTATGATCAAAAGAGAGGTTTTTACTCCTTTTCTGGCCTGTGCTCTGGTCTATGAGTGACCAGAAGCACTCTTTTCTGCCTTGGAACTGTGAAGAGTATTCCCTTTTCACCACCATCATAAGCTCCACCACCCTGGTGCTCCTCATCACTCCAGGACCACCACCCAGAACTGTGACCCAGATCCAAGCATGGGCAAAGCAAGAGAATCCTACCTTAGCATCAGCAAAAGATCCCTTCAATCCACTGATCAGCCACTCTACTTCCCTTCTGTCTGTGGGCTGGAAGCTCTGGAAGCAGCTAAGAGCCTCTCTGTCACCTTGGTCACAGACTTTTCCTACTGACCTTCTAAGTTGTCTTTGACGTTTGTGGGTTGAAAAGTCCAGAAACCAACACAGCTGCCTGTGATCCAGTCCTCTGAGGCCTGCTCCAGGAGCTCTGAGGTCTGGTCTTTGCCTGCACACCCATGCTGAACTGTGTTCCTCTCCCAGCCTGGCATGATAGACCCTTCCAATCAACCCTCTAGGCTGTCATGGCCTGGAAATTTGTTTCACTTTGTCTTTTTGTGGGTTCTGCTGATCTAGAGTTTTTAGAGCCATTTTTACAGGTATTTGAAGGTGTTTGGGGAAGAGCTCAAGCAAGTCACTACTTTTACTCTGCCATCTTGGCTCCATCCCCAGCAACTCAAGGATAAACTCTTTTGACACAGAATTTGTAAGGGGAAATGTTTCCCAGAAGCAGAAGACTTTATTTTTTTATTAACTTATTTTCATTTATCAACAATCACTTCCATAAGCTTTGAGTTTTAAATTTTTCTCTCCAGCTCTCCTTACCTTCCCCCCAAGATGCATGCAATCTGATATAGGCTATACATATACATTTCTATTAAATATACTTTCACATTAATGATGTTGTAAGTAAAATTAAAAATAATAGGAGGAACCAACAGAAAGAAGAAACAAAACAAAATAGAAGAAAAAAATAGCAAATAGTATGCTTTGATCTACATTCAAACTCCATGGTTCTTTCTTTAGATGTGGACAGCATTTTTTATCATGAGAATTTTGGAGATGTCTTAGATCCTTGTATTGCTGAGAATGATTAAGTCTATCAATATTAGTCATCTCACAAAGTGGCTGTTACTGTGTACAACATTCTCCTGGTTATGCTCACTCCACTCAGCGTCAGAGCATACAAGTCTTTCCAGGTTTTTCTGAAGTCTGCCTGTTCATTATTTCTTACAGCACAATAGTATTCCATTACATTCGTATATCATATTCATAGTTCTGACTATTATCTATGTCTTTCTCTCCATTCTCTCCCCCCCATTTATGGTTTTCTTTCTCTTTTCTCCTTTTCCTTCCTCACTAATGTTTGGCTTTTGACCTCTGCCTCCCTCACTCCCACCTCCCTTCTATTAGTCCCCTCCCTTTTCTTCCCCTTACTACTTCTTCCCTCTATTCTATCCCCCCTCCCTTTTCTTTCCCTTTTTCATTCCTACTGTCTATAGGGCATGTTAGATTTCTATACCTAACTGATTATGTTATTCCCTTCTTGAGCCAAGTCTGATGAGAGTAAGGTTCAAACAATGCCTATCTCCCTCCCTTCTTTCCCTCTGCTGTGCCTTTTCCTGTGATGTAATTTACCCTTGTCTGCCTCCTCCTTTTCTTTTCTCTCAGTACATTTTCTTACTTAGATCAGATTAATCCACTTACTTGGATCCTTTGAACCCACTTGATTAGATTTTTTTTCATCATTACATCAAAGTCAATTTATACTCACCCCTTTGTGTATACTCTTTTAACATGGTATAATAACAATACAGTTCTGAAGGGTTACAAGTGTCATCTTCCCTTGAAGGGATGTAAACAGTTTGCCCTTATTAATACCATGTTGTATCTTTCTGTTCTGTTTACCTTTTTATGTCTGTCTTGAGTCTTGTATTTGAAAATTAAATTTTCTGTTGAGCTCTGGTCTTTTTATCAGGAAGGTGTGGAAGCCCCTAATTTTGTTGAATATCCATCTCCTCCCCTGAAAGATCATGCTCATTTTTTGCTGGGTAGTTGATCCTTAGTTGTAATGCAACCTCCTTTGCCTTATGGAATATTGTATTCCATGCCCTACGGTCTTTTAATGTAGAAGCTACAAGGTCCTATGTAATCCTTACTGTGGTTCCATGATATTTTTAAATTGTTTCTTTCTGACTGCCTGAAGTATTTTCTCTTTGACCTGATAATTTTGGAATTTGGCTACTATATTCCTTGGCATTTTTAATTTGGAATCTCAGGAGGTGATTGGTGGATTCTTTTCTTTTCTTTTTAAGGCAATTGGGGTTAAGTGACTTGCCCAGGGTCACTAGTAAGTGTCAAGTGTTTGGTCTGAGGCCAGATTTGAACTCAGGTCCTCCTGACTTCAGGGCCAATTCTCTATCCACTGCACCACCTAGCTGCCCCTGGTGGACTCTTTCTATGGCTATTTTACCCTCTGGTTCTAGGACCTCAGGGCAGTTTTCCTTGATGATTTCCTGAAAGATACTGTCCAGGCTCTTATCTTCATCATAATTTTCAGGTAGACCAATAACTTTTAAATTGTCTCTCCTGGATTAATTTTTCAGGTCAGTTGTTTTACCACTGAGGTATTTTACATTGTCATCTATTTTTTCATTCTTTTGTTTTTGTTTGACTGATTCTTACCCTCTCATAGAGTAATTAGCTTCCATTTGACACAATTCTAATTTTTAACAAATTTTTTTCTTCTATTAGATTTGGTACCTCCTTCCCCATTTAGCAAATTATATTTTTTAGGGACTTGTTTTCTTCATTGTACTTTTTTTCCCTTTGGCCAATTTTATTTTTTAAGGACTTGCTTTCTACAGTTAATTTTTGTCCTTCCTTTTCCAAGCTATTGACTTCTCTTGAATACCTCTCATTTCTTTTCCCATTTTTTCTTCTACCTCTCTCATTTGACTTTTACAATTCTTCTTGAGCTATTCTAAGAAGGCTTTTTGGTCTTTGCAGAAGTTCATAATTCCTTTTGAGGTTCCAGATGTGGGTTTATTGACAATGTTGTCCTTTTCAGAATTTCTGCCTTGATATTCACTCTTCCCATAATATAAATCTGCTTTTTGCTCATGGTGTTTGCTTATTTTCTGAGACTGAGACTGAGCTCTCCTGCTGGGGAACAGAGTGCACTGACCCAACTTTCTTGTGTGGGGAGCCCAGGGCTTGGTCACTGGCTTTGTGTGTTGGGGCCATCAACGCTGGCAGTTGGAGGCTGTAGGGTTCTGGCAGCTTATCTTGTGTTGGGTTGGAATCAGCAACACTGGAACTCTAGAGGTAGGATTGGGTAGTGTGGTTCCTGGAGATTTCCTGCTCACCTGAGACTTTCCTTCCTTTTGCTTCCTTCAGCTCCTTTCAGATGGATGTTGCAGGGTGTTTATGTGCCTGGGGCCCTTGGAGCAATGCTTCCCTTAGTTTTCCTGAGGCACTGGGAGAGATGTTTGCTGTAGAATGCTCAGGCATCTGGTGGTTTTCCAAGCTGGTTTCCACCAGTTCCCCAGCCCTCAGTGAGGCACTCCAGGGTCCAAGTGTTGGTGTTTGCCTGCTCCACCACCTGGGCTTCAGGATCTCCTCCTAAACAGAACACTTTATGAAAAAGACAGCTAAGCCCAGGATGGTGGGAAAAGAAGCCTACTATTTAAATGGACATTCAGATGCATTCCTTTCTTTTGCCCACTCTGAGTTGTTTATCGTTCACTGTATCTTACAGTGACATCACCATGTTGAATTTAGATGACAATACTAAATGTCCAAAGACACATTTTTGAGGGAGTAAAATCTAAAGTCTTATGGTGCTCCATATCTAGAAAGTGGAAAGTTTATCAGTCATTTGCAATCTAGCACACACAATGCTATTAGCATGTAAAATAAATATCTGCAAATCTCAAATTCTCATTCTAGCGATTTTGACTCTGTAGTTAGTCAGATACTTAGCATAAACATGAAAATAAGAAATTCACTAGTTGTCTTTAAGTAATTGCACTAACAATTTATATTTACTTGGTTCTTTATCATTTTACAGTTTACAAAGCCCCCTTTTATGAATCAGCTCATTTAGTTCTCAAAAAGGAACAAAAATCAGATAGGTAATACAAGTATTATTAGCTCCATTTTTTGGTTTGAAGTTCAGGGAAGATATGCAACTTGTCCAAGATCACATTGCTTTTACATGTGAGATAAGGACTTGATGATAGATCATCTGATTCCAGATCAAGTTCTCTCTCCACCATAATACTACTGCTTCTCATAATATTGCCCTTAATCACATTATAAGAGTATCTAATGGACAAAGTATGTGGTAGGTTATTGTTAAGTAGATAGCAAAACAAACAATACAAAAAGGAGGCCTCCCCAATGCATAAGATGGATATCATAAACAAAACTCAGGAATTATGGAAAAACATGGACAAAAAATACACAATAAATGAAGGTCTCACAATGATGTGTTTCTTGCAAACAACTTATCTTAGAATTATGATTTTCAAACCATTCTGCTATCCATTTCCTTTTTATGGGAGAGTTCATCCCATTCACATTCAGAATTATGATTGCTATCTGTCTGTTTCTCCATCCAATTTTCCTCCAAACAATGCTCATCTCCCTCCCTTCTTTTCCTTTACTGTAATAGGTCTTTTTGCTTCTTCATGTGATTTGTTTACCCTTTTCTGTCTCCTCTTTCCCTTTTCTCTCATTACAGTCTGTTTTCATGACTTAATTAGGTTTTTTATCATCAAATCAGAGCCACCTTATACACGCACTCTCTGTTTATGCATATCTCTTCTAAATATTGTATAAGAGATACAGTTCTCAAGAGTTACAGGTATCATCTTCCCATCTAGGTATGTAAATAGTTTGCCCTTATTGAATAAGATGTTGTTTTCTTGCTCTTACAGCCAGTTTGAGCTCATTTCAATAACCTCTTCCTGTAAATCAATATCACTATCAATATCTTTAATAATCATTGATTCAAAAAGTGTAAATAAAGTCAGTATAAAGGCTATAACAATATATCCAAAACATTACTCACTTTGATTATGTTGAATTTTTACAAGGGTTCTGAGTGATTCCATATTGTTAAGACAGTTAACATAATTATATTAAACTCAAAACATTAAAAACCACATGAGTATTTTTAAAGCCACTGATATAACACATTAATCTTTTATGCTAAAAATCCTTACAAAACACAAACATTGAACAGCCATTTCAATCTGATAAATTATTTTAAGCAATTAAATTATTCTCCCTAATATTGATTTGACATAGTTCTAGAATTATTGGCCATAGCAACATGGGAAGACAAAAAAAAGTCATAAATGTTGTAAAGGATTTGCAAAAACTATAGATTGTTTGTAGCCGACATTATAGTTTACTTAGAAAACTTCAGAAAGTCATCAAAAATTTAACTGAGTTGATTCTTAACTTCATTTAAAGTAGAAGGTTATGAAATTACATAAATCATCAGTATTTTTATATAACACTAACTACATGAAAGAGGTTAATAGAAAAGGAATTCTCATTCTCACAGACTCTGAGAGTCAATTTGCAAGGAAAATATCATGATTTAAATACAATTACAAAAAACTTGAAAACAAAGATAAATATTTGGAGAGACTTTCTTTGCTCAAATCTGGTCAAGACCTATGTAATAAAAATGAACATAATACCTAAACAAATTTTTAGATTTAATGCTCTCTCAATAAATCTACTTTGGGAGTACTTATGGATCCAGACAAATAATTACAAAATTCATTTGAAGAAAAACAAAAAGTAAAAATTAAGAAGGAATAGCACTTCCAGGAGTCAAATTATATTACTAATCAATAATCATTAGAACTAACAGGAAAGGAATGAAAGCAATTCTGAGTATAACATACCTCACAAATAGTATTACAAACTGTCTGAAAACTTCCTCCATCTTTTGAGGTAGACCATTCTCCTTTAAGTATTATTATTTTTTAAATACTGAACTTGTTGTAGCTAGGTGACACAGTGGATAGAGCACCAGCCCTGGAGTCAGGAGGATCTGGGTTCAAATCTGGCCTCAGACACATGATATTAGCTGTGTGACCCTGGGCAAGTCATTTAACACCAATTGCCTCACCACAAAAAAATTCTGAACTTACAAAATACCAAATTGTAGAAGGGGTAGATATGAAATTGCTAACCTCTATCACATAGAGCTTCCTTTAAAAATAAAAGTATGCAATAAACTTAGTACGTAACTTTGAAAAATGTCTTACCTCATATTGTTCTACCTTTGGATAGCTCTAATTTTAGAGTTTTTTCTTACACTAAGCCTTAATAAGCCTCTTTGCAACTTCTCCCTGTTGCTGTTCTTTCTGTTCTCTGTATTCAAAAAGGACAAGTCTAACCAGTTTGTTACATGATAGCTCCACACACACTTGAATATTGTTATAATATCCACTTTGACATTTCTTTTCTCCAGGCTAAATATGCCCAATTCCTTCATATCACTGAGTCTCATATCACTCAAGACCCTTATCCATCCCAGCTGTACTCCTCAGAACAATGGTATTACCACTTCTCTATTCAAGAAGCCTACACAAGAATATCTCCAATTAATCTCATATACATCTTCTTCTTACATAGTTGTGAGCATTGCTGTCTCCTTTAAGTTCCCTGTAAGCTCCTTGAGAGCAGAGACCATTACTTTGCCTTTTTAGTGTCTGGCAAGTGTTTGGCAAAAGCTTGATAAATGTTGATTCACTTGACTTGAATTTTTTTTGAATGCCATGGGTCTCAATGGAACTCAAAATCACATGAAGTTTTTCGGCTGCTACATTACACTACTAACTCACATTGGGCTTGCAATACATTACCTGGAACCTCCAATTTTTTTTTCCAGAACCATTAATGTTTAACCTTGCCTCCCCCTTCTTAGACTAATAAGTATCATTTTTGTACCCACGTATAAGCCTTTACATATATATCTATTGAATTTCATTTTATTAGATTCAACACAATGGTCCAGCTTGTCAAAATGTTAGAATTCTGAGTTGCATTCCAATGTAGCTTCCAGATTCATGTCATTTATAAGACTTGCAACAATGACAATGAAATATTAACAATTATTCTTCATGTCCAGTGATCCAACTAGTTCTAAATCCGTCTAATTTTATCATCTGATCCATATCACTCTAATTTCTCATAAAATGGTATCAGAATGTTTTTTTTCTCTGAAATATAATCCTACTAGAATTTGTTAGTTGTAACTGGACAGAAATAGTTCCTCTGTATATTTTAACCTGGGGTCCAGAAATCCAAATCCCATTTTCAGATGCCACTTTCTTAGCCAGCTGTTCACTGGATAACAGTGAGGAAAATACAACCATAAATCCTTAGTTTTCAGTTTCTTGCCCAAGATTCATAATAATTTATACAATGTTTCAGATTATTTCTGCCTGTGTCATTTGAATGCATTCATCATTTTGTTGTTTAAAAAATATTCAATAAGGAGTCATAATTTAATTTTTAATAATTCAAAACATTTAATTCCTTATAAACCATTTTCTATAAAGAAAATAGCAAATACATATAAAAGAAAATATTTTATATTAAAGCAAATAATTCAAAGCAACCCTATTTATCATTTTAGATGAGTCAAACAGTAAAAATCTGATTCTTTTAACAGAGCTTTTGATTGTTGGATATTAACTTCAATTTTCAAGTTCATTCATTTTAAGCTTAAAACCAAAAAATGATTCAAAAGAAGAAATTTTGAAATGTTATTCCTTGACAAAACAGCTATGTTTTTAAACTTCAAATATTATTGCTAGTCTCCATCAAATTATGTTTGGATTTTATTTGCAAGAAATTCTGTCACAATATCATCAAGCCTTCTCTGTTTTTCCTGAAGAATTTTCAGTTTCATTACTTTTTTTGGGGGGGGGCAAGGCAATGGGGTTAAATGACTTGCCCAGGTCATGCAGCTAGTAAGTGTTAAGAGTCTGAGGCCAAATTTGAACTCAGGCCCCCCTGACTCCAAGACCTGAGTTTTAGCCACTGTGCGATCTAGCTGCCCATTCATTACCTTTTGTTCCAAATATCCCTTATTAATTTCTAAGATATAACTGCCAGTTTCTTTTCTATTACTAATTTTCTGAACATCTTAAAGAAATGATGTAATTATATAGTAAAATCTGAAGTAATATCTCTTATGACTCAACCAAAATTTTCACCTTTGTAATAGGAACATGAAATTCAGCATCAAACATATAAAGTGCCTATACCACATGAATGGTGTAACTATGTCAGTATAGTATTGAAGCTATCTCTCTGCTATTCCTTACTTGTTATATGGCTGAAGTGATTCCTTTTCCAATCATTGATAATTTATTTTAGGTCTTTTAAGACAGTCAGCATTAACAACTTTTTATTTACATTAATCACGCATAGATACATAAATAACCTTTTGAGTTATTTACAATTTTTATTTTTCTTATATATGATCAACAATTATAAAGAAGCTGTGTTTAGTGGGAGTACACCAAATCAGTGGTTATGTGAGCAACTCTATTTCATAATTTGATATATCTCTCAGAAGTGGAATTATATAGTAAATGAATAATATATTTGGAGTCAGAGGGTCTAGGTTCAAATCTCAGTTCTATCTCATATTAATTGTGCAATCCTGGGAAAATCACTTAAGCTCTTTAAGATTTGGTTTTCTTATCAGGAATATGTGCAGGTTTGAAAAGATGACCTCCAAGATACCTTTAAAAGCCAATTCTAAGATCTATGATCTACTTTCCCCACCCCCTGCATATTGGTAGGCAGATCTCCTTTAAATGAATATGAATTTTTTACTGATGGTTACTCTGAAAGGTTGATTCAGTGATTTGTGAGTGCCTGCATAAAGCCTACATTCATGAGACTGTAAGCTCCTTGAAAGTAGGGAGCAGCATTTTGTTTCCTTGTTTTTATATTTCTACCACTTATCACAGTGCCTGGTACATTGTAAGTGATTAATAAATGCTCCAACTATCTATCTATCTATCTATCTATCTATCTATCTATCTATCTATCTAGCTATCTATCTGCCTTTGTAGTCTTCCAAGGTTAGAAAAAGATAATACAATATCATTTCCAAATAAGATCATTTTGTAGATGATAATGCCTTTCTATTTATATTTTGCATAAGATATCCTTCATAATACTGTCAAAATGTTTCCAGTAAGCGCATATTTCACAATTTTATGTCTTAATGTGGACATTCAGAGGATCATTGAACAAAGTTCAATGTAGATAAAGTTTGCATTGGCCATAGAATCTTATCTGGTTCTAACATGTACATGAATGATGTGATTCAAGAACTTTTAACCCTGTGTTGTCATACCAAGTGAGAAAAAATCAACAAACAATAGACATAGAAGTCTACTAAAACTGTCTCCTATAAAAATTGCTTATGAAAGCTTACTTATTCCCTACTTATCATTTAACAAATAACAACCTCAATCATCCTAATTAAGATTTTAAATATTGGCTAAAATCATTATGGTCACTGTTTTTTTTTTTTGTATTTATAAAAATTTTATTTCTACTTTTTCTTATAGAGCCTAGAAAATTGAAACCTGAATGCCTATTACACTTATGTTGGTTCCAACATGGCTTTCATCTATGTGTATAGTCAGATACAACTGCTTTTCATAGTTTCTTTTAAGCATATCATGCAATGAAGAAGTAGAGTAGTGGTTACAATATCATTGCTGATGGGAATTCAACGCCATGGAAACACCAGAAGATATGCTTTACTTCATGTTTATTTGTTATTCTCCTTCCAATTTCATCTAAAAATGTTCTTGGTATAAAAGTATTGCAGAAGCTATTTAGGAAGCTTGGTAGAGCTTGCTAGGTGCATAGCTTGAGGGCCACATGCAAAGACTGGAAAGCTAGAAATTACATTTAGCACTTTTATCTAAGTTAGACTTTTGTATTCCACCTGTGCTGACAAAATATATATGTAAGAATGGATCTTGAGCCAGTTCTAATCTGTATAAGGGACTGGGGAGGAAGAGTGTAGGAGGGCAACTAGTAAACACTCATCTTTTCATTTCTAAGAATGGTAAATTTCCCAGCACAAAAGTAAGTCTATAGTTCTAGAAGTTCATTTTAATCTCTAAAGGTTAAATTGTTACTGACTACATCCTTCCTTTATTCTGATTGAAGACTAAGTTAGAAGAGGTGCTTTTGAACTATACCATAACAGATTTGAGAGACATTTGATTAGGAAAAAAAGGTAAATAATTCTTAGTATTACTTTATGTGATTTAAATGTAGGCTAGTGGGATGACATAAAATGTAGATAGACGTTATTTAAATATGAAAAAATCTTTGGCTTCATCCCTATCTTACATCTTGACTTTCCTATTTTATTCAATGATCTCCATATAATCATATAGTCTCACAATTTACTATGGTCATGAGATTTATTACATATAATAAAAATACAAGGAAAATTCCAAGGGACTACAAGATTTCCCCCCTGCAACCATTTCCAGAAACATCCTTCTGATTGCCTTCCCAGTTTTTCTTAGGGGTAATGGGGAGAATACTCGTTATGACACATCTATTGAGGCATGAGAAATGACAAGGTAATGGACTACATTTCTAAGACTCTAACCACTTCTATGACACTTGGATTCAGGTCCCATATAGTGAAAGCAAAGGGACATGGGAAGGGACAATTCACCCCTGACCTAACACTGGATTTTCAACAGGTACCAGTCAAATCCTGCTCTGGCCTCACTTCCACAGCACTGATCTCCAAAAGTCTTCTCTAGACCTGGACCAACCTAAACACTGATTTGAGAATTCTTCCAGATGTGGTCTCTGTTCTTAAGGAGCACTGCTGGTCGTCTAAGAGAGAGAAACAACCAGCAACCTAGGAGTTTGACCTTAAAAGTCCACCACTGTGGGACATGTGATGGGCAGGGATCCAAAGTCCCACTGCTGTCTGCTCCCTGCACACCCAAAATGGTGGGAAAAAATGTGGAAGTCTATCTCAAGGAAATAAAGTAATTCCTTTCACAAAATTAATAATCATTGACCCTTATGGCTTATGAAGAACTTCAGTATGACCTCAGTGGCTCCTTGTCTCCTCACCCTACATTGACAATAGAAAACAACTCTCAAGGGCCAAGAAAAGGAAAAAGGGAACCCTGAAGCCCTTACAGTGCTTACACACAGATTTTATCACTTCTTTATGTCTTACCAATGTTACCACTTCTCAAAATTTCTTCAGTCCACACAAGAGTCAAATACCATTGCAGATATCCAATACATACGAATGTTTCTCCATGTATTTTATAAAAATCATTAGAAAACTATTAAAAGTATAGTTTTATAATATGCTTACTCTAAATAAAGATTAATTTTTATTTCTCTTTAGCAGATTATGAAAATATAACCCAAGAAGGCAAAAAGATTGATTAGATAGAGTGGGGAAGAATTAGACAGAAGCCATTTATCTTTTCATTTTAGGTGAGTTTTCCCTATATCCATCTTTCTTGATAGCTATAATCATAATATCATCCTTTCATGTATATTGTCCTTTGAAAACTAAATATATATAATTAAATTAAATGTCTGAAACATTGATTCTGGAGAAAAAAAACCAACTCTTTTTCAAATAAAGAAACAATATCTGGTGATTCTTTGCATGTTTACATTTCTAAAACTTTGGTGAAATGAGGTAACATTAAAAGATAATAATGAAAATACTTACGCAAATGAGGGTTTACAGGAGCTAAATAAAAGAAAAGAAAAAAATTAAGTTAACACAAATTTAAGGAATTCAGAAAGTGAAAGAATAAGCAATTCTTCCTAATCTATCAGTGTCTCTGGCCAAAGTACTTAATGATCTTCCAAACTCCAGTCCTATTGAATTTTGTGGTACCTGTCTTGTTCCATAAGATTCAACGATAATATTCTTAAGTAACCCCAAAAGATAATTATTGTATAGCATGGGCTTTTTCACTTCCAAGTATAGTACTGAAGTGGAGTACTGAAATATCCTTCAGGACTCTAATCCATTTTAATCATATGCTCTGAAATTAAAACTAGGGTAATATCTTACTAGCAACATATTAAAATCTAGATATTTTAACCATGAAAATAATTCTTAGACATATATTTTGCTACAGTTTTTTTATTTGCTATCTGCTTACTTTGAAAATAACCTGGAATATAATGGAAATAAAATCAATGTTCCTGAGTATGTGGATACAAAAATATTCTGTAGCTTTCCTCTTGAAATTATACTTTATTTTAGCCATTCAGAACTGTTCATGGTTTATAAGCAATAAATATTAGGTTTTGCATAAAAGAAGTGATTTTTTTCAGGAAACCAATAGGATTTATATCATCTTTGAAGGCACAAATTAGATTTTAGTATGAATATGGAATAAGAGTTTAGAACTCATTTTTAAAATATAAATTATTTAATCTAGGAAATGTATATATGTACATATACATGTATATATACACATATATACAAATGTAGAGAATACCATGTACATATACATATATGTACACATATATATACACAATATTTACAACAACATATACACAACAAATACATAAAATCTGTAATTTACATATCTTGTATTTGAAATATATCAAAGAAGAAAGATATATGTATACTCTCTCTACTCAAAATATTTCCTACTTCAAGGAAGCTCATGAATATATAAACTTATAGAGTACTGTTTTCAGAATTTGAAAATTGAGAAAGAATCATATAGAAAAATGCGTGCATGTTTGCTTGTGCATAAGGTTGTATTTGTCATTTTGTGGGACAACTCCCGTCTAATAAAGAAATCTTTACTATGAGGTCTAAAGGTCATAATGACATAATTCTATCACTTTCTTTCTTTTCTAGTTAATATCTGGATGATACCTATTATGATTTGCAAACTAAATATGACTCTTGTTAGTACATTTTCTCTACATATGAGTTATATTTATTTGTAATTGGTTTGAATGTATACATGATATGTCAATCAATCAATATTTGGTAAGCACTTACTATGTTCCAGGCATTGTGGTAAGCACTAGGGATACAGAAAAAGAGGCAAAAGACATACCCTGTCCTCAAGGAGCTTACAACTTAATGGAGAAGACATGTAAATACACACACACACACACACACACACACACACACACACACACATATATATATATATATATACACATACACACAAATATACATATATTATTAGATGGAGACTCATTAAAATATATGTTGAACAATAGTTTTTCCTGTTGCTTTTAAGTGAAAATATTTATATACAGAAGATATTTTGTTTTCTATTGGTCTGCATTGTCTTTATATTCTACTTTCTCAGTTTTAAAATTCCAAAACCAAAGTTAAAAAGAGAACTATATAGAATCTATAGTTGCATGAAATTCATTGAAGTAAGGGCTATTTATGTAGATAAAAGGATGCAAAAAATGTATCCCTTCTTCAAATATAAGAATATATTTCAAATATAAAAAACATTTAAATTATGAATTTTATATGATCTTTCTTTGATAAAAGGATGGTTATATGAAATATATATCTATATATCTACATCCATATCAATCTATATATCTATATCTATCTATCTATCTATCTATCTATCTATCTATCTATCTTTTATTTTGGGGAAAAAAGCCACATCTAAGTAAGCATTTCTTTATGCTTAAAGATAAGTTTTTTTATTGGAACATTTTAAAATTTTGTTTTATTAGCAGTAAAATTATTTGTAATTGATATTATAAGTCAGACAATGAATTCAATTTCCTCATTAAGATGAATGAAAATGTAACTATTTCTCATTCTCTTGCATAATACAAAGTTTACTTCATCAAGAAATTCTCTGAATTCTTAATGTTTAAGGGATTCTTTTGTTCTAATCTACATGAAGTATGAATATATTATAGAAATTAATGGCTTATTACTAATTACTGTCCTTATAGAATAGACAATCACTGTTTAAGTTTTATTCAATTTAAGAGAAAGGCTTGATGACTGATATAGCCTCCTGATTACACAAAAGCATAAAAATCTCATAAATAGATAATATTCTACAGACTTAATAGCTATCCCACTGCCATGTGCATCAACACATGTTCCTGACTGGGTATATTTCCATATGCAGATAAGATTAGCTGCAGACAACTGAGCCACTGCTTCATTTCAGATATTTGCTGAATTTCTTTCCTATGCCACTGTAAATAAATGCCCTTTTGTGAAATGCTATATGGTATACAAGCATCTCATTTCATTCTAAACCCAAGCCTGAACCTCAGTATCAGCCTGAATTAGGCCTGGTCAACATTTGGCACAGTTTGAAGGATTGGATTGGAATGATCTCATTGCTGATCACATACTTGAAATAATTGTAGAAATGATTATAGATTGATAACAGATGTAGAGCAGAAACAGAGCTGGAACAGAGTTTAGAGACTATCTAGTCCAAGGGTGGGGAACCTGCAGCCTGGAGGCCACATGTAGCCTTCTAGGTCCTTAAATAGCCCTTTGACTGAATCCAAATTTCACAGAACAAATACTCCAGGTCACAGATTTCCCATCCCAATCTAGTCCGATCTGCTTTTTTTATTTTCCAGAAAAAGAAAATGAAACTCAAAGACACTAAATTACTTGCCTATGATCACACAGATATGAAATGACAATAGGCAGGATTTGAATAGAGGTCCTCTGATTCCAAGGCCAATACTTTGTCCACTGTACCACAGTGTAATAGGAGTAGTATTTCCTATGTTACACAGGCTACTTTTTCGTAACCACATGAAAGTAATGCTAGTTTTTTTCTTTAAGATGTATTAAAGTTATCCTTGATGCTTTATTGGTTAAGGATATTGTCTCAGGTTGTTGATGTAGTTTGTTGTTTACCAGTATAGAAAAGGTATAGTATAGAAAAGAGCCTCAGTTTCCATGTTGATATTTCTGACATTAGACAAACTGTATGAACAATACCTGGAAGTTTCACTCAAAATGGACTGACTGAATATCCCTATTAAATATCTTCCTCCTGCTATAGATAAGTAAACCTTTTTATATTGAATATTAGAAGAATTGTGAGCAACTCGTTTCATTCTAATATCAGATATAAACTACCACGAACAGTTTTATTTTCACTTGGGAAGGAGTACAACATAACTTCACCATCCTTCTCCAAAGCTAACTGAATTCTCATTAAACTGCCATATTCTGGTGAGTAGAGACTCTCTATTGGTGTATATATACCACTACATTGATGAAACAATGTTGAAGCAATCTGTGAAAAAAGGCATAGATCAGATGGCAGTCCATATGAGGAAAAAGGGGTGAGAAATCAATCCTAAGAAAATTCAGAGTTAAACTCACTCAACAGAATTTTGGGGAATACAGTGAGTAAGGAAAACCTAGAGGATTCTAGACACAGGCCAGAATAAGCTATCGAGTTTCCCTAGGATCTTAGAAGGAATTCCAGAGACTTATTGGATTCTAGATTTTGGAAAACTCACATTCCCTACCTTGATATCCTGATAGCCCCTATTTGGCAAGTCACTCACAAGTGACTTCCAAGCGGGACCCAGAATAGGTTTCAGACCTGGATGTTGTAAAGTAATCTGTTAAGCAATCTCTTCTCCTGGGTTCTTGTGACCTTGTAAGGCCCATGTTTCTAGAGGCCTCTGCCCATAAAGACTAGCCTTTGGCAGTCACCAAGAGATCTACCAGATCTACTGTTAGGTGTCTGGAGGTTCAAATATAATATTAACTGGGCCAGATGAGAGGTCATGGTGACAAAAGCCATATATAAATAATGTCCCATATAAAGGTAGGTGAATAACTTTAAGAATGATCCAGGATCTCAATCAGGATTTTTAGAATACTGGATAGAAAGAATGAGATGATTACATATGCACTATGTAAGCTATGCTCACAAGCATAGCAGACATTGGCAGTGGGCAGTAACAGCCACCAACATGTAGGATGTGGTAGAAGCAACTAACTGCATAAGGATTCTATCTTGCAGGCTAGGCTACTACCTTTTTCTCTACAAAGGAACAAAATCACCTTGAGATTTAATTGAGCCAGGAAGCAAAGGCTTAAACAACTAATGTAACTTCCAAATCACTTAAGCCATAAAAAGTTCATCATGTATATAGTATTCCTCAGACTTGATGGATGTTTCACTTCCATGCAAGTCAATGTACCCTTCTGATTAAGTGTGTTTCCATATGAAGGTGAGAAGAGCCGTGTCCAACTGAACTAATGTCATAATTTGCTGAATATCCTACTCATAATATAGTCAAACAACATTTGCTTAACGCAATGTTATATTACAGACAAGTATTTCATTTTATTCAACAAATAAGTCTGAGTCAGGTCTGGGAAAACTGCCAATAGTCTACACTTCATGCTATAAATACTGAAAGAAAAACACTAAGTTCAAATTATTTTTTATTATTGCTTTTTTCATGTTCTATTTCACTCTGATCTCTCAGAAGAAAAATTGCCTAATTAAAAGGAATGATTAAAGAGGTAGCACATGGATCATTACCCTACTTGCTAAATGTACAATTATACCACCAAGCATAAGAAATGTCTTTTTTAGTGTATTAGTATAGTTGATAGATGAGGTCATATAGTAGGAAGATACTGATTTGGGAGTCTGGACACCTAGGTTGCATATCTGATTGGACTTAGTGACCTCCAAGGTGCTTCCAGCTCAAAAATTATGTTATTCTATGATATGTAAAAGTAAAACATAAATATAAGATTAAAGGTTTATAAAAAACCATCTAAAGCTTTATAAAACATATTTTAAGCTCATAAAATTGTAGAAAAACATCACTGATACTTTGATTTCCATGTTAACTCATTTTAATTAGTGTGTGGTTCCTATTCTTATAATATTAAAAATATTTAAACTTGACATTTAACATTTCATATAGATTTAATTAAATAGATTTAATTGGAGACAGTGTAACAGTGTTTCTAGCCCTAGAATCAGGAAGACCTATTTTCAAATTTTGTCTCTGACATATATTGCTTAGATGATCATGCTTAAAAAGTTTTGAACAAAGACAGGGCTCTATGGAACTCTAGAGATATAGCTCCAAGTTGGCATTATTTGTGTTCATTTTTAGATTCATCCCAAAATATTATTTTGACACTCTGCCACTCTATAGCCAGTACTTTTTTTTTGATCTAAGAAGTATATTCTGCTACCCCACCCTACCTCCCCAGACCTGTGATTTCATCAAGTTGAGAGCTCTCACATGGAAAACTCTATTAACAGACACAGATTGGCAACTCTTTAGAATATAGAGACTCAGAAAGTTTGGGGAGGCACTGAGAAATGAAGTGACTTGCACGTGGTCACAAAACTAGGATACGTCACAGACAGAACTTGAACTTAGGTCTTCCTGTCTTCAAGTCCAGCCTCATATTTACTACATGACACTGCCTTTACATATATAAATTGATCTGCTTGTTACAACAACCTATTAAGATTAAATTATTTTACTAAAATCTTACAGCTAGTACATGTCTGAGGCAGAATTTAAATCAAGGCCTAATTTAACTCCAAGTCCATTGCTGTTTCCTGAATAACACACTGTCTTACCAATTAAAAACCAAACAAACTTTCAAATAGTTGGAAGTGTACAACAATGAAATGGCTGCCATAGATAGTAGTATTCCCAGAGGTAGTATTCAAGAGGATACTGAATGTGTATAATTCAAAAATATCATTGAGGGGATTCCTTCATTGGAAAACAGGGTGGACAAGGTTATTTCTTAAGTTCTTTCTGACTTCAAGATTCTATTATTCTGATGTTATCCTTAAATATTCAATTATATATCTTTACATAAGAGACAAATCACTGCAAAGTTCAGTATTTCTACACGTTCTCTAGTACATACTTTGAACTAAAAAACTTGTCCTATGACTGCAAATAAAACTTTTTATTTTTGTATTTTAAATTTTTATTTACTAATTTATTTATTTTTAATTTTTAACATTCACTTCCTTAAGGTTTTGAGTTCCAAATTTTCTCTCTCCATCTCTTCCCTCCCCCCAACCCATAATGGTATGCATTCTGAATACCCCTTCCCCTAATCTAGCCTCTCTTCTATCTTCCCCCCCTTCTCTCATCCTTCTCCCCTTTCATTTTCCTGTAGGGCAGGATAGATTTCTATACCCCATTAACTGTATATCTTATTTTCCAGATGTATGTGAAAACAATTTTTAACATTTGATTTTAAAACTTTGGGTTCCAAATTTTCTCCCTTCCCATCCTCCCTCACTGAGAAGGCAAGCAACTTGATACAGGTTATACATGTGTAGTGATGCAAAACACTTCCATAATAGTCATGTTGTGGAAAACTAACTATATTTTACTTCATCCTCTCCTGCCCTCTGTTTATTCCATTCTTTCTTTTGATCCAGTCCCTTCTTAGAAGTGTTTGCTTCTGATTACCCCTTCCACAATCTGCCTCCCCTCTATCATCCTTCTGCTCTCTTATCCCCTTCCTCCTTTATTTTCTTGTAGGGTAAGATAGATTTCCATATGCAACTGAGTGTATAGGTTGTTCCCTCCTTAAGCCAAATCCGGTGAGAATAAGATTCACTTATTCTCTCTCACTTTCCCCCTTTCCCCCAACCATGAAAGACTTTTCTTGTCTGTTTTATGTGAGATAATTTACCCAATTCTACCTCTCCCTTTCTCCTTCTCCCAGTATAATCTTCTCTCACCCTTTAATTTTATTCTCCAGATATCACCCCCTCACCTTGAACTCACCCTGTGCCTTCTATCTATCCATTTATCTATCTATCTATCTATCTATTTATCTATCTATCTATCTATCCATCTATACATATACATTTTCCCCTCCAACTGCCATAATACTGAGAAAGGTCTCATGAGTTGCAAATATCATCTTTCTTTTTTTCTAATTTTATTTTTTCTAATTAATTTATTTTGATTTATCAACAATCACGTCCATATGCATTTGAGTTTAAAATTTTTCTCTCCCTTCCTCCTCACTACCCTCCCCAAGATGGTGCACAATCTGATATAGGCTGTACATATACATTCCTACTAAACATATTTTCACATTACTGATGTTGTAAGTAAGAATTAGAACCAATAGGAGAAACCACCAGAAAGAGGAAACAAAACTCAATAGAAGAAAAAAAATAGCAAATAGTATGCTTTGATGTGCATTCAAATTCCATAGTTCTTACTTTGGATGTGGATAACATTTTCCATCATGAGGCCTTTGGAGATGTCTCAGATCCTTGTATTGCTGGGAAGGGTTAAGTTTATCAATATTAATCATTGCACAACATGGCTGTAATTGTGTACAATGTTCTCTTGGCTCTGCTCATTTCACTCAGCATCAGACCTTACAACTCTTTCCAGGGTTTTCTGAAGTCAGCCTGTTCATCATTTCTTACAGCACAATAGTATTCCATTACATTCATATACCACAACTTCTTCAGCCATTCCCCAACTGGTGGGCATCCTTTCAATTTCCAATTCTTTGCCACCACAAAAAGAGTTGCTATGAATGTTTTTGTACATATGGGTCCTTTTCCTATTTGTATGATCTCTTTGGGATATAGCCCTAGAAGTGCTAGTCCTGGGTCAAAGGATATGCACATTTTTAATAGACTTTGGGCATAGTTCCAAATTGCTTCTCCAAAATGGTTGGATCATTTCACAACTCCACCAACAATGCATTAGGGTTCTAATTTTCCCACATCTTTTCCAACATTTATCGTTTTCTTGTTTTGTCATCTTGGACAATATTATAGGTGTGATGTGGTACCTCAGAGTTGTTTTGATGTGCATTTCTCTAATCAATACTGATTTACAGTATTTTTTTCATGTGACTATAGATGGCTTTAATTTCTTCATCTAAGAACTACCTGTTCATATCCTTTGAGCATTTATCAATTTTGGAGTGACTTGTATTCTTACAAATATGACTTAATTCTCTATATATTTTGGAAATGAGACCCTTATCAGAGACACTGGTTTTAAAAATTCTTTCACAATTTTCTACCTTCCTTCTAATCTTAGTTGCACTGTCTTTGTTTGGGCAAAAACTTTTCAATATAATGTGATCAAAGTTTTGCTTTTTGTAATGTTCTCTATCTCCTGTTTGGTCATGAATTCTTCTGTTATCCATAGATCTGATAGGTAAACTATTCCTTGCTCTCCCAGTTTGCTTATAGTATAAGCCTTTATATCTAAATCATGAACCCATTTTGACTTTATTTTGGTATATAGCATGAGATTTTGATCAATGCCTAGTTTCTGCCATACTCTTTTCCAGTTTTCCCAGCAGTTTTTTGTCAAATAGTGGATTCTTATTGCAGAAGCTGTTGTCTTTGGGTTTATCAAATAATAGATTACTATAGTCATTGACTGTTGTGTCTTGCATACTTAACCTATTCCAGTGATCCACCACTCTATTTCTTAATCAGTACCAAGTAGTTTTGATGATTGCTGTTTTATAATACAATATAAGATCTGGAATAGCTAGGCCACCTTCCCCTGCATTTCTTCTCATTAGTTCCCTTGATACTCTGGACCTTTTGTTTTTCCAAATGAATCTTGTTATTATTTTTTCTAACTCTATAAAATAATTTTTTGGTACTTTGATTGGTATAGCACTGAATAAGTAAATTAGCTTAGGTAGAATTGTCATTTTTATTATATGAGCTCTGCCTACCCATGAGCAACTGATGTTTTTCCAATTATTTAGATTTGACTTTATTTCTATGAAAAGTGTTTTGTAATTGTGTTCATATAGTTCCTGGGTTTGTTTCAGGAGGTAGACTCCTAAATATTTTATAATGTCTACAGTAAGTTTAAATGGAATTTCTCTTTGTATCTCTTGCTGTTGGGCTTTGTTGTAGATATATAAAAATGCCAATGGTTTATGTGGGTTTATTTTATAGCCTGCAACTTTGCTAAAGTTGTTCATTATTTCATTTACTTTTTTACTTGATTGTCTAGGGTTCTCTAAGTATATCATCATGTCATCTGCAAAAAAGTGATAACTTTGTTTCTTCTTTGCCTATTCTAATACCTTCAATTTCTTTTTCTTCTCTTATTGCTAAAGCTAACATTTCCAGTACAAAAGTGAACAACAGTGGTGATAATGGACATCCTTGTTTCACTCCTGATCTTATCGGAAATGCATCTAGCTTGTGCCCATTACATATGGTGCTTGTTGAAGGTTTTAGGTAGGTGCTATTTATTATTTTAAGGGCGACTCCATTTATTCTAATGCTCTCTAGTGTTTTTAATAGAATTGGGTGTTATATTTTGTCAAAAGCTTTTTCTGCATCTATGAAGATGATCATGAGATGTCTGGTAGTTTTGATGTTGATATGATCAATTATGCTGATAGTTTTCCTAATATTGAAGTAGCCCTACATTCCTGGTATAAATCCTACCAGGTGACAGTGTTTTATTCTTGTGATAAGTTGCCATAATCTATTTGCTAATGTTTTATTTAAATTTTTTGCATCTATATTCACTAGAGAAATTGGTCTATAATTTTCTTTCTCTGTTTTGATTCTTCCTGGTTTAGATATTAACATGATATTTGTATCATAAAAAGAATTTGGTAAGACTCGTTCTTCATCTATTTTCCTAAATAGTCTATATAATATTGGAATTAATTGTTCTTTAAATGTTTGATAGAATTTGCATGTAAATCCATCTGGCCCTGGAGATTTTTTCCTAGGGAGCTCATCAATGACTTGTTCAATTTATTTCCCATGATGAAGTTATTTAAGTATTTTACTTCTTCTTCTGTTAATCTGGGTAATTTAAATTTTTGTAGACATTTATCCATTTCGCTAAGATTGTCAAATCTATTGGCATACAGTTGGGCAAAATAGTTCCTAATTTTTGTTTTAATTTCCTCTTCCTTGGTGGTAGATTCACCTTTTTCTTTCTTGATACTTAATTTGGTTTTCTTCTTTCTTTTCTTTTTAAATTAAATTAACCAAAAGTTTATCTATTTTATTGGTTTTTTCATAAAACCAGCTCTCATTTTATTTATTAGTTAAATAGTTTTCTCAGTTTCAATTTTATTAATTTTTCCTTTGGTTTTCCATATTTCTAATTAGGTGTTCGAGGATTTTTAATTTGTTCTTTTTCTAGCTTTTTTTTAGTTGTATGCCCTTCCATCGACTTCATCTTTATCTATTTTATTTATGTAAGCATTTAGAGGTATAAAACTTCCCCTAAGAATTGCTTTTGCTGCATCCCATTAGTTTTGGTATGTTCTATCATTATTGTCATTCTTTTAGATGAAGTTATTGATTGTTTCTGTGATTTGTTGTTTGACTCAATCACTTTTTTGGATTAGATTATTTAGTTTCCTATTTATTTTTACTCTATCTTTCCAAGGCCATTTATTACATATAATTTTTATTGCATCATGATCTGAAAAGGATGCATTTAATATTTCTGGCTTTCTGTGTTGGATTGTGAGGTTTTTATGCCCTAGTACATGGTCAATTTCTGTGTATGTGCCATGTACCACCGAGAAAAAAGTGTATTCCTTTCTATCCCTATTCAGTTTTCCCCAGAGTCTATCATACCTAACTTTTTTATCCTTAACTACTTTCTTGTTTACTTTGTGGTTAGATTTATCTACTTTGAAGACAGGAAGGTTGTCCCCCACTAGTAACTCCCTGAGCTTCTCCTCTAAGAATTTGGACGCTATAACATTTGGTGCATATATGTTTAGTAATGATATTACTTCATTGTCTTTGGTGCCTTTTAGCAGGATGCAGTTTCCTTCCTTATCTCGTTTGACAAGAGCTATTTTTGCTTTTGCTTTGTCTGATATCAGGATTGCTACCCCTGCTTTTTTTTTTTACTTCAGCTGAAGCATAATATATTCTGCTACAGCCTTTTACTTTTACTCTGAGTGTGTCACTCTTTTTCAAATGTGATTTGGTTTTTAATCCATTCTGCTATCCACTTCTGTTTTATGGGAAGAGTTCATCCCATTCACATTCACTGTTATGATTACCACCTGTGTCTTTCTATCCATCCTTCGCCCCCCATTTATATTTTTCTTTCTTCTTTCTCCTTTTACCTCCTTACTAGTGTTTTGCTTTTGATCAACACTTCCTTCACTTCCTCCTTCCTTCTGTTAGCCCCTTCCCTTTTTTTCCCCTTTACCCTTACTGCTTCTTCCTTCCTTTCTATCCCCCCTCCCTTTTCTTTCTCCTTTTCCCTCCTACTGCCTATAGAGCAAATTATATTTCTATACCTAACTGATTATGTTATTCCCTTCTTGAGCCAAATCTGATGAGAGTAAAGTTCAAACAATGTTCATTCCCTGCCCTTCTTTCCCTCTGGTGTAACAGGTTTTTTGTGTTTTTCTGTAATGTAATTTACCCTTGTATGCCTCCTCCTTTCTCAGTACATTTTCTTAGATCAGATTAATCCACTTACTTGGATCCATTTAGCCTACTTGATTAGATTTTTTTTTAATCATTAAATCAAGGTCAACTTATATCCACCCCCTTTATGTATAATCCTTTAACATGGTGTAATAACAATACAGTTCTCCTGAGTTACAAGTGTCACCTTCCCTTGCAGAGATGTAAACAGTTTGCCCTTATTAACATCATATTGTATCTTTCTGTTTCATTTACCTTTTTATGTCTCTCTTGAGTCTTGTATTTGAAGATCAAATTTTCTGTTGAGCTCTGGTCTTTTTATCAGGGAGGTTTGGAAGTCCCCTATTTCATTGAATATCCATCTCCTCCCCTGAAAGATCATGCTCATTTTTGCTGGGTAGTTGATCCTTGGTTGTAATCCAAACTCTTTTGCTTTATGGAGTATCATGTTTCACACCCTATGGTCCTTTAATGTAGAAACTGCAAGTTCCTTCTAATCCTGACTGTGGGCCCATGATATTTTAAATTGTTTCTTTCTGGCTGCTTGCAGTATTTTCTCTTTGACCTAGTAATTTTGGAATTTGGCTACTATATTCCTTGGTGTTTTCAATTTGGGATCTCTTTTAGGAGGTGATTGGTGGATTCTTTGTATGGTTATTTTACCCTCTGATTCTAGGGCCTCAGGGCAGTTTTCCTTGATGATTTCCTGAAAGATACTGGCCAGGCTCTTTTTTTTCATTGTGATTTTCAGGTAGACCAATATTTTTTAAATGGTCTCACCTGGGTTGATTTTCCAGGTCAGTTTTTTTACCAATGAGGTATTTTATGTGTTCATGTATTTTTTCAGTTTTTTTTTGTTTCTGTTTGACTGATTCTTGCTCTCTTATAGAGTCGTTAGCTTCTATTTGCCCAATTCTAATTTTTAAGAAATTGTTTTCTTCTATTAGATTTTGTACCTCCTTCTCCATTTGGCCAATTGTATTTTTAGGGATTTGTTTTCTTCTGTGTACTTTTTTTTCCCTAGTTGGCCAATTGTATTTTTTAAGGACTCTTCTACCTCTGTTGTTTGACTTTTAAAATCTTTCTTGAGCTTTTCTAAGAAGGCTCTTTGGGCTTCAGACCAGTTCATATTCCCTTTTGAGGTTCCAGATGTGGGTTTGTTGACAATGTTGTCCTCTTCAGAATTTCTGCCTTGATCTTCACTGTTCTTATAATATGAATCTATGGTACATTGCTTTTTGCTCATGGTGTTTGATTGTTCCCTGGCCATTAAAGAGATTGAGCTCTCCTGCTGGGCAGAAAAGGGCACTGACTGAAGCTTCTTGTGTTGTGAGGCTAGGTCTTAGTCACTGGCTTTGTGTGCTGGAGCCTCCGGGGTTCACAATTGGAGGCTGTAGGATTCTGGCAGCTTACCTGGTGTTGGGCTGGAATCAGCAAAGCTGTGATTTTTGGCAATTCTAAGTTGCCTCCTTTTCCTTTCCTCAGCTCCTTTCAGATTGGTGTTGTTACAGGGTATTTATCTGCCTGGGGCCCTTTGTAGTGCTGCTTCCCTCATTTTTGCTGAGGTACTGGGAGATCTGGTTGCTGTAGAGTTCCAAGGCACCTGGTGGTTTTCTAAACTGGTTTCCACGGGTTCCCCCACCCTCACTGAGGCAGTTGGAGGTCCAGGTGTTGGTGTTTGCTTGCTCTTCCCATTGGGTTTCAGGATCTTCTCCTGGTGTGCTAAAGTGGGGCTTTCCACTAGCTTGCTGGGGTGCCTCCCATTCAGTACTGCTCTTCTTCCCCCAAGGCAAGAAGGCCCTTTCCCGTTAATCCCTCAAGCTACCTGGGCTGCTGGACTCCTGCTCCCCATCTTTCTTCTGGTTCAGTTGTTCCAGGATATTTCCTGGGGTGCTATTTTCTGGGCTTTCAGAGGTTGATAGGGGAGGATGAGAGTGACTACCTTTTTACTCCGCCATCTTGGCCCCAGAAGTGGAAATCTTAGACAAGCCACTTAAATATCATCATTCCGTGTAGAAACATAAACTGTTCAGCCTTTAAATATTTTTTTTAAATTTTTTTTAGGCAATTGGTTTTAAGTGACTTGCCCAGGGTCACATAGCTAGTAAGTGTCAAGGTTTTGGTCTGAGGCCAGATTTGCACTCAGGTGCTCCTGACTTCAGGGCCGGTGCTCTATACACTGCACCACCTAGCTGTCCCTAACAGTACAGCCGTAATAAGTCCCTTATTTCTCTTTCCTGTTTATCTCTTCATGCTTCCCTTGAATCTTGTATTTGAAAGTTAAAATTTCTATTCAGCTCTTGCCTTTTCATCAAGGATGCTTGAAAATCCTCTATTTCACTGAATATCCATTTCCCACTGAAGGATTATACTCAGTTTTGCTGGGTAGGTGATTCTTGGCTGTAATTCTATGTCCTTTGACTTCTGGAATATTATGTTCCAAGTCCTCTGATCCCTTAATATACAAGATGCTAAATGCTGTGTTATACTGATTGTGTTTCCACAATACATGAATTCTTTCTTTCTGACTGCTTTCAATGTTTTCTCCTTTACCTGAGAACTCTGGAATTTGGCTACAATATTTCTAGGAGTTTTCCTTTGGGGATCCCTTTTGGGAGGTAATTGGTGGATTCTTTCAATTTCTATTTTGCCCTCTGGTTCTAAAATATTTGCTCAATAATGTGTGTAAACTCCATACCTGAAATGAATGCAAGTACTAATAAAAAAAATCCTCAACTTAACTGAATATCCATTTTTTTTTCTCCCTGAAAGATTATACTTAATTTTGCTGGGTAGTTGATTCTTGGCTGTAATCCTATCTCCTTTGCCCTCTGGAATATCATATCCCAAGCCTTCTGGTTCCTTAATGTAGAAGCTGCTGAATCCTGTGTTGTCCTGATTGTATTTCCGCAATGCTTGAATTGTTTCTTTCTGTCTTCTGGCAATACTTTCTCCTTGACCAGGGAACTCTGGAATTTGGCTACAATATTCCTAGCAGTTTTCCTTTGGAGATCTATTTCAGGAGAGAATTGGTTGGTTCTTTCATTTCTATTTTGCCCTCAGGTTCTAGAGTATCAGGGTAGCTTTCCTTGATAATATTTTTTAAGGCTTCACTGCATGTGTTTATTCTTTTAAGAGAATTTTTTTAATACAAATTTATTTATTTTTAATTTTCAACATTTACTTCCACAAGATTTTGAGTTCCAAATTTTCACCCCATGTCAACCCTCCCCCCACCCCTAGAGGGCATGCATTCTTAATATCCCTTCCCCTAGTGTTTCCTCTCTTCTATTTCTCCCCCCCTTCTCTGATCCCCTTCTCCTTCTATTTTCCTGTAGGGCAGGATAGACTTCTGTGCCCCATTTCCTGTATTTCTTATTTCCCAGTAGCGTGTGAATACATTTTTTTTAAACATATGTTTTTTAAACTTTAGGTTTCAAATTTTCTCCCTTCCTCCCTCCCCATCTACCTTTACTGAAAAGGAAGCAACTCAATATAGGTTGTACATGTGCAGTTATGCAAAGCACTTCCATGGTAGGCATGTTGTGAAAAACAACTCTATTTCCCTTAATCCTATCCTGCCCTCCCGTTATATCTATTCTTTCTTTTACCCTGTCCCTCCTCAGAAGTATTTGCTTCTGATTACCCCCTTTCCCAATCTGCCCTCCCCTCTATCATCCCCCTGCTCTCTTGTCCCCTTCTCCCCTTATTTTCTTGTAGGGTAAGACAGATTTCCATACCCAATTGAATGTGTATGTTATTCCCTTCAAATGCCAAATCCTATGAGAATAAGATTCACTCATTCCCTCTCACCTCCCCCCTTCTCCCCTCCACTGTAGGAGACTTTTTTCTGGGTTTTTTTTGTGAGATAATTTACCCCATTCTATGTCCCCCTTTCTTCTTCTCCAACTTTAATACTTTCTCATCCCTTAATTTTATTCTACAGATATGACCCCTTAATCTTCAACTCAACCTGTTCCCTCTATCTATCTATCTATCTATCTATCTATCTATCTATCTACCTATCTATACATACATATAATTTTTTCCTCCAACTACCCCAATACTGACAAAGGTCTCATGAGTTATAAATATCATCTTTCCATGTAGGAATGTAAACAGTTCAACCTTAATAAGTCTCTTATGATTTCTCTTTCCTGTTTACCTCTTCATGTTCCACTTGAGTCTTGCATTTGAAAGTTATATTTTCTATTCAGCTCTGGTCTTTTTATCAAGAATGCTTGAAAGTCCTCTATTTCACTGAATTACAATTTTTTTCCCTGAAGGATTATACTCAGTTTTGCTGGGTAGGTGATTCTTGGTTGTAATCCCATCTCCTTTGCCCTCTGGAATATTATATACCATGCCCTGTGGTCCTTTAATGTAGAAGCTGCCAAATGTTGTGTTGTCCTGATTGTGTTTCCATAGTACTTGAATTGTTTCTAAAATACATAGAGAACTAATTCAAATTTATAAGAATACAAGTTATTCCTCAATCAATCAAAGGATATGAACAGGCAGTTTTCAGATGAAGAAATTAAAGCTATCTATGGTCATATGAAAAAATGATCTAAATCACTATTGATCAGAGAAATGTAAATCAAAACAATTCTGAGGTGCCACATCATACTTATCAGATTGGCCAATATGACAAAACAAGAAAATGATAAATGTTGGAAAAGATGTAGGAAAATTGGAACACTAATGCATTGTTAATGGAGTTGTGAACTGATCCAACCATTCTGGAGAGCAATTTGGGACTATGCCCAAAGGGCTACAAAAATGTGAATACCCTTTGACACAGCAATATTGCTTCTAGATCTGTATCCCAAAGAGATCATAAAAACAGGAAAAGGACCCACATGCACAAAAATATTTATAGCAGCTCTTTTGGTGGTTGACAAAGAATTGGAATTTGAGGGGAGGCCTGTAAATTGGGGAATGGCTGAACAAGTTGTGGTATATGAATGTAATGGAATGCTATTGTGCTATAAGAAATTATGAGCAGATGGACTAATGAAAAACCTGGAAGACTTATATGGACTGATGCTGAGCGAATTGAGCAGAACCAGGAGAACATTGTACACAATGACAGCCATGCTGTGTGATGAGTAACCTTGATAAGCTTAGTCCTTCTCATCAAGGTATCATGATAGAAAATATTGTCCACATCCAGAAAAATGATCTATAGAGTCTGAATGCAGATGGAAGGATATTATTTGATCTTTTTCTCTCTTTTTTGTTTGTTTCTTCTTTCTTGTGGTTTGTCCCATTTGTTCTTATTCTTCTTTACAACCTGACCAATGCGAAAATAGGTTCGATATGAATATATGTGTAGAGCCTAGATCAGATTGCATGCCATCTTGGGGTTGGGGAGAGCGGAAAGATGGGGAGAAATTTTGGAACTCAAAATCTTATGGAAGTGAATGTTGAAAATTAAAAATAAATAAATTACAAAAGAAAACAATTCCTTAAAGATTAGAATGGAGCAAATGGGAGCTAACGACTCTATGAGAAATCAAGGAACAATAATAAAACAAAAAATGAAAAAATAGGAGATAATGTGAAATATCACATTGAAAACACAACTAACCTGGAAAATAGATCCAGGAGAAACAATTTAAAAACTATTGGACTACCTGAAAGCCATGATCACCAAAAGAACCTAGATATCATCTTTCAAGAAATTATCAAGGAAAACTGCCCTGATATTCCAGTACAAGAAGGTAAAATAGAAATTGAAAGAATCCCCTGATAACCTCCTAAAAGAGATCCCAAAATCAAAACTGTCAGGAATATTATAGTCAAATCCCAGAGTCCCCTGGTCAAGGAGAAAATATCGTAAGCAGCCACAAAGAAACAATTCAAATATTGTGGAATCACAGTCAGGAGAACACAAGATTTAGCACCTTCTACATTAAAAGATTGGAGGCCTTGGAATACAATATTTCAGAGGGCAAAGGAGCTAGCATTACAACCAAGAATCATCTACCCAGAAAAACTGAGTATTATCATTCTGAGGAAAAAGTGAGCATTCAACATTTAAGCATTTCAAGTAACTTTCAAGCATTCTTGATGAAAAGACCAGAGCTGAATCAAAAACTTGGCTTTTAAATACAAGACTCAAGAGAAGCTTAAAAAGGTGAACAGGAAAGGAAAATCATAAGGTACTTAATAAGGTTAAACTCTACATACCTACATGAGAAAATGATATTTGTAACTCATAAGACCTTTCTTATTATGAGAGTAGTTAGAAGGAGACAGAGGGCACAGGTGTGAGTTGAATATGAAGGGATGATGTCCAAAAATAAAATTAAGGGCTGAGAAAGGAATATACTGGGAGAAAGAGGTAGAATGGGTTAAATTATCTCACATAGAAGAGGCAACAAAAACTTTTCCAGTAGAGGTGATGAGGGGGAAGGTGAGAGGGAATGAGGGAACCTTACTCTCATCAGAATTGTCTCAAAAAGGGAATAACATACACAGTCAATTGGGTATAGAAATCTATCTTACCCTACAGGAAAGTAGGAGGGGAAGCAGATAAGAGAAGGAGGCAGTGGTGATAGAAGGGAGGGCAGATTGGGGAATGAGGTAGTCAGAAGCAAAACACTTGTGAGGAGAGACTGGATGAAAGAAAAGAGAGAATAGAATAAACAGGGGGGAGAATAAGATAGAGGAAAATACAGTTAACAATAGTAAGGATGAAAAAATTTTGAAGCAATTCTCTGTGATAAAGGCCTTAAATTTCAAACTCTTAGAGAACTGAGTCAAATTTATTAAAAAAAAAAAGATCCATTCCCCAATTGATAAATAATCAAAGATATAATCAGTTTTCAGAGGAAGTAATCAAAAGTATCAAAAGCTGCATTAAAAAAATACTCTAACTTACTACTGATTGGAGAAATATAGATTAAAACAGTTCTGAGGTACTACCTTATATCTACAAGATCGGTTAATAGAACAGAAAAGAGAAATGTCAATTGTTGGAGAGGATGTGGGGAAAATGACACATTAATGCACTATTGTTGGAGCTGTGAAGTGATTGAACCATTCCATAAAGCAGTTTGGAACTATGCCCAAAGGACTATAAAACTACGCATAGCCTTTGACCTAGCAATATCACTACTAGGTCTGCATCCTTCAAAAAAATTAGAAAAGGAAAAGGACCTATATGTACAAAAATATTTATAGCAGCTCTTTTCAGGGGGCAAAGAATTATAAATTGAGGGGATGTCCATCTGACTGAACAAATTTTGGTATGTTAATATGATCAAATACTATTGTACTATAAGAAATGATGATCAGCATGCTCTCAGAAAAATCTGTAAGGATTTCTGTGAACTCATGCAAAGTAAAATACACTGTGTTAAAAATAACCACAATATTGTAAGATGATCAGCTGTGAAAGACTTAACTATTCTCAGCAATAAAATTATCCAAGACAACTGGAAGATTTATCATGAAATATGCTATCCATCCCCAAAGAAAGTACTGATAGTGTCTGAATACAGATTGATGAATACTTTTTTTACTTTATATTTCTTGAGGGTTTTTTTTGTCCGTGCTTCTTTCACAACATGACTGTTATGAATATGTTTGCATGACTAAACTTGTATAACCTATATCTAATTGCTTGCCTTCTTAGTGTGGAGGGGGGGAGGGAGGACGACAGAGAATTTGGAACTTAAAATTTCAAAAATTAATGTTAAAAATTGTTTTCACATATAACTGTTAAAAATAAAATACTAATGTATATTTTAAAAATTAAAAAAAAGAAATGATGAGCAGGATGATTTCTGAAAAACCTGGAAGGACTGACATGAACTGATTAAAAGTGAAGTGAGCAGAACCAGGAGAACATTGTACACAGTAACAGCAATATTGCAGAATGAAAACTGTGAATGACTTAGTTATTCTCAGTAATACAATGATCTAAGACAATCCCAAAGGAATCATGATGAAAAACGCTGTCCACCTCTAGAGAAAGAACTGATGTTGTCTGAATACAGACTGAAGTCGACTATTTTTCACTTTTTTCTCTTTCTTTAATTCTTTTTTTAATTTTAAATAATTTATTTTTAGTTTTTAATATTCATTCCCATAAGCTTTTGAGTTTTAAATTTTCTCTCTCCCTCTCTCTCTCCTCTCCCCTCCCCAAGATGGCATGTAATCTGATATAGGCTCTACTTATACATTTATATTAAGCATATTTTCACATTACTCATGACGTAGAGAATGAATTAGAATGAATGGGAGGAAGTATGAGTAAGAAGGAATAAAACAAACCAACAAAAGAAAAGGAGAGCAAATAATATGATTGCTCTCATACCATTGATATATGATAGCATTCAGATTCCATGGTTCTTTTTCTGGATGTGGATAGCATTTATCATCATGACTCTTTTAGAATTGTTTTAGATCCTTTCATTGCTGAGAAAAGCTAAGTCTATCAAAGTCAGTTATCACATAGTATGGCTATTACAATGTTCACTTGGTCTGCTCATTTCACTCATCATCAGTTCATGTAAATCTGTCTGGGTTTTTCTTAAGTCTGCTTTTTCTCAGTGGTACATGACACCTACACACACAAAAAAGATATATTACTTTCTATCTCCATTCAATTTTCTCCCGAGGTCTACCATGTCTAACTTTTTAAAAATTCTATTCACCTCCCTAACTTCTTTCTTGTTTATTTTGTGGTTAGATTTATCTAGTTCAGAGAGGGGGAGGTTGAGGTCCCCCACTAGTATAGTTTTGCTGTCCATTTCTTCCTGTACCTCCCTTAACTTCTCCTCTAAGAACTGGATGCTATATCACTTGATGCATACGTTTTTAGTAATGATATTACTTCATTGTCTATGGTGCCTTTCAGCAGAATGTATTTCCCTCCATCCTATTCCCCAACTCTTTTTATTATATTCTCTCTCTCCTTTCACCCTGTCCATTCTCAAAAGTGTTTTGCTTCTGATCCCCCTCCCTCAATCTGCCCTCCCTTCTATCACACACCATTTCCCTCTCCTACTTTCTCCTGCAGGATAAGTAAGACAGATTTCTGCACCGAATTGAGTCTGTATGTTATTCCATTTTTGAGTCAATTCTGATGAGAGTAAGATTCACTCACTCCCCCTCAACTCAACCTCTTCCTATACTCTGCAAAAGCTTTTCCTTGTGTCTTTTATGTAAGATAATTTACCCCATTCTACCACTTTCTGTTTCTCCCATTACACTCCTCTGTCACCCATTAATTTTATTTTTTAGATATCATCTCTTCATATTCAACTCATACTTGTTCCCTCTGTCTATATATGCTCCTGCTAACCATCCTCATAATGAGAAAGGTCTTATGAGTTACAAATATCATCTTCCCCTGTAGGTATGTAAATGGTTTAACCTTATTAAGTCCCTTATGATTTCCCTTTCCTGTCTACCTTTTTATCTTCTCTTTATTTGAAAATCAAATTTTCTGTTCACCTCTGGCCCTTTCGTCAAGAATTTCTGGAAGTTCCTCTATCTCTATCTCATTGAATGTCCATTCCCCCCCCCCCAAAGGATTATATTCAGTTTTGTTAGGTAAAGTAATTTTTTGTTCTAATCCTAGTTCCTTTGCCCTCCAGAATACCATATTCCAAGCCTTCTGATCCTTTGATATAGAAGCTGCTGAATCTTCTGTTATCTTGACTGTGGTTCCACTATACTTGAATTGTTTCTTTCTGGCTGCTTGCAATATTTTCTCCTTGACTTTGAGACTCTGGAATTTGGCTACAATATTCCTGGCAGTTTTGATTTTGGGATCTCTTTTAGGCAGTGATCAGTGGATTCTTCCAATTAATATTTTACCCTCTGGTTCTAGAATATAAGGGCAGTTTTCCTTGATAATTTGTTGAAAAATGATGTCTAGGCTCTTTTATTGATTGTAGATTTCAGGTAGCACAATTCTTTTAAATTATCTCTCCTGGATCTATTTTCCAGGTCAGTTGTGTTTCCAATACCATATTTCACATTGTCTTCTATTTTTTTTTTCATTCTTTTGGTCTTGTTTTTATCATTTCTTGATTTCTTATAAAGTCATTAGCTTCCATTTGCTCCATTTTAATTTTCAAGGAATTATTTTCTTCAGTGAGGTTTTGGCTTCCTTTTCCATTTCTCCAATTCTATTTTTAAGGCATTCTTCTCCTCATCAGCTTTTAGGCCTCTTTTACCCTTTGGCCTAGTCTGTTTTTCAAGGTTTTCTTTTCTTCAGTATTTTTTGTCTTATTTACCAATCTGTTGACTTGTTTTTCATGATTCTCTTGCATCACTGTCATTTCTCTTCCCAATTTTTCCTCTACCTCTCTTACTTGATTTTCAGAATCCCTTTTGAGCTCTTCCATGGTCTGAGACCAATTAATATTTTTCTTGGAGGCTATGGATGTAGGAGCTTTGACTTTTTTGTCTTCTTCTGAATGTGTGTTTTGGTGTTCCTTGTCACCATTGTAATGTTCAATAGTCAGTTTTCCCCCATTGTTTACTCATTTCCCCAGCTTATTAGGTGACTTTCAACTGTTTGTTAAATTAGGGCTCTGCTTCCAGGGTGGAGGGCAAATGGTCCCAAGTTTCAGGGGGTTTGACAGCTCTTTTCAGAAATAATTCTAGGGACCTATAACTTTTCAGTTCTTCCAAGGTGACATGATCTAAGGAGAGGTGTTTACTCATCTCTTGGCCTATCCTGTGACCTGAGAGAGACCACAAGCACTCTTTTCTGCCCTTGAACTGTGAGGAGGGTTCCCCTTCACTGTGGCTGTAAGCTCTGCTACACTAGCGTTCCTCCTTACCCCAGGACTGCTGCACAGGACCTGGATCCAAGCATGAGTGCTGCTCCTAGAGCTCTCAATATGCAGACAATAAGGGGGTCAAACAACTGGTCAGAAGGAGATTACAGGGGCCTTTTTGCTGTCACTAAGGCAGGATTCTGTTGCTTTGCCCATACTTGAATCCAGGTCCAGGGCAGCAGTCTAATCTGTATTATCAACATTTTCTTTATAATTTTCTTAAATCTAGAAATTAACAAAATGATAAAGCAATCTATTTTTTGTAACATTTGTTGATTTCCAAGGTACAAATATTCACACTGAAAATGTAACAGCTGTGCATGTACCTCTTATAGAAAGAATTGGAACCAAAGGGGATGCTCATCAAGTAGATATTGATGAACAAATTGAGGTTTATGACTGTATTATTATAGTCTAAGAAATTATAAAAGGGGACAAATTCAAAGAAACCTGTGGGAATATGAACGAACTAATGTAGACGTTAGTGAGAAGAAACAAGGGAATAATTCATGCAATCTATTGATTACAACATAAAGGAAAACAACTGTGAAAAAGTTAATAATTATGATTAAAGCAATGACCAATCAACTTCAGAAGTCTGATGATGAATTATGATTTCCACCTTTTGGCAGAAAGGTGATTTATTAACGGTGCAAAATGAGGCATACATTTTCAGACATCCCAAGTGTGTGGAAGGGAGGGATTTCTTTTTTGAGGGAAGGGAATTGAAGGGATAGATAGTGATAAGAAAGTGATAGTGAGTGGAAGATAGTGATATGACACTTTTAAAAAGGAATGAAGAAAAGAAAAATGGTAGCAATGAATCATTTTTTTAAAATTAACAGAAGAAAGCAATAAGTAATTTGGAGAAGGACAGGTAATCAGAGTATGATTAGAATGATCATGTTAGATTTGAAATATACCTCTCACTGCAAGGGAAAAACAAAACAAAAACAATATCTACATAATGGACATTAAAGACTTATATACAATCCTTTTTTCTGTTTTTCTTTTTTTAATGGATTAATGTTCATTTTGGCCAAATTCATAACAATATGTTCAGTTCTGGACACTACATTTTGGAAGGACATTGGTAAATTGGAGGATATATTCAGAGAAGGGCAACCAAGATGAAGAACCTCAGATTTTTGTGATATATAGAGACAATGGAGTTAATTATTTTTACATGAGAGTAGAGAATAGTAGAGGTTTTTAAAAAACTGTTACACTTTTCTAATAATTCAGCCAAATATAATGCCTAAGTAAATGTAGACTTTAGCTCAGATATGTATGGTATTTTTAAAAATTAAAAATATTTATTTAATTAAAGGTTAAATGTATTTAGATGTTAAATTTAATTAAAGATTAAAAGTAAACATTACACTAGATCAGTGAAAGAAAGTTGATATGTTTGGACAGTTATTCATTAAAACAGGGATACAAAAACATAACAGAAATGCTGACAAACAATACTAGGGATCTGAATCTTGTAATTCTAAAATTCATGCTAATTCTTTAGAATTTAGTTATTTTTTTTCTTAAAATCAATACACAATATTTCCTATTATAAGGCGTATGAAGAGATAGCAATATGGATTTGATAATAATAATCTTACATTTATTGCAAAACTCAAAGCACTTTCTTCACAATGGACTTGTGAGGTAAATAATCTTTTGAGATAGGTGCATTTGTTGAATTACATATGTAGGGATCAATCTTGAGCTACAGTCACAAAAGATTGAATAGCACTAAGAGAACATAGTATATTCCTAGTCCAGTAATTATAGGATCCAGGAAATCAAAGTTTATCAAATAGTGTCAGGTTTTTTGTGAGTCAGTATTACACAATGCTAGAACTAGAATCAGATGACCTAGATTTGAATCCTAATACATCTATATATAATATCTTAATCTTAAAATTAGGTTAATAAATTTTTATTATTTCCCTCACATAATTGCTGTGAGGAAAAAATTTTGTAATCCTTAAAATGTTATTAAAATTTGAGTTGTTTTTATTGTGACTAAGGCATTTATTTTCAGCCTTTTCAGTGGACTATCCAGAGGGTACATAAATACAATTTCATTTTTCAAATGGACTGAAAATGCAATAATTCATTAGATTCAAATTAGAATTAATTTAAGGCAACTATACAGTTCAGTGGATAGAGTGTTGAATCTAAAGTTAGGAAGAGTGTCAGTTCAAATCGTGCCTCAGATAATTGCTTGCTGTGTGACCCTGAGCAGGTCACTTAGCCCCTTTTGCCTCAATTTCATTGTCTATAAAATGGGAATGATAATGGCAATCCTAGGGTTGTTGTGAGGATAAAACGAGATAGTTTAAAACAGCTTTACAAACTTTAAAGAGCTATTCCTCTAAGAGAAAAACAGCAGTTGTATTTCTTTTCCTAGGAATTAGCTGGAAAGGTACACACCCTATACTGACTTCATAATGATCTGCATGGAACTTTTATTCATGTCTTGAGTTTTGGTTTTGGCTTAACTTCCTATTTTCCAGGAAGCACCTTCCTTAGCTCTTGCTTCCACTAGTTTTATAAATGCCTTATTCAAGAACAATTAAGGAGGATTTTGTTTTAAAACAGTGATAAAGCCTCCATTCTGGGTCACTTTTCCTCCCTGTGGAAACTATCCCCAATGGATAAAATAAGTGCATCTGTGTCATTAAAATCCCTAAGAGTTTGAAAACTTTACCCCTGTCAAGGGACATTGTGTCAGTTACTTTTGGAAGCAGTGTACACAAACTGCCACAGTATATTCTAGATTGCATATTGATGGAACCCACTGAACTCACCAGTAATCAGAAATCTAGACTCTAGATTGACATAGAGCTATTAGAGATAATGATCTAGGCCTGCAGTGATTATTGCTAAAGATACTGCCTGTATATACTTGAAATTAGACTTACTGTTATTGCATTCCACTAGACTCGTGTAATTATTTTTGTACCTACTCATATTGCTTATTTTATCCGATTAAAACCATATGCAGTACACATAAAAATTGATTTAAATACTACTTACCACTATATTTAATGATACGAATGGTTGAATCTCCCTCACCAAACTTGGTAAGAGGAGTCAGACGGACTTCATAGGCCTCTGGTTTTATCAGCTCAGTCAGATTATAGGTAATGAGTTCTCCTTTTTGAATGTTTCCACTTATCTTAATCTCCTGCTCCCACCAACGTTGCTGTCCAGCCTGATATCAAAAGAAATGATATAATGACAAAAGTTCCTTCTACTGTAATATTTTATTAAAATAGAAGAAAATAGATCACAGCAACAGGAAGTAAGATTTATTTTATCATAGTAGACAATATGCTACATGTATATCATATGAAAATTAATTTACTTTTTACAAGTAAATTGCAAAGTATCTTGAAGATATTTTGATGGCTAATTAATAGTATGAGAAATAAAAAGCCTTCAAAATTGATTCATGCTTTACTGTTTAACATCAATATTTTCTACCAAAAGATCCAGAGCAATGAATATGTACAATGAATTAGGACTATTGCCAAGACTTTGCTTCATATTCTTTTAACTTCTCAACCTGAATAACCTATAGTGATTGGGAATAAGATATACTAGGCACACTCAGTAAGGCAGTAGTTCTAGATGGTGCTGAAACACCAAAAGTTTATAAATAACCCTATAATTAATCCTTTATCCTTATTAAGACAAAGAAATAGAACTTAGTTTCCTAGCTTTCATAACCACCTCTCAAGGTTTTGCCTTTTTGTGATTTGCTTTTTTCTATTGATTGTTGTTTACACAAGTTTTTGACAGTAGACAATTTTGTCTGGGGGCAGGAACTGGAGAAGGACAGGAAGGGAATGTAAATTATTATGATTTTCCCTTGTTCTTTCATCCTCTTTGGAAAGATTTTGAGATCAGTCCTAACTAGGAGAATCTTTATTCTCCTGCTTCTACACTACACCTTTACAAATGATACTGAAAATATTTGGCTGGAGGGAAAAGGATGAAGAAGGTACTATAATAAAAAGGATGAAATAAGGTGAAAATGAAGTGAAATAAGCAGAACAAAAGTTGTATGTTCAATCTTCTACATACAGCAGACTTTCTATACAATCCATCTCCAGCCTCCAAGAATCAAATCACCATAATAATGATGTGCTACCATGTGTTTCTCAGGCCACAAGATTTTCTGAGCTGAGTGTTCAAAGATTTCCAAGACCAAATGGGAAACTATGTCAATCAGAAGTCCTTAACTAAGAAATATGTTCCTGATCCATATTCAGGCATTGTGGAGGCAAGAAAAGAGGAAAGTCTTATAACTCATAATAGTTTCAGGGACTCTAAAACTGAACAACTTAATTTTAGAAACTGTCCTCAATTTCTTTTTTTTTTAAGGCAATTGGGGCCAAGTGACTTGCCCAGGGTCACACAGCTAGTGTCAAGTATTTGGTCTGAAGCCAGATTTGAACTGAGGTCCTCCTGACTTCAGGGCTGGTGCTCTATCCACTATGCCACCTAGCTGCCCCTATCTGTCCTCAATTTCACCCAAAATAAGAAGGCATATACTCTGATTTTTCTTTAGATCACTTCCACTCTTACCCTTGCTAGTATGTTAGAGCCTTTGTTATAGACTAGACAATGAAAAAAATTCACAGTGAGGCTGAAATGAAAGACAGATTTATAATTCCATACTTCCTTCTATGTCATATGAATTTAACAAATTTAGTTAAGCAAAGGCATAATCTCATATGTTCCCTATAGAAACAAACCTATTTAATGGACTTTATCAGTAAATCAGGTTACAGATTAGGTTATAGTTAGAGGATTCACAATAGGCTGATTGAGGGAGAAGATTTACATATCACCAAGATAACCAAGAAAAATGACTTCAGGGAAATCCTTGCTTAATACAGTTAACTAGGAGAGCTGACAACTAAATCACTTTAGGGAGTTCAAACTCCCCTTTTATCAGAGTAATGTCAAACAATCTTACCCTAGGAGTCAGGTTTGGTCAGGTAGAGTTGATATTAATAGAAGACAGATTTTTAGGTAACCCGAAGTTACAGAAGGAGATCCAAATAATACAATTTAATGAAAGGATATAAAAAATTCCTTAACAGTCCCCAGTTTTAGTACTAGAGAAGTCTGCAATTCCTCTCTTTGATCACACACTTATAAATGGGTGTGTGTTCATTACTCTTTGGGTGCACATAGCTTCAGGCAGATATAAACACCAGGAAATATTAAAGCAAGAGTAATACAGTAATCACCCTTCACATGAATTAGCATAAATTGCCCTTTATGTAGCTCATTACTTGTTCCAAGTGCCATTCAATCAGCATGTTTCATCTTGTGTTTTAGGTGTCCCATGTAGCTATCTGATCCTTGGAAATATTTTTTCCTTGAAAATTCTAGAATAGCCCTCATTCCCAGTTCAGTTCTGGAGAGGCATTCTTCCTAGCACATCAATTTCCCTGGTTGGTTCCAAATTACTTTCAGAGATTCCTTAGATAAGACTGCTAAAATCTGCTAGAGAATACAATTTAGTAAGGCCTCTTAAATCCAGTCTTCCAGTAACTAATTCATGTGGTCAAAACCACTTCAAATAGTATGGAGCTAATTTTATTAACAACAGAACTATAAGAACAATAGCTTAGAAACCAATAATTGCCCCTGAAAGTTCAGATAATTTTAGTTTTTTGTATACTAATTGCTCTTTTTATTACCTGATATATGCAATGTGATTTACATACTGAAGGAAGAATCTTAAAATGTATCTATGATGGCATGACTTGCAAAATGAGCCTTTATGTCTCTTAATAATATAATATAGAAACTTCAAAATAGGAAAAAATAAACATGTTTTAAAATTTTCCAATTATTAATGCAATTTTATATGTAAAATATAAGAAGAGAATTTATTACTAAAATATAATCAAAGCTTGTAGACGTTCCCTCCCCCAAAAAGGAAGGAAAAATTTAAAAAATTATCTGTTTGTATTCTATTGAACCTAAAAGATGTTTAGTCCTTTGTTTTACTTTTTCAATCTAGTTCTTAATTACCTTCACGATCAAAAATAAAAAAATATAAAAAATAATCATCCAAGAATATTGGCCTTAATATTGGGATCTTAATAATATCTTAATATTGGGAAGTCAATCATATGAATACACCTATGCATTATATATACATGTATATGTATATGTATATGTATATGTATATGTATATGTATATGTATATGTATATGTATATGTATATGTATATGTATATGTATATGTATGTGTGTATGTATATGTGTGTGTATATACAGATATGGGCACACACATATATTCCTAGTTGTCAGAGAAAAGAATCTAATCTTATTGCTTTTTTCAAAGTAAAGTTTATTGTTGAATTAAAGTTAAAAGCTTTTACATAATATTTGAAATGTAAAACTTTTACATCTTTATTACATCATATCTTTGTCCTTAAACCCCTTTGAGGAAACACACCCACACAGATAGATAGGTAGATAGGTAAACAGATAGGTAGAAAAGAAGCAATACTGTGCAGACCTAATCCTACCCATGAATGCATACTCATTAACAAGTGGATAGATGTCAAGCCTAGACATTTATTTACCTAATTAATTAGATTATGCAGTTAAAACAATAATTGACCACAAACTCAGAATAGTAAAACTCAAAACATCAAAGTCTTTCATATTTGTATCCTCAATCATTTTCAATGCCAATTAACATAAAGTCTGCTTTATCTAGCTTGTTACTGGTAATCCATTCCAAGTGCCATTTAATCAGCTTGTTTCATCTTGGGATTTAGTTGTGCCATATAGCTGTCTTATCCCTGGAAATATTTTCCTTGACAATTCTATGATTGGCCTCATTCCCAGGGCAGTTCTGGAGAGGCATTCTTCCTAGCACATCAATTTCCCTAGTTGGTTCACATTACTTTCAGAGATTCCTTAGATAAGACTGCTAAAATCTACTAGAGAATATACTAGAGTTGTTTAAGTAGTGTAACAAAAAGATTCAACATGTATAAAAATACATCTGTCCTGATTATAGAATTTTACTATGAAAGGAAGGAATAAAATACATGGTCATAACAATATAGAGACTGTCCCTTTAAGGGAACAGACCATAATTATAACACAAGAAAGCTTTATTACTTCTGTTAGATTCCAGGTAAGACTTATACTTGACTCTTTGGAACAGTCAATCATGGGGTGGGGGGGGGAAGTCCACATTATTCACAGGGTATCATAGCCAGGCTCAGGATTAACCAGGTGGAAAAATTTCTTGTTCAGAAAAGAAATCACACAATGGGGAAACTGATTCAAGAGGATCCTTCCATTATATTTCAAAGTCTTCCTCTCAACCTTCCCAGGCACAAACATCCACCTGTAGCAATTCTCAGATTGTACTTTTTTTTTGAGAATTTTGAGAATTTTGTCATTTCCTTTGAATAGTGGATTATTTATGTAATAATTCTGATGATCATACCTGAAATTAAAACTCAGAATAATATCAAAATACAGTCCCAAGAGATTTTAACCTCAAATAGTAAGTTTAACTAATCACAGACCAGGGCTAAGTACAGTTATTATTTTTTTTCCTCATTTTGCTGCAGTAACAGTCAACAATAAGCATATATAAAGTCTTATGTTATTCATTCTTTCTAGTTTAAATCCATCCTACAGTAGAAATCAGTCATTAGAAATTTAAAAAATAGCCACATTTTATAATTACAGAATACAGTGAGTACATGATAGTTCCCTCAAAATACAGTTAAATATTGGCCACTTTTTAAGCTTTTATTCTGACAGATATCTGTCTCTGAAGGGATTGCATATTAAACATTCAAGTAGAAATAAATTTTAAATATGGTGTGTGTTGAGATTAAGTTGGTTTAAAGGTATAACTTCAATATACACCACATTCTTAAAAAGCTCAATTTATAATATGACATTGTCCAGATGAAAAGAGGAGTTAATTTTCTAAAAATACAATTATATAACTATCTAGGTATCAATTTTTAGATTCAAATAATTTCTTAAATCATGATTTCCCAAAAATTGCAATATAAGAAAAATTAGAAGTGTAACAATAACATAAACAGCATTATAGATTTTTAAAAACATGAAACAAAATTTATTGCTAGTTAAATAACATCAATTTGGTTGAATACATTTCTGAACCATCTTATACACAAAATCAACTCATCTATCTGTCATTTTAGCATTTTGTACTAATCACATTAAAAAGCCAGTATAGAATAATTTTGAAGCTTTGAATTTTGAATTTAAATACTTGTAATTCTTATCCACATAGTTTCTAGGCATATCACCTTAATGCCAAATATCAAGTGTATTTTGCATTAAGATAGGTTCTACCTATAGAGGCTCAAATATAACTATCCCAAGAGGAGGACATATTTCATTTTAAATGAGATCACATTATAATTTAGTTTTAGGACAAACAATCAAATCAAATATGGTTTTATAATTACAAATGGTATCATTCAAAATCTTAATTTTTTTCATGGGCACTCAGCTGCCAGCATTTTCAACTTTCAGTTAGCTCTGTTACAAATATTTTTAATGGCAGTTTACTTTTTCATCCTCCTCCTTTGAGGCCCATAAAGTTTTCCTAAAGTCATAATATTTTCCACATAAATATTGGAACATACCCTTCTAAAATCTTAATGATAGAATTTACCATGCTATACTCAAACAATTCCATGTTTCAAATTTATTACTATAGGTTCCACTTTGTAAATGCTGCAACTTTATAGAAGACTGTCAAAAAAGCCACTTCTCCAACTGGTGTCCATAAATTTAAAGGCACAGAAAATTTCTCCTGTCTTTCTTATCTCAATGAGAACAAAACCTCCTTCAAACACCACTTTCCAAAACTCCAAACCCTTTACTTTCAAAAACCTCTGCATATATTCAGTGTAAATGGACTCTTTAACTTTCTACCCATTCTCTTATCTTTTTTTTTTTGCTTAAATCTGTCTTTTTTCTTCCAGTGGACTTTTATTAAAACCCTACCAACTTCAAAATTATAGCTTTCTTGTTACACTCTGATTTAGCCCTTTACTTACCCTCACTGCTTTTTTCTTTATTTTCATCTCTATTTTCCTGTTTCCCAACATTCCAATCAATCTTTCCTATGCAAATGTTCTTGCCCTCCACAGATTAACTGCAAAACTTTAAAATTTTGAGTTACATAGGGCATTTAAATTTCTTTCAGGTGTCTTTGGTTCTAATTTCATTCCAATTAAGTTCTGTCAAACCATTTACAAAAGAAGATACAATTATAACTATAACATCCTTCCAAGATCAAATTTTCGCTTGATAAAATCTCAAGGCTGCAGAATGCAAGCCATTTTCTTAGCCTGTGCTAGATAGTGAAATCATCTTTTTGTTTTCAGTACACACAAGGACTCCATCACCTTCCAAGAGAAAGACTGATTTAAAAAAATAATGGTCTTACACCTCATTTGCTTGTTCTAAATCCACAGTGATATTATAAATATTTAAACCATAATTTAGAAATTTATAGCAAATATATTACTTTTAAATTACAAATTTAGTATCTGATTAGTTACAATGCCATAAATTCTCCTTTAATTCTTACATATTTTAATCTCTACAACCTCAAGCTGGTAAGGGTTGGGAAGACTGAGAAAAAATTATCTTTCATTCTTTCTTGCTTAGTCTTTTACCTCCCAATGAAAATTTGATCAAAGGGCAGTGAAAGTAGGTCCCTGCGTATTGGCAAGAGCTTAGCATCAGAACTTCAGTATATTATAGAGAGCAAAAAGAGCTAATTTTAATGTAAATATTTTTAAATTAACTTAATAAAGTTGAATCACCCAATTCCCAATTTATCCTAGAATAAAGAGGTTTTAGGTATCAGTTCTTTCTAAGGACTTAAGCAATGCCAGTATATCTAAAGATGCAAGCAGTGTCCTTTCTGTTTACAATGTAGACATACATTATTAGAATAGGAACCTATACCATGATTCCTGAAGTCCAAGGCTCCCTCTCAGTCTCCTTTGTGGATCTGAAATTGTGAAACCCACAGTCAGTATTTCCCTCTGCCATGGCTAAAGGTAAAAGCTAGGTACTGTGGTAAATTGCTCTATTTGTTGAAATTCTCACTCTTTTTTCCTTTTTTCTCTGACTGTTATAGGTCATGAGGGACACAATTTCATCAGACATTTTAGTTTCATACCTATGGGCTAATACTAAAAAGTAATCTCAGATATAATCGGCAGCTTTACCTATGAGCACCACCAGTATTCTTTTGATCACCACAGGGTCTGTTGGATCCTCAATCCCTGAATATAGTCTCAAGGCTATTTTTAGTCTTCCCCATAATTTTACAGGATGTTCATTTGCAAATTGGTTGAGATCCCTAAGCTTTCTCCAGTTTATGAGTCTCCCACTGCTTTCCTTGGGAAGAATTAAGGCAGTGTTTTGTGTTGGGAGGAGAGGCTGAGACCCTATCTCCTTACTTGCATAAGAAGGGAGGGTTTTCTGATTATTAAAGCCCTTGGACACATCTGTAAAAATAGGTGTCAAAGGAAATGGTTGAGCAGCCTGTTTTTTTTTTTAATTTAGGGCAGAATTTTTTATTCTCAGGGTCTGCCCAAATGTGCCAATAAGCCATTTGGTAAAAGTGTTGATTTTCTACAGCCAATCTGAGCCCAGCTAGGGTGTTAAATGAAAGGATCCATTTCATGGTCAATTACCCCTTGAAATTAATCCTCTCCAAACATTTTCACAGATTTTTAAACTGGGCCTCAAAAATATTTGATACAAAACCTCAATATATGATCACTAGACTACTAATCATATTGATTATTTAGAGTTTAAGATCTATGGAGTGAACTATAATGTTAAATGTTGAAAATGTATTAAACTCAAATTTGCATATAAGAGGCTATGAAATTTTGAATTTACTCTTCTATCACAACATGCGAATAGATCTGTGGAAAGGAGATTGTCTTTGCTACTAAGTAGCAACATACATTGTAACTAAAAGCTTCCTATTAATAAAATTAAAAAAGTAAAAATTGTGATTACATTTTTTTGTTATTGTTTTAAATAGAAATTGGATTTCATTAGTTTAAATGTTGTTCGAAGACATAAAAAGGGAAAATTTTAAACTCTGAATCCATCAACATGTATTTCTTTTTTAAAATTAATTAATTTTTATTTCTCAATATTTATTTTTATAAAAGTATATATATATATATATATATATATATATGTACATATATATAATCTTATAAGATTTTGAGTTCTAATATTTTTTCCCTTCCTTTCCTTCACCCTCCCTAAGATGGCATGCAATCTGATATAGGCTATATGTGTACAATCATATTAAATGTGTTTCCACATTAGTCATCTTGTGAAAGAAGAATCAGAACAAAAGAGGAAAACCACACAAAAGAAAAAAAAAGAAAAATGGTACTCTTTGATTTGCATTCAGACTCCATAGTTCTTTTTCTGGATGTGGATAGTATTTTCCACCATGTGTCTTTTGGAATATCCTTAGATCACCACGTTGCTGAGAAGAGCAAAGTCTATCAAAGTTGGTCATTACATGATGTTGCTGATGCTGTGTACAATGTTCCCCTGGTTCTGCTCACTTCACTCAGCATCAGTTCATGTAAGTCTTTCCAAGTTTTTTTCTGAAATCCACCGGCTTATCATTTCTTATGGAACAATAGTATTCCATTACATTCATATACCACTTGTTCAACCACTTCCCAATTGATGGGCATTCCCTCAATTTCTAATTCTTTGTCATCACAGAAAGAGCTGCTATAAACATTTTTGTGCATGTGAGTCCTTTTCCCATTTCATGATCTCTTTGGGATACAGCCCTAGAAGTTTTATTGCTGTGTCAAAGGGTATGTACAATTTTATAGCCCTTTGGTCATAGTTCCAAATTGCTCTCCAGAAAAGTTGGATCAGTTCACAACTCCATCAACAATGCATTAGTATTCCATTTTCCCCACACTTTCTCTAACACTTATCATTTTCCTGTTTTTTCATGTTAGCCAATCTGATAGGTGTGATGTGGTTTGCTTTAGTTTCATCTGTAAATCGTCTGGAAAAAGAAATAGCAAACCACTCCAATATCTTTGCTAAGAAAACTCCTAATAGGGTCATGAAGAATTGGACATGAGCCAACAACAACAACAAAGAATTGGATATGATTGAAAAATGACTGGACTGAATTGAACTGAATTTATTTGTAGTGGAATATGCCTCAAGATGTTCATATGAGCCTAATTTCTTTCTATTTCCCAGTTATTTTTATCAAAAAATTATCTCCCAAAGGAATGTGTGTTTTCCAGTATATTAAATATTGAATTATTGAGTCCCACTTTTCTGATTCTTCCTTCTCCGATCTACTCTATTGATCTCTCTACTTTTTAACCAATATTATGTGGTTTTAATGAATGTTGTTTATAATAGCGTTTGAAGTTCAGAAATCTTATTCTTCCTTTCATATCTTTTTTCATCATTTCCTTTAACAATCCAAATATTGTTGGATTATTAAATGAATTTTGTTATCACTTTGTCAAGTGTTACAAAGTATCCTTTTGATAATTTGAGTAGTATAGCATTAAAAGTGTAAATTAACTTTGATAGTATGGTCATTTGTCATTATTTTGGCACAATCCCAATATATTTTTTCCTTTAAAGAACACATTTGTATTTTATCATTGTGTGGTCTGTGAATGATGTATTTATTATTTCTGCCTTTTTATGTTTGTTTAAAATATTTCTGTGTGCTAATATATGGTCCTTTTTAAATTAAAAGTTCCATGTTGTACTAAGGAATACATATGGTCTTTAGCAGTCTTACTTAGAAAGTACCAAAAGATTTTCAGCTCTAGTTTCTCCGGAAATTTTTTTCAATGTTATATTTTTCCCTTTTGTTTATCTTTCTGTTTGACTTATCCAAAACTGAAAGAAGTCTCTTATGACTTCTCTATCCTGTTTACCTTTTTATGCTTCTCTTGAGTCTTCTATTTGAAAGTCAATTTTTCTATTTAGCTCTGGCTTCTCAATAATAAATTCCTCTACATTATTGAATGCTATATTTTCCCCTTCATTGATTACACTCAATTTTACTGGATAGGTTGTTCTTGGTTTTAATCTTAGCTCCTTTGACCTCAGGAATCTCATATTCCAAGCCCTGCACTCCCTTAATGTAGAAGCTGCTAAATCTTTTTTCATCCTGATTGTGTTTCCACAATACTTGAATTGTATCTTTCTGGCTACTTGCAATATTTCCTCCTTGACCTGGGAACTCTGGAATTTGGCTATAATATTCCTGTCAGTTTTCCTTTTGAGATCTCTTTCAGGAGGTAATTAGTTGATTCTTTCAATTTTTATCTTACCTTCTGGTGCTAGAATATCAAGGCAGTTTTCCTTCATAATTTCTTAAAAGATGATGTCTAAGCTTTTTTTTTTTTATCATGGCTTTTGGGTAGTCTAATAATTTTTAATGATCTCTCCTGGATCTATTTTCCAGGTCATTTGTTTTTCCAATGAGATATTTCACATTGTCTTCTAGTTTTTCATTCTTTTGGTTTCATTTTATAATGTCTTGGCTTTTCACAGTCCTTAGCTTTCATTTGTTCCATTCTAATTTCTTGGAGGCTTTGGATGTATGTAGGAGCTTTGACTTTGTTGTGTTCTTCAGATTGTATGCTTTGATATTCCATGTCACCAAAGTAAAATTCTATAACCAGAGTTTTTTCTGCTGTTTTCTCATTTTCCCAGCCAATCACTTGACTTCTTAACTCTTTGTTAAGGTAGGGCTCTGCTTTCAGTGTAGAGGGTATACTGTCCCAAGCTTTGGAGCTTTTGTGCAGCTGTTTTCAGAGATACTTGTAGGGACCTGTAAGTTTTCAGTTCTTCCAAGGTGGTATGATCTAAGGAGAGGGTTTAGCCCTCTCCTAGCTTGTTCCCTTTTCAGTGAGTGACCACAAGTACTCTTTTGTGCCATGGACGTGTGAGGAGGGTTCCCTCTCTGCTTCTGCCACAAGTTCTGCTATGCCAGTGCTCTTCTTCACCCCAGGACTGTGACCCAGATCCAAGTATGGGCAAAGCAACAGAATCCTGCTTCAGTGCCAGCAAAGACATCCCTGTAATCTCCTTCTGATCAGTTGTTTGATCCCATTACCATCTGTGGGCTGAGAGCTCTAGAAACAGCCACTGCTGCTGCCACCACTGCTATTGTAGTTTCTGCCGCTGCCACTGCTGCCCCAAGGCCATGCTGGGGTCAGTGCTGCACTGATCTCCTCTACCACCCAGGTTTGACAGACCTTTCCCACTGACTTCTAAGCTTTCTTTGGAGTTTGTGAGTTGAAAAGTCTGGAACAAATCACAGCTGCCAGCGATTCAGTACTCTGAGTTCTGCTTTGGGTTTCCTGGGGCCTGGCCTGTGCTGCTGCAGCCCGTGGTGAACTGCACTTTTCTCCAAGCCTGGTGCAGCAGACCATCCCTATAGACCATCCAGGTTGTCTTGGGCTGGAAATTTGTTTCTCTCTGTCTTTTTGTGGGTTTTGCTGCTCTAGAAATTGTTTAGAGTCATTTTACCAGTATTTGGAGGGATTTGGGGGAGAGCTTAAATGAGTCTCTATTTTTACTCCATCATCTTGGCTCCACCCTCTCTAAGCAATTTTCTTGTGTGATTTCTTGCATTATGGTGTTCCAGTTTTTTGACATGTCATCTTCTCATCTTCTTTTGAGAGACCTATAATACTTCATTTGTCTTGATGTGTCCTGCATTCAAGATCAATAAGTTTTACTAGTATGGAGACCATGCTTTCCTTATATTTTTTTTGCTTTTTTTTTATTCCAGATTGTTCTTTATTTCTCTGTTTTTTACATTTCTGATCAGTTATCCTCTTTTTTGTTTCTTTGTTGAGACTTGCCATGGTGGATTCAAGTTTTTCTATTCTCCAAATTATGTCTGCTTATTCAGGCCATAAAATCTTCTTTCATAATTCTTATTTGTTGTGGTTCCATGCTCCCTTAGAAACATTAAGGGTCTTTTGCCTCAATAAGTGCTGATTCATTTTACTTTATCTTGAAATATTTATTCATAGTTGCCAAAACTCTCTTATTTGATTTGGAGGCCATATTCCTTTCTGCTACAAGCATCTTCCCTGTTAGTTTATCTGCTTATACTTAAGGTTTTAAACTCTCTGTGAACTTAAGATCATGACACACTTACTTCTGTACTTGTTCCTTTTAGAATGTAGTTTCTCTGGGTACAGAACCTCAAAATTATCTGCCTCCTCCCACACTGAGCATTTTGTGTTTAACCAGCCTTGGTCTCTGCCTCAAGTTACCTATTTACATATTAGGTCATTTCCACCTAGATGTCAGTCCCTTCACAAACACACACTTTTTTTAAAAGTCTTTACGGAGTATCATACAACATACCCATGCCCTATGCCATTTCCATTTTGTCCCTGCCACACTGCTATCACAGTCTGTGCAAATTTCTACAGTTTGGATCTCTGAAGCATTGAAACAATGGTTAGCACTGGGTTCTGGAGTTGATTTCTGTTACAGACTGCTTGGGTAGGCTTTATACATCCCTGCTGACAGGTACATGAGAGGTACTGAGAAAGGGTATGATGACTGAAATTTCTTTAAGAGGTAAAGTTTTGTCTTCTCTGCCATTAGTGAATTGACTTTTTACCCTGTTCAGGTTCTTACTTTCCTAGACCTTGGAAACAGCTTAAATCCCTTTATTTCTGTAGGATAATTCCTATTTGGGAGAAGTTGTAGATATCATGAGGATTGAATAAAATATCTAGTTCTCTAATTTTTTTGGTCATACCTTTGTATACTTCAAAAAGAAGATGAGTATGAAATGGAGATTCAAAGTTTCATATGAAAATTACATTTGTCTTCTTTGTGTGAAATGATCTTTCTTGAGCATCTAAGTTTAGAGTTTAAAAAGTTTTAAAAAAAGACATTTTTGGTGCCATTTTATCAAGCCCCTGAACTCCCTCTCAATGTTCTCCTAATTGTCACTCTTGTTCAGACTTTATTTTTCTCCCTTCATAGTTTTGACCTTAAATGACACAGTTGAACTATATATTATCATCCATGCTTCTTAACATTACTTCTTATCATCCATGCTTTTTAACATTACTTCTTAACTTCTTTTCCCCCACCTTATTCATCCCTGTTGAGTGCTACTAGAAGAAGTAACAGAACCATGCCAATTGGGTCCATTAAAATTTGTATTGTGTAATTTCAACCAGTCCCTCATTGATAAATGACAACTACTCTGCTTAAAGCGGCTATTCCAAACCTGATTTTCTTTCCTTAAGCTTCCCTCCCTCACTTCACTGCATAGTAGAGGATTAAAAAACTCATAAATTTAGCCATCCTCTAGGAATTCCCTCACCTTCCCTATCCCATGCCTTCAATCCCTTGTAAAATTGTTCCTCCTTTAATCTCTGAGAAAGAGGTGGCCCTTCTCATTTCCTATCTAATCTATTTTATGCCCTAGATATCATCTCCTCATATCTCTGATAGTTTGTCCTTCAATCCTCCCATTTTCCTCCTTATTTTCATCAATCTCTCTTTAACCATTATATTCTTCCTTATTGTTGCCTGTTCAGCTATTTTCATATTTATATTTATTATATTATTATTAATATATTCAATAATAGCTTATTATTCAGCTATTTTATTATGTTACTATTTTATTATTTTACCTACCTTGAAGTCCTGTGGCAACAGGCTAGTGATGAAGCAGCAGGTGTGAATTTACTGGGAGCTGTAGTCACAACTATGCACACAGGCAGCCCAGGTCATAGTGTCATCTTCTCACTTGGCTGAAGCAGCAGTGGATTTGGTAGCTGTCTGAGCAGCCTTTTTAAGGACTGCACTGATTACTTCCTGGTATGAGAAAGAGGCTAGAAAAGATGCCCTAAAATTCTCTGCTTTACTAATTCTGGCCTGCTTATTGTGGCAGGCAGGGATCTCACCATGAGGTTGAAACACACACACACACACACACACACACACACACAAATACCCCCCCCAAAAAAAAACTTTTGTGAAGATGATTCCACTCACCATTTTGGTACATGGAATATGCACATGCATATGGAAAACATGAAATCCAGTAGACCTGAAAGATGAATGGCTCTTATTGTGTGAAAACTCAGCAGGTATAGTATCCAAATAGCAGCCCTGAGTAAAACAGGTATGGCAAATTAAGGCCAGCTTACTAAAGTCATAGTTGGATGCATATTTTTATGGAGTGGTCACCATGATAAGGATCACTGTGGAGGTGGAGTAGGTTTTGCAAGAAAATTTAGTCTAGTCAACTAGTTTATATGACTCCCAAAAGCAGTGAATGCTCATGACAATGCAATTGTCACTTGTAGGAAAGTGTCATGCCACCATCATCAATGTACATGCTCCCACAATGACAAATCTTGATTAAGTCAAAAAGATTTTAGGAAGACCTGGAAATACATCATCATCAATGTGTTGAAAGAGGACGAGCTTAGAGAGATGTCAGATTCTTGGTACAGTAAGAAAGGTAAATGAGAAAATGCTTCAACAATGCCCTGAAGGCTGTTTATGGGCCAAAACCCTATGTCAACTACTCAAAACTGAGAGAATCACACTGATATGTGATAAGGACGTGATCCTAGAGAGATGGACTGAACACTTCCATAGTGTTTTTAACAGACCATCATCAACCAATGCTGAAAGCAATGATCATATAGTTCAGGTTGGAGCCAATCCCTCTCTAATTGAAGATCCAAATGAAGAAGTTTTGAATATCATTAGGCTCCTTTCATGAATCAAAGGACCTGGTAGTGATTCCATTCTGGCAGAGATTTATAAGGCAGAGGTTCCACTGTTCATACAAAAGCTGACTGAAATCTTTCAGGTTATATAACAAGAGGAGGTTATCCTCTAGAAGATCAAGGAAGCTTCCATTGTCTATCTCTATAAAGGAAAAGGAAATAGGTCATCTTGCAACAACTCCAAGGAGGTCTTTCTTTAAGTCACTGCTGGCAAAATTCTCACCAGAGTCCTATGCAATAGGCTGATTCTTCCCCTGGAAGATGGAAGATGAGAGGCAGTATGGTTTCAAAAGGGTCAAGGAACAGTCTATATGGTCTTTGCTGCCAGACAACTCTAGAAGAAATGCCAGGAGCGGAACAGAGGTCTATACACAATGTTCATAAATCTTACTGTCAGTTGTGAAGGCTTGTGGAAGATAATGGCAAAATTTGGTTACCTGGAGATATTAATTGGAATTGTACTCCAGTTTCATGATGGCATGCTTGCATGCTTTCTCAGTCATCAATGGACTCAAGCAGACCTGTGTGCTTGTTCCCGTGCTTTTTAGCATGATGTTTTCAATGATGTTGTCAGATGCCTTGAACGAAGATGAAAGTGGCCTTAAGGTCAGCTACCACACTGATGGTAAATCATTAACTTGAAAAGGCTACAAGCCAAGACTAAAGTGGAGAGGGGGCTGGAGTATGACTTGTTGTTCACAGATGACTGTGCACGCAATGCAACTTCTGAGGATGAGGTGCAACAGAGTATGGATTGATTCTCTGCCACTTGTGTTAATTTTGTCCTGACAGTTAACACCAAGAAAAAAGAGGTTCTTCATCAGCCAGTATTGTACCACCCATACTTGGAACCATAAGTTAAAGAAAATGGAGAATTTTTGAATGCCATGGATAAGTTCACTTACCTTGGCAGTATACATTACAGGGCTGTACACAGATGATGAGTTTCCCAGAACTAGTTCAGTGTTTGGGAGGCTCCGAAAGAAAGTGTGGGATAGAAGTATTAGGCTACCTACCAAAATGAAGGTCTAAAGAGATATTGTCTATCATTGTTGTAAGCCTGTGAAACCTAAATAGCCTACCAGTGTCATGCCAGAAAATTTAAGCACTTCCATTTGAATTATCTTAGGAAGTCTGAAGACCACCTGACAAGATAAAATACTGGATACTGAAGTCCATTCTTGAGCTGAACTGCCAAGCATTCAAACTCTACTTCAGAGAGTACTACTCTGCTGGCTGGCCATGTTGTTTGAATACCAAATGTACATTTGTTTAAAAGACTATTTTATGGAGAACTCATACAAGGCCAATACTCACATGGAGGTCAGAAGAAGTGATACAAGGACACTCTCAAGATCTCTCTGAACATTGGTATTGATTGTGAGTCATGGGGAACTCTGGCACAGGATTCTCCAGCATGTCATACCTGTATTGAGAAGGTGCTTTTCTTTCTGAGCAAAGCAAAATTGCAGTAGCTCAAAAGAAATGTTCATATGGACTATTTGCTCACAACCTATGGTAGAGCCTTCTAGCTTGTATTGGTTCAATTAGCCACAGTCAGACACATTGTACATTGACCCTGACATCATGATGTCATTTTGGTTCTCTTCAAGTATGAAGGACAACAATAAATAATATTCTTCCTTGCTGTTTACAAGCATGTCCAGGTCTCCCTCATCTTAAAAAAAATTCACTTGACCTGCCAACTCCTCAAGCAATCATTATATATTTCTCTTCTCTTTAATTGATAGTTTTCTCTAGTCACCTACACTCTTTTGCTTAGTTTCTTAACTTTTCAACCCCTTTCATTCTGGCTTCTGGTACTCTTGTCAAGTTTACCAATAATCTCTTTTTTTATACTATTCATTTTACTTGTTAAATTATCTGTAGCTTTTACACTCTAAATGACTTGATACTCTCTCTTACTATGGTTTTTGTTATGCCAGCTTAATAGAACATCTCCAAATTTCTTTGTCACATTTATCTCCTATTCACAAAGCACAGTTTTCTTATTATATTCTATCTTGCATCTTCTTGGTCTCTCTCTTAATATTCTTTTTCTTGTGTGGATATAATTAGCTCCTATACATTCAATAATTGCAGCTGTATAGATCTTTATATAATCAGCCTTAATTTACCTCCTGAACTCCAATCCTACTTTACCAGCTCTCAGTCTGATACCTATAGCTGAACATATGAATCAGTATATCAAATTTAACTGTCCCAAACTAAATTCACTTTTTGCACCCCTAAATAAAGGTGAATTTTACCATTCCTCCAAAGTTTTCTTTGTTGAATGCACCATTGTCCTTTCAATTAGCTAGATTTTCAATCTTGGAGTCAGCCATGATTCTTCCTCTTCCATATCAAATCAGTTTCCAGGCTTTATTAATTGTATCTCCATCACTTTCTATACATACCTGCTCTTCTTACCATTTATAGGACCATTACTCAAGCTCAGATATTCATCACATGGACTATTGCAATAGACTCATAGTTGGTCTTCTTGCTTCTTATTTCTCACATCTTTCATCATCTCTACATAGCCAAATTGATATTAGGAAAGCGTGGTTCTGATGCTGTCATTCCTATGCTCAAAGAACATCAGTGTCTACTCACTCTAGGATAAAATGAAAGTTCCTCAGCTTGACATTGAAAGCTCTCAATAACCTGGTTCCTCCTTATTTTTTAATTAATTAGTTACATTTTAGTTTTCAACATTGACTCCCATAAGATTTTGAGTTTTAAAATTTCTCCCCTCCTTCTTCCCCCTCTCCAAGACAGTGGACAATCTGATACAGGCTCTACATACATGTTCATATTAAGCATATTTCCACATTAGTCATGATGTAAAGTAGAATTAGAACTAATGGGAGGAACTACTAGAAAGAAGAAACCAAAAAAAAAAAGAAAAGGAGAGCAAATAGTCTGCTTCCATCTGCATTCAGACATATTTGATTATGAGCCTTTTGGAGTTGTCTTAGATCCTTGTATGGCTGAGAAGAGCTAAGTCTATCAAATCAGTCATTGGATAATGTAGATGTTACTGTATACAATGTTATCCAGATTCTGCTCATTTCACTCAGCATCAATTCATGCAAGTCTTTCCAGATTTTTCTGAAGTCTGCTTGCTCATCATTTCCAATAGCACAATAGTATTCCATTACATTCCTATACTACAACTTGTTCAGCTGTTCCCCAACTGATGGGCATCCCTTCAGTTTCCAATTCTTTGCCACTACAAAAAGAGCTGCTATAAATGTTTTTGTACATGTGGGTCCTTTTCCTGCTTTTATTATAACTTTGTGATATAGACCTAGAAGTGGTATTGCTGGGTCAAAGGTTATGCACAGTTTTATAGCCCTTTGGGCATAGTTCTGAATTACTCTCCAGAATGGCTGGATCATTTTACAACTCCATCAACAATGTATCAGTGTTCCAATTTACCCACATCTTCTCCAACATTTATCATTTTTTTTTTGTTTTGTCATGTTAGTCAATCTGATAGGTGTGATGTGGTACCTCAGAGTCATTTTGACTTACATATCTCTAATCAATAGTAACTTAGAGCATTTTTTCATATGACTATAGATAACTTTAATTTCTTCCTCTGAAAACTAGCTGTTCATATCCTTTGACCATTTACCAATTGGGGAATGATATTTCTTATAAATTTGTATTCTTCTATTTTAATTTTTAATGAATCATTTTTGTCTATTAGATTTTGTACTTCCTTTTCCATTTGGCCCATTTCATTTTTTAAGGAGTTCTTCAAATTAGTGATTTCTTGTGCCTCCTTTTCCATTTGGACAATTCTGTTTTTTAAGGAGTTTTCTTCAGTGTCTTTTATCCACTTGGCCAATTGTATTTTTTAAGGACTTGTTTTCTTCAGTGTACTTTTTCCATCAGTTGGCCAATTGTATTTTTGGGGACTTTTCTTCAGTGTAATTTTTTCCCATTTGGCCAGTTGTATTTTTTAGGGATTTGTTTTCTGTAGTTACTTTTTGTCCTTCCTTTTCCAAGCTATTGACTCTCTCTTGCATATCTCTCTTTTTTTCCCAATTTTTCTTCTACCTCTCTTATTTGACTTTTAGAATCCTTCTTGAGCTCTTCCAAAAAAGCTTTTTGGGCTTCAGACCAGTTCATATTCCCTTTTGAGGTTTCATTTATGGATTTGTTGACAATGTTATCCTCTTCTGAATTCCTGTCTTGATCTTCCCTGTCCCCATTATAAGAATCTACATTTCTTTTTGCTCATGGTGTTTGTTTATTTCCTTACCTTTAAAACAACTGAGCTCTTCTGCTGGGGAGCAGGGGCCACTGACCAAACTTCTTGTGATGAGAGCCTGGGGCCTAGTTATTGGCTTTGTGTGATTGGGCTTCTGATGCTGGCAGTTGGATGCTGTAGGATTCTGGCAGTTTATCTGGTGTTGGGCTGGAATCAGCAACACTGGAGCTCTAGGGGTAGGGATGGGAAGTCTGGCCCCTGGAGGATGCCAGCTCACCTGGGTCTTTTGCTCTTTCTTTGGCTCCTGCTCACTTGGGCCTTGCAGATAGATTTTTTGCTGCTGCAGGATGTATCTCTGCCTGGAGCTGTCCTTCTTGGAGTTGTGCTTTCCAGAATTTTACTGAGGCACCAGTAGACTTGGCTGCAGGTGTTTTTCCAAGCTGGTTTCCACTGGTTCCCCTGCCTGTACTGAGGCACTCAGGGGTCCTGGTATTGGTGCTTGCCTGCTCCACCATTCTGAGGTTCAGCATCAACCGCTGGTATGCTGAGGTGAGGCTTTCCACTGGCTTGCTGAGATGCCTCCTGTTCTGTACTGCTCTCCCTCACCCAGAGCAAAAGGGGCCTTTCACATCAATCCCCCAAGCTTCCTGGACTACTGGATTGCTGGACACCAACTTTCTGCTGGTTCAGCTGTTCCAGAGTTTTTACTGGGTAATATTTTCTGGGCTTTCAGAGGACAATAAAGGAGGGTGAGAGTGATTTACTTCTTACTCCACCATCTTGGCTCCTGGAAGCAGAACCCTTAGATGAAGTTATTTGTTGTTTCTCTGATTTGTTGTTTGACCCATTCATTCTTTAGATTTAGATTATTTATCTTCCAAAAAAAATTTTAATCTATCTTTTCAGGGCCTTTATTACATGCAATTTTTATTACATCATGATCTGAAAAGGATGAATTTAATATTTCTTCCTTTCTGCCTTGGATTGTGAGGTTTTTATGCCTTAATACGTGGTCAATTTTTGTGTAAGAAAAATGTATATTCCTTTCTATTCCCATTCAATTTTCTCTAAAGGTCAACCATATCTAACTTTTCTAAAATTTCATTCATCTCCTTAACTTCTTTCTTTTTTATTTTGTGCTTAGATATATCTAGTTCCGAGAGGGGGAGATGAAGTCCTCTACTAGTTTTTGTTACCCATTTCTTCCTGTAACTTCCTTAACTTCTCCTCTAAGAACCTGGATGCTATTGCACTTGGTGCATATATGTTTAGTAATGATATCACTTCATTGTCCATGGTGCCTTTTAGCAGGTTGTAGGCTTTTTTTCCTTATCTCTTTTAAATTAGATCTATTTTTGTTTTTGCTTTGTCTGAGATCAGGATTGCTACCCCTGCTTATTTTACTTCACCTGAAGCATAATATATTCTGCTCCAGCCTTTTACCTTTACTCTGTATGTATCCCTGTGCTTCAAATGTGTTTCTTGTAAGCAACATATTGTAGGATTATAATTCTTAACCCACTCTGCTATCCACTTCTGTTTTATGGGACAGTTCATCCCATTCATAGTTATGAATATATGAATCATAGTTATGATCACTGTGTCTTTCTCTCCATCCTATTTTCTCCCTTGTTTATGCTTTTCTCTCTCCTTTTTCCCTTTCCCTTCTCATTAGAGTTTAGTCTCCCTTAGTCTGCCCTCCATTCTATTAAGCTTCTTCCTTTTCTTCCCCTTTACCCTTACTGCTTCTTCCCTTCCTTCTATTCACCCCTCCTTCTTCTTTTCCCTTTCCCCTCCTACTGCCTATAGGTAAGTTAGATTTCTGTACCTAACTGATTGTTATTCCTGCTTTGAACCAAATCTGATGACAGTATGATTCAAACAATGCTCATCTCCCTCTCTTCTTTCCCTATACTGTAATAGCTTTTTGTGCCTTTTCATGTGATGTAATTTACCCTTGTCTGCCTCCTCCTTTCCCCTTCTCCCCGTACAATCCTTTTTCACCACTGAATTAGATTTTTTTTATCATCACATCAAAATCAACTTATACCCATGCCCTTTTTCTATGCATGTCTCTTTTAAATGGCATAATAACAATACAGTTCTCATGAGTTACAAGTGTTATCTTCCCTTGTAGTGATGTAAATAGTTTTCCCTTATTAATAACATGCTACTGTTGTTTTTTCTTGCTTGCTTACCTTTTTTTATGCCTCTCTTGGGTCTTGTATTTGAAGATCAAATTTTTTATTGATCTGTGGTCTTTTCATCAGGAAGGTTCCACTATTTCATTGAAAGTCCATCTGCTGCCCTAAAAGTTTATTCAATTTTGCTGGGTAGTTGAACCTTGGTTGTAATCCAAGCTCTTTTGCCTTACAGAACATCATATTCCACACTCTCAGATCTTTTCATGTAGAAGCTGCAAGGTCCTGCATAATCCTGACTGTGCTTTCATGATTTTTTTTTTCTTTCTGGCTACTTGCAGTATTTTCTCTTTGACCTGTAACTCTGGAATTTGGCTACAAAATTCCTTGGCATTTTGAATTGGAGATTTCTTTTAGGAGGTGATCGGTGGATTCTTTTGATGACTATTTTACCCTCCAGTTTTAGGACCACAGAGCAGTTTTCTTTGATGATTTCCTGAAAGATGCTCTCTAGGCTCTTTTTTTTTCATCATGGTTTTCAGGTAGATCAATAATTTTTAAATTGTCTCTCCTGGGTGTTTTACTAATAAGGTATTTTACATTTTCTTCTTTTTTTCATTCTTCTGTTTCTGTTTGACTGATTCTTGATCTCTCATAGAGTCATTAGTTTCCATTTGCCCAATTCTAATTTTTAATGATTTTTTTCTATTAGATTTTGTACCTCCTTTTCCATTTGGCTCATTTTACTTTTGAAGGCATTCTACTCTTTAGTGAGTTTTTATTCCTCTTTTTCCATTTGGCCAATTCTATTTTTAAGGAGTTGTTTCCTTCAGTGTACTTTTCCTAATTTTCCCAATTTCTTTTCCCAATTTTTCTTCTGTCTCTCTTATTTGACTTTTATAATCCTTCTTGAGCTCTTCCAAGAAGGCCTTTTGGGCTTGAGACCAGTTTATATTCCCCTTTGAGGTTTCAGATGTGGGTAAATTGACAATGTTGCCCTTTTCTGAATTTGTGCCTTGATCTTCCTCGTCCCCATTATAAGAATCTATGGTCATTGTCTGTTTCTGCTTTTTGCTCATGGCGTTTACCTATTTCCTGACTTTCAAAAAAATTGACCTCTCCTGCTGGAGCACAGAAAGCACTCACTCAAGCTTCTTGTGCTGGGAGCCTGGGGCCTGGTCACTGGCTTTGTGTACTGGGGCCTCGGGTTCTGGCAGTTAGATGCAGTAGGGTTCTGGCACCTTACCTGGTGATGGGCTGGGGTCAGCAGCACTGGAGCTCTCAGTTTGGGTCTGGGGAGTCTAGCCCCTGGGGAACAGCTGCTCACCTGGGCCTTGACATAGAATGTTTGGCTCCTGCTCACCCAGGCCTTGCACTTGAATGTTTGGCTGTTGGGGCATATCTGTCAGATTGGAGCTTTACTTCCTGAAGTTGTGCTTGCCAGAGTTGTGCTGAGGCTTTGAGAGATTTGGCTGCTGGAGAATGCCAGCACATGTGATGGTGTCTACTGGTTCCTCTGCCTGTACTGAGGTACTCGGGAGGTTCTGGTGTTGGTGCTTGCCTGTTCTACCACTTTGGGGCTCAGTATCTCCATCTGTTATACTGAAGTAGGGCTTGCTGCTGGCTTGCTGGGACACCTCCCATCCTATATTTTTCCCTCTCTCCCAGAGTGAGAAGGGCCTTTCCCATTAATCTTTCAAGTTTCCTGGGCTACAAGACTTCTGCACCCCATGTTTCTGCTGGCTCAGTTGTTCCAGGGTTTTTCCTGAGGTGATATTTTCTGGGCTTTCAGAGGTCAGTAAGGGAGGGTAAGAGCAACTTCTTATTCTTCCATCTTGGTTCTTGGAAATGGAACTTCTGGCTCCTCATTATTAAGGCAGCAAATGAAACAATAGAAAGTGTATTGGATCAGTAGTCAGAGTACAGAGGCTCCAGTCTCAACTCTATCTGTATCTTATAGGATCATAGATGTAAGGTTTCCAGGGACCTTCAATTTCATCATCACCTTCCCTTTACATTTAACCCATCTCCCCTCATTTTAAAGAAGAGGAATCAGATTGTGACTTTCCCAGAGCCATACAGCTAGTAAATATAAGAGGTGTAATTTGAACCCAGATCCTTCAAACTTAGCTAAGCTGCCATCTAGCATATTCACTTCCCTAATTCCTCCAGATAATGTTCTCTCCTTCCTTAAATTGTTTGGTTGCATATGTACATATTATACCCTCACTGTAGAATGTTAAAGGTTTTTTGTTTGTTTGTTTTCTTAGGGTGAGAACTTTGTGGTGTCAAGACATCAGGAGACACCCTGTTTTCCAGAGTTAAGGCCTAGAAAGCAGGCTGGGCCTTGAGGTTGGTATAACAACAATCCTTTGTACTCACCTTCTGGATGATCTCAGCCACAGCAAAATCTCATAATTGTTTCATATAATTATTGTATTGCTTTGACCCACACCAGGTGTTCTCTGAGCTTGGACAAGTACCTGTTGCATTCGCAGTCTAGTCATGAAGCCCTCATGTGAATCAAATTTGTCACTTTGTTGCTATTACCACTCACTGTCAGGTCTCCAGCTCACTGTGCAGCCATTGGTAGAAGTATTGAGAACTCCCCACTGTGGATCCCCCCACCAGGGGCAGGGCTCTGGCACATGTATCCTTGCTAGCAATCTTTGTCCCTAACTTTGAAATTAAATTTCTGTTTTACTCCTGACTCTCCTGTCTGCAGCCTGCTCTGTTAGGCTCCAGCCACCCAAAGGTTACAGGACAGTTCCAACTGGTTGACATTAATTGGTGTCAGAAGTGGAATTGGACATGGAACTAGGCCATTGGACTCTCTGGTACCAGTGGGAACAGACTAGGTGACACTGAAGATTTATTTCTCGAGTCCAAACCCGGCTCATCTAGAGAGTCCTTTGATATTGGTACTGCTCAAATCTCCAAGCTCCTGCCTTGGTTGATCTGTCCTTCTTTGTGAGGAAAACTCTGGGGCCCATTAGTGGCCCTGGGTCATCTTGGATCTCTCTGGTAAGCATACCCTTTCTACACATTCTGTTCCCCTAATCATTTATTTCTGCCTGCTCTGTTTGGTTCCAGCTCTCCCCCCCCCCAGCAGCAGGCTCCAACTCAAGCAGATGGATTAGATCAATAGGTCCTAGGAGAGCCTGCCCAGGAGGGTAAAGAAAGCAACAAGGATAGCATTCCATAAATGTTGTTGACCAGGCTGCAGAAATTGGGCTAGTAGTTTATTCAGACTGAAAGTAAACTGAACCAGTGCATTCAGCAGCTGGAAACAGACATTCGTTTTCAGGAATCTTACAAGGAAAACTAATGGACTACTAATGGAGCTGGTGGCTGTGCAAGTGAGGGGCCCCATTTTATGGTCACTCACATGGAGGTTCTAGTTCCTAGTGAAATAGAAGCCAAAAGACTGGAGGAGAGTTGAATTGGAATAGACACTGGGGAACACCCACTGATGTTTAGAAAATCCCAGAGTTACCCTATTATTGCTCCTTGGAGGAGCTCAATAGCTATCTGCCTTGAGGGACTAGTATGTGGGTAGACTTTTACCACCTTAGAACTGGTATTATTGCAGGAGAAGTTCAAAGAGAAACCCAAGTAATCACTGGAGCACTGATTCCTGAGGGTGTGGCACAATGGAACCAATGGAGGCAGGGGAAAAGGCACAGTCTTCTTCAGACTTCCCTTGCCTCTGGGAACTCTCTGAGGACTTCCTTTCATAGAGCTAAATTAATTTGTTAGACCCTCCAAAAGGGGTTTGTAAAAGGGGTCCTTTTTAAATGGTTGAGAAAGATTGAATTTACTCCCCTTGCAATACGTTGTGCCCAGCTAATATCTGGGAGCAATTATATCCTGTCTTCTGTGGGTGGTGCCCAACCTGCATGGCTTCAAACTTTAGTTATGGTTCTTCCTCACCACACAACCATACCAGTGGGGCTGGCTGATCAATTGGTGAAATTCAAGCAAGAGGTTTGAACAACTGTGGCTTGAACAAGTACAGTGCAAATAGACACTGTGGGATGGAGGGGGAAGTAGAGAAATTACAGAAGCCTATCGCTGCCTTGCTAGTTAGGCAAAAGAAGATGATACCATTTCTAGGAGGAAGATTTGATTGTGGCTCCTAAAACATGGGTTCATAAGAAAGTAACTGATGACCAAAATATGGGTGTACTAGAAAAACTATACCGAGATACTAAGCACCTGGGCACTAAGTTACAGTGCCTACAGCACTGGGTCTGGAGTCAGGAAGACCTGATTTCAGATCCAACCTTAAATACTTATCAGCTTGATCCCTTGGGAAGTAGCCTGATATCCTATAACCATTCTTGCCCAGAAATACCTGAACTCTCCTTACTGCTACAATGTGGTAGGCACAGACTTGAATAAGGCCTCCCTTTCTGAGGCTATTGGTGTACACTATTACATTGATGACCTAATGTTGACTAGGTCAGATAAAGGCACTGTGTCAGAAGCTTTAGATCAGGTGGTGACCTATGAGGGACAAGGGTCTAGGAAATTAACCCTTAGAAAATCCAAGGTCCAGCATGCTCTGTCAAGTTTTGGGGAATATAATACGGTGAAAGCTCAGAAGATTCCAAGTGGTCTGGAATTAGCTACCAACATGTGCTTCCTCAGGATCTAAGAGACATACTGGACTTTTTACATCTTAGAAAATCCATATTCTCCACCTGGATGATGGCCTCCATTTACTGAGTCACCACTAGTCCCACTCTTCAGTGTCATTCAAGTGAGGCCCATAATAGCCCTGAAAGAAGTAAAGCAGGCTCTCCAGTAGTGTCTCCCTTTGGATTCTTATGACCCTGAAAGACCCATATTTCTGGAGTTCTCTGTCCTCTAGCCTTTGGCAGGCACTAAGGAATGCCTAGAATGATCCACTGTTAGGCACATGCAGCTTCAAGCTCCTCAGAGCACTCACTCACCATACTTATTTCAAAAAGCAGTTGCTTGCCTCTTATTCCCAGTTGCTCTTGAACAAATGACACAGGCCATAAATTAATTCTTTGTTGAGTTATCTATTGTGAATGGTACCACATAGTTCCTTAACAAAATAATTAGAGTATAGGTGGCTTCTACTGCTAAATGGAAAATGTGCATTAGAAATCATGCCTGTTTGGCTCCCTCTGGTATTCATGCTCTTCGCAAAAAATTGGTGGGTATGTCAAAATCGAAGGTCTGTAGTCCAGATATTATAATTCTGCTTCTTCTACTGGCCCTGAGGAACACCATTTTATCTAGTTTAACATCTTTTAACTCCTAAAATAATATCTGTATATTATACTGATATAGCCTTCAAGTAGGGGGATATTTTTCCAGGTGGATCAGAGAATGCTATGTAGCAGTACATGATGGAGAGTCTTTAGATCCTGGCTGTGTGCAAGAAGTAGCCACTTTGCTACATATGACCCTGATGCAAGATAAAGAATTGTAGATGGTGCCAGGAGTGTCCACGCAGAGACTCGTGTTCCCAGAACTGTACTCATCATCACTAGCTTATATCAGGAGAAGAAATCTGCAACTATACTGGAAGTGTCATCATCTGTGCTGTGCCTTTGATATTTGTGGTGCTGCTCTGCCTCAGCATCACCACTTTTCGTTAAGAGACCCACTGTCAACCTCAAAAAGTGGCATCACCCATCACATTGACTAGACTGTTTTGTTAATGCATTTAAATAAATGAAAAAATAATAAATCACACATTTCTTTTCTGATGTAATGACATGAGATTGTCCTAAATCCTGTAATAAAAATCTGAGAGACTGATTTTCCCCTGAAATAAATAACTAGTGCCTCAGTTTTCTACCCTGATGAAATATTGATCAGAAACTTCTTATCATCTGGCACCCTGCCTATGTCACTGCAAAGGCAGCAGCTGAAAACTGATGAAATTCCCTCATTCATTCTGTGTAGGGTCAAGAAAAGAGTGAAGTATACTCCAATACATAATGAGGTATAGCTAGTTACATAACATCATTATTACTGTGCAGGGTCTGTAGTCCTCCAGCCAACACTCTACTAGGCAACATCCTTTTGAGGAATCTGTTAAGCGTTATAATTTTCCTCTCTGATAGCAGAAAACACTCTTGTCATATTGTCAATTTCTTGAATTTTGTTTCAGATTGTTTCCATGTTTCTGCTGCCATCAAACTCATCTTTACCTTTAGTCTTTAATTAATCATCAGAAGAGATACTCAGAACATGTACCATCTCTATCCATTTTTATCCAGCAAATGATAGTGGCCATGTGAAGACATCCATAAAAATGGGCAACAAATAAGGATGTGGAGAGCAGTTAGACAACATGAGATAATAGCATCTACATTTCCAGGTCATTGTGACAATCAAATGAATATTTGTAAAGCACTTAGCATGGTGCTTGGCCTATAACAGGCACTTAATACTTAACTCCTTCCATCCTTCCATCTAGTTCATCCCATGCCTCATCCAGAATCTTGCTACATCACACTTGAAAAGCAGTCAAACAACTTTGTTCATTCCACTTTTCTAATTATTTAACATGGCTCTAATTAGGAAGTTATGGTGTCATAGAAGTCATTGACACTTAGTAAAGTGGGAAACATAACCATATATAATCAGTAAGACAAGAATTTGCTCCATTCCAACTGATTTCCACCCAGATTGTAATCACAGATTATGAGATGTTAAGAAGTTAACCAATCTTCTCTTTCTGAAGTATGAACAACTTTCTCTAAAAAAGAAAATGCATAAAGACTTTCTGCCTTGTTATCTTTATATTCAGTTTGTGCCTTCTCTTTCCATAGATATTGAATGTATTTATACATCCTAAGTTTATGATAGGAAACAGTTTGCAGCTATTGTTGTTACTGTCAGTCAATCAAACATTTATTAAGAAATTACTATGCATCAGACACTGTACTACATGATGGGGACACAAAGAAAAGCAAGAACAATTCCTGCTTTTAAGAAGCTCAGATTCTAATTATTTGACATTTATTGAATGCCCTTGCTTTCAAGTAAGTCTACTGTTTTACTTTTAATGGGAAGGACACTTATAGGGCTTTCATGGTAGTTGAGATTTTTATTTTACCTTGCCTAGAAGAATTCCTTTGCTATACCTCCTAGGCAACACCACATGATTCTATCACTTGAACATCTTTCCATTTCCCCTTCTATCTCCTCTTGATGTGTTTGCTTTTTCTTCCATTTGAATATAAGATCTTTGATAGGAGGGACTGTTTTGCTTGCTTATATGTGTATCCCCATTGCTTAGCCCATTGTCTGCCACATAAGTGGTTAAAAAATGCTCACTTAGTCAATCTATCTATCTATTCATCTATATAGTCTTAAGAACTCAGTGTCACAGAAGGTACCTCTAGAACCTGAGAGGGGCAGCTACACTGTAGGGACCCAACTTATGAACTTCAGAAGGACTGGGAAAGAATCCAGAAGCAGTTATTACATCTTTAAAGCAAACACAGGGAGAATCAGGAGAACATTTTTTACTAATTAGGTACATATTTGATGCATAGAATTTCTTTGAGCCTTAGTTTGGGAACATGGTGAAAAACATTCATTTGGTAAGAGAAAAGGAGAATGAGAGACAGAGACAAAGATACAGGGAGACATTTATTATATTGCTCAAAAAATTATTATACTGTTTAAACCTATCCTTATGTGATTAAACATCCACACCTAGAAAGTTACCTGACCCTAAGTAACTCCCTAGGAATGCTGGAGATGGCCACAAGGTATTTTGAGTTAGCCCAGGCCCTGGATCCACCCAAATCATTCTTTTTCAGGGTTACCACACTCAGGACTTGTGAAGGGTCTAATCAAGCTTGTGTTTTGGTCAAGTTGACCTCTCTGGAAAATTGCTTAACTGTGTACATGAGGTTCCTGTGCAGGTACCTCTCTCTAAATCTTATATAATGTAAACATTCCAGAGTCTGGAGAAGAGGGATCCACACCTCATTTTTGGCTCACTCTTCTCTACCAAATAATCTAATAAATATCTTTCTAAAATCATTTCAGATTTTGGGGTTTGTTCTTGTGAACAACAAAATGATGTCAGAAGTGGAATTCCCCGGTGATCACCCGGATAAATCCAAAGCACCTCCAAGACCACGAAAGCTGAATAAATGCTTGTAATGCTAAGATTGAGAATGGGTGATACTGACCAACATGGGATCACATCAAATACAGCAAAAATCTGGTGAGTCCCTTTGAATTCAAATCAGACACAGTTGAGACCCTGACTACAGGTGTCTGTTAAATTAAGAAGCTGTGGTTGGCCTTAGTCCAACAAAAGACTTGGGCAAGGTTAGAATTGGCTCAGGCTGCTCTAATCACCAACAGCATATAAGTAATCCTCTTGGCTTGATTAGAAAAGGGCTGCTAATATATATATGTAAATTAGAAGTTCTTTGATACATCTTTTTCTTTTTCCCTCTTCTTTTTCTTTCTCTTCCTATCTTTCTTCTCAGCTCTCCCTAGATGTTTAATCTGACACTACCCAGTAGAGCCCAGATATTGTGGTGAACGTGGGCATTTGTTCCACACTTATTTACTTAGAGTGACTCTAAGGTAGCAAGAGAAATTGGTATTTAGCAGGCAATAAGGTGAGCTTTGACTGGAACTTCTACTTCAGGAGTTCTTTAGAACACAGAAAGTCTTGTTTACCTTGGAGAACTTTGAAGGGGAACACCTTGCCACCCATAAAAAAAAGAGTTTGGAGTTTTGGAAAGAGGTTTGAGAAGTTTTTGTATTTCGCTGAGATAGGATTTCAGAAACTTTTTAGAAAAATGCCTGTTAGCAATTTCACACAGACAAGTAATCTATCAAGTTATAATGTTCACCAAATGGACCCTATATAAATAAAATCTGCAGGATAAACTTATTTGAGTACAGCATACTAAAAATCTGATCTTGAAGGACCATTTGACCAGCATGTCTCCAAATTGATGGGGTGAGAATGCAAGACTGCCAGAATAAATCTTTGAAAGTGAGCTAAGTGAAAGCAGCGGGTTCTAAAATTCGAGGTTCTGGCAGCACCTTGGCCCTTGGGGAAAACTGAGATTTTTAAGTTACCATTAGTAATTGATTTGATTGAAGTTGGTCCTGAAACTAAATTGTGGCAGAGCCAAAATGGTGGAGTGACAGCAGTGACTTGCTTGAACTATTCCCCCAAACCCCTCCAAATACCTACAAAAAATGGCTCTAAACAAACTCTGAAGCAGAAAAACCCACAAAAAGACAGAGTGAAACAAATTTCCAGCCCAAGACAACCTAGATGGTTGATCAGAAAGGAATATTGTGCTGGGCGGGTAGAGGAGCTCAGTTCGGCATGGGTGCGCAGGCAAGGCAGCCTCAGAGAACCTGGAGGAAGCCTCAGAGGACTGAATCACAGGCAACTGAGGCAGTTTCCAGACCTCTCCACCCGTGAACACCAAAGACAACTTAGAAGGTCAGTGGGAAAAGTCTGCTTCTGTGGTGAGAGAGAAGACAGGTCCCAAGCCCAGTTCCTAAGTGTACCCCTGGGTTGGCAGCTGCATCCTGAGCTTCCAACCCACTGACTGAGGGGGAATCGAGTGGCAGATCAGAGGGGAATTTCAGGGATCTCTTTGCTGGTGCAGGATTACCTTGCTTGCCTGTGCTTGGATCTGGGTCACAGTTCTGGGTGGTGGTCTTGGGGCAAGAAGGAGTGCTGGAGTAGTGGAGCACATAGTGGAGGTAGAGAGAAAATTCCCCTCCCAGTTCCAAGACAGAAAAGAGTGCTTGTGGTCACTCATAGACCAGAGCAAAGGCCAGGAATGGTGTAAACACCTCGCCCCTTATCATAACACCTTGGAAGAACTGAAAATTCACAGAGCTCTAGAAGTATCTCTGAAAACAGCTGCACAAAACCCTTGAAGCCTGGGACACTACACCCTCCCCATTGGAAGCAGAGCCCTACCTTAACAAAGAGTTCAAAAGTCAAGTGACTGATTGGAATATTGAGCAAACCTCACAAAAAAGAGTCAGAAAATAGAATCTTTTTTTGCTAACAAAGAAAATCAAAACATACAACCAGAAGAAGACAACAAAGCCAAAGCTCTTACATCCAAAGCCACCAAGAAAAATATGAATCAGTCCCAAGCCTTGGAAGAGCTCAAAAAGGATTTTGAGAGGCAAGTAAGAGAAGTAGAGGAAAAACTGGGAAGAGAAATGAGAGTGATGCAAGAAAAACATGAAAAACAAGTCAACACCTTGCTAAAGGAAACTTAAAAAAATACTGGAGAAAATAACACCTTAAAAAAGAGCCTAACCCAAATGGCAAAAGAAGTCCAAAAGGCCAATGAGGACAAAAATGCTCTAAAAAGCAAAATTGGCCGAATGGAAAAGGAAATCCAAAAGCTTACTGAAGAAAGTACTTTCTTAGGTGAGAGGGAATGAGGGAATCTTATTCTCATTGCATTTGGCTTATGGAGGGAATAACATACACATTCAATAGGGTAGGGTCTTACCCTACAGGAAAATAGGGGGAGAAGGGGACAAGAGAGCAGGAGGATGATAGAGAGGAGGGCAGATTGGGAAAGAGGGTAATCACAAGCAAATACTTCTGAGGAGGGACAGGGTCAAAAGAAAGAATAGAATAAATGGGAGGGCAGGATATGATTAAGGGAAATAGAGTTAGTTTTTCACAACATGTCTAATATGGAAGTGCTTTGCATAATTGCACATATATAACCACATTGAGCTGCTTGCCTTTTCAGTGAGGGTGGGTGGGGAGGGAGGAAGAAAGAAAATTTGGAGCCCAAAGTTTTAAAAACATATGTTTAAAAAAACAGTTTTCACATGCAACTGGGAAATAAGAAATACAGGAAATGGGGTACAGAAGTCTATCCTGCCCTATAGAAAAAGGGAAGGGGAAGGGAATAAGAGAAGGGGGGGAGAGATGGAAGAGACAGCAGACAAGAGGAAGGGATATTCAGAATGCATGCCATCTTGGGGTGGGGAGAGGGGCGAGATAGGGTGAAAATTTGGAACTCAAAATCTTGTGGAAGTAAATGTTGAAAACTAAAATAAATAAATTTATATTTAAAAAAAGAAAAATAAAAAAACAAATTAAAAAAAGAAAATACTTCCTTAAAAATTAGAATAGAGTAATTGTAAGCTAGTGACTTTATGAGAAATCAAGACATCGTAAAACAAATTCAAAAGAATGAAAAATTAGAAAACAATGTGAGATATCTCATTGGAAAAACAGCTGACCTGGAAAATAGATTCAGGAGAGAGAATTTGAAAATTATTGGACTATGTGAAAGTCATGATCAAAAAAAGAGCCTGGACATCATCTTTCAGGAAATTATCAAGGAAAACTGCCCTGATATTTTAGAACCAGAGGGCAAAATAGAAATTGAAAGAATCCACTGATCTCCTCCTGAAAGAGATCCCCAGAGGAAAACTCCTAGGAATATTATAGCCTAATTCCAGAGTTACCAGGTGACGTAGAAAATATTGCAAGCAGCCAGAAAGAAACAATTCAAGTATTGTGGAAACACAATCAGGATAACACAAGATTTAGCAGCTTCTACATTGAAGGACCACAGGGCATGGAATATAATATTCCAGAGAGCAAAGGAGATAGGATTACAACCAAGAATCACCTACCCAGCAAAACTGAGTATAATCCTTCAGGGAAAAAATGGTCATTCAGTAAAATAGAGGACTTTCAAGCATTCTTGATGAAAAGACCAGAGCTGAATAGAAAATTTGACTTCCAAATACAAGACTCAATTGGAACATGAAGAGGTAAACAGGAAAGAGAAATCATAAGAGATTTATTAAGGTTAAAGTGTTTATATTCCTGCATGGAAAGATGATATTTGTGAGTCATGAGACCTTTGTCAGTATTAGGGTAGTTGGAGGGAAAAAATATATATATATGTATGTATGTATAGATAAATAGATAGATAGAGGGCACAGGGTGAGTTGAAGATGAAGGGGTGATATCTGGAGAATAAATTAAGTGGTGAGAGGATTATACTGGGAGAAGGAGAAAGGGAGAGGTGGAATGGGATAAATTTTCTCAAAAAAAAACAGAAAAGAAAAGACTCTTAGAGTGGAGAGGAAATGGGGGAAGGTGAGAGGGAATGAGTGAATCTTATTCTCATCAGATTTGGCTTAAGGAGGGAATAACATACACACTCAATTGGGTATGGAAATCTATCTTACCCTACAGGAAAATGGAGGAGGGAAGGGGACAAAAGAGTAAGGGGATGATAGAGGGGAGTTCAGATTGGGAGGAGGGGATAATCAGAAGCAAACACTTCTAAAGAGTGGCAGGGTTAAAAGAAAGAACAGAATAAATGGGGGGTTCAGAATAGGATTAAGGGAAATAGAGTTAGTTTTTCACAACATGACTACTATGGAAGTGTTTTACATAACCGCACATGAATATCCTATATTGAGTTGCTTGCATTTTCAATGCGGGTGGATGGGGAGGAAGGAAGGGAGAAAATCTGAAACTCAAAGTTTTAAAAACACATATTTTTAAAAAATGTTTTCACATGCAACTGGGAAATAAGAAATATAGGAAATAAGGTACAGAAATCTATCCTGCCCTACAGGAAAATAGAAGGAGAAGGGGATAGGAGAAGGGGGAAAGAGACAGAATGGAGGGCAGACTAGGGAAGAGGTATTCAGAATGCATGCCATCTTGTGGTGGGTGGAGGGGCAAGATGGGGTGAAAATTTAGAACTCAAAATCTTGTGGAAGTAAATGTTGAAAGCTAAAAATAAATAAATTGTAAAAAAAGAAACTCTATTGTACTGTGGTCTCATATACAGTGAAATGTGCTTAATTAGGATAACTATGGTAAACTAGAACTTAACACAAAATATATTCAATATCTGGCACTAAGACAATAGGCTTGGAAAATGCACGGATCAGTAAAGCCTGAGTTCAAATCTAGTCTCAGAAATTTATTACCTATGTGACCTTAAGCAAGTTACTTCATCTGTTTATCTGTTTCCTCATCTGTAAAATGGGATAATAATAACACTTAGCACCCAAGGTTGTTGTGAGAATCCAATGAGATAAACTGTAAAGTGCTTATCACAGTGTCTGGCACATGGTAAGTGTTACATAAATGTTAGCTACTATTATACTAATTAAATATAATTACACTATTTTTTAATATAATTGGCATATAATGCCAAATTGATAGATGGTGATTTTCTATATGAGATGATTCAGAAATACATTCAAATGAATTGATATTATTTGAATGGTAAAAAGTTTTGTGCTATGTTTTTTAAAATCCATAATATTATTTGTTATTGTTAGGCTTTCAAATTTTCTTGTACTCTAATATTTGGGAAATCACTGTACAGGAAATGCTGTTAATCTGAAGAACGATACTCAGAGAGGGGATGCAATTGTGTCATTAAAAAATTAACCTCAGGGGCAGCTAGGTGGCCCAGTGGATAGAGAACCAGTCTTAGATTCAGGAGAACCTGAGTTCAAATCTAGCCTCATATATATAACACTTACTAGCTTTGTGACCGTGGGCAAATCACTTAACCCCATTGCCTAGCCCCCCCCCCAAAAAAAAATTAACCTCTATTTTAATCTGGACATTGTTATATTATGAGTTGAGCTATTAAAGTATGTGGTCGCATCATTTGAAAACATGTATTTAATTGGGTATATTTTGCTCTAAAATGGAAAATAATATTATTTTGGAGAAGAAAAGTAGCAAAGACCTCTTAATTTGTCTTTCTTTGTGAAAGTTTTTGGGACTTTCTATTTGGACAGAGTCAAAATATCGTATCAGCCCTGAAAATAGCATGCTGTAAAGTTCAAAAGTAATGAACTTGGAGAAACTAGGACCACTCCCACTGGAAGTGGAAGGGTTTAGAAGTTTGATTATAAGTGAGTTTTATATGACATTATTTGATTATCACTTATGAAAATTATTTTGAATCTGAGCAAAGGAAAAAAATAGTAAGCATTCCTAGAAAAGTACCCACTGCTTTAGAAAAAAAAGTAAATTAAAATGTGTTTTAGTAGGTAATTTATAATACCTTTTGATCTGCTTTCCCTACATAATTCTTTATTAATAACGCATGATATCTTACCTAGGTCCATCACATATTTCCCTATTGTCTTTTGGGTAATCCTTAAATTTAATTCTTCAAAGAATGTGGAATTCCATGATAGCTAATTAACATGGCTGGAAGAATGTTGTTATAAAAGATTGACCTTTATCTTGAGGAGAAATTTGAGGATATTAAACTAATTTTGTAGTTTCCCAAAGACAATCCAGGCTATATATATATATATATATATATATACATATAGATATAGCTATAGATATAGATATATATCTATATCTATAGATATAGATATATCTATATAGATATATCTATATCTATAGATATATCTATATCTATATCTATAGCTATATCTATATCTATAGATATATATATGTATATGTACTGACTCATGAACTGACCTAAAGTCCTCCCCACCTTCTTTTCTAATTACATATTATGGTCAACCAAATAGATGAAGAATACCTGTTTTCCACTCTATGTCACTAATTTCAGCTGTCTCCATGGTCTAAGATACCCATAATCCAAAAGAAGGTTTAAAAAAAAGCACATTACCTTATCCTCATTGACCCTGAATTCACTTGGCATCCCTCCTTTTTCTCATACTCTATTATCAATGAGGCTATATTTGAAGACTTCAGATTTATAGAAACAGTCTTACAATAAAACCCACCTCCACCATCATGGATACCCAGACTGCAGGCTGCAGAAATTTTCTCAGGCTACAGAAAGCCCTCAGGAGAAAAAGTCTGTGAAAGGCCATAACCCTGTAATACCAATGTAGCAAAACTCTAAACTAGAGCCAGGGTACATAACCCTGTACTACCAACACTTGAAAGTTCTGAGCTTCCAGTACTATGTCACAGAACTAAGAACCAAAGGGAATAAGATAGGACACCAGGACAAACCCTGTGAAACATGGAACCCAAACTAATTGTTCTGAGTTTCTCAAAAGAGAAATGAAAATTATGAGAGCAGAATTTATGGTCTGCAGAGGAAAAATTGTGAGCAGACAAACCTCTCTCTCTCTCTCACACACACACACACACACACACACACACACACACACAAGTGGACAAGAAAGAGGAATCTACTTGATTACATGAGAGGGGGGGAAAGTAAAGAGAGGGATTATATAATCAGATTAAAAGAGGAGAGAAAAGGAAACTAACAAATAAAATCTAAAATGAGAGAAGGGGATGAAAGATAAGGGGAAGAGAGTCTGTGAGAACGGGATCACCTTAAAAAAAAGATGAAAGTAGGTGAAGGAATGTGATATTGCAGTTATAACAAAGAGGGGAAAAGTTATAACTTCAAAAAAACAAAATCAGAGAGAGATGGAAGAAAATACGAACTTAACTCATAACTTTAAAAATAAAAAGATTAAACAATCTGATGATACAAAATAGTGACAGATTAGATAAGAAAACAAAACCCTACAACCTGTTGCTTGTAGGAAACACATTTAAAAATATAAAAATATACACAAAATAAAACTGAGAAGAGGGAAAAAAATTTTTCTATGGATCAAATAAATCTAAAAAAGTAGGAGTTGCAATCATGCTATTTGACAAAGCAGAAAAAAAATTTAAAAAATTTAAAAATGGTTAACAAAGAAACCATATTATGCTGAATGGCACTATACACAACAAACCAATATGAATAATAAAATTCTACACTCCAAATGCCTTATTATCCAAATTCACGAAGGAAACATTATTTAAGCTACAAGAAGACAAACAGTAACACAAGAGTGACTGGAAATTTCAATATACTGCTCTCAGTTTTGGATAAGTCTAACAGAAGAATAAACAAAAGGGAAAATATGGAACCGAGTAAATTGCTAGAGAAAATAGTGTTAAAAGACTTAGTCATTTAAATAAAATAGCAGAAGAATATGTGTATTTATCAGCACCACATGGAGCTTTTGCCAAAACTGACCACGTACTCAGGCACAGAGATATTGCCAACAAACACAAAAGCAGATACATGTATATATGTGTGTGTGTGTGTGTATGTATGTATGTATGTACATATATATATATATACACTTTGGATATAAAGGATATACACATATCCTTTACAGAACACAACACAATAAAAACAGAAATTGATGGAAGGACCATAAATGAAAGATAAAGACCAGAATAGAAATTTAACAATGACATTCTAAAGAATAATGAGTGGGTAAAACAAAACAAAACAAATCACTGAAATGATTTAATGACTAAGTAAAAAAAATTTGTAATGACACAGCATCTCAAAATTTCTGAGATGAAACTAAGCCAAGTTCTCTAGGGGAAAACCATATTCTTACAAATATACAATAATAAAATACAAAAAGAGACGATTAATGAACTGAATGTGCACTTTATAAAACAGAAGCCCAACAAATGAATGAACCAAAAACAAGCACAAAATAGGAGATACAAAAAACTAGAGGGCTGTTAGCATTATTAGGTATATTGGAAACAAAATCTATAGGAATGATAGATAAAACTAAAAGCCAGTTCTTTGAAAAGACTGATAAAATTGATAAACACTTATCTAATCTGATTAAAAAGAAAAGAACCAAAAAGCAAATCAATAAAACATCAAATAAGTGAGGTAAAATCACAGGAAAACTAGAAGAAATAAAAATAATAATCAAAACATATTATACACATATATGCTAACAAAAGTGAGAATACAAAAGAGGAATACCTTCAAAAATATAAAATATCCCAAAACTATTAGAAGACCAAATACTTATGTAACTGTCTAATTTTTTTCAATTACATGTAAAAACAATTTTAACACTCTTTTTTCAAATTTTGAATTTTAAATTCTCTCCTTCCTCCTCCCCTCCATGGAGAAAGCAATAATTTGACATGCTATGCATGTGTAGTCATGCAAAGTGCATTACCACGTAATACTGTGAAAGAAAACACAGACAAAAACACTCCCCAAAATAAAGAAAAGCAAAAGTTTATTGATCTGCATTCAGACTCCACCAGTTCTTTCTCTCAAGATGGACAGCACCTTTCAACATAAGTCCTTCAGAATTGTCTTAGATCATTGTATTTCTGAGAATACTAAGTTATTCACAGTAGATCATCATATAATATTGCTATTACTGTGTATAATGTTCTCCTGGTTCTGATCATTTCACTTCATATCAGTTCGCGTAAATCTTTCCAGGTTTTTTTGAAAGCACCCTGTTTGTCAGCACCCTGCTTGTCATTTCTTATAGCACAATAGTATTCCATCACAATCACACACAACAACTTGTTTAGCCATTCCCCAACTAATAGACATCCTCTCAATATCCAATTCTTTTCCACCACCAAAAGAGCTGCTATTTTTGTACATATAGGTCTTTTTTCTTTCTTTTTTTTAAAATCTCTTCACAATATAGACCTAGTAGTGGTAGTAGCTTGGAGAAAGAATGGTTTTATAGCCCTTTGGGCAGAGTTACAAGTTGCTCCCCAGAATGGCTGAATCAATATACAACTCCACTAACAGTACATTAGTGTTTTAATTTACTCACATACCCTGCAACATTTGTCATTTTCTTTTCTGTCATATTAACCAATTTGATAAGTATGTGGTGGTAGTTCAGAGGTGTTTTAACTTGCATTTCTATAATCAATAGTGATTTAAAACATTTTTCATATGATTATAGATAGCATTGATTACTTTGCCTGAAAACTGCCTATTTATACCCTTCAACCATTTATTAATTAAAGAACAGCTCTTATTTCTATAAATTTGACTCAGTTCTCTATGTATTTGAGAAATTTGGTCTTTATCAGAGAAATTTGCTGTAATTTTTTTTCACACTAATGATTACCAAATATGTATTTTCCTCCATTCTATTTCTCCCTGTTTATCCTACTCTGTTTCTCACCCTGTCCATTTTAAAAAGTGCTTTGCTTCTGATTTTGACTCCCCCAATCTGTGCTCCCTTCTATCAACCCTGCCTTTCTCTTATTCTATATTCCTATATAGTAAGACCCAATTGAGTATGTTCTTCCCTCTTTGAGCCAATTCTAATGCAAGTAAGGTTCATGTGCTCCCTCTGCACTTTTCCATCTTCCCCTCCACTGTAAAATTTCTTTTGGGCCTCTTTTATGTCAGATAATTATCCCATTCTATCTCTCCCTTTTCCCTTCTTCCAATGCATTCTTCTTTTTCACTTCTTAATTTAATTTTTTTAGATAACCATCCCATCATATTCTATTCATGTTCTGCTATGTATATACTTTCTAACTGCCCTAATAATGAGGGAGATTTTAAGAGCTACAAGTATTATTTTCTTAGATAGAAATATAAAACATTTAACCTGTTATGACTTCTTTTTCTTGTTTAACTTATCATACTTGTTTTGAGCCTTCTTTTTGACAGTCAAATTTTCTATTTAGTTCTGGTCTTTTCATCAGGAATATTTGAAAGTTCTTTATTTCATTGAATATCCATTTTGTCCCCTGAAGGATTATGCTCAACTTTGCTGGGTAGATATTTCAGGTCTTTTGTCCTTCGGAATATCATGTTTTAAACCATGAAATCTTTTAATGTAGAAACTACTAAATCATGTGTTATCTTGACTGTGGCTCTACTGATTGATTCAGTTTTCTATATATCCCAGAAATGTGGTCTTTATCAGGGATATCTGCTATAATTTTTTTTTCTGAGCTCTCCCCTCCAAATACTGGTAAAATGACTCTAAATAAATTCTAGAGAAGCAGAACCCACAAAAAGAGTGAAACAAATTTCCAGCCCAAGACAACCTGGATGGTCAATGAGAAAAGTCTATTGTACCAGGCTAGGAGAGGAGTACAGTTCAGTGTGGGCCACAGCAGCAAAGACAGGGCCTGGTAAACCCAGAGCTGGCTTCAGGGGACTGAATCAAGGGAAATTGGTGGTTTCTGGACTTCTTAATCCACAAAAGCCAAAGACAATTTAGAGTTGTCTATCTGACAGAACTTTCCCACTGACCTTCTAAGTTGTCTTTGGTGAGAGAGGAGCATCGTCCAGCCCTGGCCCTAGTGCAGCCCTGAGGTGGTGGCTGCAGCAGCAGCAGCAGCTACTTCCTGAACAAAAGAGGTCCAAAAAAGCCAATGAGGGGAAGAATGCCTTAAGAAGCAGAAGTGGCCAAATGGAAAAAGAAGCCCAAAAGCTCATTGAAGAAAACAAATCCTTAAAAATTAGAATGGACCAAATGAAAGATAATAACTTTATTAGAAATCAAGACATTATAAAATAAAACCAAAAGAATAAAAAAAATAGAAGACAATGTGAAATGTCTCCTTTGAAAAACAACTGACCTGGAAAATAGATCCAGGAGATATAATTTAAAATTTATTGGACTACCTGAAAGCCATGATCAAAAAAAGAGCTTAGATATCATTTTTCAAGAACTTATCGAGGAAAACTGTTCTGATCTTCTAGAACCAGAGGGTAAAATAGAAATTAAAAGAATCCACCCATCATCTCCTGAAAGAGAACCCAAAACGAAAACTCCCAGGAATAGTATAACCAAATTCCAGAGCTTCCAGGTCAAGGAGAAAATATTGCAAGCAGCCAGAAAGAAACAATTCAAGTATTGTGGAAATGCAATCAGGATAAGACATGATTTAGCACCTCCCACATTAAGGGATCAGAGGGCTTGAATTATGACATTCCAGAAGTCAAAGGAGCTAGGATTAAAATCAAGAATCACATACTCAGCACAACTGAGTGCAATCAATGAAAGGGAAAAAATTGATATTCAATGTTGTAGAGGAATTTAATGCATCCTTGAGAAGCCAGAGCTAAATACAAAAAAATTGACTTTATGCATGTGTAAATATATATATAGACACACACATATAAAATCAGGGAGAATTCAATCAATCAGGGTGAGTTGAATATGAAGGGATTATATCTAAAGAAGAAAATTAAAAGGTGAGAGAGTTGTACTGGGAGAAGGAGAAAGGGAGAGGTTGAATGGGGTAAATTATCTCACATAAAAGAGGCAAGAAAAAGCTTTTACAGTGGAGGGGAAGAGAGGGGAGGTGAGAAGGAATGATTGAACTGTACTCTCATCAGATTTGGCTTGAGGAGGAAATAACATATACACCCAATTGGACATGGAAATCTATATTATCATACAGGAAAGTAGGGGGGAAGGGGATAAGAGAGGGAGGGGCAATAGAAGGGAGGACAGATTTGGGGGAGAGGTAATCAGAAGCAAAAACTTTTGAAGACAGGGACAAAGAAGAGAACAGAATAAATGTAGACCAGCATAGGATGGAGGGAAATATAGTCAGCCTTTCACATTACTATTATGGAAGTGTTTTGCATGATTGCACATGTATGGCCTATGTTGAATTGCTTGCCTTCTCAATGAGGGTGAGTGGGGAGGGAGGAGGTGAGATAATTTAGAACTGAAAGTTTTAGAAAGTAATGTTAGAAATTATTTCTGCAGGCAACTGGGAAATTAGATATACAGGCAAAGGGGTATAGAAATCTATATTACCCTACAGGAAAATAGAAGGGGAAAGGGATAAGAGAGGGGGATATAGAAGGGAGAAAGATTGGGTGAAGGAGGAATCATAATGTAGGACATCATGAGGAGGGATGGAGAGAAAATTTGGAGCTCAAAATCTTGTGGATGTGAATGTTGAAAACTAAACAAATAAATTGGAAAAAAAAGAAAAAAAATTACATAAAAACAATTTGAAATTGTTTCTTTTGGGCTGCTTGAAATATTTTCTTTTTGATTTGGAAGCTCCCAAATTTGGTTATAATATTCTTGGGAGTTTTCATTTTGGGGTTTCTTTCAGGAAGTGATGGTGGATTTTTAAAAATTTCTGGTTTATCTTCTCATTCTAGAATATCAGGGAAGTTCTCCTTGATAATTTCCTTTTTTTCCCCTTTCTTTTCTTTTCTTTTTTTTTTTTAGGCAACTGGGGCTGAATGACTTGCCCAGGACCACACAGCTAGTAAGTGTCAAGTGTTTGGTCTGAGGCCAGATTTGAACTCAGGTATTCCTGACTTCAGGGCCAGTGCTCTGTGCCACCTAGCTGTCCTGATAATCTCTTGAAAGATGATATCTAGATTTTTTTTTATCATGACTTTTAGGTAGATCAATAATTCTTACAAAAATTCTTAGAATAATTCTTACAAAGATCCAACCCTTTAGGACAAGAATTCACTATTTGATAATTGCTAGGAAAACTGGAAAGCAGTTTGTGAGAAACAAGGCATAGACCAATATTTCACATTGTATACTAGATCAGGTCAAAATGGGTATATAATTTAGACATAAATGATAATATCATAGGAAAGCATGGAAAATTTTATCTGTTGGATGTAAGGATAAGGGAAAGATTTATGACAAAACAAGAGATGGAGAGCTTTATGGGAAGTGAAATGGTTAATTTAGATTAAGTTAAATATTTTTTACACAAACAAAACCAACGTAACAACCATGGTTAGAAGGAAAGTAGGAAACTGGGAAACAATTTACAGTAGTTTTCTCTAGGGCCTCATTTCTCAAATATATAGAAAACTGAGTCAAATTTATAAAAAAAAAGTCATTCTCAGCTGATATATTGTCAAAGGATATTATCAGTTTTCAGAGAAAGAAATCAAAGCTATTCATAGTCATGAAAAAATGCTCTAAGTCACTATTGATTACAGAAATGCAAATTAAAACAATTCTGAAGTACCACCTTACACCTCTCAGATTGGCTAATATTACAGAAAAGGAAAATGACAAATGTTGGAGGGGAAATGGAAAAATATTGGCACTAATGCACTGTTGGCAGAGTTGTGAACTTGTTCAACTATTCTGGAGAACAATTTAGAATTATGCTTAAAGGGCTATAAAACTGTGCATATTTTTTGACCCAGAAATATTACTACTAGCTCTGTATCCCCAACAGGTCAAAGAAAAAACGAGAATATATATATATGTGTGTGTGTGTGTGTGTGTGTGTGTGTGTGTGTGTGTGTGTATATGTGTATGTATGTATACATATGTACACACATGCACACACACACACACACATATATATGTGTATACACACACACACACACACACACACACTCACACGGAAAGTCTTTTAGGAACTGATGTAAAGTGAAGTGAGCAGAACTAGGAGAATGTGGTACCCAGTAATAGCAATATTGTAATGACAATCAACTGTGAAAGACTTAGCTATTCTAGTTAACAGAATAATCCAAAACAATTCCAAAGCACTTATGATGAAAAATGCTGTTTATCTGCAGGAAGAGAATTGATGAAGTCTAAGTGCCGATTGAAGCATAATTTTTCACCTTCTTAATTGTTCTTGCCTTTTTTCCCCCCAATGTGACTAATATAGAAATATTTTGCATAATTTAATATGTACAATTAATAACACATTTCTTGCCTTCTCAGTGGGTAGAGGATGGGTAGCATGGAAGGAAAGAATTCAGGACCCAAAAGTTAAAAAAAAAAATTAAAAATAAATAAATAATAAATGTATTAGAAAAATAAATTTTAAAAACTGAAAGGGCTGTAAAATGGGTGGGGACAGGTTGGAGATTGGACTGGGAGGTGAGTTAATTGCATTCCTGCTTTCTTAGTTAATGGTAGTAGCACATTCCTCAACTTAGCCTTTGTTCAAACTTTTGAATACAGTGAGGTGGTCAGTGATTTTTAAAGAGCAATAGGCCCTTATATTTATATCTCTAAAATTTAAATTTAACTGTATATCTCTAAATGCTTACATTAATCAGAGAAAGAACAGACCAATAAATTGAGTATGTAATTTAAAAAAAAAAGAAAACAGAAAAAGAACAAACTAGAAATCCCCAACTAAAGTGGAAATCCCAAAAATTAAAGATGAGATTAATAAAATTGAGTGTAAAAAACTACTGAATTAATAAATAAAACTAAGAGTTGGTTTTATTAAAAAAAACCCAGTAAAATAGATAAACCATTGGTTAATTTGCTTAAAAAAATGAGAGAAGAAAACCAAACACTAGTATATTAAAAAAGAAAAGGATGCATATACAAGTAATAGAGATGAAATTAAAGCAATTTTAAGGAGTTTTTTGCCCAATAATATACCAATAAATTTGGCAATTTAAGTAAAATAGGAGAATATTTACAAAAACATAAATTGCCTAGATTAGCAGAAGAAGAAATAGACTATCTCAATAGACATATTTTAGAAAAAGAAAATGAACTTCCTAAGCAAAAAAGCACCAGGACTAAACAAATCTGCAAGTGAATTTTATCAATAATAAATCACCTAATTATAATATTAAAAATATCTAGAATAACAGGCAAAGAAGGGATGCTGCCAAACTCTTCTTATGAAATAAATATTTTACTGTTACCTAAACCAGGAAGAGTAAAACCAGAAAGAAAATGATAGACCAATGTCATTAATGGATATGGATGGAAAAATCCTAAGCAAAATACTAGCTAAGAGATTACAACAATTATTATAAAACTTATACATTATGACCAAGTGAGCTTCATATAAGGAATGCAGGTATGGTTTAATATAAGGAAAACTATTAACATAACTGATTATATCAATTCTAGAAGTAAAATAAGATCATATGTTTGTATCAATAGATGCGAAAAAAAGCTTTTTGATAAAGTACAAAACTCATTTCTATTAAAAACACTTGAAAGAATTGGTATAAAATGATTTTTCATTAAATTGATTAAAAAGATATTTACCTAAAACCATCAGCAAGCATTATTTGTAATGGGAATAAGCTAGAAGTCTCCCCAGTAAGAGCAGGTGTGAAACAAGGATATCCACTGACACCAATATTATTCAGTATTATATTGGAAGTCCTAGCAATAGCAATAAGAAGAAAAAAAAATAGAAGGAATCAGAATAGGGAATGGGGCAATAAAACTATCTCTTTTGCAGATGATATGGTGGAAAATATGATGGAAAATCCTAGAGACTCAACTAAAAAGTTAGTTAAAACAATAATTTTAGCAAAGTAACAGGATAGAAAGTAAATCTGCATAAATCATCAGTGTTCCTGTATATCAGTAACAAAACTTCATGAGAAGAGATAGTAAAACATATCCTATTTAAAATAACTCAGGATAGCATAAAATACCTGACAGTACACCTGCCAAAACAAACCCAGGGAGTATATGAAGAAAATTATAAAAAATGTTTTATATAAATAAAACTATATTTAAGTAATTAGAGAAATATTAATTGTTCATGGATAGTCAGGGCAAATATAATAAAAATGACAATTTTACCTAAATTAATTTATATATTCAATGCCATCTCAATTAAATTACCAAAAAAATTATGCTACTGAATTAGAAAAAAATTATAATAAAATTCATTTGAAAAAATGAAAAGTCAAGAATGTCAAGGGAACTGATTTAAAAAAAATATAAAAGAAGGCTTAATAGTACCAGGCCTTAAACTATGTTATAAGACTATAATTATCAAAACTGTCTGATATTGGCTAAGAAATAGAAAGGTATGTCAGTGAAACAGACTAAACATACAATTTCCAGCAGCAAAGTAATATAGTAACCTTGCATTTTACAAGAGTAAAAACTTAAGGTTTTAGGATAAGAATTCATTATTTGGTCAAAATTGTTGGGAAAACTGGAAAGCAATCTGGCAGAAATTGGGCATAGACCATAATTTACACCATTTACTAGAGTAAGATCAAAATGTTCTAAATATAAAGAGACATAGTACAAGAAAACTTGAAGAACATGGAATATATTACCCATCAGACTTATGGATAGGTGAACTATATAAGTTATTATATATTTATATATACATAAATAAGAGATAAAGAGCATGATGAGGTATAAAATAGATAATTTTGATTACATTAACTTTAAAAAGGTTTTGTATAAATAAAACAAATGTAGCCAAGATAAGAAGGGAGGCAGGAAATTGGGGGAAATTTTATAGATAAATTCTCAGATAAAAGTCACATAATTCAAATATATAAGGAACTTTGTCAAACCTATAAGAGTGTAAGTTACTCCCCAATTGATAAAATGATTAAAGGATATGAACAGGCAGTTATCCTATGAAGAAATCAGAACAATTTATAGCGATATGAAAAAAATGCTCTAAATTATTATTGATTAGAGAAACGGAAACTAAAACAACCTTGAGATATCATATGAAACCTCTCAGATTGGCTAAAATGATTGAAGGGGAAAGCAAAAATGATGGAATAGATGTGGAAAAATTGGGCCTCTAATTCACTGTTGGTAGAACTCTGAAGTGATCCAACCATCTTGGAGAGCAATCTGTGATTATGCCCCAAACAGTTATTAAATTACCTATACCCTTTGACCAGCAATATTACTACTACATCTGTTTCCCAAAATGATTAGGGAAAAAGGGAAAGAAAAACGTTCTAAGATATTTAGAGCAGCTCTCTTTGTGGTGGCAAAGAACTAGAAATTTCAGGGATACCCATTAATTAGGGAATGGCTGAAAAAGTTGTGGTATATGATTGTTATGGAATACTACAATGCTACAAGAAATGATGAACTCAATGATCTTAGAGAAACATGGATAGACTTGCACTAAAAAATGAAGAGTGAAATGAGCAGAACCAAGAGAACATTGTGTACACTAACAGCAATATTGTTTTAAAAACAACTTTTAGTGACTAAGTCATTTCGCCTACTATAAATACCCAAATTAACTACAAAGACCATATGAAGGAAGATACTGTCTGCATCTAGAGAAAGAACTGATAAGTACATGTTTGTATAGAATGTTTTACACATATATAAATGCATATATATACACACACATACATGTACATGCATATTTTTGTCTAATTGTAACTGTCTCTAGGATGGGGTGAGGGAAAAGAAGAAAAAATCAATTTAGATAACTTTATTATATATTTAAAAAGAGTAGTAAGTTGTACATAATAGATTTGCAGTTTCATGTATAGTCATCTTTTTTTCTATTCCACTAAGTTATGGAAATACTTTTTCATTTCTTAAGTTCAGAATAAAATAAACTTTTTTAAAATAAAGAGCAAAGGCCCTTGAATAGCTCTGAGGCAATTAAACAGGCTGTGCTGCTGGGACCTTTTTATGCCCAAGATTATGGAAACTTGTGTTAAAGACTGTACACGTTCATAAGTGCCTGGGATTGTTGATGGTAACCCTAAAAGGGACCATGTTTAGCTGTACATCTTTTGAAAAGTAGATCCTAGCTTGCTGATGAGATTGAAATATTTTTTTTTCAGAATTGTGCTGTTAGTCCTACAACCTCCTTCACTGGGTACTGAGTAACTCTAAATCTCATAAGAAAGGGTGAGGGCAAGACACCGTCCAAGCCCTGAGACTCACATTTATTGGAGGTTTGGATATCCAGATTACATTTCTACTGACACTGGTACTTCAATCTGCACCGCCTTTATCTAGCACTGAACCATCAGGGAGATGAGACAATTGAACAATGGAAGGAACAGTTAAAAGTCCAAATCAAAGACTCTCATTTCCAATAGGCAGTGGGAGGTACGGTTAGATTGACTTCCTCATGAAGTCTTCACCTTAAACTCTATTATGTCCTTTTAGGCATCTCCCCTAGTGTATCTGCTAAATACAAATTTATAAAAGGTTGGAGATGAGGGACTAGAAGGGATTGCAACTGACTTTAACTGTAAATGATACTGCACTCACAACTGTTTCTTTAAAACTGAGCCCAAACTGGGGGTGTGAATGAGGATGTCTTTTTTCTCAGCCTGCCTCACGGTAGTAGGAATTCAGGGAAGCACAGATGCTAACCTCACTGTCCACTCTCTTGGGGATAGAAAGAGACAACTTTCTCCCCTCTGCTTTACTGTGCCCACTTAGAAGGCCTTTCTTGGCAAGGTAATATGAGGGTTACACTGGCTCCCTCACCTACTTACTTGTATTCCACACATTGGAATTACATGGAAAGGTTTTACACAGAAATTCAGGGGATTATAAATACATGCCCAAAGAAATCCTAGCAGGAGTTATAGGAAACACATTGTGCGTTTCAAAAGAAGATAAGTGATGGGACAGCTAGGTGGCCCAGTGGCTAGAATACCAGCCCTGGATTCAGGAGGACCTGAGTTCAAATCCTACCTCAGACACATAACACTAAGTAGCTGTGTAACCCTGGGCAAGTCACTTAACCCCCATTGCCCAACCAAAAAAAAAAAAGGAGAAGAAGAAAAATGAGCACAGGTCTAAGACATGATGGAAAGGAAGGAGAGGAACTTAACGTCTTCATTATGTTTCTTGGTGACCTTTAGACCTTCTTGCTGATTCTGCCTGATCCTGTTTGATAGCCACAGTTGATAATATCTTGAGAACTACAGCCATTGTTTTGACTAGCCAGTCACCATGAAACCTACTAATTTGATCACAATGACTCCTGCTACTGTTGTCAGCTCTACTATCACATAGTGAATAATGACCACAACAATCTATAAAAATATAATAAGGCTATCCTTAATATCTTATTGGGTTGGTCATGCAGCCCTCGGGACCCCCAAAAGGCAACTTTTTAGTACCAAGACAAAAATGTGAGTATAAGGGTCATGGCTGAAGAAACTTTTACTCCATCTACATTAGGTACCCATCTACTCTATCATTCAGTCTCCCATATGCACAATTATACATGATGCACTGTTACAGTCTCTACCCATAGAGTACCAAACATGGGAGAGCAAGTCTTTGAAAATTTTAAAATTATATGGTGACCTTCCTCACCTGATGGCCATCTTTTATATGTTTCAGGAAGTGTAAGAAGATTTTGAGGGAGGTGGAGAAAGGACTTTCAGACTCCACAAACATTTAGATGTCAGAGAATGCCATTAATCACTATACCATTATATAGAAGTGGAAGTATTGTACTACCACCATGTACAATTAACATTGGTGATGGGGAAGCATCACTTTGGCCTCTCTCCAACTCAGCATGTTTCCTAGGGTATATATTGTGACTTTTTTCTGCATATACCAAGATAGCCTTTCAATTCATAGAATTACAATGAATAAGGACTTGCCAGGGGGAATATTCCAACAATTGGTTTTCTTACCTTCTTGGCTTTTACTTCCAGAAGTCCAAACTTTCTGCACCCTACACCATGATTAGGAATTTATCTTACATCATAGAAATCTTGAACAATGAAATGGCCCACGCCATCAATTGAGAGACTAGACTTGTTAGCCTGAATGGTGTTAGACCAGACTACTTGTTAGCCAAACAGTGAGAATTGGCTGACAATTCCTGTTGCTTTGGGGTGAATACAACTAGGAAAGTACGACAATTGGTGGCTAGGATCAAGAAATAAGCCATGTGGCTCTCTTTTGAAATGTGCAACAAGTAGTTAACAAGATGCTCTGAGTCAGCACCTCAATGTCTGACTAGTCCACACTGACACTCCCAATGGAGAAACGTACTGATACCCAGTAGGAGCTCCCCTAAATACAATAGATGAATCAAGAAGGTAAGTTGTGAAGAGTGGCTTAGTGTTAGGCTTTAAGATTACAAAGTAACTCCGTGTTTGACCAATGTTTAACTCTTCTGTGTATTAGGAAGTTCCTATGTGCCCAATAACTGGTTCAGCCAGGTACATTTAGGATTAGCTATGTAAGTTTAGTAGACTTCCCTAATCATAATTCCCTAGTGGTTGATATAAGCGGAGTTGGATAGGAGTTAGGGGAGTTTCATTTCAGGACACCTAGGGTCCTGTAAAAGAACAAGGACAGAGTCCTCAGAGATCTGGAGTCTCGATGGGTGTACTCCTGTGCACAGCACACCTGAGCTACCATTTCTTTGTGTGCACGTGGGGCTTTGTAGTGAAATATTTGCATGACTGTGAGTACTAAGCTGCTCAATTCATGATAGTCTGAGTTCTTATCTTCCTTTTACCCACGATCCATATACAAAGGGGAGAAACATCAGAAATCAGTAACAGACAAGGCCAAAGTATAGTGTAGGTCATTAGGAAGATGGTAGATCAAGAGCAAAATGATCTCGTCAAGGAAAGCATCTGAAATAATTATGTTAGGAAATCAAAATAATTCAGTCACACGCGCGCATGCACACACACACACACACACACACACACACACACACACACCCCAAGGACTCCCAGAAGCTGAGGAAAAAATAAACTAATTTGAAAAGAAATGAGTAAAGTACTTACATTTCAATTTTAAAGTGAAAATGTTATAAAATAGTTTTGCAACAAGAAAACTAAAGTCCAGTGAGGCTTATAAAAATGCTAATCCTTCAAAATAATAAGTTGTGTATTTTTGGAATAAGAAGAACAAGGAAAGCATAGATCCATTATTTGGAGGCAGAAGAACTACTGTTAACTGATGACAGAAGACAGATCTCTGCAACTTGGGAGTTTTACTACCCACCTCAGAACAATTATGAAAGGAAGATTTTGTGAAGCACAAATACTTTAAAAAACTGAGATATTGTTATTACTATCATTTCTCAAAGAAGAAAGAAAGGAAGGCTTCACACACATTAGTGGACACCCCACATTGGTAGATCATAGGAAAACGAGATTAACACAGTATCAGTAGGCACAGGTGGGTTTTGTTGTGTATGATCGAAAGAACTTACAGATCATTGAGATCACAGATCTGTTTGAATATTATTTTGCGTCTATCTTCTCCCTAAAGGGGTGTTAGGCAACTGTGATCAGGACTCCTATAACTCACACTGATTTAAATAGAAATCCTGAATTTTCTTCCAGAAGATAATGGTTTAGATACTTGTTCTGTTAGTTTTTTTTTTTAATTTAAGCAAATGATTTCCTTTATCTAGGCCTCAGATAATATGGGGTATTGGATGAAATGATCTAGATCTTGCAGCTCTAAAGAAAAAGGCCTCTGAAAAATTATTCAAGTGTTGTCATATGGGAAAAAAGGAGTAGGCAATCTCCATTGATCCAGGAGGACAACAGATAGATGCATTTAAGTTTTGCCTCCACATAATTCCAAATTTTTTTTACAATTCTATCTAGGAAAAATAGAGTGTTATTTCCTGTCACTAGAATATTCAGTCAGAGACTGAATGAACATCTATCAGGGTTACTGTAACAAGTATTCCCTCTATAAGGCAGAGTTACATGATCTTTAAGACTACTTACAACTTGAAGGTTCTATGATTTTGGAACACTGATCAGGAAGTTTGGAGTTAAAGTCAAGATGAGATCTTTTTAAGTAGAATGAAACTTGAATTTTGGAAAACGGGTGATTTTGTTAGTGGAAGTAGCTACAAATAGGTAGACAAATACACTAAAATCAAACTTTTATAGCTTATTTTCTAAAACTATTTATGTATATGAATTAGTAACTAGATTTTAAAAATACTCCAAAATTTGAACTCTATGGAATCAAAAATTGTAAGAAATTGTAAGAAATAAGAATATTTTGTATAGGTAACACATTTGAAATAAATTTTATTTCCAACAAATATCATGTTATTCTTCTTTTTTATATAGAGATGAAGTTTCTCATAAAACCCAGAGGGCTAAATCTTTAATCTATTGATTGCCAAATTACAAAATACATAATTAGTTCTCAAGATTTCCAAGTACTTCATGACTAACAATGCATTTGTAACATGTATGAACATGAATAGAAAAGTAATTATAAAAGAATCTTGTAGGGAAATAAAAAAATAAACATCACAAATGAATTTCAACTAATTTTCTCACCTGCCTTATACCCAAGCGATATGCAACAATACGGTCCACTGCATCAGGATTCATTTGAGTCCATTGAAGACTATAGGAATATACTCGATGTCTATTTTGCCACACAGGATTATAGGTGTCATAATAGAATTCAGGAGCATAGGCCTTGCCTAAAGTAAAGAAAAATGCATTAGGTTCGAATGATAAAAGTGCACAGTTTAAAGGAATTAAGTGGCATGGTGGATAGAGTTCTAGGCCAGGAATCAGGAAGACCTGATATTAAATCTACAACTCAGATTCTTACTAGCTGTGTGACCCTGGGAAAGTCACCTAACCATCTTAGCCTCAGTTTTCTCATTTGTTAAATAAACTAGAGAAGGCAATGGAAAACCACACTAGCATCTTTGCCAAGAAAATTCAAAATAGGGTCACAAAGAATCAGACACAACTGAAAAGTGACTGAATGAAACAACTACCATTAAGTATAAGTTGTATTCCTATCCAGTTCTCATTCTCCTGGACATTTGAGGACCTCCTTTCCCATTTTAATTCTCTGCTCACTTAACCTCCATCACTTTTTTTTTATCTTCCCACCTCTCTGTCCCTTATTTATCTGTGTGTCTTCCTGGTTCATCTTCCTTCTAACATCGTAAGTGTAGGTTTTTGATAGGCTTCACAATATCAGTGAAAAGACTGTAATAGGACATAAAAAGTGAGGAAAAATGCATAAAAAGGAATATTAAATATACCCCCTATTGAATACAATGCAATAAAATTATACTGAAAAATATTTTTAAAGAAAGGATTGAAATTCAAATAGAGATTAAATAATTTAATCCCAATAACAAATCATTGAGATAAAACAATATACTTTGGGGAGACAGCCAAAACAATCCTTATGGGAAAATTTATCTTTAAATACTTTTATTAGCAAAACAGATCAGTGAAGTAAGCATGTGTGTGGGAGGGGAACCTAGAAAACAAGAAATCATAAAGTTCTTACAAAAATAAAAATAGAAATTCTGAATCTCAAAAAAGAAATATAATTGAAAACTTTGATATGATATGATTTAATGGACACCTTTAAATGTTACTAACTGAGGCAAAGATAATGTTTCAATCAAAAATTATTTGAATTAACATGGATTACTATAAGTAATGTTGGACAGAATATCATAACCTTTTTCAGTAACATATGATTCTATTTAATTTGCTTTTGTTGATATCTTTTGTTTAAAAAAAATCTAAATTTCTTGTTCACTGCTTTCTTCCTTCTGTCCCTGAGTAGCATATCTCATAATAAAGTACTTAAAAAGAGAAAAACAGAATTTCCAGTAAAATTACAATGTTCTACACCTATGGTCTACCTCTGCAAACAAATGGATAAGTTGTCTCCTTACATTTCTTCTTTGGTTTCAGACCTGGTCATTATGAATTCAAAGTATTAAGATCTAATTATTTTGTTGTTGTTCTTCATTCTGTTTATATCACTAAAGTCATTATTTATATTGTTTCCCAGTTCTATTTACTTTGCATCTGCCCATAAAAACCATTCCATGATTTCTGTATTAATTATATTTTATCACACAATAATATTCCATTTCATTCATGAGCCATAATTTTTTGGCCATTGCCCAGTCAATGAGCATTTACTTTGTTTATAGTTTATAGGGCTGGGTTTTTTTTTTATGAAGAAGACTGCTGCTATAAACATTCTGGTGAATTATGGGGGCTACCTTTCTGTCATTGAACTTTTCGGGTATATGCCTAACCATATAATTTCTGGGTCAAAGGGTTTACACATTTTGACCATTCCTTTTGCATGATTTCAAATTGCTTTCCAGACTGTTTAGAGTCTAGACTAATTATGACTCCACTAACAATTCATTAGAGTGTTTGCTTTTCCACAACCTCACTGTTACTGAGATTTTCCATGTTCTGTCATTTTTGCCAGTTTGTTAGATGTGACTTGCATTAATCTTATTATTAATAAATTAGAGCATTCTTACATATGGTTGTTAATAATATATAATTCTTTTGAGAACTATTATTTTCCTTGAATACAATAATTGGGGAGGATATTTGGCCCTATGTATTTCTGTTAGTTGTCTCTGTATCCTAAAGAATAAATCATTTTATGAAAGAAAATGACAATAATGAAGTTAGATCACATATTTCTTTGGTTCTTTGGGATGAATGTATAACTCTAAATAATTTTAAATATAAATTATAAATCAAAGAGAATACATGTATATATGTATGTGTATATCAATTAGTCTGCCAAATAACTAAAATCCTAGTAAAACAATAAAAAAATTCTTCAATAAGAGCAAAAAATGATAATCTTGAAAATCAAAGAGATAAATGAAATTGAAGGAAAATAATTTAGTCAATAATAATTTTTTTTAAAAATTGTTCACTAATTTCATAAAATGAGAGGAAAACCCAAATTACCAGATAAAGGAATGATAAAAAAAAGTCCAGAAAATATCACCCCAAGAAAACCCCTAGTAGAGCTAAGCCAGTAGAAAGATAGGGTGCACTAGTCTTGTAGATCAGGAAGCTTGAGGGAATTAATGGGAAAGGCCCCTCTCACTCTGGGGGAGGAGGAGCAGTAAAGGATGGAAGGTATCCCAGCAAGCCAGTGGCAAGCCCCACCTCATCATACCAGGGGGAATATCCTGAGTGTCAGGGTGTCAGAGCATGCAGGTGCTAACACCAAGGACCCCCAGAGTGCCTTAGTACAGGCAGGGAACATGTAGACACCAGCTCGGAAACCACCGTGTGCAATGGCATTCCCTAGCAGCTAAATCACCTGGTGCCTCAGCTCAACTCTGGGAAGCACAACACCAGGAAGAATATTTAAGAGTTACAGCTCCAGTCTGGCAAACATTCTTGAGCAACCTAACATTCAAGTGCTTCAAAAAAGTCAGGGTGAGCAGGTTTCCTCCAGGGGCCAGACCCCCTACCTTCACCCCTAGAACTGCAGTGTTACTGATTCCAGCTCAGCAACTGGTAAGCTACCAGACCCCTACAGCCTCCAGCTTTTAACATTTGAGTCCCCAGCATACAAAGCGAGTAATCAGATTGCTGGCCCCCAGCACAAGGAGCTTAGGTCAGTGCCCCTTATGATCCAGCAGGAAAACTCAACTTAAAAAGCCAGGAAATTGGCAAACCACATAAGCAAAAAGCAGAAATCAACAATGACCACCAATTGTTACTACGCGGACAGGTAAGATCAAAACACAAATTTGAAAGAGGAAAACATTGTCAATATACCCACATCTGAAACCTCAGAAGAGAACATGAACTGATCTCAGAAAAAGCTTTATTGCATGAGCTGAGGAAGGATTTTAGAAGAAAAAGTGGGAAAAAATGAGAGTTATGCAAGAGGGAGTCAACAGTTTGGAAAAGGAAGGGCAAAAACTGACTATAGAAAACAAGTCCTGGGAGGCAGAGCCAGGATGTTGGTGTAAAAGCAGTGACTTGCTTGAGCTGTCCCCCAAACCACTCCAAATACCTGCAAAAAATGGCTCTAAACAAATTCTAGAGTAGCAGAACCCACAAAAAGAAAAAGTGAAACAAATTTCCAGCCCAAGACAACCTGGATGGTTGATGGGAAAGGTCTCTTGCGCCAGACTGGGAGTGGAGCTTAGGTCAGCATGGGCCACACAGGCAAAGCTAGGACCTCAGCAAACCTGGAGCAGGTTTAAGGGGACATTGAATCACTAGCAGCTGTAGCAGTTTCCAGACATTTTAACCCACAAATGGCAAAGACAACTTAGAAGGTCAACTTAGAAAGATCGGTGAGACCTGAGTGAGAGAGGAGCATAGTCCAGCCCCAGTCCTGGTGCAGCTCCAGTGTGGCATCTGCTTCTGGAGCTCGTAGCTCACAAAATATGGGGGGATGGAGTGGCTGATCAGAGGGGGATTGTAGGGATCTCTTTGCTGGTACTGAGGCAGGATTCTCTTGCTTTGCAAATGTTTGCACCTGGTTCCCAGTCCTGGGGTGAGGAAGAGTTTTGGTGTGGTGGAGTTATGGTGATGGTAGAGAGGAAATCGTCCTCATAGTCCCAAGGCAGAAAATAGTGCTTGAGATCACTCATACACCAGAGCACAGGACAGGAAAGGAGTAAACAACTTGCCCTTGATCACTCCACCTTGGAAGAACTGAAAACTTACAGGTCTGTAGAAGTATATCTAAAAAGAGCTGCATAAACCCTCCTGAAGCTTTGGATAGTACATTCTCCTCACTGGAATCAGACCCCTACCTTAACAAAGAGTTTAAAACTCAAATAATTGGCTGGGAGCATGAGCAAACAGTGCAAAAAAATTCAGACCGTGGAATCTTACTTTGGTGACAAAGAAGATCAAAACATTCAACGAGAAGACAACAAAGTCAAAGGTCCTACACCCAAAGCTGCCAAGAAAAATACGAATCAGTCCCAGGCCATGGAAGAGCTCAAAAAGGATTTTAAGAAGCAAGTAAGGGAAGAAGGGGAAAGCCGGGGAAAGGAAAGAGACTGATGCAAGAAAATCATGAAAAACAAGTGAACAACTTGCTAAAGGAGACCCCAAAAAATACTGAAGAAAATAACACCTTAAAAAATAGCTAACCCAAATGGCAAAAGAGATCCAAAAAGCCAATGAGGAGAAGAATGCCTTAAAAAGCAAAATTGGACAAACGGAAAAGGAAGTCCAAAAGCTCACTGAAGAAAATATTTCCTTAAAAATTAGAATGGAGCAAATGGAAGCTAGTGACTTTATGAGAAATCAAGACATTGTAAAACAAAAAAAAGAATAAAAAAAATAGAAACAAATGTGAAATATCTCACTGAAAAACAACTGACCTGGAAAATAGATCCTGGAGAGAGAATTTAAAAATTATTGGACTATCTGAAAGCCATGATCAAAAAAAGAACCTAGACATCATCTTTCAAGAAATTATCAAGGAAAACTGCCCTGATATTTTAGAACCAGAGGGCAAAAGAAATGGAAAGAATCCATGATCACCTCCTGAAAGAGATCCCCAAAGGAAAACTCCTAGGAATATGTAGCCAAATTCCAGAGTTCCCAGGTCAAGGAGAAAATATTGCAAGCAGCCAGAAAGAAACAATTCAAGTATTGTGGAAACAGAATCAGGAAAACACAAGATTTAGCAGCTTCTACATTAAGGGATTGGAGGGCTTGGAATATGATATTCCAGAGGGCAAAGGAGATAGGATTACAGCCAAGAATCACGTACCTAGAAAAACTGAGTATAATCCTTCAGAGGAAAAAATGGAAATTTGGTGAAATAGAGGATTTTCAAGCACTCTTGAAAAAAAGACCAGAGCTGAATACAAAATTTGACTTTCAAATATTAGACTCAAGAGAAGCATGAAGATGCAGAGAGGAAAGAGAAATCATAAGGGACTTATTAAGGTTGAATTGTTTACATTTCTACATGGAAAGATGATATTTGTAACTCATGAGACCTTTATTAGCATTAGGGTATTGGAGGGGGAAAAAATTATATGTAGAGATAGATATAGAGGGCACAGGGTGAGTTGAAGATGAATGAGTGATATCTGGAGAATAAAATTAAGGGTGAGAGAGATTATACTGGAGAAGGAGAAAGGGAGAGGTAGAATGGGGTAAATTATCTCACATAAAACAGACAAAAAAAGTTTTTTTACAGTGGAAGGGAAGTGGGGGAAGGTGAGAGGGAATAAGTGAATGTTATTCTCATTGGATTTGGCTTAAGGAGGGAATAACACACACATTCAATTGGGTGTGGAAAGCTATCTTACCCTTCAGGAAAATAGGGGAAAGGGGAGAAGAGGGGATGATAGAGGGGAGGGCAGACTGGGGGAGGGAGTAATAAGAAGCAAACATTTCTGAGAAGCTACAGGGTCAAAAGAGAGAACAGAATAAATGGGGGGTGGGATAGGATAAAGGGAAACAGTTTTCCACAGCATGACTACTATGGAAGTGTTTTGCATGACTACACAAATATAACCTGTATCTAGTTGCTTGCCTTCTCAATGAGGGTGGGTGGGGAGGAAGGGAGGGAGAAAATTTGTGATCCCAAGTTTTAAAAACAAATGTTAAAAAATTGTTTTCACATACAACTGGGAAATAAGATATACAGTTAATGAGGTATAGAAATATATCCTGCCCTATAGGAAAATAGAAGAAGAAGGGGATAAGAGAAGGTGGGGGGGCAGATAGAAGGGAGGACAGATTAGGGGAAAAGGTTTTCAGAATGCAGGCCGTCTTGGGGTTTGGGAAGGGATGAGATGGGGGAGAAAATTTGGAACTCAAACTCTTGTGGAAGTGAGTGTTGAAAACTAAGAATAAATAAGTTAATGAATCTTAAAAAAAAATTAAAAAAGCAAACCAAGAACATCTGGATAAAGTACAAACTTGATAACAAACTCTTTAGAATTTATAATTGATTTATTTGAAACAAGCCACTGGCTTGTGAAGGCAACCACTCAAAAGGAGACTCAAGATCATTCACCTACACCAAGGCCATGTATGTGCCATTTAGAAACAAAAGGAACTCCTAATATTAACTGTATTTATGAAAGGACTGGCCTGGAGTGTGGCCAGCCAGCCAGGACTGACATACCATGGCAGAAGAAATACAGCACCAGCCCCTATGTGATGTGCTAGCAGTCAGTCAAGCAGCATTTATCAGTCACCAACTGTATACAAAGCACTGTGCTAAATGCTAGGGATACAAAGCAAAACAAAAAAGAGTCCCTGTACTCAAGTAGCTCACAGTCTAATGGGGGAGACAGAATACAAATAAGCTATATACAGGACAAATCAAGGGTAGTCTCAGAGAAAAGATATCAGAATTAAGAGGGATAGGGAAAGGCTTCTTGCAGAAGGTAGAACTCTAGCTGAGACTGGAAGGCAGCTAGAGAAGCTAGGAGACAAATATGAGAAGGAAGAGAAGAGGCATAAGGTACCATCAGTGAAAAGACTAGGTTTTGGGAGGTGGGGTGTTGTGTGGGAGGAACAAAAAGGAAATCATTGTCACTGGATCTCAGAGTATACAAAAGGAAATAGGGTGTAAAAAGACCGTAAAGGTAAAAAGGGCCCAGGTTATGAAGGCCCATAAACATAAGATTTTTAAAAATTATTTATTTAATTTTAAAATTATGGAATAAAACAAGCATTTCCATAACATATTGTATTAAAAAAGATGATTGCATATAAAAAGTAGAAATAGAAAAATCCACCAGTTTATATTTGTGTATATTTCTTTTTTTCTTCTCTCCTGACTCCTCTATTTTACTTCTGCTTGCTACCTTACCTTCCTTTTACTTAACCTACCCTACTCCAGCAATCCCTGCCTTATCCTCCCATTCCAATAAATCTAAACCCCCTTCTATATACCTCTTTTAACCTATTCTCACACTCTCCCCTCTAAAGATCCCTCCTTTATCCTCCATTAAAAAAATTACCATCACCTGAAAGTGATCCTATGAGGAAAACTCACAGGAATATTATAGCAAAATTCTGAAACCCCCAGATCAAGGACAAAATATTACAAACAAGAAGAAAAAAAAAAACAATTTACATTTCATGGTACCACAAGTAGAATCACAAAAGACCTAGCAGTGGTGACACTAAAAGATTACAGATTGTTGAACACTATATAATCAAAGAGTAAAAGAACTGGGCTTCTGGCTGAAAATATCATACCCAGCAAAACTAAGCATAAATCTGAGTTTAAAAAAATGGAAATTTGATCTATTGTTAGACCTTCATGTCTTTGTTAAAAAACAAACAAACAGGGGCAGTGAGGTGGCCCAGTGAATAGAGCACCAGCCCTGAAGTCAGGAGGACCTGAGTTCAAATCCAGTCTCAGACCAAGCACTTGACACTTACTAGCTGTGTGACCCTGGGCAAGTCACTTAACCCCAATTGCCTAAAACAAACAAACAAAAAACCAAAACCCTGAACTCAACAGAAGATTTAACATACAAGAGCCAAGAGAAATATAAGGTACATACCAATGACCAATTACAATGGACTAAATAAGTAGACAATGTTTACCTTTTGTGTATTAAAAATGTAAAACCTATGTCTAAGATTGTTACTAGCAATGATGTAATTTATGAGGAAGATTGGGGTAGATCTGAGTACAGGTAAAAGAGTAATTATCTTTTACAAAGGAGGTGCAAGAGAAAGAGCCAATACAGAGGAATTAGATGTGGGAGGGGGCTGTTAGTTCTGGAAACCTCCCATCAGGAATGGATTTAATACAGGAAAATACATATACATGCAGAAGAGTATAAATGTCATCTAAATTTAGAAAAAAAATTCTAAGGGGATAGGAAGAGGGAGAGAATAAAAGAGAGATCTTTAGAGGGGAGGGTGTGGGAATAGGTTAAAAGGGGGATATAGAAGAGGGTTTAGATTTATTGGAACAGGAGGATAAGGGAGGAATTGCTGGATAGTGGGTAGGTTAAGTAAGAGGAGGGTAAGGTAGTAGGTAGAAATAAAGTGGAGGAGTTAGAGAGAGGAAAAAAGAGAGAGTTTTCAGTTATATCAGAGACAGAGAAATAATTTTTGTTTTACAGCTTTCACAAGGGAGACATAATCTTACACATTAACCAGGGAAAGAAGAAACAAAGTTTTAGAGATAAACATAAAGGAATTATTTTTCAAGGCTACACTTGTGAGATTGAGTTTACAATGGGCTAATTGAGATAGGATAGATAACCACAGGGTGGGAGCTAGTTAGGATCCTTCCACAAATTTCAAGTCAAATCACTTTGGAAAGCCTGACCTCACTTATGGCTTCCTATCTCAGGAAAATCTGAGGATCTTAACTAAATTTTAACATCTCACAGGACAGGGTACAGCCAGCCAAATAGTCTCCTAAATAGGAGTCACAGTCTTAAGTCTGAAATAATAAAGATTAATAAATAGAAATCAAATTCTTCTTATGATATTACCTTTTCAGCCTTATTATACATTGTCACCCTTCTACAATCCACACAAAATGATCTTTCTATTCCTCACATAAGACATTTCATCTCTCATCTTTATTATCCTTTTCTCCTTGCTAACAATCACCCTATATCTCTTCTGCCCTTGTAGCTAAACTCAAAAAGACCATCTACAATAACCACATTCTTTTCTCTCATTCTCTTCTTAACCCCTTACAACCAGACTTCCAATTTTTCTCCAAAGTTACTAATTGTTGCTTACTTGCCAAATCCAATGGCCTTTTTTCAATATTCATTTTCCTTGACCTCTCCTTCACAGTTTATCACTCTCTTCTTTTTTTAAATTTCTTAAATTTTATTAATTTAGTTTGATTTATCAACAATCACTTCCATATGCTTTTGAGTTGAAAATTTTTCTCCCTTCCTCCCCCCCCCTCCCCAAGATGGCACACAATCTGATATAGGCTTTACATATACATTCCTATTAAACATATTTTCACATTAGTGAAGTTGTAAGTAAAAATTAAAACCAATAGGAGGAACCATCAGAAAGATGAAACAAAACTCAACAGAAGGTAAAAATAAGATGAGCGATTCGACTTCCATAGTTGTTTCTTTGGATGTGGACAGCATTTTCCATCCTGAGGTCTCTGGAGATGTCTTAGATCCTTGTAATGCTGAAAAGGGTTCAGTTTAACATTCTTAGTCATTGCATAACATGGCTGCTATTGTGTACAACGTCCTCTTGGTTCTGCTCACTTCACTCAGCATCAGACCATATAAGTCTTCTCAGGTTTTTTTGAAGTCAGCCTGTTCATCACAACAGTATTCCATTACATTCATATACCACAACTTGCTCAGCCATTCCCCAATTGATGGGCATCCTCTCAATTTCCAATTCTTTGCCACCACAAAAAGAGCTGCTATGAATATTTTTGTACATGTGGGTCCTTTTCCCATTTGTTTGATCTCTTTGGGATATAGCCCTAGAAGTGCTATTGCTGGATCAAAGGGTATGCACATTTTTGTAGCCCTTTGGGCATAGTTCCAAATTGTTCTCCAAAATGGTTGGATCATTTCACAACTCCACCAACAATGTATTAGTGTTCCAATTTTCCCACATCTTCTCCAACATTTATCATTTTCCTGTTTTGTCATGTTGGCCAATCTGATAGGTGTGATGTGGTACCTCAGAGTTGTTTTGATTTGCATTTCTCTAATCAATAACGATTTAGAGCATTTTTTCATATGACTATAGATGGCTTTAATTTCTTCATCTGAGAACTGTCTGTTCATATCCTTTGACCATTTATCAATTAGGGAATGGCTTTTAATCACTCTCTTCTTAACATTCTCTTCTCTCCAGGTCAACATTCTGTCCTCTTTCTCCTACTAACTTATCTTTTTTCTCTGTCTCCTTTACTAGATCCTCTTCCAGCATGAGGATGCCCTCTAACTATAGGTGTCCAGCACTTTTCTCTTCTCCTTCTATACTATTTCACTTGGTCCTGATAATTCTCAAATCTATTTATCCTTCTCTAAATTCTCTGCTGACCTCCAATTTCACATCTCCAACTGCCTTTCAGACATATAGAATTGGATATCCAATACACATCTTAAATTAAAAATTGAATTCATCTTTTTACCACCTTCCTTAGTAATATTGAGGGCAACACCATCTTCTCAGTTCATCAGACTCACAATCTAGGGGTCATCCTGCATTCCTCACTGCCTCTCACCCCAATGTTTTTATTGCTGTTGCAAAGACCTGTTGATTTCATCTTTGCAACTTCTCTCCTGACACTGCCACAACTTTAGTATAGGCTCTCATCACCTAACATCCAGATTACTGTAATAGCCCACTGGTGGGTCTGCCTGCCTCAAGTCTCCCCCTACTCCAATCCATCGTCCATTCAGCCAATAAAGTGATTTTCCTAAAGTGAGGTCCGATTATATCACACACACACACACACACACCCCTACTCAATAAACTCCAGTGGCTTCCTATTGCTTCCATGTTCAAATACAAAGCGCTCTACTTGGCATTTAAAGCTTATTAAAAGCTAACCTCATCCTACCTATTCAGTTTTCTTTTATCTTACTCCCTGATATGTGTGCTGTGATTCAGTGACATGGACCTCCTGGTTGTTCCATGAACAAGATACTCCAACTCTTGGCTCTGGGTATTTTCTCTGGCAATCCCCCATACATGGAATGTTTTGCAACCTCTACTCTGACTACTGACTTCCTTGGCTTCCTTTAAGCTCTAACTAAAATCCTACCTCATACAAGAAGCCTTCCCCAATCCTACTTATCTGCAGTGGCTCCCTTCTGTCAATTATTTCTTTTTTACTCTGCATATATTTTGCTTTGTATATACTTGTTTATATGTGGTCTTCTCCATTAGATTCTAAGCTCCTCAAGGATAGAGATTATCTTTTGCTCTTTTTATATCCCTAGAGTATCTGTAACATAGTAGGCACTTAATAAATATTTATCAAGTGAATGAGTGATTCTAGGGTATCTGCATTACAAACAATACTAGCCTTTATTCTAAATATGCATTTTGATAGTCATTTCCATGACTACATAGAAAGTCAGTAGGGATTGGGACTTCTATCTCCTTCTGCACAGTTTCCTTTCCAATCTTCATCCTTCTTCCTTATCTCATATCATTTCATACACCTTCTACCACTTTTTCCTCCTTCACTTCTGTTTTACATGAAGAGATGGGTTTACTCTTTAATGAGACTAACCTTTATAACTACCAAAGAGATGGCATTCCATTCTTACATCTAGCAGATTGCCTCCTATATCATTCCTACTCTACCACATATTTTTATTCTCTCCCTGTCTACTGGCTCCTTCACCATTGCCTACAAACATGCCTGTGTTCTCCCTCATCTTCAAAAAACCCTCACTTGATCTTTCCATCATTGTTATCATGTGCTATCTCATCTGCTTTTTGTGGTTAAACTAATTGAAAAGGCCATCTCTTATAGATGTTCTGTTTCTCTCCTCTTATTCTCTTCTTGACCCCTTACAGTCCAACTTCTGAGATCATCATTGCATCTTCTGTCTCCAAAGCTATGAGTGATCTTTAAATTGCCAAATCTAATTCTCTTTTCTCAATCTTCATTCTCCTTAACCACTCTGCACTGTTTGACATTGCTGACCCCCATCTTCTTCTTGATTCTCTCTACATTTTTGGAATTCTATTTTTTCCTAATTCTCCCTATACCTACTCATTCATATTCTCATTTGCTTGATTCTCATCTAAGTCACACTATTTAACTGTAGGTGTTCCACATAGCACTGTCCTGATCTCATCAGCTTTCCTGAATTCAATTAGCATCTCTATGCTGATCATTCTCATATCTCCTTATCCAGTTGAATGCAGAACTCTCACTCTGCCTTTCAGATGTCTCAAACTGAATGTTCAGAATACATCTTAATCTACTCCTATCCAAAACTAAATTCATCGTCTTTCTCCATAAACTCTTCCTAGTCTTAACTTCCCTAATTTTGTCAAGGACAATGTCACTGTCCTTCAATCTCCAAACCAAGGTATTGTTCTCTACTCCTTACCACCTCTCATCCCTCATACTTTTCCATTACCAAGGCCTATTGATTTCACTCTTGTTACATTTACTACTTCTCTCTTCATATTGCCACTTCCGTGGGGCAGACTTTCATCACCTCACGTCTGGACTATCACAATAACCTGCTGGTGAGTCTACCTGCTTTCCCACTCTAATCTATCCTCTAACCAACTACCAAAGTGATTTTCCTAAAGTGCATGTCTATGTCACCTCCTTACTCAATAAACTCCAGTGGCTCCTTATTGCCTCCAAGGTCAAATAAAAAATAGTTTGTCATTCAAAGCCCTTCATAACCTAGCCACTCCACACCACCCCCCCAACCTTCTCAGTTTTCTTACACTTTACTCTTTGTCACATACCCTTTGATCTAATGACCCTGGCCTCCTTGCTGTTCTGTGATCAAGAAAGTAAATCTCTTAGCTATGGTACTTTCTCTGGCTGTTCCCAATGTTTAAAATGCTCTCCCTCCTCATTTCACTTACTGACTTCTCTGGTCTCCTTTAAATTCAAACTAAAATCCCATCTTCTATAGGAAATCTTTGCCATTCCCTCTTAATTCTAGTGATTCCCCTCTTTTAATAATTTCATATTTATCCTGTATATAGCTTATTTGCACATATTTGTTTCCTTGCTGTTTCTCCCATTAGATTGTGAGTTCCTTGACGGCAGGGACTATCTCTTCACTTTTTTTGTATCCCCAGCACTTACTATAGTGTCTGGAACATAGGAAGTACTTAATAAATGTTTATTGATTGATTAACATCTTTTTGCTCTGATTTAGTGGGGGGTTTTTTTTGGATAAATGAATGCTTCATTTTGTCAGGTTTTTGCTGCATGTCTTTGGTTATATTTGTATTTTACATAGCAAGACCATGCAAGACAATATGCACTTATTAAGTGTTTTTTATGTATACACTATGTTAAACACTGGGTATACAAATACCAAAAAAAGAAAGATAGTTCCTAACCAAAAGAAGCTTACATGTTACTAAAAAAATACAATGCATTAAAGGAAACATAAAAGTGAATGGGAGGAGGAGACAAAGTCCAAACGGATGGAGGCAAAGTCCAAAGAGCACAGTTGATAAAAGAATTAAGAATGGTTGACCTGCTGCTATTCCCAAAATACAGTTTCCAGAAGGCACTCAATAATGACAGTAGAAGGTAAGAAAGAGTGAGAAAGCCTAGAAATTGAGGGAAGTTCCAGAGGGAAAATACAGCTAACTTGTGCTTAATTATGCTAATCGTTTCTGTAATTTTGACTAATTTTTGTATTTCTAATATGAATCCAACTTGCTCATAATGAATTCTTTTCTGAATATATTGATATATTTTCCTTATGATGATTTTATTAACTTTTTTTTAAATCAATATTCATTAGTGATACAAGTCCATAGGGCTTGCATCAGGGTAGTTGCAATATGAGAAGAGAAACAATCATTTTGAGAGGTGATGCAAAGTTGAAATCAACAGTCCTTGACAACAGATTAGACATTAAGGATGAAAGATAGTAAGGAATTGAGGATGAAAAAAATTATCACAAATTTCTCTGATAAAGAGAAATATATGGAGAACTGAGTCAAATTTATAAGCATATGAGTCATTCCTGTGCATATGCACTCAAAAGTAACCTGTCTTCCTTGAGTTACCCTATTAGGATGAAAAGAGGGCTAAAGAAGGAATGGATCAATCAGTAACTGATCTAACCCTTGCTCAGCCTTTACATAGTAGTGATCCTTTATGTCTATCCTACTTTACTGTCCTACTTTGGACTTTGCACCTGCTAAGCTAGCCCACTGAAGAGCTGATGAGAACTGACTGAAATGGTCCTACTGTTTTCAGAATCATGCTTCCATGTTCTAGGGGTTCTTAAAACAGACTGCCCCTTCTCCTCTCCATATATCTCCCAATTTCACTGAAACCTATAACTATGTCAGGCTTTGCTTGCAGAGTCAGGCTCCTTGGTACTCAGTGTAGAGAAGTCCCAGCATGCATGTCTATACTTTCTTTTGTAATAAACTAAGCTGCTACTCAACCTGGTTATAGTCTCATTTGGACTTTCAAACTCTAGTCCATGTTTTCTTGGTGGTAGCAATGGGATCTGATGAGACAAAATGGTAAAATTGACTGACCAGAGACTCTGGATGTGTGGCTAGGTACCAGCATTGACCCCTTGTGCTCTACCCATCTCCAATCTCCAGGTTGGTGAGTAGTGCTTTTCTCCTCAGATTCCAAACTCCCATCTTTTTCAGTTGAGTTAATTCTTGCAAGAGAAACATTTGGTGGCCCATGGAAGGAAGGGAAGAAGAGCTCTTGGAGCTCCCAAATAATTCCTTTGATTCTTTTGGGTATACTTAGCTAGCTGAAGTTGAATGATTGTTTGGTTGCTATAGCTCTTTCTGTATTCCAGCTAGATTCACAGGAGCAACTTGTTCTCCTTTGGTATGGGCCCCTAATAGCCATGGGGAATAAACCTTCCAAAATTATGCCCCCTCAAGGGGAAGGCAGTGGATCACATGTCATTACTTCATGGGCCCAAAATCTTCAGGCATCTAACTGACAGAAAATGAGCAAAGATGACCATTGTCATTTTTGGCTAACATGGAGAACTTTTAATCAGGATAAATTACCTTAATAAATGTCTTGATAATGCTGGCAAGAAGGTTAAACATCCAGAGTGGGATGCTTTTAATAAGTAGCTATTTGAGACCACCAAATAAGAAGCTGAGACTTATCTAATATCAGTTAAGGAAACTCTCAACGAAATGAAATTTAAAAAAAAAAGAGGGTGAAACTCAAATTTGTGCTCTACAGAATAATGTCCAAGTCCTCTCCCAAGAAAATCAAAATTGCATTGCTAAGTTGAAACAACTCTGAGACTTACCAGCACATGCCAAAAATATTTACCTTTCTTTCCCTGGTTCTTGTGTGAAGTATGTTCAAGGAGAAGTAGCTAATGAGCCCATCCACCAATTTCCTTTCAAACTGAAGAAGGAACCTGGATCTAAATAATCCCTCCTATTCTTTTAACCCCTTGCACCTTGTAACTGCCTTGTACCAAGGCAGAACTTCCAGCCATAGTGAAGGAGTTTCCTCGGGTCCATAAAGACCCCAGAGAATTGACTAGAAAACTTCAGATAACTTTCTATTTATAAACCTGGTCTCCTTGATATTTTACCAATTATTCCACACCCTAGTAGTTTCAGGGGAGGCTGACCTACCTGGAGTGTTCAGATGATGGTTCAGGGTAGCAGATTGAAAAAATCCTATTAAAAAATTAATAAGTCCACATCTCAGGCCCAGTTGTAGATTGGACAAAATGTTAAAAAGCCTACTGCCAAAACCCCAGTGAATCATTCTCTGAATTTTACAACCATTTCCTTGTGACTTTTGATTTAAGCTCTGGCCTAGACCATAAAAAGACTCTCAACCTTCTCACCTTTAACACCCTTCTCACTGATGACCTCCAAAAGGATCTCAGTGACTTAATTAAAAAGAAACATGTTAGATTGGCAAACTACAGACATGTTGGTTCTCGTGAAAGCAGCTTCTAGATATAAAAGCACCCTTACTGATAAATTTAAGATGAAAATTAAAATAAAATACCTCCCCCCAGATCAGCCAATCAATTGCAGAGAGTAGAGGAGAAGGGCAATGGGGAGTGTTCTTGCCCCCCCCCGAATTCCAATTTTCAACACCCTGACTAGGTCTCCTTCCATTGTAAAAAGCCTAGACATTGGAAAATGAATGCCATGCCCTGCAGTGCAAGCTAAGGAAGAGATTATATGACCCTACTTCTTCCTGGCTCCCTACAGGCCCCGATCCCTAGCCAGAACTTTGTCCTTCTCTTGACCATGACCCCCCCAAAAAAATCCTAATTAGAATGGCTATTGATGGGGCTCAAAGAATCTCTGTGGGTCAGGAATGGAAACTATAATTTTCCTAGTGGTCTTTGCTTCCCCTGTCAGCAATATTTCTTTGACAGTTGCCAACCATGTCATTGAGACCCTAGTTGATACTGGGGACACTTTGTCATTTCTTAACCAGCTAGGCTCCCTACACCCTTTCCTCTGAGTAAATATTGTGTCATTATTGTGGGTTTTTTTAATGTGTCTCAGACCATGCCTGTCTTGCCTTCATTGTCCTTTCATTTGGGGGAGCTCTCACATACACACACATATTTCTTCTGTTGATTGACACTCCTGTCCATTTGCTTGGTCATGACTTGAAATCTATAGGGTTACCATTGAATTTGTGTATAAGGGTAGAATTTCTTTTTCCCTACTCAACCCTCTGTCTCTTCTTCATGCCCCTTGTTTTGTACTTTCTACTTTCCACTTTCATGTGGTTTGTTACCCTATCCTCTCATGCTTGGATCAGGTCCCTGAGTCCCTCTGGTCTGTCTCCACCATAGACATTGGATGTGTCAACAATATCCCAATTGTAGTCCAGGTAGGCTCCTCTAAACCTTTGCCTTATGTCTGCCAACAGTGCCTGATACATGAAGCTATTAAAGGGTCTCACTCTCTTGTAAGTGACTATCTAGCCTCTGATCTAATTGTCATTTGCCCTAGCCCTTGTAACACATCTATTTTTTCCTGTTAGGAAACCTAGTGGCCATGGATGAAAGCTAGTTAAGGATTTCTGTGCTGTTAATTCTCAGGCTGTTCCCAGAGTTCTGGTTGTCCCTAATCCCTACACACTCCTCACCAACATTCTCATTGGCTCTTCTCACTTCATAGTTTAGATCTGTGCAGCATCTTCTGTTCCTCCGTCCCCCAAATTACAGCTCTTTTTGTTTTTACCTGGGAAGAGAAACAGTACACTTGGACTGTTCTTCTCCAATATGACCCAGAAAACCCAACCCTCTTTTCACAAGCCCTTAAACATGAGCTACCCAACCTTGTTTTTCTATCCAGATCTACTCTCCTAGAATGTTGATAATCTGTTGCTGTGCTTCCCTTCTTCCAGTGCTTGCATATAAGACTCTATTTACTCACCCAGCTTTCCCTGAAGGGCCACAAAGCTTCCAAGGAGAATCTACAATTAGTTTGCATTTCTATTAAATTTTTTGGTAATTGCATTTCACCTGATGGCCTCCACCTAGATGATACTCAGGTCCAAGCCATCATGAGATTTCCCTGTTCCGGAACTAAATACCAACTACACACTTTCCTTGGCCTTGCCAACTACTGCCAGCTGTGGATTCATTCCTTTCCCCTATTGCCTAGGCCCCTTTATGACTTCTTAAAGATTTGTCCTCTGACTCCCTGCACCATATGGTAGAATCCTAGGTTGCTGTTGGATGTATGAAACCTGCTTTTCTCATTCTCCTTGTCTTAGAACATCACATTTATTACCTTCCCTTCCATTTCTTCACAGTAAAGAAAGGGGGAAATGCAATAAAGGTACTCTCACAAAAACATGGAGACAGTCTTTGCCCACTTGGGTACTACTGCCACTCTCTTGACTCTGCAGCCACAGAATTCCCTGGGTGTTTAACAGTCGTAGCTATTTCTTTTTTTAATTTGGTATTTAATTTTTCCCCAGTACATGTTTTTTAAAACTTTGAGTTTCAAATTCTCTTCCTTCCTCCCTCCATATCCACTTTCATTGAGAAGGCAAGCAATTCAATATAGGTTATATGTCTGTAGTCATGCAAAACACTTCCATGATAGTCACATTGTGAAAGACTAACTTATATTTCCCTCCATCCTAACCCACTTCCCATTTGTTCTATTTTCTCCTTTCACGCTTCTGACTACCCCCTCCCCAAATCTGCTTTCATTTCTATCACCCCCTTATCTTATCCCTTTTCCTCCTACTTTCCTGTAGGGTAAGATAGATTTCTATACCCAATTGAGTGTGTATGTTATTCCCTTTTTAAGCCAATTCTGATGAGAGCAAGGTCCCTCTCACCTCCCTTCTCTTCCTTTCCACTGTAAAAGGTTTTTTTTCCTGCCTTTTTTATGTGTGAGAATTTACCCCATTCTTTCTCTCCCTTTCCCTTTCTCTCAGAACATTCCTCTCTCATCTGTCAATTTTATTTTTTAGATATCATTCTTTCATATTCAACTCATACCTGTGCCATTTGTCTATATATGTATGCATGTATAGAAGTATGTGTGTGTGTGTGTGTGTGTGTGTGTGTGTGTGTGTGTGTACTCCTAGCTACCCTAATACTGAGAAAGGTCTCATGAGCTATGAATATCATCTTTCCATGTAGAAATGTAAACAGTTTAACATTAATGAGTCCCTTGTGATTTCTCTCTCCTGTTTACTTTTTCATGCTTCTCTTGAGTCTTGTATTTGAAAGTCAAATTTTCTATTTAGCTCTTTTCTTTTCCCAAGAATGCATGAAATTCCTCTATATCATTGAATGTCATTTTTTTTACCCTGGATCATGCTCAGTTTTGCTGGGTAGGTGACTCTTGGTTTTAATCCTAGCTCCTTTGACCTCTAGAATATCATATTCCAAGCCCTCCTCTATACTTTAAGGTAGAAGTTGCTAAATCTTGTGCCATCTTGATTGTGGTTGCACAGTTCTTCAATTGCTTCTTTCTGGCTGCTTGCAATATTTTCTCCTTGACCTGAGAAGTCTGGAATTTGATTATAATATCCCTGGAAGTTTTCATTTTGGGATCTCTTTGAGGAAGTGATTGGTGGATTCTTTCAATTTCTATTTTACCTTCTGGTTCTAGAATACAAGAGCAGTTTTCCTTGATAATTTCTTGAAAGATGATGTTTAAGCTCTTTTTCTGATCCTGGCTTTCAGGTAGTCCAATAATTTTTAAATTCTCTCTCCTGGATCTATTTTCCAGGTCAGTTGTTTTTCCAATGAGATATTTCACATTGTCTTCTATTTTTTTCATTATTTTGGTTTTGTTTTATCATTTCTTGATTTCTCATAGTCATTAACTTTCATTTGTTCCATTCTAATTTTTAAAGAATTATTTTCTTCATTGAGTTTTTGAATCTCCTTTTCCATTTGGCCAATTCTACTTGTCTCCTCTCTCAGGCTGATGCAACAGATTTTTCCTGTCAACCTACAGGTTGTCTTGGGCTGGAAATTTGTTTTGTTCTTTCTTTTTGTGGGTTCTGCTGCTCTAAATTTTTTAGAGTCATTTCTTAAAGTATTTAGAGGGATTTGAGGGAGAGCTCAGGGGAGTTCTTGCCTTTACTCTGCCATCTTGGCTCCACCCCCAGTTGTAGCTATTTCTGACCTAGTAAACAGACTGTTGAAGTTGTACTAGCTCTCCTCAATTCTTACTATACTCAGTATTTTTCCACCAGCTAACTAACTGGCCTTGAACTTTCCCTGCTTACAGAACACAATATGATAGCCTCAACCCAGCCACTTTGTGAATGCCCTGATGATGACCATAATTGTGTAACTCTTCTAGATAGTGTTCTTGCTCTCAGGGATGTTATGTCAGAAATCCCCTTGCCAGATGCTGATTCTGGTACACTATCTTTGTTATGTATGCCCTTCTTTGGTTTATTTTGTCATTTTTACTGTCAGCTTCACTGATCTCATCACTAGATCTCCTCTGCATTTACCGATATTATGAATCCCTGGATAGCCTTTTTATTTCCTACTCTTGGGGGTTGCTCCCATTACACACATTCCATGACCATGCAAAAGGTGGCCCAGATAGGCAATCTCAAGAATTGCTGGGTTTGTATCCACAATAATCATTCCAATCCAGAACCATATCATCTTAGAAACTAGAGCCCTCCTCTGGTCAGCAACCATTCACACTTGTACCACAAATAGGAGTGCTAGAGATCTTCAAAATTCCTTGAATATTCTGGTGCCCCTGTGACCAAGCTACCATCTTAGCCTGAAACTTCTCATCTTGTATTAGCAACCCTATCAAAAACCCCAAAGCAATTGATCTTGGCAATATTAAGCCCTCCCAGCGCAACCACACTCTTGCCCTTTTTATAACTTCAGGGAACTCCTCAGTTACTCATTGCACAATAGGCTTCAGCAACAACTTTTCAGTAAGTGGATGCACACAACTTCACCCCCAAGTTCTGTCTGTTACTCTCAACTCTACAGTCAGACCCAGAGCCTTACTTTCAAACCATTGTTTGCATTACCTAGAATCTCCTGAGTCTTTGTTACTAGTTATGATTTTCTTATTAACGTTGGCATTGTCAGTCTTAGCTGAAAGTATCCCTACAACAAATGTAACTCTTCACAAGCCTTTTTCCAGTCCAATAATCAACAACACAGATCTAATTTTCCCCACCAGATCTTATCATACTTGGCCTGTCAGGTAGGTTGTGTTACCTCTGCTCCCAAGGAGGACTGTAACTAAGCAATATCTCTCAAAGGCCTATAGGATCTAAGGCTTATTTGGGCTTTGTGGGGCTAATTTTTATGTTGCCCTTCCTTCCCTCTGGACAGGCACTTGTGCCATGGTAGAAGTCTTACCTCTACTATCTTATCACACTTGCCTAAACTCTTCTGGCATGTGTACCTAATTTATTTCACTGGTCCATTAATCTATTTTTTATACAGTATCAAATAGTTTTTATGATTGGCGTTTTATAATGCAATTTGGAATCTGGTATGGCTAGGTCACTTTTCCTCACACTTGTTTTCATGAATTCCTTTGATATTCTTGATCTTTCGTTTGTCCAGATTAATTTCGTTATGATTTTTTTAGCTCTATAAAATATTTTGGTAGTTTGATTATGATGATACTGAATAAGCCAATTAATTCAGGTAGAATTATTTTCTTTATTATAATTGGCTCAGCCTACCCATAAGCAATTAATGTTTTTGCAATTGTTTAGATCTGACTTTATTTGTGTGAAAATTGTTTTGTAATTTTGTTCATAGAGTTCTTGAGTTTGTCTTGACTCTCAAGTATTTTATATTATGTATTTTTATATATTATATATATATACATATATATATATATATATTTGTATTTTATATTGTCTAGTTACCTTATATGGAATTTTCCTTTTTATCTACTGCTGCTGGACTTTATTGGTAATATATAAAAATGCAAATGATTTATGAGGCTTTATTTTATATCCTGCAACTTTGCTAAAGTTGTTGACTGTTGCAAGTAGTTTTTTAGTTGATTCTGTAAGTATACCATAATATCATCTGCAAAGAGTGATAGTTTTGTTTCCTCATTGCCTATTCCAATTCCTTTAATTTATTTTCTTCTCTTATTTCTACAGCTAACATTTCTAGAACAATACTGAATAATAGCGGTGATAATGGGCATCCTTGCTTCACCTCTCATCTTATTAGGAAGTTCTCTAGCTCATCCCTGTTACAAATAATGCTTGCTGATGGTTTTAGATAGATGCTACTTATCATTTTAAGGAAAGCTCCATTTATTGCTATGCCCTCTAATGTTTTTAATAGGAATGGTTGCTATATCTTGTCAAAAGCCTTTTCTGCATCTAGTGAGATAATCATACAATTTCTGTTGGTTTTGTTATTGATGTGGTCAAATATGCTGATAGTTTTCCTAATATTGAATGAGTGCTGCATTCCTGGTCTGAATTCCACCTGGTTTTAGTGTGGGATCCTTATGACATATTACTATAATCTCCTTGCTGGTATTTATTTAAATTTTTTTGCATCAATATTCATTAGGGAAATTAGTCTATAATTTTCTTACTCTTCCTGGTTTAGGTATCAGCACCATATTTGTGCCATAAAAGGAATTTGGTAGGACTCGTTGACTTAATTTTTTTTTTGTAAAACATGTTCCATTTTATATATGATCTCTTTCATAATTAAATATCTTTTTTAAAAATATATTTATTTTTTAGTTTTCAACATTCACTTCCACAAGATTTGGAGTTCCAAATTTTCACCCCCAACTCCCTCCTCCCCCCACCCCAAGATGGCATGCATTCTGAATATTACTTCCTCTAGTCTGTCCTCCCTTTTATCTCTCTCCCCCTCTTCTCTTATCCCCATTCCCTTCCCCTTCGATTTTACTGTAGGGCAGGATAGATTTCTGCACCCCATTTCCTGTAGTTCTAATTAACCAGTAGCATGTGAAAACATTTTTTTAAACATGTGTTTTTAAAACTTTGGGTTCCAAATTTTTTCCCTTCCTCCCTCCCCACCCACCCTCATTGAAAAGGCAAGCAACTCAATACAGGTTACACATGTGCAGTTATGCAAAACACTTCCATAGTAGACATGTTGTGAAAAACTAACTCTATTTCCCTTAATCCTATCCTGCCTCCCCATTTATTCTATTCTTTCTTTTGACCCTGTCCCTCCTCAGAAGTATTTGCTTTTCATCACCCCCTTTCCCAATCTGCCCTCTTCTCTATCATCCCCCTGCTCTCTTGTCCCCTTCTGCCCCTATTTTCCTGTAGGGTAAGACAGATTTCCTTACCCAATTGAATGTGTATGCTATTCCTTCCTTAAGCCAAATCCTATGAAAATAAGATTCACTCATTCCCTCTCACCTTCCCCTGATTCTCCTCCACTGTAAGAGCCTTTTCTTTTCTGTTTTTTCATGAGATAATTTTCCCTGTTCTACCTCTCCCTTTCTCCTTCTCCCAGTATAAGTCTGTCACACCTTATTTTTATTCTCCAGATATGACCCCTTAATCTTCAACTCATCCTGTGCCCTCTATCTATATCTATAGCTATATTTGTATACATACATATCATTTTTTCACTCCAACTACCCTAATACCAACAAAGGTCTCATGAGTTATAAATGTCATTTTTCCATGCAGGAATGTAAACAGTTCAACCTTAATAAGTCTCTTATGATTTCTCTTTCCTGTTTACCTCTTCATGTTGCACTTGAATCTTGTATTTGAAAGTCAAATTTTCTATTCAGCTCTGGTCTTTCCATCAAGGATGCTTCAAAGTCCTCTATTTCACTGAATGACCATTTTTTTCCCCTGAAGGATTATACTCAGTTTTGCTGGGTAGGTGATTCTTGATTGTAATCCTATCTCCTTTACCCTCTGGAATATTATATTCTATGCCCTCCAGTCCCTTAATGTAGAAGCTGCTAAATCTTTGATTATCCTGATTGTGTTTCCACAACACTTGAATTGTTTCTTTCTGGCAGCTTGTAATATTTTCTTCTTGATCTGGACACTCTGGAATTTGGTTACAATATTCCTAGGAGTTTTCCTTTGGGGATCTCTTTCAGGAGGAGATCAATGGATTCTTTCAATTTCTATTTTGCCCTCTGGTTCTAAAATATCAGGGCAGTTTTCCTTGATAATTTCTTGAAAGATGATGTCTAGGCTCTTTTTTTGATCATGGCTTTCAGATAGAGAATTTTTAAATTCTGTCTCATAGATCTATTTTCCAGGTCAGTTGTTTTTCCAATGAGATATTTCACATCATATTCTATTTTTTCCATTCTTTTGGATTTGTTTTACAGTGTCTTGATTTCTCACAAAGTCACTAGCTTCCAACTGCTCTTCCAATTTTTAAGGAAGTATTTTCTTCAGTAAGTTTTTGGACTTCCTTTTCCATTTGGCCAATTTTTCTTTTTAGGGTATTCTTCTCCTCATTGGCTTTTTGGACCTCTTTTGCCACTTGGGTTAGGCTATTTTTTAAGGTGGTATTTTCTTCAGTATTTTTTTGGGTTTCTTTTAGCAAGCTGTTGACTTGTTTTTCATGATTTTCTTGCATCACTCTCATTTCTCTTCCTAGTTTTTCCTCTACTTCTCTTACTTGCTTCTCAAAATCCTTTCTGAGCTCTTACAAGGCCTGGGACTGATTCATATTTTTCTTGTAGGCTTTGGATGTAGGAGCTTTGACTTTGTTGTCTTCTTCATGTTGTATGTTTTGATCTTTGTTACCAAAAAAAGATTCTATAATCTGACACTTCTTGTGAGGTTTGCTCATGATCTCAGCCAATTACTTGAGTAATAAACTCTGTTAAGGTAGAAGTCTACTTCCAGTGTGGAGAATGTACTGTCCCAAGCTTTGGGGTTTGTACAGCTGTTTTCAAAGATACTTCTAGGGACCTGTAAATTTTCATTTCTTCCTAGGTGTTATGATCAAGGGTGAGGTGTTTACTCCTTTCCTGGACTGTGCTCTGGTCTATCAGTGACCACAAGCACTCTTTCCTGTCTTGGAACGGTGAGGAGGATTTGCTCTCCACAGCCACACTACAAACTCTACCACGGCAGCGCTCCTCCTCACCCCAGGACTGCCACCCAGAACTGTGACCAAGATCCAAGCACGGGTGAAATAAGAGATTCCTGCCTCAGCACTGGCAAAGAGATCCCTGCAATCCTCCTCTGATCAGCCACTTGATTCCCACTCAGTCTGTGGGCTGGAAACTCAGGAGGCAGCCACCACCCCAGGGCCACTCAGGAACTGGGGTTGAGACCTAGCTCCTCTCACAGAAACAGACTTTTCCCACTGATCTTCTAAGTTGTCTTTGGCATTCCTAGGTTGAGAAGTCTGGAAACTGCCACAGCTGCCTGCCACGCAGTCCTCTGAGGCCTGCTCCAGGTGCACTGAGGTCTGCCTTGCCTATGCACTGACTTTGCACTGTGCTCTTCTCTCAACCTGGCACGATGTACCTTTCTGATCAACCATCTAGGCTGCCTTGGGCTGGATATTTGTTTTACCCTGTCTTTTTGTGGGTTCTGCTGCTTCAGAATTTGTTTAGAGTCATTTTTTATAGGTATTTGGTGGGGTTTGGGGGAGAGCTCAAGCAAGTCACTGCTTTCACTCTGCCATCTTGTCTCCACCACCCTGCATTTATTTTAAATTGAATTTCTCTTTTTATCACTTTCTTCTAGGTTTAGTTGATAATTAATGATTTATGTGGATTAATTTTATATCCTGCCACTTTGCTAAATTTGTTAATTGTTTTAATCAAAACAATTTTTTTAGTTTTTTTAGTGGATTCTTCAGGATTCTCTAGGTAAGCTATCATTTGAAAAATGTAACAGTTTTTTCCTCTTTGTCTATGCTTATTCCTTGAATTTCTTTTTCTTTTTTGTCTTATTGCTGTAGTTCCTACTATAATATTGAATATAATATTGAATAGTAATGGTGATTATGGATATCTCTACATTACCCCTGATCTTACTGGAAAGGTTTCTGGCTCATTCCTATTGCATATAATGGTGACTCTTGGTTTTAAGTAGAGACTAATTATCATTTTAAGGAAAGCTCTGTTTATTTGTATGCAGTGTGGTTTTTATTGTTTTTTTAACAGCAATGTGTGTTGCATTTTGTTAAAAAGCTTTTTTTCTGTATCTATTAAAATAATCATATGACTCTTGGTTTTTATTGTTGATGTGGTCAATTATGTTTATAAATTTCCTAATACTAAACCAGTTTTATTCCTGTCATAAATCCAAAAGTCAATGTGTAGAATATTTTTGATAAATTACTGTGGTCTTCTTACTAATATTTTATTTATTTTTTTCATAACTATTAATTGGGGAAATTGCTCTATTATTTTAATTTTCTTTTTTTGACCTTCCTTGATTTACACATCAAGAATATTATGAACATTTACTTTTAGAATTAATTGTCCTTAAATGTTTGGAAAAATTAGCTTTCAATCAATCTGGTCCTCTTTTTTTTTTCCTTTGAGGATTCATTTATGGCTTATTCAATTTATTTTTCTACAATATGGTTATTTAAACACTATATTTCCTTTTGTGTTAATTTGAGCTATGAATGTACCTTTTTTATTTTTGATACTGGCAATGTGGTTTTCTTTTCTCTTTAAAAAAAATCAAACTAGCCAATGGCTTGTTTATTTTTTTTTAAATAAACCAGCTTCTAGTTTTATTACTTCAATTTTTTTTTCACTTTCAATTTTATTAATCTCTCCTCTGATTTTCAGGATTTCCATTATGACTTTTAACGTATTGGTATTCTCTATTTTTAGTTGCAAGAGCATTTTGTTCCTTTGTTTTCTATCTTTCATTGATATTAGCATTTAGAGATATACATTTTCCTCAAAACATTGTTTCAGCTTTATACCCCCAATTTTTTTGACTCACATTATCTTTTGAAGAAATTATTGATTTTTTCTATGATTTGTTCTTTGATGCACCTATTCTTTAGTATTTTTATTTAATTTCCAATTAATTTGAATCCTTGCTTCAAAGGCCTTTTGGGAATACATTTTATTACTTTATGGTTAGTAAAAGATAACACAAAATTTTTCTGTTTTTCTGCATTTGTTAGTGAAATTTTATGTTCTAATACAAGGTCAGTTTTTGTGTAGGTGCTGTGTATGCACAGTTGATAAGTAGGGATTGAAATGATAAATATCAATTCTGTATTCTTATTGATCCTGTTTATAAGTAATTGATATTTGCCTTGTAATTGTCTTTGTCCTCTAACTACTCAAGCAATGGTTCTTCATCTCTGAAATTAGTTCAGATATTCAGTTGGCCTATAATGGGTTTAGCTTAAAAATCCAGTTCTGCTAATCACTATTCTATTCTTGCATCAAGGAATTTAACTGACCTTGGAGAATGTGTGTGAATATAAGAAGTTGAGTCTAATATCCTTATACCACTAAACTACTACTAAGCCATCCTTCAAGGATGTCTGGTTTGCTGTCCAAACGTCTGGGCTGCTATCTCACACCTGCACTCAAATAATGAGCACTTCTTAGTCTCACAAGAGAAGAGGAGGATCATTGCTAACACCCATCATCAAACTTTAAAAAATCATGTGCCTCAGCTTTGTAACAAATCATGTTGTCTTAAATTCCATGATATTCTGTTCTACCCTGTTTTGTTCATTGTTCTGAACTCTATAAGGTCTTTAGAGAACTCTAAAGTGAACTCTGTAACTGCTTGGAGACTTTGGCATAAATGGAGACAATTCATTGACCCATTTATTGGCAGAGAGCATGCCCTTATTAATAAATGTTATCTGACTCAGAGAACTGACTTCAATCATGACAGTATATTCCATTCTTTTCTCATTTAATATTTTTCAGAGGTCTATAATATCTGACTTTTCTAAAGACTATTCAGGTCCTTGGTTTTTTCCTTGTTTTTTTTTGTTAGATTTTATGTAGATAACAGAGGGATCAATTGAGCTCTCCTCCCATTCACTATTATAACTTTTCTTCTTCTTCTTCTTTCTTCTTCTTCTTCTTCTTCTTCTTCTTCTTCTTCTTCTTCTTCTTCTTCTTCTTCTTCTTCTCTTCTTCTTCTTTTCTTCTTCTCCTTCTCCTTCCTCCTTCCTCCTCCTCCTCCGCCTCCTCCTTCTTTAAAATTCAGCTGAAGCACAATAGATTCTGTTCCAGTCCCTTATTTTAACTCTTTATGTATCCTTCTGCTGCAAGTGTGTTTCTCTTATACAATATGCCGTTAGATTCTGGTTTCTAATCCAGCTAGGTGGCACAATGGATAAAGCACCAGGCCTGGAATCAGGAAGACCTGAGTTCAAATCTGACCTAAGACACTGACTAGCTGTATGAACTTGGGCAAATCATTCTACCCTGTTTGCTTCAGTTCCCTCATCTACAAAATGAACTAGAGAAGGAAATGGAAAATCACTCCAGTATCTCTGAAAGAAAATTCCAAATGGGATCACAAAGAGTCAGACTTGACTGAAATGACTTAATTACAAAAAACTATCCCTTTCTGTTTTATTTGTAAGTCCACTCGATTCACATTCACAGTTGTAAATGCTAACTGCATATTTCCTTCCAACCTATTCACTTATACTTTTCCCTTCTCTTTTCACCTACTTTTTTTAGTCTGTTTTGCTTCTGATAAAGCCTCCCTTCATCTACCCTCTCTCTTATTCCCCCCTCCCAATCCCTTAATCCTTTCCCCTCCTTTTGCCTTATTAGTTAGAATACATCTTTGTACTAAACTCTGTGTATGTGTATTATTCCTTCCTTTTACCAGTTTAGAGGAGAGTGAAGTTCAAGTGTTGCCTTTCTTATAAAAACTCTTCCTTGTAAACTCCATTTTTGTAAACAAACAAAACTTTCTCAGTTCTTCTCCTTTTTCCCAGTGTATTCTTCTTCTTCACTCTTTCCATTTTTCTTTTGAGATGAACAACATATCAGAACCATTTCTGCCTAGGCCTTCTGTCTAATTAGATGATTATTTAGTTCAGAGGGGCTACATGTATCATCTCTCCATATAAAAACATAAACTTTTTCACTGTGTTTAGTCCCTTATCATTGCTTGCTCATGTTTACCTTTTTATGTTTCTCTTGATTCCTGTGTTTGTTTGTAGATTAGATTTTCTACTCAGTTCTATTATTTTCATCAGGATTGATTGGAAGTATTCTATTTCATTAAAGGTCCATTCCTTCTCCCCCTTGATGTGATTACACTCAGCATTATTGGGCATTTTATTCTTAGTTCTAAGCCTAGATTCTTTGCTTTCAAATTCTTGTCTCTCTACTTCTTTGTAGTGATGTCTGCTAAATCTTGTGTGATACTATGGCTCCTTGTTATTTGAATTATTTTTCTGGTTGCTTGTATTATTTTTTTCTTGACCTGTAAGATCTGCATTTTTGGCTCATATTTCTAGTAGTATCTTTTTCAGAGTCACTTTCAGAAGCTCACCAATGCCAAGGTGTGTTCTGTCAGCTTCTACTTTAATTTCTGTTCCTTCAACTTCTAAGATAATTGAGCAGTTTTTATTTATGATTTCTTAAAATATGATGTCTAGGCCTTGTTGTTGTTCATGGCTTTCAGGCAGTCTAATGATTTTTATATTATCTCTCTCTGATCTATTTTCCAAGTCAATTATTTTTTCCTATGAGATACTGCACATTTTCTTCTATTTTTAAAAAAGTTTTTTTTAACTTTGTTTTATTAATTCTTGATGTCTCATGGAATAATTAGCTTCCATCTGATCAATTCTAATTTTCAATGAGTTATTTTCTTCAATAAACTTTTGGACCTCTTTTCCCAAGCTATTAAATTCTCTTTTTATGTCTTTCCTACATAACTCTCATCTCTTTTCCCTTTTCTTTCTCTACAGTTTTCATTTTGTTTTTAAAGTCATTTTAAACCTATTTTTAAATCCTTAATTTAATTCTTCTATGAATTCTTATTGGACATGTCTAAGCTGCATTTTTCTTTAAGACTTCACTTATAGATGTTGATTCATTTTCTCTTTCTTTGCATCTTGAGCTTCCTTGTTGATATAATTGTTCTTCACAGTGATTTTCTTTTTTTGTTTACTCAGTCTTCCAGCCTACTCCTTGCCTTTACACTTTATGTCAGTGGTAGACTTTGTACACCTCAGGGATGGGGTGGGGTGGTAGATTTCTGGCTTAAGCTGTCATCTTACTTTTTCAGTTAGTTTGGTGTCTGACAAACTTTAGTTGTTTACAAAGTAATGTGATCCAGGGCAAGTTCAATTTTCTGCCCTACTGGTCCAAACTCTGGAAGTTCCTAACTTTGGGCTTGAGTTTGTTAATTCATCGTTAGTTGGGAGTTTCAGTAGATCATTGCAGGACTTGCATGCTATTAGGCTTCTGAGAAGCTGTGCAGGTTCAAAATGACTGAACTGTTATCTCACCTTTGGTTTGAGATATCTACCCTGGTTATTCCATTGCAGGCTTCCACAGTGGGCTACAGGGTAGCACTGACTCACTGCTTTGCTTGTGGGATTAAAGCTAAACAACTGCATTTTTCCAGAGTTTGTTCCTTGCTCTCCACCCTCGATCTATGACCTTGAACTGGGTAGTGGGTAACAGAGCTTTCAGATGATACTCATTCTGTATTCAACACAAATTCATATGTCCTCTGGATTTAGTTTCTGCCCTGATACTTCCTGCCCTGCCTTCTTGTCCCAGACCTATTTTAGTCCCTGGGTGATGGAATGATCTAGTCTTCCTGGACAGATACTGTCCTCTATGTCTATAGACATTTCTGTCTCCCTAAGGCATCTTAGGTTAGACAAATGAGGCATCATGACTTCCTCTTGGCTTTCCTGATCAAAATTCCATCTGAAGTGATTTTTAGCTCTTTGTGGAAATTTAATGGGGGTCTGATTGGTTGGTTGTTGTCTTTTGTGCTCAAAGAGGATCAAAATGACATCACTATGTGATGTGACACAAGGTATAGTATGTCCAACTGTGGCTAATCAGACCAAGATGACCTTGGAAGTTCTATCACAGGTGAAGCACAAATAGTCCATATGAACATTTGGTGTGAAAATGGCTCTGAATTTGTGTATCTCTTGTTTCTTTTGATCTACTGCAATTCTGTTTTGCTTATAGAGCACTGTGCCTTCTTTGATGTGGGCATGCCATGCTTTGTAGTCCTTGGCCAATGTGTCTCATGTCTCACAATATATTCCAAAGATCTTCAGAGACTTTGAGAGTGTCCTTGTATTGCTTCTGACCTCCATGTGAGTTCTACCCCATAGGGGTATTTCAAGACACTAAGGAAGGAGCCAGTAGATAGGAAAATATATAATTATAGAAAGAATGAGAATCAGTCAGTCACTAAACATGTATTAATTCCCAACTATATGCCAAGCATTGGGGCTAAGAACTGTGGATATAAAGAAAGACAAAAGACAGTCCCTGATCTCAAGGAATTCACAATCTAAAGGGAGAGACAACATGCAAACAAATGTGCACAAACAAATTAGATGCAGTATACACTGATGATAATCAACAAAGAGAGGGCATTATTAGGGAAGATTAAGAAGGGCTCAGAATGTGGAATTTTAGCTGGTATTTGAAAGAAACCAGGGAAGCCAAGAGACAGAAATAAAGAGAACATTCTAGGCATGGAGGACAGTCAGTGTAAATGCTTGGAGCCAGGAAATGGAGAGTTTGAAAGAACATCAAGGAGGCCAGAGTCCCTGTATTGTGGAGGCAGGGCATGGTGATGGTAGTATAATGTATAAGGAGACTTGGAATTGCAAAGGATGTTGAATGTCAAATGATGTTTATATGCAAAATTATTTATTTAAATTATTTAAATGCCAAATTATGTTTGCTTCTAGAAGTGTTAGGGAGCCACTATAGTTGAATGAGTAGGGGAATGAAATGATCAGAACTGGACTTTTTAAAGATGACATTGAGAGTTAAGTGGAGACTAGACTGTAGTAGACTTGTGGCAGTGAGATCAAGAAACAAGCCATTTCAGTAGTCTGTGCATGACCTTATAAGGACTTGTACAAAGGTGATGGCAGTGTTAGAGGAAAGAAGGGGGTATACGTGAGAGATATTACATAGATAAAATCAACACACCTTGGTAACAGATAGGATATGGAGGATGAAGTTGAGTGTGACATCTAGTACAGAGCCTGGGTGAGTGACTGGGAGGATATAGTACTCTCAACAATAATAGAGAAGTAAGGAAGAAGAGAGGGCTTAGGTAGAAAGATAATGAGTGTAATTTTGTACAGGTTGAATTTAATATTTGTGCACAATATCTAGTTCAAGACGCACAGCATGCAGTTGAAAATTCAAGACAAGAAGTCGACAGAGAAGTTAGGGCTAGAGAAGACTAGATTAGAGAACTGAGAAGATAGAGATGATAACTGAATCCATGAAAGCTGATGATTCCACCCAGTGGAATAGTAAGAAAAGAGAAGAGAAGAATCCAGGACAGAGCTCTTAGGGGACACCAATAATAAATGAACATGACTTGGAGAGAGATCTCAGAAATGAGACTGAGAAGAGCAGTTAGTGGGTAAGAAGAAAACCAGGAGAGGAGAGAAAATCAAGAAGAGGGTGATTGATAGCATCAAAGATGGAAGAGAAGTCACAAAGAATGAGGATTGAGAAAAGAATGAGGATTGGACTTAACAAATGAGATATCATTAGTAACTTTGGAGATTGTCATCGTGGCCACTCTGACGAGTGTGAGGTGGAATATTATAATTGTTTAATTTTTTTCTAATCAGTAGTGATTTGGAGTGTTTTTTTCTGCATGGCTATACATAGTTTATTTCCTTGAGAATTGTTTATATACTTATACCATGTATCGGTTGGAGAATGTATCTTATTCTTTTTTCTTTTATTTTTTTGGTGATGCAATTGGGGTTAAGTGACTTGCCCACAGTCACACAGCTTGGAAATATTAGGTGTCTGAGGCTGGATTTGAACTGAGGTCCTCCTAACTCCAGGGCCAGTGCTCTTTCCAATGCACCACCTAGCTGCCATCTTATTCTTATAAATGTGAATCTGTTCCTAAATAAATATGAATCAGAACATTTTAGATATGACACATGTATTGAAGAACCTTAATGCAAAGACTTTTTCTAGCTAATTATTTCCCTTTTAATCTTAGATTTATAAGATGTGTCTGTGCAAATTTTAAAAAATTGTTTCTAATCAAAATTATTCATTTTGTCTTTTCTAATACTCTCTGTTCCTTTTTGAGTCATGTACTTTTCTCCTATTTATGTTTCTAATAGGTAATTTTCCATGGTTCTCTAATATATTTATGATGTAACCTTTTATATATAGGTCTTGTATCCATTTAGAGCTTATAAGTTTACGGTATAGTGTTGGCCTAAATCTAATTTCTTCTATATTGCCATTCAAGTTTCCCAGCAGTTCTTGTCACATAATGAGCCTTTATCCCAGTACCTGGGGTTTTTCTAGGGGGTTTAAATACTAGAGCATGAGATATATATTTGCTTTTATATGTTATGTATCCAACTGTAATTGAGGAATGATTGAATAAGCCATAGTATGTGAATGAGGAAATAAAGAGGTAAGTAATGAGGAAATAGATGATTTAAAAAAGACACAGAATGACGTGAACTGATGTAGTTCCTGCTCATGGCAAGAAGAAGCAGAAGAACAAGTTATACTATATCAACATTAAGATGATGAAGAATGAAATGAGCAGAAACAGGGAAACAATAATGCACTAACAACAGTATAAAAATGAATAGCTTTAGGAGTCATAAGAACTATCATTAGTTCAATAAATATTCATATTCTAGAAGACCGATGACCAAACATGCTATCTATGACAGAAAAGTGATGTATTTAGGGTACAGAATGAGAGAGAGACAGAGAGACAGAGAGAGAAAGACAGAGGCAGAGACAGAGCCATTGAAGGGAATTTGTTTTTGCTGGACAATGCGTATTTGTTTCAATGAATTTGTTTCATTTTTTTTTCTTTAATGGAGTGGATAGGAGGGAAAGAAAAAAAAATAATAATAGCTAACATTTATATAGTGTTCACTATGTGCCATGCACTCTTTTTTTTTTGAGATCACCTTTCAATACTTTATTTGCATTATTTAATACATTCATTTGGGTGCCTTGCACCACAGCAAGATGAAACAAAAAAGTACAGATCATCTCAGCCACAAGCAGCAGTTGAATCAGGCCTTGTTCTTAAACCCAAAGCACTTTGGAGCCATTAATAGGTCATGAACAGAGTTATTACAACAGTGAGACCAGGAGAGATTAACTATCACCATAAATGCAGGGGGCTGAAATTCTCCCTCTTCAACTTGAAGCACAAGCTCAGCCAGTCAGATTAAACCAAGGCAATCAACCTTTATTGAGCCGTGAAAGTTTAGTACAATGAATACTAGACTTAAAATCAAGAGAATCAGAAGACCTGGGTTTGAATCCTGGTTCTGCCATTTACTATTTGACTACTTGCTCTGACAGTAGTTAATTTTGATTGAACAGGGCATGATTTATTGTTTTGTTTAATGTCTAGACTTAAAAAAGTAATGGAGAAAATGTTAATAATTCAAATTAAATTTAAAAGTGTGTTACATACATTCCTCTTTCTCCCAATGGCTGGTTGTTAAACATTTACCAGCACAGCACTGGCCTTAGTTTTCTGATCCATAAAGTCAAGGGGTGGAAGAGATGACCTTTAAAGTCTCTTGTAGCTTTAAATCTATGAAGCTATGATGTAACACAAGTACATGCTTTCTCCCACTTCCACCTCATAGTTATATAAATCAGGAAGGGACACTAGAGTTTACCTAAACTTTTTATTTTACAACTGAGGCCCAAAGAGTCGAAATGATTTGTCAATGGTCATATGGAAAATAAGTGATAGAGATTGAACTCCAATCCTTTGATTTCAAGTCAAGTCAACAAGCATTTCTTAAGTGCCTATTATATGCCAGGCTCTGTGCTACGTACAGTGGACACAAGGAAAGGCAATCACTTTCAAATAGTTCATAGCTAACAGGTGAAAAAACATGCAAACAACTAGCATTACGAAAGACAAGGAAAGACATCTTATATAAGATGGGATTATAGCTGAGTCTTTTTTTCATATTAATTTTTTTAATATAAATTTATTTATTTTTCAACATTCCCTTCCATGAGATTTTGAATTCCAAATTTTCACCCCATCTCGCTCCTCCCCCCCACCGCAAGATGGCATGCATTCTGAATACCCCTTCCCCTAGTCTGCCCTCTCTTCTATCTCTCCCCCCCTTCTCTTATCCCCTTCCCCTTCTATTTTCCTGTAGGGCAGGATAGACTTCTGTACCCCATTTCTTGTATTTCTTATTCCAGTTGCATGTGAGAACATTTTTTTTAAACATGCTTTTAAAACTTTGGGTTCCAAATTTTCTCCTTTCCTCCCTCCCCACCCACCCTCATTGAAAAGGTAAGCAACTCAATATAGGTTACACATGTGCAGTTATGCAAAACACTTCCATAGTAGACATGTTGTGAAAAACTAACTCTATTTCCCTTAATCCTATCCTGCCCCCCCATGTATTCTATTCTTTCTTTTGACCCTGTCCCTCCTCAGAAGTATTTGCTTCTGATTACCCCCTTTCCCAATCTGCCCCCTCTCTATCATCCCCTGCTCTCTTGTCCCTTCTCCCCTATTTTCCTGTAGGGTAAGATAGATTTCCATGCCCAATGGAATGTGTATGTTATTTCCTCCTTAAGCCAAATCCTATGAGAATAAGATTCACTCATTCCCTCTCACCTTCCCCTGTTTCCCCTCCACTGTAAGAGACTTTTCTTTTGTTTTTTTGTGAGATAATTTACCCCATTCTACCTCTCCCTTTCTTCTTCTCCTAGTATAATCTCTCTCATCCCTTAATTTTATTCTCCAGATATGACCCCTTATCTTCAACTCACCCTGTGTCCTCTATCTGTCTGTCTGTCTATCTATCTCTATCTACATATATATAATTTTCCCCCCTCCCACTACCCTAATACTGACAAAGGTCTCATGAGTTATAAATATCATCTTTCCATGCAGGAATGTAAACAGTTTAATCTTAATAAGTCTCTTAGGATTTCTCTTTCCTGTTTACCTCTTCATGTTGCACTTGAGTCTTGTATTTGAAAGTCAAATTTTCTATTCAGCTCTGGTCTTTTCATCAAGAATGCTTGAAAGTCCTCTATTTCACTGAATGACCATTTTTTCCCCTGAAGGATTATACTCAGTTTTGCTGGGTAGGTGATTCTTGGTTGTAATCCTATCTCCTTTGCCCTCTGGAATATTATATTCTATGCCCTCCAGTCCCTTAATGTAGAAGCTGCTAAATCTTGTGTTATCCTGATTGTGTTTCCACAACACTTGAATTGTTTCTTTCTGGCAGCTTGTAATATTTTCTCCTTGACCTGGGAACTCTGGAATTTGGCTACAATATTCCTAGGAGTTTTCCTTTGGGGATCTCTTTCAGGAGGAGATCTGGATTCTTTCAATTTCTATTTTGCCCTCTGGTTCTAAAATATCAGGGCAGTTTTCCTTGATAATTTCTTGAAAGATGATGTCTAGGCTCTTTTTTTGATCATGGCTTTCAGATAGTCCAATAATTTTTAAATTCTCTCTCCTGGATCTATTTTCCAGGTCAGTTGTTTTTCCAATGAGATATTTCACATTGTTTCTATTTTTCATTCTTTTGGATTTGTTTACATGTTTGATTTCTCATAAAGTCACTATCTTCCAATTGCTCTATTCTAATTTTTAAGGAAGTATTTTCTTCAGTAAGTTTTTGGACTTCCTTTTCCATTTGGCCAATTTTTCTTTTTAGGGCATTCTTCTCCTCATTGGCTTTTTGGACCTCTTTTGCCATTTGGGTTAGGCTATTTTTTAAGGTGTTATTTTCTTCAGTATTTTTTTGGGTCTCCTTTAGCAAGCTGTTGACTTGTTTTTCATGATTTTCTTGCATCACTCTCATTTCTCTTCCCAGTTTTTCCTCTACTTCTCTTACTTGCTTCTCAAAATCCCTTTTGAGCTCTTCCAAGGCCTGGGACTGATTCATATTTTTCTTGGAGGCTTTGGATGTAGGAGCTTTGACTTTGTTGTCTTCTTCTGGTTGTATGATTTGATCTTCTTTGTCACCAAAGTAAAATAATATAGTCTGACTCTTTATGTGCTGCTTGCTCATGATCCCAGCCAATTACTTGAGTTTTAAACTCTTTTTAAGGTAAGAGTCTGCTTCCAATGTGGAGAATGTACCATCCTAAGCTTCGGGGTTTGTACAGCTGTTTTCTGAGATACTTGTAGGGACCTGTAAATTTTCAGTTCTTCCAAGGTGGTATGATAAGGGGCGAGGTGTTTACTCCTTTCCTGGCCTGTGCTCTGGTCTGAGCGACCATAAGCACTCCCTTCTGTCCTGGAACTGTGAGGAAGGTTTCCTCTCCACAACCACTACTATCTCCACCACACCAGAGCTCTTCCTTGACCTAGGACCACCCTTCACAACTGTGATCCAGATACAAACATGGGTAAAGCAAGAGACTCCTGACTCAGCACTGGCAAAGAGATCCCTACAATTCCCCTCTGATCAGCCACTCGATTCCACCTCAGTCTGTGGGCTGGAAGCTCAGGATGCAGCCACTGCCCTGGTGCCTGCACTCTGTGCTCTACACTCTGGAAATGCCTCTGAGACCAAGCTCCTCTCTCACACCACAGAAATAGACTTTTCCCACTAACCTTCTAAGCTGTCTTTGGTGCCCTGGGTTGAGAAGTCTGGAAACCACCAAAGCTGCCCATGATTCAGCCCTCTGAGGCCTGCTCCAGGTTCGCTGTGTTCTGCGTGCTCATGCTGGACTGCACTCCTTACCCACCTGGCACGATATACCTTTCAGATCAATCATCCAGATTGTCTTGGGCTGGAAATTTGCTTCACTCTGTCTTTTTGTGGGTTCTGCTTCTTTAGAATTTGTTTAGAGCCATTTTTTTATAGGTATTTGGAGGGCTTTGGGGAAGAGCTCAAGCAAGTCACTGCTTTCACTCTGCCATCTTGGCTCTGCCTCCCTAGTTCAGTCTCTGCCATGCACTCTTAAACTCTTTACAATTATTATCTCATTTGATCCTTATAACAACCCTAGGAAGTAAGTGTTATTATTACTCCATTTTACAGATGAAGCAAGGGAGGCAAACAGAGGTTAATCAACTTACCCAGGTTCACACAGCTAGTTAGTATATAAGGCCAGATTTGAACTCAAGTCCTCCTGACTCCAGGCCCAGCAGTCTATCAACCGCATTATTAATTAAAAAATAGTAGATGTGGTAAATTTTTACTGATATAGAATGTTTTATGAACTTTCAGATGAAATCATTCATTGTATTATTAGTTTTATTTAATTGTTTTACTTTGTTACAGAAGACCTCTCATAGAGAAGGATGTTTGTAATATAAAAACAAACATATCAGTAAAACTTAAAAAATGAAATGTTAGGATCTGAAACTTCATTATTTTATCTTAACTTTGTGAGGCCATCAAAGGTCAATGATAAATTAAGTATCTGTAGGATTTTTAAAAATCTACTTACTATTCTAAGATGGTCATACTCAAAGATTTATCTTCAAATAACAACATTTTCTCAAATTAATTTTATTTTAGCCCAAATAAAATGAGTATCATTAATATTTGTTGCTTTATTACTGAAAGACTCAAATAACTAAGCTCTACTTAAAAGCCCTGTGGAAATTTAATTTTTTTTGTGTGTTAATTACTGGACAAGATTAATCTTACAAGTAAATAATTAAAAGTTGTGCCAAAAGAAAAAGTCTATTTTGCTCAATGGATTTTCATAAATTCGTTCATTCTCATGTTGTCATGGAATGAAATATCCTGTGTACTATTTTGTATTTTATTTTTTAGTTCACTTAAAATATCTTTGAATCCCTACCTGTAACAAGATAGCTGCATCTCCCAGCTCCAGCTTCATTTATAATGTTACAGTTGTAAATCCCATAGTTTTCATTTGATAGATCCTTCAGTGTGTACTCTGTATATTCTTGTGAATCAAACTGACCCATCCGTAATAATTTGCTGCCCAAGCGCCACTCATAGGTCAACACTCGGATAGGATAGGCTCTCAACACTCTGCAACTCATTGTGACACTTCTATCCTGTCCTTGCCTTATCTCCAGGAATGCTGGTTCCACAGCAGGGGGATCTGTAGAAAACAAATAATTAAAAGGAGACATGACATTGTTTGTAATGAGTAAGTTACAAGTGAAATAATTGTATTGAAATCCAAATTGCTAACCCAATAGAGAAAATAATTTTCATTTACTTAAGGGGTTAGTTCTTTCTTCCATTTTCCCCAAGAGATAATCACAAAAAATGAATTCACTTACACTGTACAATGAGCTGTACCAATGCTTCCCTTGGTGTCACATTAAATCCATTGTACTGACTAGTCTGACATCTGTACATTCCTGACATTTCCCTAGATACGTTCACAATTCTCAGTGTTCCATCATAACTTTCCATTTGCATTGACCCATCTGGCATAGCAACTTCTTTGTCTGCTCTAGTCCAAAGGATGATGGGCTTAGGTTTTCCAGTCACTTGGCATTGTAGTTCTATTGTATCCCCTTCTCTGGTGACTAAAGGTGATTTTTCCTGTGGAACAGTCAGATTGGGTGGAACTTGACAGAGGAAAAAGAAAAAGGGTTGTAAGGTTACTATTAATTGGTAAAGTACATTAAAATATTTAAAAGTCTAAGGAAAATCAACTGTACATTGAAATGTAACACAATCCCATGCACCAAATTTTAGGCAAAATAGAAACTAATAAAATCCCTTAATCAGAAATTTTTAAAAAATCCTTTAATAGAATTCAGAAGTATTTTGATATAACGCTACCTAATGGTAAAAACCAATTATCAATCATTATAATAAATCAATCACTAAGTTGAGAATGATGTGACCAACATAAAAATTATCTTCTTAGAATGGAATATCACTATGTATTTTTATCAGATGATCCTGTGATAAATTGGGCAAAATCAAGTAGAAAAGGGACCAAAATATATCAAAGGTTGGGAAAAATTAAGGAAAGTGTTTATTTGTTTCTGTTTAAAGACCTTTCATCTAAAGATAAAAAAAATGTTAAAGTTGTTGAAAAGTGAGCTAAGACATTATATAGTCATTTCTGGGCTATTGTTACTGTTCGTTATTCATTTTTGAAGAGGACCAATGACATCACAGGGTGATGTTTTGATTTGTGTGAGAAGGTACAATGTAGTGCACACATGCTTTGTGTGTTTGAGGTTTGATCCTTAACATCTGCAAGAGTATGTTCTGGGCTGTTAGTGATGTGAAAGGGAGCCATGTGAAGAAGAGCCTTTTGTTTAAAAGGTAAAGACAACTAGAATATCACCCTTCCTTTGGTGTGACATATTCCTGCTTGATAGAGTTTCTGCGAGAAAAAATTCTAAGGAGAGAGTCTTAGAGGTGTTCCCTAACTCTGGTATGGGCCTTGTTCTCTGCCTCAGTGTTTGCTCTTTTGATTTTATATAAAGTTTCAAAAGTTTAAGAGAGAGATTCACCAGGAGGTCTGAGAGTAGAGTCCATGCCTGAGTTCGCAGCCAACTCATCTAGCTTTGCCATTTATGGGTAACCGAGAAAAGGGCTTATTTAGCAATAATGCCACATTTGAATGTGAACTTAGTGGGATCAATACCATACAGAAACTGCATTAAAAGAGATCTCAATTTCTCCAGAGACTTGTAGGGCAAAGAGCACCTCCTAGGTATTGGGAGGGAAATTTGTACTTTTTCAATATGTTTTAATTTAAATATCCCTTTATAATAAAATCTAATTAATATAAATTGGCTAAATGGAACTAACTTGCTACTGGCAAATAACAGCGCAGATAATATACCAGCATGCCTCTGATCACTTAGGGGTACCTCTACAATTTTGGTGGAAAGACGTATCCAGCATCAGCCACCCAGTTTATCAAGTCCCTAGTTTCACTCTCCTTCAAGCAAGATCAGCTGTATTTCCCCCTAAGGGCTATATGAAACTGGGTTTCTATATGAAACTTTATATCATGTTGCTTCCTTTTAAATAAAAGTCCAATTACCCTCTTTAGGAAGAGGGCTCACTGTGCCTAGCCCCTCTTTTCCACAACTATCATACTTTAATTTAAATAGAAAAAAAGAAAGGGATTTCTTGGAGCAAATAAGAATGATTAAACAAAATGAATGCAGAGTAATCATATCCAAAAATGTGTGCTCTCCATGTCCATCATATCTCTGTCAGTAATATATTACAGCATGAAATGCTGCATTGATCAGTTTTTAAGTCTTTCAAAATTATTTTCCTTTACAAGTATTTTTTCTCTTCTTAAATAAATCATTCTGATTCTGCTCACTTCACATTGTCAGCTGAAACTTCTCCATACTTCTCTTTGTCAATTCATACTTCCCTTCCTAGCTCAGCTCCAGAGTCATCTCTTTTGTCATTTACAATGCAACAATATTTCAGTACCATAAATTGTTCAATCATTTCCCAGTTTTTTTAAAGAAATAATCTAAGTACTCCTTAGATTCTTGTTATTTGCTTTTCTTTATTCACTACCCCTCTTTTCAATCTCTCTTTTAGAATCAGTATTGTGCTTGTGACTAACTAATCCCTCAGAATACCTTCCTCATAACTCCACTCCCTGCCTATCTATCTCTGCCTATTTCTCTCTTGAGTGTGATATGTTCCTACACCTAATACTTTGGGTGTATGGGTGAGCATGTGTATCCAAACTTCCTTTATCTGCTCAAATGAGTAAGGCTCATTTGATGTCCATTCCCCATGTCCATATGTTCATGTTTGTATATTTCTCTCATGAAATCAAATTATGAAAACTTGTTCTATCCCTTCTTCTCATTTTCAGTATATTCCTCTTATGTTCTTATAGACCATCAAACTAGGCATAAACCTTCTGAAGGATGTCCTGCTTTAACAAACTTTCAAGGTTTGAAAAAGGTCATTGCAATGTCATTTATTCTTCATACTGCTTTTATGCGAGGTAGCAACAAATTCTGAGAGCCGGCCTTGTTTCACCTCAGCAGGATCTTGAATTCCTTCATATGTGCCTGCCTCCCTTTCACTTTTGTAGATGCAACTCTGAAGGCCTCTAGGTTGACACATTAGGACCGGACAATGAAGTCTGGTGATTCAGGTTTCCACCAGAGTTTGCCCCAGGCTGTTCACAATGTGAGAAGTTCCGATTTCCCAACTGATTACTCAATGCAGGCAAATTAGAATAAAACTTGGCTCTTTCATATACTTGAAAGACAGTAGAGTTTTCATAAATTATATTAGTCTTCAATTCAATCTTTATTGTGAAAATGTTACAAAGAGAATAACAATATTCTTCCTCTACTTCCTTGACTCTGGCCTCTCCTTCCTCTATTTGAAGGCCTTTTGAAATCACCAAGATAGGCAGAAGCTTCTAATAATTTTGTGAAATGGCATTTGTTAAATTGTGTCTTTATGAGGAATTAAGTCAAGACGGGAAGAGCAGAGAAAGCACTTGGTGCAACTGCCCTCCAAACAACTTTAAAATAACACTTCAAATCAAATTCTGGATATAGTAAAAGGTCAGAGTGAGACATTTTTCCAGCCAAGAGATCAGAAAGATCTGTGACAATTTTATGTTAATGCCTATACACACTTCTAAGTCACAGTTCGGGAGTGGAGAAGATCACTTTCCATCAAGAGGAAGTGTAAACCCTGAGGGGCAGTATTGCTTTTGGTCAAAATAGATGAGGGACTCTGAGGAACAGTATCAGTTCTGGTCCCAAGGGATCATGGGAAATGAGGAGCAGTATACATTGCAATCCCAGGGGATCAGGGATCCTTCCTGGGTAGGGACTAGAGTGTAGACCAGGCTAGCAATGACCACAGTTCACCCTAGCACACCACCTTGGAAGCACTGAAAGCTTTCCAGAAGTTGCCCAGAACTAGCTGAAATTAGCAATGTGAAAAAGCTTGAAGCTTAAGACAGCATGTCTACCCATGTCAAGAACAGAGCCCAATTTTAACCTAAAGTTCAAAATTGAGGAACAGTGAGAAAATGAGCAAACAAAATGAAAAACAATCTGACCATAAAAATCATTAGGATTTTTCTTTTATGTTCACCTTTTTATGTTTCTCTTGGGTCTTATATTTGAAAGTCAGATTTTCTATTCATTTTTGGTCTTATCATCAGGAATACTTTGAAGTCTTTTATTTCATTAAATATCTATTTTCCCCTGATGGATTGTACTCAAGATGAAGAAGTTATTTTTGGTTGTAATCTGAGATCCTTTCTGGAATATCATATTCCAAGGCCTCTCATCCTTTGTTGTGGAAGCTGGTAAATCTTATGTGACCCTGATTTCAGGTCCATAATATTTGAATTATTTTTTCCTGGTTGCTTTCCACATCTTCTCCTTGACCTAGCAGCTCTACAATTGGCTATGATATTCCTGGGAGTTTTTATTTTGGGATCTCTTTCAGGAAGTGTTGGTGGATTCTTTCTATTTTTAATTTACTCTGGTTTTAGGACATCAGGGCAGTTTTCCTCATTAATTTCTTTCTTTTGATTTTTTTTTAAAATTTTTAGGCAATTGGGGTTAAGTGACTTGCCCAGGGTCACACAGCTAGTAAGTGTCAAGTGTTTGGTCTGAGGCTGGATTTGAACTCAGGCTCTCCTGACTTCAGGGCCAGTGCTTAAGCTGCCCCTCCTCATTAATTTCTTGAGATATGATGTTTAGGTTCTTTTTTTGATTATGGCTTTGAGGTAGTTTAATAATTCTTAAATTATCTCTCCTCAATCCATTTTCCAGGTTAGTTGCTTTTCCAAGGAGATATTTCACATTTTCTATTATTTTTTCATTCTTTTGACTTTTGTTCATTGTTTTCTGGTGTCTTGTGGAGTCATTACCTTCCACTTGCCCAATTCTAATTTTTAAAAGATTATGTTCTTCAGTGAGTTTATGTATCTCTTTTTTACTTCACTTTTACTTTTTCATTCTTTTTCACTACTACTAATAAAGTTCTCTTCAATGAATTTTTATATCTCTTTTTTATATTTGGCTATTTCTGCTTTTTAAGATGCTATTTTCCTCAGTATTGCTTTATGCCACTTTTACCAAGCTGTAGATTCTCTTTTCATAATTTTCTCACGTCACTCTCATTTCTTTTCCCAATTTTTCCTCTACCTCTTTTGAGTCTTAAAATCCTTTTTGAGGTCTTCAGAAATTCTTTTTGGACTTGTATCTAATTTACATTTTTCTTTAAGGGTTTGCCTGTAGCTATTTTGACATGGTTTTCTTCTGGGTTTGTGTCATGATCTTCTTTGTTACCAGGGTAACTTTTTATGATTATGATCTAGGTTTTTTTGTTTGTTTTATGTTCGTTTTCCAGCTTATTTCTTACTTTTAACTTCATATTTTAACATTGAGCTCTGCTTCTGGGTGGAAGAGGCACTGGCCAAAGCTTCAGCCCTTTTTTTGCTACTATTTTCAGAGCTAGTTCTAGGGGTCTGTAGGTTTTGGGTGCTTCCAAGGTGATATAATCTAAGAAGTGTGATCACTGCTCTTCCAGCCCTGAGACTATGATTAAGGCCTCTTCTCTCCTGTAGCCATAATTACTAGTGCTCCCCTATGTCTTTGAATTGAGACCAGGATCCCTGCTCTCCCATGCGTGATCACTCCTCTTTATCCTGGAACCAGGACCAGTACCTTTGCTCCCTTGCAGCCACAAATGTTATTGCTCCTTTCAGCCCTGATATTGCAACCCAGCCTGCCCATGGGTAATGCGATACAGTCCTGCAAAGTGTCTCCTGCAATCTCTTGAGCAATTGTTCCACTGTCCCATATTCCATGGGCTGAGAGCTCCCAAAGCTGCTTCTGCTGCCTGTGTGGCTACTTCCAAGGCCCACTACTGACACTGTAGTGCTGCATGGTCTATGTTGCACTCCAGGTTTGACCATCACTCTGGTGAGACACACATTTCTTGTCAACCTCATAAGTTGTCTTGGACTAGAAAATTGTTTCACTTGACCTTGTGTTGGTTCTGCCATGCCTGAATTTGATTTGAGGTGTTATTTTAGAGTTGTTAACATGGGGTTTTGAAAGAGCTTAGCTGAGTGCTTCTCTAATCCAACATCTTGGCTCCACCTCTCATTAATCCACCAGTGTGGAACTACCACCAAATAGCTATAAAACTATGTGTACACTTTGACCCACCAATATCATAAATAAGTCTATATCCCAAAGAGATCAAACAAAAGTATAAAAGACATATTCACATACATATATGTATATATATGTATATACACACATACATATATACAGTATGTGTGTATATGTATATATATATACACACACACACACACACACACACACACACACACACTATTATGTGTGTATGTATCATCTTTTTCTGTGATAGAAACAAGTTGGAAATTGAGTGGATGCCTATCAATTAAGGAATGGCTGAATACGTTGTGATATATGCTTGTGATAGAATACTATTGTTCTATTAGAAATGGTGAATAAGGTGGTTTCAGGAAAAAAAAGCAACTAGCAACTTACATGAACTGATGCAAAGTGAAGTGAGCAGAACCAGGACAATATTGTACACAGTAATAGCAATATTGTGAGAATGAACAACTGTGAAAGACTTAGCCACTCTTATGAAGACAATAATCCAAGATGATTCCAAAGGACCTATGATGAAAAATGCTATCCCCCTCCAGAGAGAGAACTGATGAACCTTGAATGCAGATTGAAGCATAGTTTTTTTAACTTTATTTTTCTTGGTTTATTTTTTGTCTGCATTTTTTTACAACATGACTAATATAGAATCATAATTACAATTGTAACCAGTAGAAATTATATCACTATTTTTAGGAATATGGAAGTAATTTAATTACTGATTGATTATGAAATATATTGCTAGACTTTTCCTCAGAGTCTTTAGTTCAAAGCATTGGGGGAGGCATTCAAAAAAGATAATGCTGAAACTTCCCAAGTTACTAGAGATAGCTCTAGGATTTGGAACTACGAACTTTCTAAACATACTTTAAAGATTCACTGAGGAGAGTAAATGTTAAACTTAGAATGCAAGGATGGGAATAGACTGAATCAATCAATCATCACAACCACTTCAAGTAACTAACTTGATGCTGTATACTGTCATACTTGTATCAAAGGAGAACAAGCCTATTAAATGATTCATTGAGACTGAAAAACTATTTGCAAAAAATTCTTAACCAATTTAGAAAGATCAAAATGCTATTGGGTATCATTGGATTAAATGCAATGCAATGCTATTAAGGAAGTATACTAAGATTGGTTGAAGAATCAGTTTGGCAGGATTAAAACAGGAATCTAGTTCAAAATCAGTCATTCTTGAGATGGGCTAGCCTTATAGAGAGAGCAAGTTCACACAGACTTTTGAAAGGGAATTGTTTATGGGCTCAGAAGTGACAGTACTAAAAACCTTCAAGTTCTCAAGGTTGCCTCTAGAGCTTTGAGTGTAAAAACAGTCAGCCACCCTGACTATTGAGCATATAATAGATTTCCTGGGTAAATTTCTTAAAATGTAATTTGCTAAAAGGTTTAAGTTAGAAGTAAAAAAGTTGAAATATATGCAGCCTTATGAGTACTTTTTTATTCTTTTGACTATTCCAAAGACAGAGATCATAGGGTAAAGGAGTGCCCTTGAACCCTGTGTAGACTATTTATCTTCTGCTATAGACACATTTATTTCTTTATTGTGTTGTATTCCTTCAAAATGGAGGATATATTTTTAATGATTGGATGTAATTGTGAAGTGTACATGTTCCTAATGGGAACTAACTTTGTCTTACATCTGAGAGTCTGCATTATTTTTTAAACGGATATAGTTGTATGATGTGGGAAATGTTGAATATTATAATTTGAAATGCATAAGTTACAATTACAAATTGAAAGCAAATGATCTAGAGATTCAAATTAACCTGTCTATTTCCAACAAAGGGGAAAAAAAAGAATGAAATAGACAGTCCTGTTATTCAAATATATAATTTCTCTACTAACAAATAACTGACTAGGACAATCCAGTATTTTGATATTACATAAAAGTCCTTCCTATATTTAGAATTAAAATTCAAGAAGTAAACAGATACTAGAGGTAACTGATCCAACTCTTGCCCATTTTAAAAAATAAAAATTACATTGTGCCTTCCTTAGTGTTAACAACTTCCTCAAATAATACATATGTAAAATGATACCTAGGTCATCGTATCAATGTAATTTATTAGTGTTCTACTTGCTTTTTGTTAGTTGAACAACTACTTCATTAGTAGTTATCATATCAGGAATGGATGTCTTAAGACCAGTCAACTTCCTACTGAATACTATCACAGAACTGGGAAAACTTCCTAAGATCTTTACTGTAGCTAGATTCCACCCAGTAGGCAAAACATTTGTCAGAAAACATAAGACTTATTCCCTTAGGAAAATGATTGTCATGGAAAATTATTTACATGTGAATAATCTTAATGTAAAGACGTAATTTAATTTTGATAAGCAGCATAAGAAAAAAAATGATTTTTTTAAAAAGTCTATAAAAATCAAATTATTTTGTTTTGAAACCCCAAAACATTAATCCAGAAATTCCCCTATTTTTTTTAACAGAATAATAAATATTTGCTGCTCCCCAGCCCAAGCTTTTAAAACTTGAATTTGCATACTTTAAAAATGTGCAATCCAGTAATTAAAACCTTTGGCAGTCAACACACATTAATTAGGTGCTTGTTATGTGCCAGACACTGTACTAAATATTGAGGCTATAAAGAAAGGCAAAGACATGGTTTCTGCATTCAAAGAACTTATATTTTAATCCAGAAGATAACTTCCAAATAATTATGGACATACTACATAGACAGACAGACAGACAGATAGAAAGATAGACAGATAGATAGATAGATAGATAGATAGATAGATAGATAGATAGATAGATAGATATAGAAAATAATTTTCAGGGGAAAGGTAGTAATAGTGTATGGAGGTGGAGAATTAGAAAAAACCTCTTTTGTAAGGTGGAATTTGAAATGAATCTTGAAGGAATTTGGAGAAGCAAGGAGACAAGTGGTAAAGTCTTCAGAGGAGGACAAGAAAACCTATGTCACTGATTCAGAGTATCTGGAGGGTAGATAAGGAGTTAATTTTGGAACATTTTGATTTGGAGATGTATATAGCACATCTGGTTCAAGATGTTCAGTAGGCATGTGGTGATGTGAGACTAGATATAAGGGTGAGGTAAATAGACCTGAAAATCATCTGCAGAGGTATGATAACCATAACCCATGGCATCTAAAATGATCACCAAACAAGACAGTGGGCATAATCTGGAGGAGAATAGCTATCAGACTGGTAGGAAGAGAACCAGTAGAGATTAGAATCATAAAACCTAGAAAGAAAAATGGCAATCTGATTAATTTCATTTTACATCTTTCCAGGTCTTATTGTAGAGCTTTGCATTTTATTCTGTTAATAAGATTTGTCATTGACACACCTACCTTTTTCTTTCAAGCTATTTTCATGTCAATAGACTGATGGAAAAGCTGCACAGAGACCTTCATTCAGTGTTAAGTAGCTCCTTATTCTTTTGAACTTGAAAGGGGTGACGCAGTCATTTAAACTTTGCCCAGACTCTTTGGGTCTTGCAGAGTTAAATAGTAAAATAAGTAAAATAAGATGGTATTGGTTGTGGAGTGTATACTGGAATGTATACACTGGTGGGGAAGAACTTTTTATGCTGTTTGCCTAACCTTACTTAATTATTTCTTTTGAAAACTGACTTTCAGTTTTCATCTTTCAGATAATGTTATTATATCATTGTTATGTCATTATATCCATATTTATTTTTCATTTTAGACTTACCAAATTTATGAATCTTACTTGAGTTTTGGATCATATGGGTAATTCAAAGAAGGTAGATTTGTCCACTTGAATTAAGCAAATCTCTTTTTGTTGCTGAATAACCTAAAACTCTTGTGAAGGGTTAAATTTTGTATAACTATACAGAATGCTGTAATAAAGGAAAATAATTTCTGCTGATGCATGAGGTTGCAAAACAGGAAGAAGAGATAAGAGAATTGCTGTTAAACTGAAGGATTGTTTGTACAAAGACCTCTGGATGTCAATGAAAACAATGCTTTCAGGATAAGGAAAAGGAATTGTGTCAATATAATGTCAACTGGGGAACAGTGTTTGGCAAAGAAAAGAAGTCTGAGTTGTTTGATCAAAGTTTATGAAAATTGGGGCATGGGCTACCTTCATACATGTATTTAGCTTATGTGTATGCATTCTGGTTACTTCATGTGATGATAAACAAAGTACTCATTAACTTGAGATAATTTCTGCTTCCTGATTTTTACAACCTAACACTTGTCAGATTTTTTGCAGATTAATTAGTAATGTGTGGTATACACAGAAAGTTAGGATTCTGAAATTGTGTTCTTGATTGTATTGATGTTTCTTTCTATCAGTGGTGTCAAACTCAAATAGAACAGGATGAATACTAACTTAGAAAAACACAAATTACCATTCTACATGTTGTACTGTATTGTATTTTTATTTATTTTTTAAGCACTTCACAATTACATTTTAATTTGGTTCCTACCATGCTGGGCAGTTTTGCTGGGAATGAGTTGAACACCTCTCCTTTACATGAAAATTCAAATTGGTTTTAGATTCTAAAGTTTCAAGTTTAAAATTGTCTTGAAATTGGACTTGATTTTAAATTCATCTAGAGCATAATTTGAGAACTTCAGTTAATGAGGACTGAGAATATTTAGAATGTAATTAAACATGAACAAATTATTCACAGTGTAAATATTATTAATCTGGTGATTTTTTTTTTGGTCACTGTACAACACCGAAGCCCCCACTGACACTCCTGTAGTCAAATTCAGACCCTGTAACGGGTTCTACCAGGGAATAAATTCTAGGTCACAAATTAGCACTTTCATTTCAAATTTTCATAAGTCTATCAATGTTTATTATTTACTATTGCTATACTTTTGGAGTTTTCCATTATTATATATCATAGTGAGAATATACAGAAGCTACCTCATTTTTGGAGAAGCCCAAATTCAGAACAGTTCCTATGTAGCCTCACTATTAGGTACTTAAAAAAAATTTCCAAAATGGCTATTAAAAGTTCATGACTCACCAAAATTATATTAATTAAGGTGTCCACAAAGAAATCTTGGCTAACTCAACATTTCAAGTTTTTTTTCTTCCTCAGTCTAAAATGTTCTTACTTTGTTTCTCTCCACTCTCTATTTAAGACTTACATGATTAGAATTTTATTCAATCATGATAGATCTGCTTTTTTAGGAATGTTTTTTTTAAAAGACTTAGGTAAATAACCAATAGTTTATATTTATTGCTGTGGTAGGAGGAATATCCTAAACTCTTTTCAACCCCCTCCCTCCAAATTAAGCTAGTTTTTCCATAATAGGTATTAATAGCTGCTTAAAGGCTTAGACTGTTTGGCTCTTGGCATTGTTTCCTCATCACCTGGGTATAACACAGCCACAAGCAGCTCTAGGGTGCTCTCTTACTTGAAGGTTGGATCATTTGGGTAACTCAAACAAGTTAGTCTTGTCCACCACCTGAATGAAGAAAATCTCTTTTTGTTGTTGAATAACCTAAGAGTGTCTCATTTTGTTCCAATTTTGAGCCTACACTACCAAGATACTTGTTTGAGTCAGGTTCAGTCTGGAACTATTGCAGGATTGGATTATAATAAAAGGAGCTCCTCAAAGGGCCTTAAACCAAGTTTACCAATGGTATCTTCTAGACACAGTTCTTTTTTTTTCAGTTGCTATATAATGGTTTTAATTGATTTTGAACAACATTGTTTGACACTAAATGCTTATAAAGCATCCAGTGTGGTAGACATAATTAGAGAATTAGTATACTGCCATATAAAAAGCAACTTAAAAAAAATTACTAGAAATCCACAATTTAAAAGGTAAGGGGAGAGATCACTAATCAAAACTAGCATTTCCTGGTCAAGCATCATGATTCAAGTAACAGAATCTCCCACACAGGTACAGGGGTCAGAGGAGTCCAGGAGGAGTAATACAGGGTAGTTCTGGTGTTACAGGTATATTTTAGCTCAAAGGCATCTCAGTGTATGTCAGGGTGAAGATAGTCATCCAGTCCTGGAAGAGAGAATAGGAGCTTTTGTTTCGAATAGGAAGGCATCCAGACACTACTAGATGCTGGCCTTAAGAGCTAGGAGTTTTCTTCTTGGCATCTACATCTTTTTTAATCTCTTCAAGCTTTTTGGCCAACTTTGGAATGTCATAGTTCTGAGCCAGATACATCCCGACCACATTGCCGAGCGTAAATCCTAGCAAAAACTGAATCATGGTGATGGCGGCAGCTGCAAAGGCAGCAGCTGAAGCTACAGGCTGGACCAATAAGCTCTATCCCTCCAGCTGAGAGCAGATACAGTTCTTAAGGACACAAAGCACATACGTCCCTCCTTGATAAATGGGCACAGGGAGTAGAATGGTCATAGTAAGAAATCACTATCTCTAGAGAGATAAGATATCAAAAGTACCACCAGAAGCATGAAGGCCAGTCTGGGCTCACTTTATTCTGTACTCCTCCCACTTGAAGGAACTAATCCAATCTTGAAATAATTCTGCTCATAATCTGTTGGGGAAGACAACATGCAAAGAACTACACACAAACAAGCTAAAAACAGGATAAACTAGAAATAATCAGCAGATGGAATGCACCAGAATTAAGGAGGATCAGGAAAAGCTTCTTGCAGAAGGTGAGATTTTATCATGAAATTAAAAAAAAGCTAAGAAATCTGGAGGCAGGAATAAGGAATGAAAGCATTCCACTCTGACCAAAGAAGAGGGGCAATCATTCTTATGGGGCAAATAGTTTGTATCCCCTCCCAATTAGGACTCCCAGCCAGGGAAAATCAAGCAAGTGGCTGTACAGGGCACTTGTTTCTGACCTGTGATGAAGATTAGTGGCTATTCTAGCAATATCATCATCTTTGCTATAGCTCTGATGTTTCTGGGGCTGCTCCTGCTTATAGTTACCTTTCTACATGCTTGATATCACCTACCATATAAACCTGACTGTTTAGATTCAGAATTTAGTCCTTCCTGACACTATACCAAATGTAGTCACTCCTTCATGCAACTGTTACATTGCTGTTTCTGTTTTGTTTTGGCTATGTTTGTCTTCTAGTTTCTCTCTTCCTCCTTTAGTACCACTTGTATGAGGGCAAAAAGCAAAACAAAACAAAACAAAAAGGCCTCAACTTGATCTGATTCTTGAAATAGGGAAGATCTACCACTCAGCTCCATAAGCAAAGGAAAGGTTTCAGACTAAAGGAAATAGTCTCAACAAGATTAATCTGATTCTCAGCCTCCAGGAAAGGAGCAAAGAATTGAGGCTCAAAAAGAAAAATTAGTCAACAACAACAACAACAAAAGTATTTTTATGATACCAGGGATGCCCAATACACCAATAAAGAACAGAATAGCTTAAAAAAAAACACCCAAAAGAGAAACCTCAAAGAAAAGAAGGAACAGATTGCCCAGAATTAGAATTCCTGGAAAAACTGATACAAGAGTTTAATAAAGAGCTAAAAAATATTATAAATGAAATAAGGACTATAGAAGAAAGCTTGGAAAAAGAATTAACAGCTTAATGAAAAAAAATGCAAAACTTTACCCTAATAACAGACTCCAGAAAAAATAAGAATGGGTCAAATAACACTTAATGATTCAAGGTTGCCACATACAAAAAAAAAATAAAGCAAAGTCAAAAGCTTGAAAAAATAGAAAGTTTAGGAAATCTTATATGAAAAAAATAACAACCTGGAAAACAGATCAGGGAGAGATAACTTAAAAATCATTGGACTACCTTAAATCTATGATCAACAAATTGGATATTGTGTTTATATACTGTGTATAATTTACCTATTACATATGATATTATGTATTATATTTCGAGAAATAACTATAGAATATGTCCAAACATATTAGAATAAGAAGCATTTAAGGAATTTGTTTTGCTATAAGACATTTGTTTAATTTTCTTTTCCCAGCAGGGTTAGGAGAGATGGACTTTTATTAATTTAAAAAACTGAGAGGTACAGAAACATTACAGATGTACAATATTAGATGTATTTTCAGATGATGTTATTATACTATTAGTTTTTCTTAAGTGTTTAAATTGTTTACAAGAGACCTCTTACGTAATATGTGATTGATCTATAAATGTTCATAATGTAAAAAAATACATCAGTAATTTTTAAAACTCAGTAGGAAAAACAGAAATTTTATTTAAAATAACTGCAGAAAGCATAAAATATTTGGGAAAGTAATAGTGAATACATACACATGAGAACTTTATAAATATAATTTATATAATGAAGTTTCTATTGCTCATAGGGAAAAGAATGAGCATTGATATTGTCTACCAAGTACTAGGCATTGTGCTCACATGCTCATTTGATCTTCACAACAACCATGAGAAATAAATGCTATTATTGTTCCCATTATATAATTAAGAAAAGTGAGGCAGTATAAAGAGATTAAGTGACTTGTCCAGAGTCTTATAGCAGCTAGTAAATGTCTGAGACCAAATTTGAACTCAAGTTTTCCTGGGTTCAGGCCCAGAACTCTATCCAATGTACCACCTGCTATGCCATGGATAGATCATGTCAATATATTAAAAAAAAAACTTTTCCTTGAATTTATTTGTTTATTCAGTGTCATAAAGGTTTATTTTATAAAGCTAGAAAAAATAATAAATTTATCTGGAGAAAAAAAAACAACACAAGAATCCCAAGGGAAATAATTACAAAAAAAAAAAGTGGTAAGGAAGTAACAGGTATCAAACTACACTAGAAAGCAATAGTCATGAAAAAAATATGGTCCTGGTTAAGAAATAGAGAGGTTGATTAGTGGAAGAGATTAGATACATAATGTAGAGAAGCAAATGAATACAGTTTCCTTATTTGATAACTCTGAAGACCTAAACTACTGGAGTAAAAAATGCATTGAGGCAGCTGGGTGGCTCAGTGGAGAGAGAGCTAGGCCTGAAGTCAGGAAGACTAATCTTCTTGAGTTCAAATCTAGCTCAGACACTTCCTGGCTATGTGACCCTGGGCAAGTCACTTAACCCTGTTTGCTTTAGTTCCCTATCCATAAAATGAGCTGTAGAAGGAAATGGCAAACCACTCCCATATTTTTGTGAAGAAAATCCCAAATTGACAATTGTTATTTCATCAAAATAAAAAGTTTTATATAAACAAAAACAATGAAGCTAAACTGAAAAGGGAAACAATTGGTTGGAGAAAATATTTTTGCAGCAAAAATCTCTGGTATTGATCTATCTATCTATCTGTCATATTTATATATATGAAATATAGATAGGAAAAGGAAGTTTTCTATGAAAGAAATTCAAGCCACCAGTAGTCATTTTAAAAAGAAGATTCTAAATCAATAATAATAGTAATGTAGATAGTCGGTCAATAAGCATTTATTAAATACCCATTATGTGTCAGGCTGTGCTACTTGTTAGAGATGCAAAAGCAATAAACAGTCCTTGCCCTTGAGAAACTCAAAATCTAATGGAGAAGACCACAAGCAAATATGTACAACAAATAAGTTATATACAAGATAAATAGGAAATAATTAACAGTGGGAAGGCATTAGAATTGAGAGATTGGGAAAGGATTTCTGAAGAAGATTGAATTTTAAGTAGGACTCAAACCTAGGAAAGTCAATAGGTGGAGATGATAAGGCTCAGCATTTTAGGAATAGGGTACATCCAGTGAAAATAGTTGAAGTCAAGAGATGGAGTATCTTGTATGAGGAACAGAAAGAAGGCCAATGTCATTGGATTGAGTAAAGTGGTGGGGATAAAGCACAAGAAGACCAGAAAAATAGAGGAGAAGGTATAGGTTATGAAAGGCTTTGAACATCAAACAGAGGTTTTTGAATTGGATTCTGGAAGTCATATGGAGCTACTGAAGTTTATTTAGCACAGGAATAAAATTGTTGGCCAGCACTTTGGGAAAAAACACTTTTTTTGGTGAATGGAAGATGGACTGCAATAAAGAGAGCTTACGGCAGGCAAGTTCAATTATGATGAGATGAAGGCCTGTACAAGGGCAGTAGCAGTGTAAGAATAAAGGAGGCATAATTAAGAGATATTGCAAAGGTGAAATCCATAGGCCTTGAAAACAGAATGGATGGGGGAGTGAGAGACAGGGAGGAGTTGAAGATGATACCTAGATGGTAAGGCTAAGGAACTGAGAGGATAGTGATATCCTCAACACCAGTTTGGAAAGGTAGAGGATCTAAGATGAAATATGATGAGTTTGACTTTGGACAAGTTGAGTTTAAGATGTGACATCCAATCAAAGATATCTGAAAGGTAGTTGGAGATACAAAAATGAATATCAGTAGAAAGATTAGGGCTAGATAAGTAGATTTGAGAATCATCAGAATTGTTATGATAAAATTTATGGGAGCTGATGAGACTATCAAGTGAAGTAGCATAGATAGAGAAAAGAAGAGAAAAGAAGAGGAGAGAGGAGAGGAAAAAGAGAAGAGAAGAAGGCCCAGGGAAGAGCCCTGTGGGACACTTGACTTGAGTGAAAATAAAAAAAACCAACAACTGAGGAGTAGTATGATAGGAGGATAACCAGGAGAAAGGAGTGTTCCAAAAACCTAGAAAGAAGTGTGTATCAGTGAGTGGAGGGGTGATCAACAGTGTGAAAGGCTGGATTAAGGGGGGAAAGCAATTGGATTTGGCAATTAAGAGATTGTTGATAACTTTGGAAATAGAAGTTTTAACTGAGTGATGAGGTCAGAAGTTAGACTAGAAACTTAAGGAAAGAGTGAGAGGAAAGGAAACATAAGCAGTAACTGTGGATAACTTTCTTGAGTTTAGCTATCACAGGCAGGAGAGATATAGGACAAAAGTTAGTGGAGGGGTGGATAAAGTTAGAACTTTTGAGGATATGAGAGATATAGGCATGTTTATAAACAATAATAAAGGAGATAGTAGACAAAGACTGAAGTTAAGTGAGAGAGTGTTGTGATTACTGGGTGGGGAGGCAATCTGTTGGAAAAAACAGGCTGGAATGGGATCCTTTGTGCAAGTAGAAGAGTTAGCTTTGCCAAGTAGTACAGCCATGTTTTCTTGTGAGACATTGATGAAGGAGAAGATAGTGGTAGAAGACAGCTATATGATATGAGATGAGGAGGAGAGGAGAAAAAAAGAGTTCTTGGAGAATGGACTTGATAGTTTCAATAAAATATGAGACAGCATTCTTAATTGAGTGAGATGAGATGGAACAATGCAAGCTTTGAGGGGGGATAAAAAAGTTTGGAAGAGTCACTGCAAAGAGCAAGATAATGAGTAGATAAGGGAGGTATGGAAGAATTGCTTAGCAGCCATGAGGGATCTGTTGATTTTGTGCAATATAAATTAGTAGACCCAGTCAGAATAGTTGAATGATTCTTTTCACCTTCTTCAGCAGCACATGTAAAGGATTAAAGGCAGTGGATGATGGGAATGATCTAAAATTGAAGCTTAACAAGGTACAATCAATGACATATGAGATCCAAGGACTCAATGGAATTGGAGAGTAGAATTGAACATGTTTATCAAGGGGATGGAGAAAAATGGAGACAGTTTCTAGTGCAAGGGTGATGGCATGTAAGGGAACTGAGGAGCTGAAGGACTGGAGACTTCAATATGGAAAAAGAGTAGGATTGGTTAAGGGAAGGTGTGTGGGGGGGAGAAATAGAAAGCCAAAAGATTGTCATCAGATAAATGATTTTCAGAGTTCTTGAAAATGGAGGTGATGCATTTTGAGTGATGGTAAAACCAAGGGCATGGGAATAAGGAATCAGGTGATGAGGAATGTTGGAATGGGGTTTGGATGAAGACCTAAAGAACCACAGAGATGTGAAGGGAATGATCATTTCTACGGGTTTTTTTGTTTTGCTTTTTTTTTGTTAGGCAATGGGGTTAAGTGACTTGCCCAGGGTCACACAGCTGGTTAAGTTTTATGTGTCTGAGGCCAGCTTTGAACTCAGGTCCTCCTGACTCCAGGGCTGGTGCTCTATCCACTGTGCCACCTAGCTGCCCCTTGATCATGTCTATGTTAATCTTTAAGAGGAAGGCACCTCTCCCCAACCTGAAGAAGTTGGAAATCAGGCAGGAGATAATGCAACACAAGATGGAAGATGCAGGGTCAGATTAAAACTAATTACTATCAAATAATTGGGGCTAAAATTCTGACTCTTAAGGATTTTAGCTCATTTACCATATTCTTCTTTTCTCTTTTCTCTGAAAGATAGAGATTAGTCAACAGGAGATGGTAGTCCTCCTTTCTGCACACTTTCCACAGTTGACAGAGGAGCAGGAGAATGCAAATTAAAGCAATAGAGATTCCACTCCACATCCATAATATTGGAAAAATTGTCAAAAAGAGAATATGATAAAGGTTGAAGTACTGAAGTCAAATGGGTACATTAATACTTGGTGAAAATGTGTGAATGGCTTGTAGCCATTCTGGAAAGTAGTCTGGAAATATGCCTAAAAAGTCATTAAATTTTTTATGCCCTCTGCCCCAACATTACTACTACTGGGTCTTTTTGTCAAAGTGCTCACAAAACAGAAACAAACCCTATATGTTTACAAAGATTTGTATAACAGCTATTTGTGTGGTAGCAATGAACTAGAAACTGAGAGAGTGCCCTTCAATTAGGAAATGACTAAAAAAATCATGAAATATTAACGTATTGGAATACTACTGTGTTGTAAGAAATGATGAAGGAGATGCTTTCAGAGAAACATGGGAAAACCTGTACAAGCTGATGCATACTGAAAAATTACAAGAATAATTTGACAACAATGAAAGATAAACAATTTTTGAAAGACTTAAGAATTCTGACCAAGGAAATGACCAGGCATGATTCCAGACGATTCATGATGAAATATGGTGACCATTTTCTAACAGTGAAATAATTCTCTAACAGTGAAGTATAAGATGAATATGTTTTGGACATTACCAATACTGGAATTTGTTTTGTTTGATTATGCGTATTTGTCACAAGGGTTTTCTTTTTCTTTTTCTCAATGAAGAAGGATGGGAAGAGAAAATAGATTTTTATCAATTAAAAATTAATTTAAGAAGATAATATGATTCAGGTTCCAGGAACCAATAGGGTGGAGAAAGCAGTAAATCAACATAATTCTCCTATGTTAACATCAAAACAACCATAAAATAAGACCTCAAAACAAATCCTGGAACAGCATGAGATATTTTACATTATCTTTCTTTTTTTTTCATTCTTTTGAATTTGTTTGATTGATTTCTGTTGTGTCATACAGTAATTAGCTTTCATTTGCCCAATTTTAAGTTTTAAGGAGTTGCTTTCCTCAATTAGCTTTTGTACTTTCTTTTCCATTTGGCCAATTGTACTCTTTAAGGAGTTGTTTTGTTCAGTGGATTTTTAAAGGTCACAATTGGCCAAAGAGAAAAGAAAGTACAAAATGTAAAATATCTCATGGAAAAAACAGCTGATCTGGAGAACAGATCCAGGACAGACAATATCAGAATCATTGGACTACCTGAAAGCCATGATTAATAGAAGGACTTGGACAGCATTGAGATTATCAAGGAAAACCACCCTGATGTCCTGGAACCAAAGGGCAAAATACACATTGAAAGAATCCACCAAAGGTGGAACCAAGAGGGTGGAGTTAAAGGCAGAAATTCACCTGAGATCTCCCCCAAACTCCTCCAAATACCTTAAAAATAACTCTAAATATATTCTAGAACAGCAGAACTCACAAAAAGACAGAGTGAAACAAATTTCTAGTCAAAGACAACTTGGAAGGTCAGCAGAAAAGGTTTGTTGCAATAGAATGAGAGAGGAGTGCAGTCCAATGCAGGACACTGCAGCACAGACCAGGCCCTAGCAAACCCAGAATGGTCCTTGAAAGTGACTGAATTAGCAGGAACAGTAGCTGCTTCCAGAGCTCTCAGCCAACAGACAGAAAAGGTGTCAAACAACTGGCCAGAAGGAGATTACAGGGTCCTTTTACTTGCACTAAGGCAGTACTCTGTTGCTTTGCTCATTCGCAGATCCAGATCACAGTTCTTGATGGCAGTCCCAGGGCAAGAAGGAGTACTAATATAAGAAAGCTTGTGGTAACAGTGGAGGAGGGACCCTCCTCACAGATCCAGGGTAGAAAAGAGTGCTTGTGGTCTCTCCCAGAGCAGAGCACAGGCCAAGAGAGTAGTAAACACCTCTCCTTAGATGATACCACCTTGGAAGAATTGTAAACTTACAGGTCCCTGGAGGTGTCTCTGAAAACAGCTGCACAAAGGCTTGGCACATTGTGCTCTCCACCCTGAAAGCAGAGACCTACTTTAACAAAGACTTAAAGGTCAAATAAAAGGCTGGGAAAATGAGCAAATGACAGAAAAAAACCCTGAAAATAGAAAATTACTATGCTGACGAGATCAAAACACATACTCAGAAGAAGACAACAAAGTCAAATCTCCTACATCCAGGGCCTCCAAGAAAAATATGAATTGGTCTCAGGCTTTGGAAGAGCTCAGAAAGGATTTTGAAAAGCAAGTAAGAGAAGTAGAAGAGAAATTGGAAAGAGAAAGGGAGTGACACAAGAAAATCATGAGAAACAAGTCAACAGTTTGGTAAGGGAGACAAAAAAGATAGTGAAGAAAATAACACCTTAAAAAACAGACTAGGCCAAATGGTAAAAGAGGTCCAAAAAGCCAGTGAGGAGAAAAGTGCCTTAAAAAGCAGAATTGACCAAATGGAAAAAGAGTCCCAAAAGCTCACTGAAGAAAATTGTTCCTTAGAAATTAGAATGGACCAAATGAAAACTAATGAATTTATGAGAAATAAAGAAACAATAAAACAAAACCAAAAGAATGAAAAAGAGAAGACAATGTGAAATATCTCATTGGGGAAAAAAGAAACTGTGATCTGGATAACAGATACAGGAGAGACAATTTAAAAATTATTGAACTGGGGGGGCAGAGCCAAGATGGCGAAGTGAAAGCAGTGACTTGCTGCAGCTGTCCCCCAAACCCCTCCAAATACTCATAAAAAATGGTTCTAAACAATTTCTGAAGCAAAAGAACCCACAAAAAAGACAGAGTGAAACAAATTTCCAGCCCAAGACAACCTGGATGACTGATCAGAAAGGTGTATTGTGCTGGGCTGGGAGCACAGCGCAGCGTGGGTGCACAGGCCACAGCAAACCTAGAGCAGGACTCAGAGGACTGAATCACTAGGCAGAAGTGGAGGTTTCCAGACTCCTCAATCCATGAATGCCAAAGACAACTTAGAAGGTCAGTGGGAAAAGTCTTGTTTCTGTCGGTGGTCAGAGAGGAAGGCAGGGTTTCAGCTCCATTCCCCAAGAGCGTGGCCCTGGGGGGGGGGCAGCTGCTTCCCGAGCTTCCGGCCCACAGACTGAGGGGGAATCCAGTGGCTGATCAGAGAGGGATTGCAGGGATCTCTTTGCCAGTGCTGAGGCAGGAATCTCTTGCTTTGCCCATGTGTGGATCTGGGTCACAGTTCTGGGCGGTGAGGAGGAGCGCTGGTGTGGTGGAGCTTGTAGTGGCTGTGGAGAGGAACCCCTCCTCACAGTTACAGGACAGAAAGGAATACTTGTGGTCACAGGCCAGGAAAGGAGTAAACACCTCGCCCTTATCATACCACCTTGGAAGAACTGAAAATTTACAGGTCCCTACAAGTATCTCTGAAAACAGCTGTACAAACCCCTGAAGCTTGGGACAGTACACTCTCCACATTGGAAGCAGACTCTTACCTTAACAAAGAGTTTAAAACTCAAGTAATTGCCTGGGATCATGAGCAAGCAGCACATAAAGAGTCAGACTATATTATCTTACTTTGGTGAAAAGAAGATCAAAATATACACCAGAAGAAGACAAAATCAAAGCTCCTACATCCAAAGCCTCCAAGAAAAATATGAATCAGTCCCAGGCCTTGGAAGAATCAAAGGGATTTTGAGAAGCAAGTAAGGGAAGTAGAGGAAAAACTGGGAAGAGAAATGAGAGTGATGCAAGAAAATCATGAAAAACAAGTCAACAGCTTGCTAAAGGAGACCCAAAAAAAATACTGAAGAAAATAACACCTTAAAAAACAGCCTAACCCAAATGGCAAAAGAGGTCCAAAAAGCCAATGAGGAGAAAAATGCCCTAAAAAGAAAAATTGGCCAAATGGAAAAGGAAGTCCAAAAGATTACTGAAGAAAATACTTCCTTAAAAATTAGAATAGAGCAATTGGAAGACAGTGACTTTATGAGAAATCAAGACACTGTAAAACAAATCCAAAAGAATGAAAAATTAGAAGACAATGTGAAATATCTCATTGGAAAAACAACTGACCTGGAAAATAGATCCAGGAGAGAGAATTTAAAAATTATTGGACTATCTGAAAGCCATGATCAAAAAAAGAGCCTAGACATCATCTTTCAAGAAATTATCAAGGAAAACTGCCCTGATATTAGAACCAGAGGGCAAAATAGAAATTGAAAGAATCCACAGATCTCCTCCTGAAAGAGATCCCCAAAGGAAAACTCCTAGGAATATTGTAGCCAAATTCCAGAGTTCCCAGGTCAAGGAGAAAATATTACAAGCTGCCAGAAGGAAACAATTCAAGTACTGTGGAAACACAATCAGGATAACACAAGATTTAGCAGCTTCTACATTAAAGGACCGCAGGGCATGGAATATAATATTCCAGAGGGCAAAGGAGATAGGATTACAACCAAGAATCACCTACCCAGCAAAACTGAGTATAATCCTTCAGGGGAAAAAATGGTCATTCAGTGAAATAGAGGACTTTCAAGCATTCCTGATGAAAAGACCAGAGCTAAACAGAAAATTTGACTTTCAAATACAGGACTCAGTGGAACATGAAGAGGTAAACAGGAAAGAGAAATCATAAGAGACTTATTAAGATTGAACTGTTTACATTCCTGCATGGAAAGATGATATTTGTAACTCATGAACTTTGTCAGTATTAGGGTAGTTGAAGGAAAAAAATTGTATGTATGTATATATAGATAGATAGATAGATAGAGGGCACAGGGTGAGTTGAAGATTAAGGGGTCATATCTGGAGAATAAAATTAAGGGATGAGAGAGGATGATACTCAGAGAAGAAAGGGAGAGGTAGAATGGGGTAAATTATCTCAAAAAAAAAAAAAGAAAAGTCTCTCACAGTGGAGGGGAAACAGGGGAAGGTGAGAGGGAATGAGGAATCTTATTCTCATAGGATTTGGCTTAAGGAGAATAACATACACATTCAATTGGGTATGGAAATCTGTCTTACCCTACAGGAAAATAGGGGGAGAAGGGGACAAGCAGAGAGCAGGGGGATGAGAGAGGGGGCAGATTGGGAAAGAGGGTAATCAGAAGCAAATACTTCTGAGGAGGGACAGGGTCAAAAGAAAGAATAGAATAAATGGAGGGCAGGATAGGATTAAGGGAAATAGAGTTAGTTTTTCACAACATGTCTACTAGGAAGTGTTTTGCATAACTGCACATGTACAACCTATATTGAGTTGCTTGCCTTTTCAATGAGGGTGGGTGGGGAGGGAGGAAGGAGAAAATTTGGAACTCAAAGTTTTAAAAACACATGTTTTAAAAAAATGTTTTCACATGCAACTGGGAAATAAGAAATACAGGAAATGGGGTACAGAAGTCTATCCTGCTCTACAGGAAAATAGAAAGGGAAGGGGATAAGAGAAGGGAGGAGAGATAGAAGAGAAGGCAGACCAGGGAAGGGGTATTCAGAATGCATGCCATCTTGGGGTGGGGGGAGGGGTGAGAAATTTGGAACTCAAAAACTTGTGGAAGTGAATATTGAAAACTAAAAATAAATAATTTATATTTAAAAAAATAAAAATTAAAAATAAAAAAGAGAAAAAAATTATTGAACTACCTGAAAGCCATGATAAAAAAAGAGAGCCTAAATATCATGTTTCAAGAAATTTTCAAGGAAAATTGCCCTAATATTCTAGAACCAGAGGGTAGAATAGAAATGGAAATAATCTACTGATCACTTCCTGAAAGACATCTCAAAATGAAAACTGCCAGGAATGTTACAGCAAAATTACAGAGTCTCCAAGTCAAGGACAGAACATCCAGAAAGAGACAATTCAAGTATGGTGGAGCCATAGTCAGGATAATACAAGATTTAGCAGCTTCTACTTTAAAGAATCAAGAGGCTTGGAATGATCTTCCAGAGGTCAAAGGAGCTAGGATTAAAACCAAGAATAAACTTCCCAGCAAAACTGAGCATAATACTTCAGGGTGAAAAATGGATATTCAATGATGCAGAGGAATTTCACACATTCTTGGGAAAAGAAAACCGCTAAATAGAAAATTTCATTTTCAAATACAAGACTGAAGAGATGCATGAAAAGGTAAACAGGAAAGAGAAATCACAAGGGACTCATTAATGTTAAATTGTCTACATTCGTACATGGTAAGATGATATTTGTAACTCATAAGACCTTTTCCATTATTAGGGTAGTTAAAAGGAGTGTATGTAGATAGAGGGCACAAGTATAAATTGAATACGAAGGGATGATATCTAAAAAATAACATTAAGGGGTGAGAGAGGAATGTACTGGCAAAAAAGAGAAAGCAAGAGGTAGAATGGGATACATTATCTCACACAAAAGAGGCAAGAAAAAGCTTTTTCTTTTTTTAATTTTTTTCCAATTTATTTATTTATTTTTGTTTTTCAACATTCACTTACACAAGATTCTGTGTTCCACATTTTCTCCCATCCCTCCCCTCCCCTGATGACCTGCATTCTGATTCCCCCTTCATCCAATCTGTTCTCCCTTCTATTATCCCTCCACTTCTCTTATGACTTTCCCCTTCTGTTTTCCTATAGGGTAAGATAGATTTCTATACCCCTTCGCTATCTTATTTCCCAGTTGCAGGCAGAAAGAATTTCTTTTTCTTTTTTATTAATTTATTTTTAGTTTTCAACATTCACTTCCATAAACTTTTGAGCTTTAAATTTTCTGCCCCTCCCTTCCCACCTCCCTACCCAAGATGGCATGCAATCTGATATAGGCTCTACCCACACATTTCTATTAAACATATCTTCACATTAGTCATGTTGTAAAGAAAAATTAGAATCAATATGAGGAACCACAAGAAGAAGAAACAAAACAAAACAGAAGAGAAAAAGAGAGAGCAAATAGTATGCTTCGATCTGCATTCAAACTCCATAGTTTTTTTTTTCTGGATGTGGATAATATTTTACATGATAAGACTTTTGGAGATGCCTTACATCCTTGCGTTGCTGAGAAGAGCTAAGACTATCAAAGTTAGTCATCGCACAGTGTGATTGTTACTGTGTATGATATTCTCCTGGTTCTGCTCACAAGAAACAATTTCTAACATTTGTTTCTAAAACTTTGAGTTCTGAAATCTCTCCCTGCCTTCCCTGCCACCCCATTGAAAAGGAAAGCAATTCAATATAGGTTATACATGTGTAGTAATGTAAAACACTTCCATAATAGTCTTGTTGTGAAAGACTATATTTCCTTCCATCCTATTCCTTCCCGTTTATTCTATTTTCTCCTTTGACCTTGACCCACCTCATAAGTGTTTGTTTCTGATTACTCTTTCTCTCAATCTGCCCTCCCTCCTATCAACCACCCTTCTCATCTCCTTCCCCCCTACTTTCCTGTAGGGTGAGATAGATTTCCATGTCCAATTAAGTATGCATATTATTCCCTCTTTAAGCCAAAATATGATGAGAGTACAGTTCACTCATTCCTACTCACCTACCCCTCTTCCCTTCCACTGCTAAAGTTTTTTCTTCCCTCTTTTATGTGAGATAATTTGCCCCATTCTATCTCTTCCTTTCTCCTTCTCTCAGTACACTCCTCTCTCTTTTACCCCTTAATTTTATTGTTTAGATCTTATCCCTTCATATACAATTCACCCTATTCCCTCTGTCTATACATACACACACACACACACACACGTGTGTGTATGTATATATGTATGTATGTATTCACTTCTACTACCATACTAATGAGAAAGGTCTCATGAGTTACACTTATCATCTTTCCATGTAGGAATGTAAACAGTTCAACTTTAATAAGTCCCTTATAGTTTCTCTTTCCTGGTTATCTTTTTATGCTTCTCTTGAGTCTTGTTGAAAGTCAATTTTTTCTATTTAGCTCTGGCTTCTCAAGAATGTATTAAATTCCTCTGTCATTGAATGTAAAATTTTCCCCTCACTGATTACACTCAGTTTTGCTAGGTAAGTCATTCTTGTTTTTAATCCTGATGCTTTAGACCTGTGGAATATCATATTCCAAGCCCTCTGATCCTTTAATGTAGAAGCTGCTAAATCTTGTGTTATCGTAATTGTGTTTCCACAATACTTGATTTTTTTTCTTTCTGGATGCTTGTAATATTTTCTCCTTGACCTGGGAACTCTGGAATTTGGCTATAATGTTCCTAAGAGTTTTCCTTTTGGGATCTCTTTTAAGAAATGATTGATTCTTTCAATTTCTATTTTACCCTCTGATTCTAGAATATCAGGGCAGTTTTCTTTAATAATTTCTATAAGGATGTCTAGGCTCTTTTTTTGATCATGGCTTTCAACTAGTCCAATAATTTTTAAATTATCTTTCCTGAATATATTTTCCATGTCAGTTGTTTTTTCTGATGAGATAATTCACATTGTCTTCTATTTTTTCATTCTTTTGGTTCTTTTTAGAATTTCTTGATTCCTCACAGTCATTAGCTTCCATTTGCTCCACTTAAAAAAAATTTTTCCTCAGTGGGCTTTTGGACTCCCTTTTCTATTTGGACAGTTCTGATTTTTAAGGTATTTTTCTCGTCATTGGCTTTTTGGATCTCCTTTGCCATTTGGTCTAATCTATTTTTAAGGTGTTAATTTTCTTCAATATTTTTGGGTCTCCTTTAGCAAACTGTTGACTTGTTTTTCATGATTTTCTTGCTTAACTCTCATTTCTCTTTCCAATTTGTCCTCTTCTTCCCTTGCTTGATTTTCAAAATTCTTTTTGAGCTCTTCCATGGCCTGAGACAAATTCATATTTTTCTTGGGGCTTTGAATGTGGGAGCTTTGTCTTTGTTGTCTTCTTCTGGTTGCATGTTTTGATCTTCTCAACAAAGTCAGATTATATAGTCTGAGTTGTTTTCCTTCTGTTTGCTCATCTTCCCAGCCAGTTCCTTGAATTTTAAACTCTTTGTTAAGGTAGGCTCTGCTTCCAGTGTGGAGGATGTACTTCCCCATGCTTTGGGGGTTTTGTGCAGCTACTTTCAAAGATGCTTCTAAGGACCTGTAAGTTTTCAGTTCTTTCAAAGTGGTATGATCTAAGGAAAGGTGTTTACTCCTCTCATGGCTTGTGCTCTGGTCTGTGAGTGAACACAAGTACTCTTTTCTGCCCTGGAAATGAGGGGAGGATTCTCTCTCTACTGCTGCCACAAGCTCTGCTATGTCAGTGCTCCTCCTCACTCCAGGACTCTCACCCAGGACTGGGACCCAGATCCAAGCACAAAAGCAATCCTGCCTTAGTGCCAGCAAAGAGATCCCTGCAATCCCCCTCTGATCAGCCACTCAGTCTCCCCACAGCCTGTGGCTGAGAGCTCCAGAAGCAGCCACTGTTGCTGCAGCTACCACTTGAGGCTGCACTAGGGCTAGGGCTAGATTTGAGCTCCTCTCTCACCCAGGTCTGACAGATCTTTGCCACTGACCTTCCAAGATGTCTTTGGTGATTGTGAGTTGAGAAGTCTGGAAAGCTCCACAGCTCCCCTTGATTCAGTCCCCTGAGGCCTCTGGGTTTGCTGGGCCCCAGTCTTTGCCAGTGTGGCCCACAGTGAACTGTGCTCCTCTCCCAGCCCAGTGCAATAGACCTTTCCTGTAGACTATCCAGGTTGTCTTGGGCTGGAAATTTGTTTCACTCTATATAGCCATATGAAAAAAAAATACTCTAACTCACAACTGAATGGAGAAATGCAAATTTAAACAATTCTGAGGTACTACCTCATACCTATTAGATTGGTTAATAGTACAAAAAAAAGTAAATGACAAATTTTGGAGAGGAAGTGGGGAAAATGAGACATTAATGTATTTTTGGTGGAGTTGTGAGCTGATTCAACCATTTTGTAGAGCAATTTGGAACCATGCCCAAGGGGCTATAAAACCACACATGACCTTTGACCTAGCAATACCACTACTAGGTCTGTATCCTAAAAGAGATGAAAAACAAAAAGGAAAAAGGACCTATGTGCACAAAAATATCTGTAACAGCTCCTTTCTGGGAATAAAGAATTAGAAGTTGAGTGGATGCCCATCACTTGGGGAATGGCTGAACAAGTTGTGGCATACGATTGTGATGGAATACTATTGCACTGTGAGAAATGATAAGCAGAATGATCTCAGAAAAACCTGGAAAGACTTGCATGGGCTGATGCAAGGTGAAATGTATGACATGCAAAGTAAAAGCAATATTGTAAGATGATCAGCTGTGAATGACTTAGCTCTTCTCAGCAATACGATGATCCAAGACAACTGTGAAGGACTTATGTTGAAAAAGACTATCCATTCACAGAGAAAGAACTGATGGTGTATAAATATGGATTGAAACATATGTATTTTTCTACTTTATTTTTCTTGATTTTTTTTGTCTATATTTTCTTCCAAAACATGATTATTATGTATATGTTTTGTATGACTACACATATATAACCTATATTGAATTGCTTGACTTCTCAATGGAGGAGTTTGGGGAGGGAGAAAGGGAGAGAATTTGGAACTAAAAATTTTCAAAATGAATATTAAAAATTATTTTTACATGTAACTAGGGAAAAATAAAATACTAGATAAATAAAAGTGAAAGAAGGAAGAAAGGAAGGAAGGAAGGAAGGAAGGAAGGAAGGAAGGAAGGAAGGAAGGAAGGAAGGAAAGAAAGAAAGAAGGAAAGAAAAAAGAAAGAACCCACCATCCCAAAAGCAACTCTCCAAGGAACATTGTAGCCAAATTTCAGAACTATCAGGTCAAGAAAAAAATACTGCAAGTGCCTAGAAAGAAACAATTCAATTATCAGGGAGTCACAATTAGAATTACACAGGACTTGTCAGGTAAACATTAAAGTATCAGAGGTCATGAAACATGATATTCCAGAAGACAAAGGAGCTAGGGCTACAACCAAGAATCACTAAGCCTGTAAAAGAAAGCATAATACATCAAGGGGGAAAATGGCCATTCAATGAAATAGAATTATTTCAAGCTTTCCTAAGAAGAACAGAACTGAACCAAAATTTGACCTCTAATATCAAGACCCAAGAGAAGCATAAACAGGTAAAGAGGGAGAAGAAAACAAGGCATACAATAGAGCTAAACTATTTACATCACTACACAAGAAGATGATACTTGTAATTCTTAAAAAGTGTACTGCTAATAGTACAACTAAAAGGAATATACATAGATAGAGGGTTAATTTGAAGGAATGACTTAAAAAATTAAGGGATGAGAATAAGGAGTACAGAAGGAAGGAAGAAGTAGAATGGGGTAAAATATTTCACATGAAGAGGCACAAAAGACCTGTTACAATGGAGGGGAAGATGGTAAGGTGGGCAATGGGTATCTCTTGAAACTTACTGTAATCAATATTGGTTCAAAGATGGAATCATATACACAGTCAATTGAATATAGAAATTTTTCACACAACAAAGATCTAGGAGGGGAGGAGATCAAGTAAAGGGGACAGGGGGACTGACAGAAGGTGATGGGGGGGCTGACAGAAGGGAGGGCAGATCAAAGGAGGTGACAGAAGCAAAATACTGGGGAGGAGGGAAAGGGGGAAAAAGGAGAGAGAGAACAGACATAAGGAAAAATAGGATGGAGAGAAAGACACAATAGTAATCATAACTGTGAATGTGAATGGGATGAACTCTCCCATAAAGTGGAAGCAGATAGCACAGTGGATCAAAAACTAAAATCCTACAACAGACTTGGAGCAGAGAGACACACAAAGAGTTAAAGGTAAGGGGCTGGAGCAGAACATATTATGCTTCAGCTGGAGTAACAAAACTGGAAGGAAATCAGAAAGATGGGAAACAATCTTTACAGCAAGTTTCTCTGATAATGACATCATTTCACAAATATATAGGGAACGGAGTCAAATTTATAAATAATACAAGCCATTTCTCAATTGATAAATAACGTCAAAGAATATGAACAAGCAGTTTTCAGATGAAGAAATTAAAGCTATCTATAGACATATGAAGAAGTGCTCTAAGTCACTTTTGGTTAGAGAAGTGCAAAATAAACAACTCTGAGGTACCACCTCACACCAATCAGGTTGGTTAATATGACAGAAAAAGAAAATGAGAAATGCTGGAGAAGATGTGGAAAATTGGGACACTAATACATTGTTGGTGGAGCTGTGAAGTGATCCAACCATTTTGGAGAGCAATTTGGAACTACATCCAAAGGGCAACCAAATAATGCATACCCTTTGATCCAGAAATACCACTGCTAGGTCTGTATCCCAAAGAGATCATAAAAAAGGGAAAAGGACCTACACGTGCAAAAATATTTATAGTAGCTCTTTTTGTGGTGGCAAAAATTGAAAACTGAGGAGATGTCCATCAATTGGGGAATGGCTAAGCAAGCTGTGGTATATGAATGTAATGGAATGTTATTGTGCAATAAGAAATGATGAATAGGCAGATTTCAAAAAAAAAGCTTTAGAAAGGCTTGTACAAATTAATGCAAAGTGAAATGAGCAGAAGCAGGAAAACATTGTACACAGTATTAGCAACATTTTGTGATGATCAACTATGTTTTTTCCCCTTCTGATCTGTTTCTTCTTTCACAACTGTGACTAATACAGAAATACGTTTTACATGATAACACATGCATAACCTATATCAAACTTCCTACTACTTTAGGAAGAAGGGAAGGGAGAGAGAGAGGAAGAAAAGTTTGGATCTTAAAATCTTGTAAAAATGAATGCTAAAAATTTTCTTCACATGCAATTAGAGAAAAATGAAATATTATTATTAAGTAAAAAATAAAAAGAAAATATCTCTTCTTTGGTGTGAGGGAGATGATTATTAATAACCAATGATTTGGGAAGATCCAGAGTTTGCCTTTTTTTTCCTATTGTCTTCATTTAAAAACTTATTCTCTGAGGTTGAGCCAATTTTCTCTTCTATCTGACCCCATCTAACCTTACAAAGAATCTCTAATCTAAGGTAAATTACCCTCAATCAAGTTTGGGTGGAGATAGATCCTTTGTCTAGATGACACAAGGCTGGGGGTGGTTTGATTATAGGGTATCTGTCCCCTCCTTGGAGTAAGCCTAGGTCTCTCTGTGAAGTCCACCTCTCACTAATTGTTAACCAATTAGAGTTGGTCAGCTGGAACACCTCTCATCCAAGGGCATACAAACTAAGAAGTGGTCATGCTTCCACTTTACTATGGAGAGGAGAATGAGCCCTTTTTCTCAACTATTTGCTGAGAGTGATTGATAAAATTGATTAATTTAGTCCAAAACTTTATCTCTCAAAATTATTTTGGTTTTCCCATGGGGGTATGGTCAATAATTCAAATAAACAAATTTTTATCAATCACTTATGCAGAAGGTACTATTACATCTTTTTCAATGATTCTTCAAAAATTAACAGTGTTTCAGTTATCATATTTACAAATACTTTCATACCTATGACCTAATTTCTTTCTTTATCCTATTCTCTGCCAGCATCCTCATAGATTTCAATGTTTATATTGAAATCTTCTTTTAAAACTAATTACTATCAAGTTCTTAGGGCCAAAATTCACCTAAGGATTTTAGCACATCTAAATCAAGTAGCGATTTTTTTATCTTGTCATTTATCTGGGACTTCCGGTTACTATCAGGTTTGTTTTTTCTTCTTTTTCCAATTTTAAGACCATTCTTCATAGAGGAAATGGAGACAAAATAGAGTCAGGTAGTTCTATTGTCCTTACATAATGTCAAAATTATATTTATTGGTCCAAGTAAAAAGGTCCATTCATTCCATCTTTTTTTTCTTTTAAAATATTTTAAAATATTTTTATGTTGTCTTTAGAACTTTTCAAAAGCTTCAACTCATGCTAGGCTTTCACCCTCCTGACACTATTTCTATAATTCTACATCTTTAATTTTTGTATTTATACTTTATTATGTGCTTCAATTTATATCTCTTGTAGTTATACATACTATTTTCTAATCTGAGATCATCTGAGAGCTTTTCATGTAACTACATCAGTTTCTTTATATTTTATTCCTCATCAGGAACATTTGAGACTACATTGACAAATTTAATTTTTGAGAACAATTTATTTTTCTTGAAAAGTTTTCTAGTAAAAGTTTCTGTCTTTAAGATCATTCCTATTATTTCTCTACCTTTATGAATCTATTTATCTAAAGTCTGTGACATGTAGGTAATACTAATTTTTTTCATTTCTTTGCCATTATTAATTCCATAGACAAAGCGTCTTACAACTGATTCAATTAAAATAAATTAAATGACCATTTATTAAATAACTGCTGTATGTAAAGCATTTGTGCTGAACACTGGGTATACAAAGATTGATATTATATAAATTTTAGTTTCAAGGAGTTAACAATCAATGGAATTGTGGTGGAAATTACACAAATATCTATGATACAAAGAATAAGATAAGTGTGTAATGTCCCCTTTGGAGTCTGCCAATTCTCACTCACATTTACAAGCCAGGTCCCTATAGGCCATTAGTACTACTAAGCTATTTTTATATGTAGCCCAAGTGGTATAACTTGGTCTTTTATTTATTTATTTATGTTTAAATTTAATTTATGGAATAAAACAAGTATTTCCATAAAAATATATAAAAAGATGATTGCACATGAACAAACAACAAATCCCTTCATCTAACAATCAAAAGTCCTATGATCTATTAGAATTGATTAAAGGCTTTTCCCATACATTTTGATGAGGTTATAAGAAACTTCCCAAGTATGTGCTTTACTCTATTGATTGATTGACTGTTCAATTAAAATGCCTGTGCTTTCTGTGATTACATTAATTAAGGTGGGAAGAAACCTCCACTCTTCTACTCTCTTCTACTTCTACTCTCTCCTCATTTAAAAGGTAGGTGAATATTTAAACATCAAATCACCTGGAATCTTTTTGGTAAAATCCATGGCCAAAAATCCTGGATAGTTTTAGTGAATTGGAGAGGTTAAATCGTTGTCCTTTTCTAATGCCTTATATTAGAGTCCAAGGAAAAGTCTTCATGACACAGTTCACTGACAAACAAGAAATTAAAATTAAATATTCCAACTTTTATACTACCTTTCTCAGTCTATACAAAGGCTTTTCCTAGCCCAACAACAATAAAGAAAAATGTTGTACAGCTTGCGGGGGGTGGAGGGGGAATAAGCTTTCCATTTTCTGAAGGAGAGCCTGATCCTATAGAGGTCTCAGCATACGTTGGACTTTTCCTGAGGATTGTTGTTCATTCATTTCAGGCATGTCTGACTCTTTGTGACTGCATTTGATGTTTTTTTGGCAAAGATACTGGAGTGGTTTGTCATTTCCTTCTCCGACAGAGGCAAACAGGGTAAAGTGTCTTGCCCAGAATCACACAGCTATATTCTGAGGCCATATTTGAACTCAGGTCTTCCTGACTCCAGGCCCTGCATCACCCAGCTGCCCTTCCTGTAGATTAGAGACCTGAAAATTATTGGAAGTCACCATCCCCACTTTCATGTGAGAAGACAAACTGTCTGGTACAAAACCTCATCTGCCTTTCTTTTTACATACAGGCAAAACTAACTAGAAGTATAGAAAAACAAACAAACAAAAAACCCTCTCTAGGTAACTCACACACAGGATGCACCAAGTTCAGCAGTAATCATTTTCACACATAGATGATGCTTCTAGAGGCATAGAAATTCATTCTAAAAAAAATCTCCAAAGGAACTTACCGATTGATTAAAACAAATAAAGTGAAAGTACCTAATTGACCCCCTTCCCAAGAATAAGCAGATTAACTTAAAAGAACAAAAAACATAGAAAATCCTCTAAAGAGGTGTAGAGCTTCTAAAGAGATTCAAGATTTGGGGTTGATTATTCACAGTTTCTCAGTCAGCAAGCATACCTTATCCTATGGACCTGTAATCCATAAGGATCTTAGAAAAGCTCTCTGAACTTTTATCATAATAAGGCAAGCAGTCTGGTTGTGTTTCAAAGCAGGAAAGAAAATGAATACTTAGTTATATAATGTGATCTAGGAAACTGCGAGGCACCAATAATTTAGGGATGTAAAATTTCTGTTAGTTTTAATATGTGACTAAGTAGTTAGTGATCTGGGGCAAATAGATATAACAGATTACAAAGGCATTTAGACAAGAAAAAAAGTTCATTTCAAAAGAATTGGTCTGACTTGTAAATGGAAACATACCAGAAAATTAGTGGACAATTAAAGTCAAAACAAAATTAATACTTTTTTCTTCAGTGAATTCCTCCAAAATATGATTTCCAAACATTACAATACTAGAAAAAGAACACCTCCAGTAGGTCTCAGCAAATGAAAAGGGTCTTAATATTATCCATGATGAGGCCTCTATGCTAAGTGCTTTACAACTATTATTTCATTTGATCTTAAACAACCCCATATGTAGGTAATGTTTTTATTCTCATTTTTATAGTTGAAGAAACAGGCAAATAGAGGTTATATGATTTACCTAGGGTCATATTGCCTGCAAATTCCTAACACTGAATTTGAACTCAAGTCTTCTTGATTCCAGGCCCAGCACTCTATCTTTTGCAGCACCTATATGTCTTTAGATTGGGCTTCTAGAGGGGCTAAATTTTTAGTATTATCAATGGAAAACACACAAGCATTGATGACTTCCACTGATTATCAGCCAATGGCCTCAACTGGCATTTAGCAAAGATATTTACTAAAATGACAGAGAATTGTTGGAACAAAGCATCCTTCCCCTCCAAATCTGAAACATTTTTATATTAAACACATGATAAGAGGAGAGCCCAATGGTAGAGAAGAACACATATAGGATATATATTTATTGCACAATCTCACAACTCTTTGTGCTTAATGACCTAGAATTCCTGTCTTGAATTCAAAGTCAAAATTCTCAGGTGCAAGGGGTTGCACTCCTTGAAGCTACTTTCTCCCTCAGGTGGCAATTCTTCTATATCAGTCTTTATCTGTGTTCATCCATGTTTAGCCTTAGTCTGTATCTCTCTACTCCAAGTATACACGTATAAGTCTCTCCTTTCTTTGGAAACTATCAATTCACCTTTGGCATATGTCTCTGTTCTCAAATGGATGACTTATCTCCTACTGGTCCCTTTTCACTGGTGACATGATTGAATGAGGCATGTTTTCAAACCCCACTTATGTCACTATCTGCATGACCTTGAATAAATTACTTAACATCTCTGTGCCTCAGTCTCCTCATATGTAAAATGACGGAGTTGGATTAAATAAGCTCTAAGATTCCTTCCAATTAGACAGCTCGGTGGTGTAGTGGATAAAACACTAGACTCGAAGTCAAGAGGAATTGAATTCAAATCTGGCCTTAGTCATTTACTAGGTATGTGGCATTTAACTTCTTAGTCATTACTAGCCGTGACATTTAATTTCTATCTTTATTGGTTTATTCACCAACAGATTAGTAGTAACAATAAAACCTACTTCTTAATGTTGTTCTAAGGGTAAAAGGAGATTTCTTTGTAAAGCCCTTTGAAAACCTTAAACCATTTCATAAAGCTAGCTATTATATTACTGCATCTCCAAATTATCATCCTATTATCTCACCAGAGATAAGGATGAAGGATGAGACAGATATAGCTACAGAGACAAGGAAGGACAGAATAAAACAATTAGATAGACAGTAGTCAACTTTATGCAGAAAGTAGAATATATGAAATAGAATGTATAAGATAATCTCGTATAAAACCAAATTATTGAAGGCCATGTCACAACCAAAACAAACTTCTTCATCTTGAAGGAAAACATAAAGGGGGGAAAAAAAGGAAAAAACCCTAAAATCTAAGGGAGTGCTCATCAATTAGGGAATGTCTGAACAAATTGTGGTATATGAATGTAATGAAATATTACTACTAAGAAATGATGAATGGGTTGCTTTCAGAAAATCCAGGATAGTGTGATCACACAATGTTAAGTGAAAAGAACCAACAAATAATTTTTACAAGGACAACAATATTAAAGAAAAATAGCTTTAAAAGACTTAAGATTTCTAAGCAATGCTATGACTAACCATATCACAGAAGACCTATCATAAAAAACCCTCCTGAGAGGATATATACTCAAGATGCAGAAAGAAGGATACATTTTTTGACATGTCCACTGTGTAGATTCATTTTGCTTGATTACACTTTCTTATTGCACTGTTTTTTGTTTTTTAATTAAGGAGTTAGGATTAGCAATAGTAATTCCCAAATGCAAGGACATTGAAAAAAATAATTATGCACAAAAGAAAACAGTGAAAAGTTAAGAAAAAAACACAGTCTGTCAAGCAGGACAGTTTTGAAAATAATATTCATCTTTTACATACATATGCAAATTAATATATATATATTTTTCAAATGTAAACACAATGAAGTAGAGATTCAGAGTTTTGCATACTTCTCTTTTTCCCATATAATCCTTTATGTTCTTCTGTGTATATGGAAATACTATTTTTTGGCATTTAAATTAAAAATTAAAAATAAATGCAGAACATTATCATATATACATAGATATGCATACATACTGTATATATGTATATGTACATACACCACACACACATGTGTGTATAGTGCTTTTGGCAGATCACTTTGACAACAATGTGGAGCTATATTAGAAAGGTGAAAGATGATGCAGCAATCCAACAAGGAGGACATTGCAATAGTATAAGTAGGAGGTTATAGGGGTCTGAACTAGAGTCATGGCCATGAGAGTAGAGAAAAAGGAATAGATACCAGGGCTATCATAGAAATAGGTACCACAAGATTTGGTCATTGACCAAATGTGTGGGTGAGGAAAAGTGAGAAGTAAAGAATAATGCCAAAGTTTTGTACATAGGTGAGTGAAAGAATGATGAGGCCCTCCATAGAAATAGGGAAGTTCAGAAGGGGAGTGGATTTTGGGGAAAAGATAAAAAGTTTTGTTTTGGAAATGTGAAGCTTGAAATGTCTGTGAGATAACTAGTTGATGATGCATGAGTATAGCTTAGGAGAGAAACTAGGACTGTATATATGGAGTCAAGGACATGCAAGGTTAATAATTAGGATGATTAGGGTGTTGATGCCCTTAACAGAGATACTAGAAGGCATATTTAAAGGGAAAAATGAGTTCAATTTCAGTAATGTTGAATTGAGGGGCAGGCAGGAAATCCAAGTAGAGATACACATTAGACTTTTGGAAAAGCTCTATTGGAGCTCTTTGGAAAGGCTTAAGGTAGATGAACATACATGGAAATCATCTGTAGATAAGTGCTAATTGAAGCCACAACATTGAATAAGATTACCAAGAGACAAAAGAAGTCCTATGATAGAACTTTGGGGAACACCCAAAGATCATCAGGAGCCAGAAAAATATATAGCAGTATGGTCATTGGGGTATTAGTAGAAATATAAATGTGCTGTGACACTGGAGTTACAGGAAGAAAGGATTTCAAGAAATAGAGGGTAACCAATAGGATCAAATGATGCAAAAAGGTTAAGGTAAAAAAGGGCAGAAAAAGAGCAGTGAATTTATTAATGAAGTCATTAATAACCTTGAATGAGCTATTTTAATGGAGTGGTGAAGACAAAAACTTCTGTAACAGGGTTGAGGAGTGAGTACATGCTGAAGGAAATTGGGACAGTAAAGTACTCTTTTTTTTAAGAGTTTGGTTATGAAAGGAAAGAGACAGTACAAAGCCAGATATTGAAGATGCATGGGGAAGATTGGATACTTAGCAAGATCATAAAGAAGACATGAAGGAATAGGATAAAGAGCACAGGTAGGGTTTTTTTCTCCCCAAAGGATCACTCTTCCTTTGAGACTGAAGGAAAGGAGAGAAAGATGGATGAGTACATTTAGGTTATCAGAGAATTAAAATTTTGGTAATTCTTATTAGATAGTCTTCATTTTTTCAGAAATGTAATAAGTGAAGGGGCAGCTAGGTGGCACAGTGAATAGAACACCGGTCCTGGAGTCAGGAGGACCTGAGTTCAAATCTGGCCTCAGACACATAACACGTACTACCTGTGGGACCCTGGGCAAGTCACTTAACCCCATTTCCTAGCCAAAAAAAAAGTTATTTTACATTTTTGAGAATGAAGGAGAAGAAGATAGTACTGGGAACTTGAGATGAAAGGAGGTTTTGAATAGCTACTGTAGGGAGTGTGATAAAGAGTCAATAAGAGTTGAAGACATATTGTATAACAATAAGAATCCAGGCAGGAGAACAGACATTGCAAATTTATAGAGGATCCAGATATAACATGTTGTGATTTTTCTCTACCAGCATTCAGCAACTCAGGAGCAGGAACAAAGCACAAGCATTACCCAGAGCTGTGGACTGGCAGGACAACAAATTAAAAGGTCGATGTCATAAGAAATTTGAGTCAATAAAGAAAGTATTATTGAAGTGGCTTAGCAATATAATTAGTATTGGATAGGAAAGAGGGGGAGAGGAAGGGTATTAGACTGCCTACCCATATGAAGGCCTATAGAACCATTGTGTTGACCTCATTATTGTATGCCTGTGAAACTTGAACAATTTACCAGTGCCATGCCAGTAAACTGACTCTACCATTTGAATTGTCTTAGGAGGATTCAGAAGATCACCTGGCAAGATAAGGTACCAGACACTGAAGTCCTTTCTCAAACTGAACTGCCAAGCATTCAAACTCTACTACAGAGACCCCAACTCCAATGGGCTAGACACATTGTTTGAATCAGGATTAGTAGTTCTATTCTAATTCAGGATAGTAATTTGTTACATTGATTCTTCAACTTTTTGAAGGATGCAGCTGTTAATAAGTTAAGACAGTATCAAATACTTGACTTTTGGCCAATAAAGCCTATAGCAGATATTTGGAATTGAAACTTCCTGTGACTATATGCTGCCTTTTCCTCAGCTTAGTAATTTCTCAATAAATATTCAGTCAATAAGCATTTATTAGCAGATGATTAATAAAATTTATTTATTGACTAAATGAATACATGTATAGAATACTGTATTAGGAGAGTACCATATTTCTTTTTTTTCATTCAAATGCACTCCACTATATTTCCAGGAATGGAATCATGAATTTGGCTTTTGAAAGAAGTGTGTAACTTTTTGATAAATAGTGCTATTTCTTCCAACATTTTATTTTTTTTCTTTTGAACAAAAGAACTTTTAATTCCCACATAATAGGTCTTTTTCTTTGAACAAGACATATTCTTCCACTTCTATGTGCTAGTAGTATAAACCATTCCATGAAGCAAGATGTCAAATAATATTTGTCTTCTAAGTTAAAATGTCATTATCTTTTTAAAACAATTACTTATAGAATGTATTCATTAGTAGATAGATGCCTGGAATCATAAATATTTTTTTTCCAAACTTGTTGTTTCAATTTAATTTTATTACATTGTTTTTGTATACATTCATTTCTAAATATATGCCTTCTGATGTATGCCAGTAGCCACCAAAGTAAGAGCTTTTGCCTATTGAAGGACTATGACCCAACTTCAAAGAGGCTATAGGCTGACCCCAAGGGGCACTTGACCAACCAATTAGGGAGTGAGATGTGTCCTCTTTTATCCTTTCCATAATTGTGGATCATGAAGCTTGTCTCCAACACAATCAGATTTAGCGTTATTCCTTTACACTGCCCAACTCTGATGCCTTTTTGCATTGTGTCAGTTCTCAAATTCTCTCCTTCTGAACCAGCAAGCATGGATGGGTCATGATTTGCATTATTGGAAGAGACATACACATTGATGAGATCAGATATCCATATGAATATTTCTTGTTCTTTCTCCATTTCTAGTTTCCCAATATGTCAATTTCTTTTCAATTAATTCATTTTTGAAGAGATATTCCATATTATTTGCTCTAAATATCCTTTTCTCAAGTTTATCTTCTTCCATATTTTTTTCTTAGTTAATTCTTTTATTAATCTTATAAGCCACACCAGAGATAATTCCAATTTTTCCTTTATTATTCCTGATACATAGTTTTCTTTTACTCCATGGTATAATCCATTTTACTTGAGGTCCCTTTTGGTTTGCATCTTCTTTTGTCAACCTCCTCATTTTGTTTAGTGAGGCTTTCCTCATGATAGATTTAATTAAGCAAAGTCTCAGTCATCCATCTTGCCAGAAGTCCTCTCAATAATACTTATATGATTCATTCTTTCCATAGTATGTCAACTAATTTGTCTTTGAAAAAATAAGTTGTATTTAAAGTGTCAATAGTTCAGTTGATTTTCATGGATGGCCTTACAACTGTATGATTATCATCTGCCATTCCTTTCTTTGTCAGTTTGCCATCAAGGAAGAAACAGAAGAGGGCCATAGAAGACTGAGGATTATTTTTCGTTTTTTGCTTTCATTTTGTTTGACTATATTTCTTTATTACAAGAGAGGCCTTCTACTGAGGAAAGGAACTTGGTGCTTACTGATAAGGATGCAAAAAAAGAAGAAAGAATGAAAAGAGAATCAATGAAATGTTAAAAATATACAGAGAATAGAATGAAGTTCATAAAGGGATACAAAAAAATAGCAAGGCATTTCTGTTACTATTATGTTAAATTTAACATACCTTTCTTTAAAACAACAATCTACATAATTGAAGTCCACAGTTAAAATCTGCTTTATGTGTTACGCTAACATTTATTTTTCAGTTAATAATAAAAAGACAATTCAAAATAAAATCCCTGCTTTATAGTTTTGTAAAGCAAGTATGTGCTTATTAAATGCCTTTGATGTGCCATGTACTGCACTAAATGCACTACAAATATTGTCTCATTTTATCCTCATAACAATCCTGGGAAGCAGGTGCTATTATAGTTGAGGAAACTGAGGAAAACAGAAGTTAAGTGATTTATCCCAGGCCAAATAGCTAGGAAGTGTTGGAAGCTGGATTTTAAATCAAGTCTTCCTGACTTCACACATAGTGTTCTATCCACTGAACCACTTAGCTACCTCTGACTCTTTTTCATAGCTAAAGAATTTGTTATCTAGAGATCAACCTACTGATGACTAAACTATTTGCATGCTGCAAGGCTGATCTTTCAACAGCACATGTTCACATCTGAAGCCTTTCCAGAATGGTATAAACTACTAGAACTAGAATTTCACTGTTACAATTTTCAAGAACCCATGGTTACCTATATACTATCATGAAGGTTCAAAGTTAAACTTTTGTGGAGGAAAAAGTGAATAAATATTTAAATGAACACACAGCAGTCAGTTATTATATATTTAAGAAAAATATCGTTGCATCCTTTAAAAAGGCATAATCTTATAGTACTGAATAAAAAATTCTACCCACATCTGAGGTCCATCATAATCAGTCAGGAGTTTGCTAAGGAGGCAGTTGGTGTCAATAGGAAAGGGGCAACCTTGGCTCCATTATATCCAACAATATCCAGATAATATCTTCAGCATGTCAGCACTAATCAGTAGTCTGTTAGGCTACTGCAAACAACACTTTGAACAAAAGAGCCAAATTAGACCAGAACATCTTGCCAAAAGTTCAAAACACTTGGGAATATTACACACTATCTATTACTGGATTCCCAAAGCAAAGGAAGATAAGGAGAAGATGGCTTTCATCTGCCTAGTTGTATTTTACCAGTTTTTAATGGAAAGACACTTTGAGGGCACCTGGCACTTTCCAATCACTGAGAGAAAAAGTAGTTGGATATATACAGTATATACCTGGAAACGTTGGGTGTACCTTGGTGATGTTATTGCATCTATGAAAACCATAGAAAAGAGATGCATTGGATAAGTCAGAGGAAAGTGGCATGAAACTTTCAACTGAGAAATGCCAGCATTTCTGAGCTTCTGTAAAGTATGTGAAGGGCATAGATATCTCAATAAGGTCTGAGTGCTGCAGTAGAGAAGAGAGAAGCACTACTGGCTTGTCAAGGTTAATTAGCCAAATGGTTCAATTGCTTCTTAAGTTGGTTCCTAGTCTAAGATAAGACCATGATCATCAGCATAGGAAACAGTGCCGAGTACTTGTCCTGATATTTTCTTCCTTTCTTTCTTCCTTCCTTTGTTCCTTCCTTCCTCCATCTCCCTCACTCCCTTCTCCCTTCTCTCCCCCCATCTCTGTCTCTCTTTGTCTGTCTCTCTGTCTCTGTCTGTCTGTCTGTCTGTCTGTCTCTCTCTCTCTCTCTCACTCTCATAGGCCTGATTCCACCATTGTTTCACACAGGTGCTTTGACCTATTCAGTTTCTGACTTGGACTGGTTCATTCCTCCTTAGTCAGACTGGTGGCTTCCCATTCCAAGGGGCTCACCATATTGGTGCTGGACATAGAGCAGAAATTGTATTGGGCTTAGTTTACTGCAGCTCAGAGCTCCTGAGCTTGAATGACCCACCAGCCTCACTGTTAACAAGAATTACAGTTGTCCACCACTATGTTTGGCACTCATATTTCCTAAAGATATAAAAAATATACTTAATTCACATAAAGTTTTCACCTATGTATTCTAATAAAAGATACAAATATCAGAAAGGCTAAGCTATAATCTTCCTTTATAGTCTTTATTACTAGAAGTTTTTACCAACTTCAGGATAATTCATTCTCAATATATTTTCTGCATTAGTATTATGATACATATAAGAATCTTGGTGAACAGAGGCAGCATGACATAGTGGATAGAGAGACTGCTTTGAAGTCAAGAAGAACTAGAGTGAAATCCAACCTCTGATTTTACATATTTCTATGCAAGTCATTAGTGCCCTAGGTTTATAAATTATAAATTTCAGAGTAGGTACCAATTTATACGGATAGAGAGAGTTTTCTCATTGAAAATTTATGACATTATTAAAATCACAGACTCAGTCCAAAAAAACCTAATATCTTCACACCTGAATAGCAAAAAACTACTGATTTTCCCCGCAAAAATTCAGCATTCATATTACTGTCACATTAAACTTTCACAAATTTCAGCATAATATTCTGGTGATTAAAACTAAACAGCATCTTTTTTTCTGAACACACGAAACTTTAGAATTTTATTTTTATTTTCAGTTTCAAATTCTCTACTCCTTTCTATCTCTCCCCCACTCACTAAGAAGGCAAGAAATATAATAACCATTATACATAGGAATGCATGAAAAAATTGAGACATTAGTGATATTCAGAGGAGAAAAAAAGCAAGACAAATAAAGGGAAAATATGTTTCAATTTTCAATCAGAGTCCATCAGTTATCTATCTGGAGGTAGATAGCCTTTTTTTTTTTATAATGAGTCCTTTGGAATTGTGGTGGATCATTGTATTAATCAGTTACTAAGTCTTTCACAATATTGCTGTAATTATATACATTGTTTTGGTTCTGCTCCCTTCATTTTGTATCAATTCATATAAGTCGTCCCAGGTTTTTCTGAATCCATTCCCTTCATTTCTTGTAGCACAATAGTGTTCCATTACTTTCACATACCGTAAATTATTCAGCCATTCCTGCATCCATTCAGTTTCCATTTTTTTGCCACCACAGAAAGAGCTGCTATACCCCAAAGAAATCAAAGAAAAAGGAAAAGGCACCTTTTCCTTCATCAGCTTCATCAACAACATATTATCTACCTATTTTCCCAGGTACCCTACATCATTTATCTTTTTCCTTTGCTATCAGGTTAGCCAATCTGATAAGTATGAGGTAGTACCTCAGAGTTTTTTCAATTTGCATTTCTCTAATTGTTAGTGATTTAAATCATTTAAAATGATTATTGATAGGTTAGATTTCTCCCTTGGAAAAGTTTGTTCATATGCTTTAACAATTTAGCAGTTATGGATTGGCTCTTTTTTTTTCTTCTAAATTTCACACAGTTCAATTTATATTTAAGAAATGAGGCCTTTATCAGGGACACTTGCTACAACCTCCCCCCCTTATTTTTTTTCTTCTAACTTTGCTACATTGGTTTTGTTTACAAAAACAAAAACAATAATAATTTGAGTGGTTGCTGGTCTTGCTGCCTGTTATTCATGGTTGCAGAGAATTCCACCTCAGTCAATGTGTCTCTGTCACTGTGAGTTGAAAGATGGTAAGCAAGGCCACCCAGCCCAATCTGGGCTTCCAAGAGGGTGAATGCTTGCTGTGCTTCCATGGCCACTGTTGTACAAGAGGCCAACTGCATGAGCATAGAAGTCCAGGCCAAAGAACAAGTGACTACTATATGGGCTGGAATAAGAAATGGGACAAATGAGTTCCTGAGGCTCTCCCTTCCTCAAGTACTTGGAGGCCAACCTGCAAGAGCCATTGGGCAGGCCTCAGGCAAGAAAGCAGTAGCTTTGAGTCACTGCAGCGCAGGGCCCACAAGGCCACAGTCAAAGACAGGCTCCCCCGGTTGCTGCATGGGGCAGATGCCAGCAAAGGCAACACCAGCTGGGCTTCCTCTTGGCCCTCACACAAAAAGCAGATCCAGGTGGACAATGCCAGTGCCAAGAAAAAAATGGGTCTCAGTGTTAAGGCAGAAGTAGAAGTAGAGATCCCCAAGGAGCTGAAGCAATGGTTCACAGAGAACTGGGACCTGGTAACCAAGCAGAAGGAATTATTTTGTCTTCTGAACCAGAAGAGTTTGGACTTCATCCTGGATGAGTATTCCAGCCACAAGAAATCTAGCAGCAGCAGCAGCATGGATAGTAAGGAGTATCAACAAATGAAATGATGTCCAAGATCAACTTCAATGTCATGTTGCACACACAGCTGTTCTGTGATTTTGAGACACTTCAATATGTCAACATCCAAGCTGGATTTCCATATGCCCCCATGTCACAAGTTTATGGAGAAACACATCTGCTGTGATTGTTTGTCCATTGGGGTATGCTGGCCTGCACTCCTTTAGATAAGAGTCTTGCTTTACTGTTAAACTGATTTCTTAAAACATTTAGCAGAGAATTCTTCAATTCTTTTCAGTGCCAATGAATATGAGGTGTTCACTGGCACTGAATAGGCATGATATCCTAAATATCATCAGAAAAGTATTTAAGAGTAAAGCAAACATTATTCATTATAATTGGATCTTTTAAAAAATGTTTTGTCTTGAGTCTTTCTCTTGTAGCAAAATTTTCGTTTTTCAGACATGTCTAGCTCTTCATGACTCCAAGGGCCATAAAACACCAGGCCCTCCACTGTCTCTCAAAGTCTGTCCAATTTCATGTTCATTGTTTCTGACATACTCTCTATCCATCTTACCTTCTGTGATCCTTTTTTACCTTTTCCTTCAATCTTTCCTAACATCAGGTTTTTTTTTTTCCAATGAGTTCCATCTTCTCATTATGTGGCCAAAGTATTTAAGCTTCATTTTCAGTATTCAACCTTCCAGTGAATAGCATGAATTAATTTCTTTAAGTATTGACTGATTTGACCTCCTTGCTGTTCAACGGACTCTCAAAAGTCTTCTCCAGCACCACAACTGGAGCCAGCTCTGCAGCATTCAACTTTCCTTTTCTCTATCCTCATTGTCCTTGACCCCTTTGCAGTCTTTGACACTGTATTACTTTCTCCTACTTGATATCTTCTCTCTAGGTTTTCAGAACAACACTCTCTCCTACCTATTTGACCAATCCTTCTTGGTCTCCTTTGCTGGATTCTCTTAATGATCATGCCTTCTAAGTATAGGTGAATGTACCTCAGGATTCTGTCCTGGACCCTCTTTTGTTCTCCCTCTAAACTACTTCATTTGGTGATCTCACTGGCTCCCATGGATTTAACTGCCATCTCTATGATAATAATTCTCAAGCCTACCTATTCTGTCAGAAATCCTGTTTTGACCTCTAATCTTGTATCTCCAATTTCCTTTCAGAGATCTAGAGCTAAATATCCTAAACTTAACATGTCTAAAACTGAATTTTTCTTCTAAACTCTTCACACCTCCTACTTTCCCTACTACCGAAAAGCATAATGCCATAATCCCACTCCCTCAAACTCAGAATTTAATAATTATCCTGTCATTTTCACTATCTCTCACCCCCTATATTCAATCTGCTGGCAGGGCTAGCTGATTTCACTTTTGTAACATCTCTCAAATATGCCACTGTCTTTCCTTTAACACTGCCACCATTCTAGTGCAGGCCCTTATTACTTTATGCCTGGATTGTTGTAGTAGCATACTAGTGGGTCTACTTGCCTCAAGTCTCTCACCTCTACAATTCATCCTCCACTAAATGAATAACCCAATTTTCTTGAAGTACTGGTCTGACCATATTAACCCCACCCCCACTCCTACTTGAGAAATTTAGGGGCTCCCTTTTGCCTCAAAGATCAAGCACAAAATGCTCTATTTGTCATTCAAACCCATTTATAATCTAGCCCCCTTCTACCTTTCTCATCCTCTTATACCTTACTCCCTGAAATTTACTCTTTGATATAGTAACCCTGGCCTCCTGCCCATTAAGTAAATAAGATACTCAAGCTCTTGGGCCCAGGCATTTTCCCTGGCTGTCCCCCATACCTGGAACATTCTCTACCCTCTGTGCTGCCTACTGATCTCCCTGGCTTCCTTTAAGTCCCAAATAAAATCCTTCCTTTTACTGGAACACTTCCTCATCTCCTCTTAATTCTGCCACCTTTTCTTTGACAATTACTTTCTATTTATCCTGAATAACTTTGCCTTGTATATATTTGTTTGCATTTTTCCTACTCTATTTCATTGCAAGCTCCTTAGGGCCAGGACTGTCTTTTGCCTCTTTTTGTAACCCTAGTACTTAAAACAGTGCCTGGCACAAAGCAAGCATTTAAGTAATATTGATTTATTGAATATTTTATATCAGTGCAATCAGTCCATTGCTTATTTTGGTTCTTGAGAAATTTGAAGCATCCTTAAAGCATATCCATTGTCAAATTGACCTCATGTCCAACATTTGTATCTTCTGAAACATCAGAAAATTTTTCTGAAAGCAAGTGACCATTGAAGGCCATAAAAACAAGGTGCAATATCATATTAATAAAATTATAAAATATACATTTATAAACTATTTTCCCATAATCATACATATATGCCTGTAGGCTAGTGACTTTATGAGAAATGAAGGAATTGTAAAGCAAAACCAAAAGAATGAAAAAATAGAAGACAATGTGAAATACCTCATTGGAAAAACAACTGACCTGGAAAATAGATGCAGAAGAGTCAATTTAAAAATTACAGGACTACCTGAAAGCCATGATCAAAAAACGAGGCTAGATATCATCCTTCAAGAAATTATCAAGGGACACTGCCCTGATATTCTAGAACCAGAAGATAAAATAGAAATTGAAAGAATCTACTGATCACCTCCTGAAAGAGATCCCAAAACGAAAACTGCCAGGAATATTATAGCAAAATTCCAGAGTTCCCAGATCAAAGAGAAAATATTCCAAACAGCCAGAAAGAAATAATTCAAGCATGTCGAGCCATAGTCAGGACAATACAAGATTTATCATACAAGATAATGCAAACTTCTACATGAAAGGATCAGAAGGCTTGGAATATGATATTCTAGCAAAGGAGTTAGAATTACAACTAAGAATCACCTACCCAGCAAAACTGAGTATAATCCTTCAGGGGAAAAATAGATATTTAATGAGATAGAGGACTTTCAAGCTTCTTGAAGATCAGAGCTGGATAGAAAATTTGACTTTCCAATACAAGACTCAAGAGAAGCATAAAAGGTAAACAGGAAAATGAAAACATAAGGGAATTAATAAAGTTAAAGTATTTATATTCCTACATGGGAAGATGATATTTTAACTCATAAGACCTTTCTCATTACTAGAGTAGTTAGAAGGAACATATATAGACAGAGGGCACAGGTGTGAGTTGAATATGAAAGGATGATATCTATATAAATAAAATTAAGGAGTGAGAGAGGAATGTACTGGGAGAAAGAAAAAAGGAGAGATAGAATGGAGTAACAAGTTGTCGTATGTGATAATGATGGAATACTATAGTACTATAAGAAATGATGAGCAGGATGCTCTCATAAAAACCTGGAAAGGCTCTGATTGTTATAATCTAGCCATGGGCTTAGATTCTTAAAATCTAAGCACTGCTCAGATTCTTAAAAATCTAGCCAATAGCTTACTAATGTTCAGACTCCTTAAGAGTCTGCCCAACATGAACAATGTTTTAATAAATCTTGTCTTTGGCTGGGGTTGAATTCTTTTAGGCAGGATCTGTATATTCTGATTTTGGGGTTCCAGCACCCCTAAACCTCAACCTTTTGGTGGCCCGTATTGGGGAAACTGCCTAACCCCAAGTTCTTCTCTGGCCAAACCTGGAAGGTATGTAAGCTTCCCCTCCTTTCTTGCTCTGCAGTTAGGGTTGCTCTCCAAGCACCAAGGCTTGGAGGTGCTTTTCAGGCAGACAGTTATGAGGCTGTCTCACACTCATCTTGATGCTCTCAGGCTCTTGGTCCACTGGGTTGGTTCTAGGCCATGGATCCGGATACACCTTCTGCAGCACAGAGGACAAGGATGGATACCCTATCAAGAAGTGCATGCCCAATTCTGTTAATTCTCTCGGTGCTAGAGAATTGGGGAAAACTACAGTTGCTTTTTGGTTCCCTGAGGCTTACTTACTCCCCTCTATACCCCTGAATCCCCCTTCATGGAGGTTACAGGGAAAAGTTAGAACAGCTAATGCAAGATTCTGGAGTTTTTGTGATTGATCATTAAGGAGTTTTGAAACTCCTCCTTACAACCCTGGTCACTCCTTTCTCCCACTCTCTTCCCTGGAATCAAGAGGTTATCTGTTAACCCCTTTCATGGGAGAAGAGAGTTTCACTCTTTACCCTTTACCTTTGATTTTACCCTCCCACATCTGGGAAAGGAAGGAAGGGAAGGGGCAGCAGCTACAGTGTGGGTCCCCTTGGCAATGGCCTTGGGCCCTAGGGCAACTTTTGCCTAGAAGCATCAGCCGGGTTCAGCACATCCTGTCAAGGTAATGAAGCTAGCCCCCAAACTTGGGTAAGCACACTTTTAAAGTTATTTTAACTGTTAATGATGAGATGTTGATTCTCTGTGTAAAGTAATTTGGAAATGGATTTAACAAAACTGAAGTCACCTGAGCGGTAATGGGTTTGTTTCAATTTCAAATTGGTGAACTTTTTGTATCAGTTATGTGAAGCAACTTTTCATAATTTGGTTACTGTTAAAATAATTTGGCTATTGTTGGTCATTGTTTTAATGTGTAAACTTGCAAAAAAGCTTGTCTGGGTTTTGTCTTGCTGAAAATTTGCAAGTATATAGGAATAATCTCTGATTGGCTTTTTACACCAGGACAAATTTAAGTTTGAGATGTAAAAGATTTTCCTAAGCTGTGATAAGTGAAACTTACTGCTTGAGGTAAAAAAGCTCATGATTTTATTTTGAATTGTCTAATGGATCAATCAATCCATCAACCCTAATCCATCAACAAATCAATAATCCACCATCTGAGAAATGCCACAAGCTACTCCAAGAGAACGTGATACTGGTGGGAAGTCAGCATTGGGAAAAAGCTGAGAGAACAATTTTAGCCTCAGTCTAAGATGGGGTCCTCCTGGCTCAGTTTTCCCATAATGTTCCTTTGAAAGGGAATGCTACCCACCTGTCTGTTTCTGAGTCTGGCTATGAGGTAGATTTGATACTGCATGGTTGCAAAACTGAATTATTTGAATCCAAACAGAGCTAAGGATGTTTTATCCTCTCATTTGGGCCCTAAATCTAGTCCCTGCTTTATATCTTGGTCCTGCAGTCTTTTCTGTCAGATTTGTGTCTTCCAGACTACAGATCATTCACCTACAGTGGGTAGCAAACAGCAAGCACCAGCCAATGTCTTGCCATCATTCCTTGGATGCAGCCTGTGCTCAGTTCCAGTCAACCTCCTCTTGAGGCAGGGACAGCTACCCCTATTGCTAGCAGGAAGCAGTTTCAGAAGCTGAGATCTTAGCCCCTTACACCAAAAGAATTTGGGTCCCATTTGTTTGAGGGGGGAGTGATAAGGATGGGATCTAGACCCCAAAAAGGAAAAACCCTGGACTTTCGCACATGGCCAAATCTCTGTTGCTCCCCTGAGGCCATAATCCCATCAACTGGCCTTTCATTATGGCAATTTCTGTTACCCTTAACCTAGCCTGGCCCTCCACTGTTTTACCTCCCTAAGGCCCCTGGCCATTTCCCACCCTTAATCTTAGCTAAGCTCCATTCTCCCTTGATTACTTCGTCCAGGTCCCTGGCATTCTATTACCTCATAGACTACTTGGCCACTCCTAGATCCCTCCCATAGTCCTTCTGTATATAAGGTCCACCTTATCTCTGTTAAGATGCTCTGATTCTTATAATCAAGCTACTGCTCAGATTCTTAATAATCTAGCCACTGCTCAGATTCTTAAAATGTAGCCAATAGCTTATTAATGTTCAGACTCCTTAAGAGTCTGCCCAATATGATGGATGTTCTAATAAACTTTGTCTTTGGCTGAAAAAAAAAAACCTGGAAAGACTTGCATGAGCTGATGCAAAGTGAAATATACTGTGTACAAAGTAACAGCAATATTGTAAAATGATCCGCTGTCAATGACTTAGCTATTATCAGCAATATAGTAATCCAAAATAACTCTGAAGGACTTATGATGCAAAATGTTATCCATTCCCAGAGAAGAAACTGATATTCTGAATACAGACTGCAATATACATTATTTACAGATTAAAGCACATTTTTAAAGTTTATTTTTTTACTTTATTTTTCTTGAGTTTTTTTCTTGTCTGGGTTTTCTTTCACAGCATGAATATTGTGAATATTATTTGTATGACTATATGTGTATAACCTGTATGGAATTGCTTGCCTTCTCAGTGGGAATGCAGGGTGGGGAGGGAGGAAGGGACAGAATTTGCAACTCACAGTTTTAAAAACCAATGTTAAAAATTGTTCTTACATGTAACTGGAGAAAAATAAAATACAAAATGCAAGCTTAAAAAAACCCTGAGGCCCCTCAGGTCTGGTTCAGCAAACCAGTGGCTAAGCAGGCCAGTTGTGAGACCTCTAGCACCAGTGAAGAAGGCAAGTTGCTGGCCCTGGAAACCAGGCAACAACAGCCATGACTAGGCCAGGCCACCCTAGTGTGGTGAGCAAGTTGCCAGTACCTGAGGCCCCAGCACACAAAGCCAGTATCCAGGCCCCTGGCCCCAAGCACAAGAACCTTGGGAAACTGCCCTTTGTGCCCCAGTAGGAGAGCTCAGCTTTAAAAGCTACAAAATGGGCCAAAAAATGAGCAAGAGCCAAAAATAAACATGGAAAGTTACTATGGTGACAGGAAGATCAAATCATAAACTCAGAAGAGGGCAACATTCTCAATATACCAACATGTGAAGCCTCAATAGCAATATAAATTCATTTCAAGAACAAAAGCCTCTTTGAAAAGGTCAAAAAGGATTTTAAAAGTCAAATAAGAGAAGTAGAAGAAAAATTGAGAAAAGAAATGAGTGGTAAGCAAGAGAGAGTCAACAGCTTGGAGGAGCTGAGTTCAAATCCGATCTTAAAGCAGACACTTGACACTTACTAGCTGTATGATCCTGGGCAAATCATTTAACCCCAATTGCCTTGCCCCAAAAAACGTTATGGGAATATAGAAGACTGGGGCTCATCTTCAGAGGAGAATATTGAAGCAAAGGAACCCTCTTCTACCCCAAAGAGTAATGTCAAATGGTCACCTGCCCAAAAAGAATTCATAAAAGAACTTTAAAAATCAAATGACAGAGATTGAGGAAAAACTAAAAAAAAAGAAAATTATAATTCAAGAAAAACAAGAAGATTATGAAAAGAAAGTCAACCGATTAGAAAAGGAGATCCAGAATCTTAAGGAGGGAAATCGCAAATTAGAATTGGGGAAGGCAAAGCCAGTGATTTATAAGAGACCAAGAAACAATTAAACAAAATATAAACAATGAAAAAATAGAAAAGAAAGTGAAACATCTTACAAGGAAAACAACTGATCTGGAGAATTTATCAAGAAGAGAAAACATAAGAATAATCAGACTACCTGAAAGCTATGATCAAAAAAGAATCTTGATACAATTATTCAAGAAATAATTAAATAAAGTTGTCCTGAAGCATTAGCACAAGTGGAAGGGGAGCAGAAATAGAAAGAATCCACCCATCATCAACTGAAAGAGATCCTTTAAAAACTCATAGGAATACAATAGTCAAATCCCCAAATGCCCATCTCAAGGGTAAAATATTAAGAGCAACAAGAAAAAAATTTAAATATGATAGTGCCACAATTAGAATCACACAAGACCTTGCAGCAGAGACATTAAAGGACCACAGGCCTTAGAACACTATACATTAAAGAGCAAAAGAACTGATGTTCCAGCTGAAAATAACATACCCAACAAAGTTGAACATAATCTTGAATGAAAAAAAGTGGACATTTGATCAACTGTCAGACTTGCAGGATTTTGTTAAAAAAAACAAAACAACATCATCCTGAATTTAACAGAAGATTTGATATATAAGAGCTAAGAGAAACATAAGGTACATATCAAAGACTGTTACAAGGGATTCAATGAAGAGATCATTTACCTTTTATATATGTAAAATGTGAAAATGTCATAAGTAATTGGGTAGTTTGTAAGAAAGATTGGGGCAGGCATGATTTGACTTTTAAAAGTAAAACCACTTAGGAACAAATAAAAAGAGTAATTATTTTATGCAAATTAGGTGCAAGAGACAGAGAAATTACACAGAGAAATTAGATGGAGGAGTAGGGTTTTGGTAACCTATTTTCATCACAAATAGCTTTAAGAGGTAACTATCTATCTATCTATCTATACATACATATACATATATATCTATATCTATATATCTATATCTATATCTATATCTATATCTATATCTATATCTATCTATCTATATATATATACTTAAAGCAGTATAAAGGTCTTCTAAATTCAGAAGAAAAAATGGTAAAGCAGTAGGGAGGGGAGAAAAGAGAAGGGAGGAATCTCTAGAGGGGAGGGTGAGGGAATATGTTATAGGGGATTATAGAAGTGTGTTTAGATTTTTGAGAATGGGAGGATAGGGAAGATATCCTTGGAGAGGGAATAGGCTAAGTAATAGGAGGGTAAGGTAGTAGGTAAAAGTAAAGTAGAGGAGTCAGGAGGGATAAGGAATAAGAGATATGCACAAACATAAAAGCCAAGATCAGTAGTTAAGTAAAGTATATGTCTATGTGTATGTGTTTGTATGTATCTAAATCAATATATAAATATATCTGTGCTTAATTGTACCTTTCTGTGAGTAAAGAAGGGGGAAAAGAACAAAATAAAAAGTACACAGCAGAGAACACAGTTAAGAAAACTTACAAGGAAGCAAAGAAAAATGTACAGCTCTCAACACGACATATAGTATTTATCATACAGGCTTTCTTGAAAAGAAAATTTATCACTACATATAATGAATACTTTCTCACATTCTGCTATGCACACGACATTTTTTCTTTCTTTTCTTACTTTGTATTTTAGTTTCAATATTTAAGCTTATGATTTTTTTTCTTTTCTCTATTCTGTATTCGAGGTCTGCTGTTTGAGGCTAAAATTTAAAAAAAAAATGAAATAGGAAACTGTCAATGATTCCTGATGAAAAGACCACTGATGAACAGAAAATTTGATCTTCAAATACAAGACTCAAGAGAAGCATAAAAAAGATAAGCAGGAAACAAAAAAACCCCAACATTTTATTCAATAAAGTTAAACTGTTCATATCCCTAAATGGGAAGGTGATGCTTGAAACTATTGAGAACTGTTATCTTTCTTAGGACAGTTAGAAGGGGTGTACATAGACAGAGAGTTTAGGTAGAAGTTGACTTTGATGTGATGATATAAAAAATTATTAAGGGTGAAAAAAAGAATTAAACTTGGATAAAAGGAAATGGGGAGGCAGAATAAGGTAAATTACATTACATGAAGAGGTGCAAGACACCTATTACAGCAGAAGGAAAGAAGGGAGTGAGCAATGTTTGAACATTACTCTCAATGGATTTGGCTCAAAGAGGGAATAACATGCACACTCAGTTGGTTATAGAAATCTATTTGACCCTATAGTGAAGAAGGAGGAGAAAGGTGAGAGAAAAAGGAGGGGGGTAGATAGAAAGGAGGACAGAAGGGTGGGCAGAAGTAGTAGGAGAAAGGAAAAAGAAAAGGGAGTGGAGCTGAAAGAAGGGAGGGCTGAAAGAAGGGAGGGGACCAGTGGTCAGAAGCAAAACACTGGTGAGGAGGGAAAAGGTGAAAGGAGAGAAAAGTATAAATGGGGGGGGAAATAGAATATAGAAAAGGAAACCATCAGTAATCACAACTGTGAATGTGAATGGGATGAACTCTCCCATAAAACAAAAGAAGATAGCAGAGTGGATAGAAACCAGATTTCTGGTTTATATATTTACATATGTCATTTACTAGAAAAACATTTGAAGCAGAGAGCAAAAGCGAAAGGGCAGAGCAGAATCTATTATGTTTCAGCTGAAGTAAGGAGAAATTAGGGTTAGTAATCCTAATCTCAGACAAGGCAAAAGCAAAAAATAGATCAAATTAAAAGATAAAGTAAACTATATCTTGCTAAAAGGTACTTTAGACAATGGAGTAATATCAGTACTAAACATATATGCACCAAAAGGTCCACATCCTTAGAGGAGAAATTAGGTGAGTTACAGGAAGAAATAGATAGCAAAACTATACTAGTGGAGGACCTCAACCCCCCTCAAAACTAGATAAATCTAATCATAAAATAAACAAGAAAGAAGTTAAGGAAGTGAATAGAATTTTAGAAAACTTAGATAGGATAGACCTCTGGAAAAAAGTGAATGGGGATAGAAAAGATTATACATTTTTGTCAGTGTTACATGGCACTTAGACAAAAATTGACCATGTATTAGGGCATAAAAACCTCACAATCCAGTGCAGAAAGGCAAAAATATTAAATGCAGCCTTTTCAGATCATGATGCAATAAAAATTACATAAAATAAAAGGCCATGAAAAGATAGCCTAAAAGTTAAGTGGAAACTAAATAATCTAATGCTGAAGAATGAGTGGGTCAAACAACAAATCATAGAAACAATAATTTTATCAAAGAAAATGACAATAAGGAGACAACATACTAAAACTTATGGGATGCAGTCAAAGTAGTTTTTTTGGGGAAATTTTATATCTCTAAATACATGAATAAAATAGAGAAAGGAGAAATCAATTAATTGAGCATGCAACTAAAAATGCTATAAAAAAGAACAAATTAAAAATCCCCAATTAAATATCAAATTAGATATTCTGAAAACCAAAGGAGGGATTAATCAAATAGAAATCAAGAAAACTATTGAACTAATAAATAAAACTAAGAGCTGGTTTTATGGGGGGAAATCCAATAAAATAGACAAAAACCTTTGATTAATTTGATTTAAGAAAAGAAAGGAAATCCAAATTACCAGTATAAAAAATTAAAAGGGTGAATTCACCACCAATGAACAGGAAATTAAAGCAATAATTAGGAGATATTTTTCCCAACTGTATGCCAATAAATCTGACAATCTAAGTGAAATGGATGAATATTTTAAAAATATATAAATTGTTCAGATTAATAGAAGAGGAAGCAAAATACTTAATCCCATTTCAGGAAAAAAAATGAGCAAGCCATCAATGAACTCCCTAAGAAAATGAGTGAATTCTTCGAACATTTAAAGAACAATTAATTCCAATACTATATAAACTATTTTTAAAAATAGATGGAGCCCTACAAAATTCCTTTTATGACTCAAATATAGTGCCGATAACTAAACCAGAAAGAGTCAAGAGAAAGAAAATAACAGACCAATTTCACTAATGAATATTAATGCAAACATTTTAAATAAAATATTAGCAAAGAGATTACAGCAATTATCACAAAGATAATACACTATGACCAGATGGAATTTATATCAGAAATGCAGGGCTGGTTGAATATTAGGAAAACAATCAGCATAATTGACCATATCAATAATAAAACTAACAGAAATCATATGATTATCCCAATAGATGCAGAAAAAGCTTCTGACAAAATACAGCACCCATTCCTATTCAAAACACTAGAGAACATAGGAATAGAGTTTTCCTTAAAATGATAAGCAGCTTCAATCTAAAACCATCAGTAAGCATTATATTTAATGGAGAGAAGCTTTCCCAATAAGATCAGGGATGAAACAAGTATGTTCATTATCAGCACTGTTAATCAATATTGTACTAGAAATGTTAGCTTTAGGAAAAAGAATTGGAAGCAATTGGAGTAGGCAGTGAAGAAACAAAGCTATGACTCTGCAGATGATATGATGGCATACTTAGAGAATGCTATAGAATCAACTAAAAACTACTTAAAATAATTAATGATTTTAACAAAGTTGAACGATACAAAATAAACCCACATGAAACACTGGCATTTCTATATATTACTAACAAAGTTCAGCAGCAAGAGATAGAAAAAGAAATTCCATTTCAAATAACTGTAGACAATATAAAATATTTGGGAGTCTACTTGCCAAAATAAACCCAGGAACTATATGAATAAAATTACAAAACATTTTTCATACAAATGAAACCAGCTCTAAATTGGATAAATAACAGTTGCTCATGGGTAGCCTGAGCTAATATAATAAAAATCACAATTATTCTTAAATTAATTTACATATTCAGTGTCATACCAATCAATTAACCAAAAATTATTTTATAAAGCTAGAAAAAATCAAGAATAAAATTCACTGGAAGCACAAAAGATCAAGAATATCAAGAGAATTAATGAAAAAATATGCAAAAGAAGGTGGCCTAGTCATATCATATCTAAAATTGTATTATAAAGCAACAATCATTTAATCCATTTGGTACTGGCTAAGAGACAGGTGGATCAGTGAAATAGGTTAGCTACACAAAACACAGTAGTCAATGACTACACTGATCTACTGTTTGATAAACCCAAAGACTTTGATTTCTTGGATAAGAACTCACTATCTGATAAAAAAAAAACTGCTAGGAAAACTGGAAAATGGTATGGAAGAAACTAGGCATAGACCAACACCTCACACCATATACCAAGATAAGGTCAAAATATGTACATGATTTAGACATAGAGAGTGATACCACAAGCAAATTAGGAGAGCAAGGAATATTTTACCTATCAGATCCATGGAGAAGGGAAGAATTTATGACCAAACAACAGATAGAGAACATTATGAAACACAAAATGGATAATTTTGATCACATTAAATTAAAAAAACTTTTGTACAAACAAAGCCAATGTAATCAAGATTAGAAGGAAAACAGAAATCTTGGAAATAACTTTTACAGCCAGTGTTTCTCATAAAGACCTCATTTCTCAAACATATAGAGAACTGAGTCAAATATATGGGAATACAAGTCATTTCCCAATTGATAAATGGTCCAAGGATGTGAACAGTTTTCAGATGAAGAAATCAAAGCTATCTACAATCAAACAAAAAATGTTCTAAATCATTATTGATTAGAGAAATGCAAATTAAAACAACTCTGAGCTATCATCTCACACTTGTGCAATTGGGTAATATGATAAAAAAAAAAAAAGGAAAATGATAGATGTTTGAGAAGATGCGGGAAAATTGGAACACTAATGCATTCTTGGTGGAGTTGTGAACTGATCCAACCGTTCTGGAGAACAATTTGGAACTATGCTCAAAAGGCAATCAAACTGTGCATACCCTTGGACTAGTAATACCACCACCAGGTTTGTATTCCAAAGAAATTCCAAAGAAATCATTAAAAAAGGATAAAGGGCCTACATGTATAAAAATATTTATAGTAACTTTTTGTGGTAGGAAAGAATTAGACACTGAGGGGATAATGATCAAATAGGGAATGGCTGAATAAGATGTGGTATATGAATGTAATGGAATACTATTGTGCTATAAAAAATGATGAACAGACAGATTTCAGAAAAACCTGGAAAGATTTACATGAGTGAAGTGAGCAGAACCAGGAGAATACTGTACACAGTAATTACAACTTTGTGTGATGGTCAACTTTGATAGACTTAGCTTTTCTCAGCAATGCAAAGATCTAAGACAATTCCAAAAACTCATGAAGGAAAATGCTATCCATATACGGAGAAAGAATTATGGAGTGTGAATGTGGATCAAATCATGGTCTTTTCTAGTTTTTTTTCTTTCTGTTGTTCTGATTTTTCTTTCAAAATATGACTAACATGGAAATATGTTTAATATGATTGCATATTTATAGCCTATATCAGATTGCTTGCTATCCTGGGGAACAGGGAGGAGAGAGAGAAAAATATTTGGAACTCAATCTTATAAAAGTGAATGTTGAAAACTATCTTTATATGTAATTGGAAAAAATAAAATATTACTAAGTGGGAAAAAAAGATTTATATCTGGAAAGAAACTTAGAATACATTTCATCCAGCACTCTCACTTTGAAGATGAGAAGAGTGAGATCTTGAGAGGTTCAGTAACTTGACTAAGATCACACAGTTGAAAGTAACAAAGCTTGATCCTCTGAATTGCTCCTACCATATATGTGTGTATATGCATGTATAAAAATTTATGTCTATGGGGGCAGCTAGGTGGCATAGTGGATAGATCTCTGACCTTGGAGTCAGGAGGACTTGAGTTCAAATCCAGCCTCAGACACATGGTACTCACTAGCTATGTGACCCTGAGCAATTAACTTAACTTGGTTGCCTCACTAAATATATATATATATATATATATATATATATATATATATATATATATATATATATGTATATATATAACGTATATATATACGTATATATACATATATATACGTATATATATATATATATATATATACATATATATATATGTATATATATATATATATACATATATATATACATATATATACATATATACGTATATATATATACGTATATATATATACATATATATATATGTATGTATGTACACAAACAATATGTAAATATACAACATATATACAATAGACCTTGAATTGTGGGTTCACATTGGACCCACAAACCAAGGTTTTTGACTCAAAATGCAGTACTGTTTCCATTGTGCTATGTAATAGTGAAATAGTGCACATATGAATATACATAAATCCAATTCATATTTATATGTATATATATGTGAATCAAAATGAATTTTAAATGAATTTTAAAAGCATTAATGATTATGAAAGCTTGGGAAAAAGGGATATTTTAAAAGAATGTGCAATATATTTTCCTTTTCAGTGCAATTTTTGTGTACAATAGTAGGCTATTTTCTGAATGATGGTTAGAAAAAATGAATTTACTACTGTAGCACAAAAGGCTATTTGTCTCCTTATAAAATTTATGCTACATTTTTAGCCTATATATAGTCACTCCAAATAATGTTTTTAAATCCCCTAATTGTCATTGATTGTATACCATTGAATGTTTAATCTTAGTGTCATTTCAATAAACATTTTAATATGAAATGAAATAGCTCCGTTCATGTTTTTTTTCAAAAGCAGTAAATAAATATATGAAGATGAATACTCTGTAAAGAAAATGAGATATAATTAGCAAGTCTTGTTAGTAGATAAATGGTCAATTAAGAAAGGAAGGGTGCTTATTATATCACACAAATGGTTAATGAGCAGATTTAAATTTATGATTATTTCAGCTAGTCCACACAAAAATATAGGTATAATTTTAAAACACACAATAAGGTTACTAGCAAGAATGACAAAAAAAAAAACCTCCTTCAATCAAAAAAAATTAATATCTTTTGGTTTTATATTACCCTCAGTTTTCAATGATTCCTCCCCATCCACACAAAGAAAACCAATCCTTAAAATGAAAAAAAAAATCATTCAACAAGACTAACAGTATATCCAGTATGCTGATGGATTTTCAGACTTCTGTCCTTTGGGCCAACATAGCCACCTACGCTTGTATGCATTTAGCCTGTTCAGTTCTGTTCTGAGGACTCCTCCTTTCCTTCACATGGCTGGATAGAGTCAGCATCTATTCCTTGCGGGATAGAAAAAGCTGGTGTTTGGAGACAGTACCAGAGAGTACCAGAGAGAACAGTGAGGTTTCCTATCTTAAGTCCAAGATCCTACAAATGCTAATAACTTAGTTTGTACTTTTTGCTGCAGATATATGGATGTGGATAGATGGAGGGGTGCTGAATGAATACTAAAGTTCTATTGTGTTTACTCATGGCTATTCTGTCTTCTTGTATATTTAGTTCTAATTACTGTATAATTGGCATACTGCCCCTTTGTTTTAAAGATTGAAGAATTGAAGATGTTTACAGAGAATGACTGTTTCACTTTTTCTGAGTATGTGGTCCCATGATAAAAATTAATATAATTTAATACTATTTAATGATAGTTTTACACTTCATTTTATTTCAGAGCCAGGATGTTTCTCATAAAATGTGAAGCAAATACATTTAGTTTATTTACAAATACTATTTAGACAGTCTGGAGGAAATTGACTACATTTTGTTAACTGATGTTAAATGCACATTAAATACACTTAGAATTTTTTTAACTTCAGTTGTGACAATGTCTCTTATTTTGTGCCTATCTTTCCCTCCACCCTGTATAATAATACTTCCAGTACTTTCACATTTTTGCAAATATCACCATTATTTGAACTGAATAGTATGTATAAAGTATCTAAATCCATTAGCTTTTCAGTACTCATCCTTAAGCAATTCTTCTTTTATACCACATTTCTATGTTTTAAATACTTTAAGTAAGAACTTAGGTCCTACGTTACCCTACTAAGAACTTATGTAATGTCTTTCTTTTGCACCTTGGCATCATAGGAAAATAAAATTTAGGACTAAAAGGTACCTTAGAGATAGTTTAATACAAGTCTCTCATTCTAAAAATTTTCCCATTTCAGATAAATGAGGTGAGTTACTCCAAGTAACACAGGGAAGCAAATTATAGAGCTGATATTTGAATCCAGGTCCTCTGATTCTAAAGTCATTTTTCCTTCCATTATACTGTACTGCTTCCTGACACTAACAAAAATAGTTCTGGGCTTAGGTAAATGATAAATTGATATAGTAGTTGTTTTCTGTTGTTTTCCAACACCATCAAAAAATATTTGGGGGGAGGAGGTTATGTGCCAGATATAAAGTATTGAAAACAATATAAGAGATAAAAAAGGACATGAAAACTTCACAATGAAATGGAATATAGGGCTGGAGGGAAATTTGACAAATAAACAAAAGGCATCAATTTTAAAAGGAAGTCTATATAAACCAAAATGACTAAAGAAGATATGCACAAATATCTATCCTTTCCCCCTGAATTATTTTAAAAATATTTAATTTTCTACAGAACATGTAAAAACAACTTTGACATTTTTTTGTTAATTTTGAGTTACACATGCACAAAGCACAATAAATCTGTACATACCCTTTGATGTAGCAATACCACTACTAGGTCTGTGTCCCAAAGAGATCATCAAAAAGAGAAAAAGACCTACATATACATACAAAAAAAATTATAGCAGCTCTTTTTGTGGTGGCAAAGAATTGGAAATTGAGGGAAATGAGTGACGTGGGTGAACGAGTTGTAGTACATGATAGTGATGGAATACTATTGTGCTATAAAAAATGATTAGCGGACACATTACAGAAAAACCTGAAAAGACTTAAATGAACCAATGCTGAGTGAAGTGAGCAGAACCAGAAGAACACAGTAACAATAGCATTGTGTAATGATCAACTATGATTGACTTAGCTCTTCTCAGCAATGCAAGGATCTAAGACAACTTCAAAAGACTCATGATGGAAAATGCTGGCCACATCCAGAGAAAGAACTTTGGAGTCTGAATGCAGATCAAAGCATACTATTTACTCTCCTTATCTTTTGTTGTTTTGCTTTGTTTTTTTCTTCTTGGGGTTCCTCCCACTGGTTCTAATTCTTTATGTCATGACTAATGTGAAAATATGTTTAACATAAATATATAAGTAGAGTCTATATCAATTGCGCATTGTCTTGGGGAGGGGTGAAGAGAGGGAAGGGGAGAAAATTTAAAACTGAAAATCTTATGGAAGTGAATGTTGAAAACTAAAAATAAATAAATAAATTATTTAATTAAAAAAAAGAAAGATAGGTACAATGTTCTACTGATTCTGCTTATTTCGCTTTTCATCAGTTCATGTAAGTCTTTCCAAGTTTTTCTGAAAGCATCCTGTTAATCATTTCTTATAGTATTGTATTTCATTACAGTAATATACCACTTGTTCAGCCATTCTGCAATTGATGGGGTTCCCCTGAATTTCTAAATTTCTGCCACCACAAAAAGAACTACTATAAATATTTTTGTACATATAAGTGCTTTTCATTTTTGTTTTTTATCTCTTTGAATACAGAACTAGTAGTGGTATTGCTTGCTCAAAGGGTATGCATGGTTTTATAGACCTTTGGGCATAGTTCCAAATTGTTCTCTGGAATGGTTGAATCAGTATACAACTCCACCAACAGTGCATTAGTGTCTCAACTTCCTCACATCCCCTCCAACATTTGTCATTTTCCTTTTCTGTCAGTCTAATAAGTGTGAAATAGTATCTCAGAGTTGTTTTAATTTGCATTTCTCTAATCAATAATGATTTAGAGTTTTTTTTTCATATGACTATAGATAGTTTTGATCACTTTGTCTGAAAACTGCCTGTTCCAATCCTTTAGCCATTTATTAATTGGTTGAAGGCAATACTTTACATATTTGACCCAGTTCTTTAAATATTTGAGAAATGAGGCCTTTATCAGAGATACTCATTGCAAAAACAATTCACAGTTATGATGACAAACTACATAGTTCCCTCTACCCTATTTCCCCCTATTTATCCTACTCACTTTCTCTCTTTCCACCCTGTCCATTCTCAAAAGTGTTTTACATTTAGCCACCACCTACCATAATCCAACCTTCCTACTTTTAGTTCCTCTCTTCTCATATCCCCTTCCCCTCCTATTCTCTACAGGATAAGATAAAATTTTATACACACTCGTGTGTGTGTGTGTGTGTGTGTGTCTCTGTGTGTGTGTGTGTATTATTCCTCTTTGAGCCAATTTTATTGAAAATAAGGTTCAAACATTCCCCTCACCTCTCCCATCTTCCCCTCCACTGTAAAAGTTCTTTATCCCTCTTTTATATGAGATAATTTACTCCTTCAGCCTCATAGTCCCTTGTTTGCAGTGCACTCCTCTTTCTCAACACACTTTTTTTTAGCTATCATCCCATCATATTGAACTCACATGTCTGTGCATCCTCCCTGTAACTTCCCTAATAATGATGAAATTATTAGGACTTACAAGTATCAGCTTCCCATGTAGCAATGTAAACAGTTTAATATTATTGAATCCTTTATGATTTCTTCTTCCTATGTACCTTTTTTGTGCTTCTCTTGAGTTTTTCTTTGAAAGTAAAATTTTTCTGGTCTGGAAGTCCTCTATTTCATTGAATCTCCATTTTTTTCCCCCTGAAGGCTTGTACTCAGTTTTTCGGGGGAGTTTATTCTTGGTTGTGATCCTAGTTCCTTGGTCCTCTGGAATACCTTATTCCAAGCCCTCCAATCTTTTAAAGGAGAAGTTGCTAAATATTGTGCTATCCTGACCATAGCTCCATGATATTTGAATTGTTTCTTCCAGGCTGCTTCTAATTTTTTCTCCTTGACATGGGAGTTCTGGAATTTAACTATAATATTCTAGGGAGTTTTTATTTTGGGATATATTTCAGGAGGAGATCAGTAGATTCTTTTAATTCCTAGGTTATCCTTAGGTTCTAGGACATCATGGCACTTTTCCTTGATAAATTCTTGAACTTTGCTCTTTTTTTTGGTCATGGCTTTCAGATAGCCCAATAATTCTTAAATTATCTCTTCTGGATCTATTTTGTATGTCAGTTGTTTTTCCAATGAGATAGCTAATATTTGCTTCTATTTTTTCAATATTTTGACTTTTTTTTTATTGTTTCTTGATATTTCATCAAGTCAGCTTGCACTTGCCTATTCTAATTTTTACAGAATTTTTACAGAAAAATCTCAGTGAGATTTTTCTACCTCCTTTTTAATTTGGTCAATTCTACTTAAAAAAAAGATTTATTCTCTCTTCATTTGATTTTTGTGCCTTTTTTTGCCTTTTGGCCTATTCTGTTTTTTAAGGAATAATTTTTCTTCATTATATTGTGCCTCATTTACCAAGCTGTTGACTCTTTTTTTCATGATTTTCTTGCATCACTCCTATTTCTTTCCCCAATTTTTTCTCTAACTCTTTTATTTGATTTTAAAATCTTCTTTGGGCACTTCCAGGAATTATTTTTGAGCCTCAGACAAATTCATATTTTTTTTTCTTCAAAGCTTTGGGTATAGCTGTTTTGATATTGGTGTCCTCATCTGAGATTGTTTTGATCCTTCCTGTCATCATAGTAACTTTCTATGGTGAAGTTCATTTGCTATTGTTAATTGCTCATTTTTCCAGCTTATTTTTTTACTTTTAACTTTATGTTAAAGTTGAGCTCTGGAGGGAACATTGTCTCAGACTTGAGGTTTTTTGTGCAGAAGTTTTCCAAGCTAGGTCTGGGGGTCTGTAAGTTTTCAGTTCTTCCAAGGTGGTATAATCTAAGGAGAGCTGTGTTTACTACACTCTTGGCCTGTGCTCTGTTCTGTGAGTGACTACAAGCACTTTTTTCCAAACTGGAACTATAACAAAGGTCTCTGCTCCCCTGTGGCTACAAGCTGTGCCTAATGTTCCTCCTTGCCTGCAATTGTAACCTGGGACTGTGGGTTAGGACTACAACGCAGATCCGCATATGGGCAATGCAACAGATTCCCATACCCAGTTCCAGCAAAGGGACCCTTATAATGTCCTTTTGACCAGTTGTCTGACCCCTCTACTGTTGGCGTGATGAGAGCTTTGGAATCCCATGCTGCCAATTCAGTGCACCCAGACCTACTGTTGGCTTTAAGGGGCACTGCTTACTACTATCTTATCAGAATATTGGCTAAACTAGACTGTGCTCCACTCTCACTCTAATAATACAGACATTTCCTGCCAACCTTCTAAGGTGCCTTGGGCTGGAAAATTGTTTAACCCCATGCTTTTGTGGCTTCTGCCATTCCAGATTTCATTTTGAGGTATTATTTAAAATTGTTTGAGGGAGAATAAAGGGAGAGCTCAGGTGAGTCTCTGCCTTTTCTCTGCCATCTTGCCTCCACCCCCATGCCCCACAGACATGTATCTTAAGGATTATAGCTCTTAAAATATTATGACAAAATTTGTAAAAAACAAAACAAAACAAAACACTCAAAAAACATATGGTAACCAATAATTTAAGAAAACTGTCCAGGACAGAGACAACACAGCACTCATCTTTTGAATCCATATGTTACTTCTAAAAACTATCCCTTTCAAGTCTTGGAAACTCCAAGGTATGCAGTGCTAAAATCTCAAAGTTTAAATAATAATTTTCAGTCAATGTAGAGATAGAGCTCAAATATAAATGAATGTTATTTCAAATAAGTATGATTACTCGCAGTCATGAAAACAGAACAATATTTTCCAAAAGAATGTTCAAGCTGAAAAGCAAAAGAACACATATTGGCTCCGATTCTTATACTATAGCCAAAGGTTTAGATTCTTAAAATCTAGCCACTGCTCAGATTCTTATGATCTAGCCAATAGCTCACTAGTGTTCAGACTCCTTAGGTCTGCCTAATATGTCAGATGTACTAATAAACCTTGTCTTTGTCTGAAAGAAGGTTGGGGTCAAATTTTTTCAGGCAGAATCTGTATGTTCTGACTTTAGGGTCCCAGGACCCCTAAACCTAAACCTCAACATTTTGGTGGCCCATGCAGGGAAACTGCTAACCCCAAGTTCTCCAGCCAAGATTGGAAGGTATGTAAGCTCCCCAACCCCTTGTTGCTCTTGCAGTTGGGGTCACTCTGCAAGCACCAAGGCTTGGAGGTGCTTTTCAGGCAGACAGTTTTGAGTCTGTCTCACACTCAGCTTGAAGCTCTCATGCTCTTGGTCCTGGGTCAGTTTGAGGCCACAGACCTGGGTACACTTCCTGCAGCATAGAGGACAAGGATGGACACCCTATCAGGAAGTGTATGCCCAATTCTGTCAATTCTCCTGGTGCTAGGAAATTGGGGGAAGCTACATTGCTTTTTGATTCCCTGAGGCTTACCTACTCCCTTTCCTCTACACCTCTGAATCCTCTTTCATGGAGGCTATAGGGAAAAGTTAGAACAACTAAAAATATCTTGGCAGATTCTGGAGGTTTTGTGATGGATCATTAATGAGTTTTCAAACTCCTCCTTACAACCCTGGTCAGTCTTTTCTTCCACTCCCTTCCCTTGAGTCAAGGGTATCTGTTAACCCCTCTCATAGGAGAAGAGAGTTTCACCCTTTACCCCTCACCTTTGATTTTTCCCTCCCCAACCTGGGAAAGGACGAAGGGGGGAGGGTCAGCAGCTACAGAGTGGGTCCCCCTGGCAATGGCCTTGGGCCTTGGGGCAACCTTTGCCTAGAAGCATCACCCAGGTTCAGCATATCCTGCTCAAGGTAAAGAAGCTAGTCTCTGAACTTGGGTAAATAGGCTCTTTTAAATTTGTAGTTTTAACTGTTAATGATGAGATGTGATTCTCTGTGTAAGGTAATTTGGAAATGAATTTAATGAAATTGAAGTCCCTGATTGGTAATGGGTTTGTTTCAAGTGTCAAATTGGTGAACTTGTTGTATTAGTTATGTCAAGCAACTTTTTAATTGGTAACTGTTAAAATAATTTGGCTATTGTTGGTTGTTGTTTAATGTGTAAACTAGCCAAAAAGGTTATTTGGGTTATGGCTTGCTGAGAACTTGCAAGTGTATAGAAATCTCTAATTGGCTTTTTACATTAGGACAAATTTAAGTTTGAAATGTAAATCCTGGAAAAGTTTTTCCTAAGCTGTGATTAGTGAAACTTGCTGTTTGAGGTAAAAGCTCATAGGATTTTATTTTGAGTTGTCTGATGGATCATAATCCATTGATAATCAATAATCCACCATCTGAAAGAAATGTCACAAGCTACTCAGAGAATGTGATACTGATGGGAAGTCAGCATCGGGAAAAGCTGAGAGGACAATTTTAGCCTCAGTCTAAGATGGGATCTTCCTGGCTCAGTTCCCCCATTATGTTTCTTTGAAAGGGAATGTTACCCACCTGGCTATTCCTGAGTCTGGCTATGAGGTGGATTTGATACTGCATAGTTGGAAAATGGAATTATCTGAATCCAAATAGTGCTGAGGATGTTTTATCCTCTAATATTTGAGCCCTAAATCTAGTCCCTGCTTTATATCTGGACTCTGCAGTTATTTTCTGTCAGATTTGTGTCTTCAAGACTACAGGCCATTCACTACAGTGGGTAGCAAACAGTGGGTACCAGCCAATGAACCCTGCCCCCATCATTTGTTGGATGCAGGTTATACTCAGTTTCAGGCAACCTCCTTCGGGACCCCCTCAAGGCAGGGACAGCTCTATGCTCCTTGCCAGAAGGAAGCAGTTTCAGAAGCCAAGAACTTTGCCCTTTACCCCAAAAGAATGTGGGTCCCATTTGTCTGAGGGAATGATGAGAATGGGGGCTAGACCCCAAAAAAGGAAAAACCCTGGACTTTCTCACATGTTCTAGGGCTATAATCCCATCAATTGGCTTTTCATTGTGACTACATCCAATCTCTCAGTCCTGTTACCCTTAACCTAGCCTATCCTGGCACTGTCTTACTACCTATGGCCCCAGGCCATTTCCAACCCTTAATTCTATCTAGGCTCCATTTTCCCTGGACCATGTGGTCCAGTTCCCTGGAATTCTATTACCTCATAGACTACTTGGCTACTCTAGATACCCCCCACAGTCTTTCTGTATATAAAGTCCATCTTGTCTCCATTAAGGTGCTCAGATTCTTATAATCTAGCCAATAGCTTACTAGTGTTTAGACTCCTTAAGAATCTGCCCATTGTGGCAGATGTTCTAAGAAACCTTGTCTTTGGCTGAAAAAAAAACCACACATTTTAAAGTTGAATTAAAAGAAAAGATGTAATTTCAGCTAGAAGTATTTGAGACTTTGTTGGACAAAAAAAGAAAAGAAAATGAAAAAAAAAGAAAGGGAAAGGAAGGGAAGGGAAGGGAAGGAAAAAAGAAAGAAAATGAACTGATGACTATATTTGCAAATACTCAAACAACAGAAACAAAATAGGTATAAATTTCAGGAGAACAATAAAGCATGAAATAAACCTTTTCACTTTTCTAGACTATTTTTATTTTTAAAAATTATGAATTGAAGGTTAAATGAAAGAACAATGATAGAACACCAAGGAAGAAAGATCCCTAGGGTAAGGATTTCAGGGGAAAAAATTTAAAGATTTAAGAGATGGCGGGGAGCCAAGATGGCAGAGTCCAAGTAATGACTTGCTTGAGCTCTCCCCTAAAGCCCCCCAAATACCTGTAAAAATGGCTCTAAACAAATTCTAAAGCAGTAGAACCCACAAAAAGACAGAGTGAAACAAATTTCCAGCCCAAGACAACCTGGATGGTTGATCAGAAAGGCTTGGAATATAATATTCCAGAGGGCAAAGGACATAGGATTACAACCAAGAATCACCTACCCAGCAAAACTGAGTATAATCCTTCAGGGGAAAAAATGGACATTCAGTGAAAGAGATAACTTTCAAACATTCTTGATGAAAAGACCAGAGCTGAATAGAAAATTTGACTTTCAAATTCAAGACTCAAGAGAAACATGAAGAGGTAAACAGGAAAGACAAACCATAAGGGACTTATTAAGGTTGAACTATTTATATTCCTGCATGGAAAGATGATATTTGTAACTCATGAGACCTTTGTCAGTATTAGGGTAGTTGGAGGGAAAAAAATTATATGTATGGAGATAGATAGATAGATAGATAGATAGATAGATAGATAGATAGATAGATAGACGGTACAGATTGAGTTGAAGATGAAGGGGTGATAACTGGAGAATAAAGTTAAGGGGTGAGAGAAGATTATACTGGGAGAAGGAGAAAAAGAGAGGTAGAAGAGAGTCAACTATCTCACATAAAACAGATAAGAAAAGGCTTTTACACTGGAGGGGAAGTGGGGGAAGGTGAGAGGGAATGAAGGAATCTTATTCTCATTGGATTTGGCTTAAGGAAGGAATAACATACACATTCAATTGGGTATGGAAATCTGTCTTACCCTACAGGAAAATGGGGGGGGTAGAAGGGGATAAGACAGCAGGGGGATAATAGAGGGGAGAGCAGATTGGGGGAGGGGATAATCAGAAGCAAACACTTCTAAGGAAGAACAGGGTCAAAGAAGGTCAGGGGTCAGGATAGGATTAAGGTAAATATACTTAGTTTTTCATAACATGACTACTATGGAAGTATTTTACATGACTACACACGTATAACCTGTATCAAGTTGCTTGCCTTCTCAATCAGGGTGGGTGGGGAGGGAGGGAGGGAGAAAATTTGGAACTCAAAATTTTAAAAACAAATGTTTAAAAAAATTGTTTTCACTTGCAAGTGGGAAATAAGATATACAGGAAATGAGGTATAGAAATATAACCTGCCCTACAGAAAAATTGAAGGGGAAGGGGACAACAGAAGGGGAGGAGATAGAATGGAGGGAAGATTATGGAAAGGGGTATTCAGAATGCATACATCTTGAGGTGGGGGGAGGGATAAGAAGGAAAGAAAATTTGGAACTTGAAATCTTGTGGAAGTGAATGTTTCAAACTAAAAATAAATAATTTTTTTTACAATATAAGAAATGGGAAGGAGAAAAAATTGAATTAATAATTCATTCACTAAATCCTGTGATCCTCTATAAGTAACTGAATATATTTTGTAGAAGGAATACCAGAGAGGGAAATCATGTGAATAAGGAGAAGGGAAATAAGAAACTAGGAGAAGCTAGAGCTACACACCCACCATCTGTATGTGAATGATGAAGGGATATACATGTCTTTACAAGACTGAGAGCTTCAAGAGAATAGAATAATAAGACAAAGTAAGAGCTGTCATGGGTGGGGGGAGTAAAAGGGTCACTTGCCCAAAAGGGCAAAAGTACCACTGAAAGATGGGGGTTTTATCTATTTTGTATCAGGAACCCATTTTCTCTCTGGAAAAAACTAAGGACCCTTTCTCAGAATACAATACATATGATTGCAAAAGAAATCTATCATATTGAGATAATTATCAAAATATTTTTCAAAAACTAAGTTCTAGGATTCCAATCTGAGAACCTTAGTATTACAAAACATCCCCTAGAAAGTCTATGGATATACTGTGTGTGTTTATATACACATATACATGCATATATACATACACATATATTTCATCAGGAAAGATTTGTATATTAGAAGTCACTTTTTCTGCAAAATGTTAATAATTTATTCCATACTTATATTCTATAAGCTTTCTTCCTCTAAAAGAGATGTTCCCCAATACCAGCACCCAGAGCAGATATAGGTAAACATAGAAAAAGACACAGGTTCCACTGGCCTTAAGAGTGGAAAGTTATCAAGATAAAGGGTAGGACTTAGCCTCATGAGTCATGGCACAGAGTGATTCCCAAAGTTGTACATTACTTCTATTAGAAATTCATTACTTATTTGATGAATTGACATTTCTAAATGTGAAGCATAATAGAAGGAGAACGAAGTAAGATATACAAATGCAAAAATAGAAATAGGACAGAAGAAAGTTAAATTCAGAAGCAACAAATAGTGTCACATGAATGACAGAGTGAGTAAAGATGGAAGAAATATAGCCTATGAAGAAGAGAATGGATTTAGAAAAGACTGGAAGGGGATAGTAGCCAGGTGGCTCAATTTATTGAGCACTTGGCCTAGAGCCAGGAAGACTTGAGTAAAGATCCCACCTAAGACACTTACTATGTGTGACCCTGCTTGTGACCCTGCACAAGTCACTTAGCCTCTATTTGCCTTAATCCACTAGAAAAGGAAATGGAAAATCACAGAAAATCACTTAGACAGCATTGGCATGCTATGGTCCACAGGGTCACAAAAAGTCAGGTACAACTAAATGACAATAAGAAGAGAGAAATAATGAAATGGTCAAAGCCAAAAGAAAAACTTTTTTGGAAAAGGCAAAATAGAAAAAAAAATGTTACATAAGATAAGATAAGGGCAAAGAGAAAGAGAGATATTTTAAAGTTTACTTAACATGGCAAAGTTAAAAAGTGGAGAATTAATTCCCCTCCAAATAATTTAAAAATAATGAGTCAAATCAAATTCTAGAGCAGCATAGCTAACAAAAAGTTGGGGTGAGATTATTTTCTAGGCAAAGGTAACTGAGGAGATTGGAAGGAGAGATCTGTGGCACTGGTAGGAGCTGACCAAAAGAAAAGTGGTAACATTAGCTGAGAGCTTTGGAGGAATCTGTGACAGCAGCAGCAACTTCAACAATTTTCACTTCAGAGACAGTTAAGGGGATTAGACAAATAGTCAGAAAAGGATTATAGGAGCTCCTATACTAGCATTAAGCACAGAACTCAGTGCTACTTGGCAACCCCATTGTCTTTATCCAATTCCATAACACAGTTCCAATGTGTAAAGGAATGCTTGCAGTAGCAAAAGAGCAAGAGTGCTGGTCCCAGTTGCAGGGTAGCTCTAATAGCTATAAAAAAGCAGGGGTCCTTCCTGGGTAAGAAGCAGAACACAGAACAGGATAGCCATGACCATGCCATTCCCTAGATTACACCATTTTGGAAGCACCAAAAAAACCCACAAACACCCAGAAATAGCTGTGAAAACCTCAGTCAGGTGAGCAGAGGCTAACTTTAACATAAATTTCAAAGTCAAGGAATAGGCTGGGAAAATAAGCAAACAACAACAAAGAACCTGTGCATAAAAATCCATTATACTGACAAGGAAAATCAAGACAGAAACTCAAAAAATGACAATGATGTGAAAACAGCTACAAGCAAAGCCTCAAAGAAAAAAAAGTTCAGATTGGACACAACTGCAACAGAAATTCCTTAAAGAGCTAAAGAAAGAGAAAAAAAGTTTTCTTTTCTTTTTGTTTTGCTGTATACATATAAAATTCTATATTTTGGAGGGGGTTTTTTTTTAGTATTTTATTTTAATTTTTACCCAGTTACATATAAAAACAACTTTCAGTATTTGTTTTTAAAACTTTGAGTTCCAAATTATCTTCCTCCCTCCTTCCCCATCCCCCCTCATTGAGAAACCAAGCAGTTCAATGTAGGCTACACATGTGTAGTCATGCAAAATATATCCTTAATACTTACATTCTAAAAGAAAACAGAACAAAAATCAAGAAAAGTAAAGTAAAAAAAGCATCTTCAATCTCTATTCAGACACCATCAGTTCTTTCTCTGAGACTGGATAGCATTTTTCATCACAAGTCCTTCAGAGTCATCTTGGATTATCATATTGCTGGGAATAGCCAAGTCATTCACAGCTGATCATATTACAATATTGCTGTTAATTTTTACTAAGTACATTTCACTGTGCATCAGCCCATGCAAGTCTTTCTGAGAGAATTCTGCTTATCATTTCCTATAGTACAATAGTATTCATCATAATCACATACCACAACTTGTCCAGCCATTCCCCAACTGATGGGCTTCCCTCAATTTCTAATTCTTTACCCCCAGATAAGTTGCTGTAAATATTTTTGTACACATAGGTCCTTTTCCTTTTTGTTTTATTATCTCTTTTGGGATATAGACCTAGCAGTAGTATTGCTAGGTCAAAGAGTATGCATAATTTTACAGCCCTTTGGGCGTAGTTTCAAGCCGCTCTACAGAATGGTTAAATCAGCTCACAACTCCACCAACAGTGCATTAATGTCTCATTTTCCCCACATCTCCTCCAACATTTGTCATTTACTTTTTTTGTCCTATTAGCCAATCTAATAGGCATTAGCCAATCTGATAGTACCTCAGAATTGTTTTAATTTGCATTTCTCCAATCAATTGTTAGAGTATTTTTTTCATATGACTAGATAGCTTTGATTACTTCAGCTGAAAACTGTTCCTATGTTTTGATCACTTTTCTATTGGGGAATGACCTTTATTTCTATAAATTTGATTCAGTTTTCTACACACTTGAGAAATGAGGCCTTTATTACAGAAACTTGCTTCAGTTTTTTCACAGTTATTATTGCTAACTGAATTTCCTTTCATCCTATCCCCCCCACTTATTCTATCCTCTCTCCTTTCACCTTGTCCTTCCTCAAAAGTGTTTGCTTCTAACTTTACCCCAATCTGTCCTCCCATCTATCACCACCCCTTTTTTTTAATCCCTTTCCCTCCTATATGGCAAGTTAGATTTCTGTACCCAGTTCAGTGTGTATGTTATTCCCTATTTGAGCCAATTTGGATGAAAGTAAGGTTCACTCACTCTCCTTCATCTCCCCCCTCTTCCTCTCCAAGTTTTTTTCTTGCCTATTTTATGAGATAATTTACCCCATTCTACCTCTTCCTTTCTCTTTTTCCCAGTACATTCCTCTCTCACCCCTTAATTTTATTTTTAAAATATTATCCTTTCATATTCATCTCACACCAGTGTCCTCTCTCTATATATGCTCCTTCTAACTACCCTCATAATGAGAAAGACCTTATGAGTTACAAATATCACCTTCCCACACAGGAATAGAAACAGTTTAACCTTATTAAGTCCTTTATGATTTCCCTTTCCTGTTTACCTTTTTATGCTTTTCTTGAGTCCTGTATTAGAAAGTCAAATTTTGTATTCAAGTCTTCCATCTCAATGAATGTACATTTTTTCCCCTGAAGGACTATAGTAGGGGATTCTTGGTTGTAATACTAGCTCCTTTGCCCTGTGGAATATCATATTCCAAGACTTCTGACCCTTTAATGTAGAAGCTGCTAAATCTTGTATTATTCTGACTGTGGCTGCACCATACTCGAATTGTTTCTTTCTGGTTGCTTGCAATATTTTCTCTTTGACCTGGAAACTCTGGAATTTGGCAATAATATTCCTGGAAGTTTTCATTTTGGGATGTCTTTCAGGAGGTGATCAGTGGATTCTTTCCATTTCTATTTTACTTTCTGGTACTGGAATATCAGGGCAGTTTCCCTTGATAGTTTCTTGAAAGATGATGTCTAGGGCTGTTTTTTTTTTTTATCATGGCTTTCAGGTAGTCCAATAATTTTTAAATTATCTCTCCTGGAACTATTATCCAGGTCTTATGATTTTTTTTTCTTTTTCAATGAGATATTTCACATTGTCTTCTATTTTTTCATTCTTTTGGTTTTGTTTTATTGTTTCTAGATTTCTCATAAAGTCATTAGCTTCCTTTTGCTTCATTCTAATTTCTCCCCCAAGGGAACAAAATTATTTAAAAAACTTCATGTTGTTAAATAGTAGTGTACTTTACTGTACAGAGGAACACATTTTTGATTTACAAGATGTTAGCAAAAGTCCAAGGCCAAGGTTTCTTACAGAGCAATGCAAGCATTTCCCAATGATCATTCATGCCTCAGCTTAAAACAGTCCCCTTTTACTTTTGAAAGAATATAGCTAAAAACAATGCCAAATGCCAATAAGGATACAGGAATATGACTTGGTAGGTCTACATTTCATTTCACTGGTAAACCTGATGTTATCTATACCAGGATTTCACTGTGTGTATAAGAAGAGGTACCCTCCAATAGTTTTCATTTTACCACATAGTTCTAAGGAACAAGAATTTCTTAACACTCAACCTCTACATCCAAGAAGTAATGCTTGATTACATTTCACATATATTTCAAAATAATAATCAAAGTTTGAAGGAGGAACAAGTCAAAATCTTGAGGATAAAAAAGGCATCCTTTGGCTTCTAAAAGGGTATAGAAATGAGATTAGATTAAGGCAATAAATCACAACACACACATACAAGCCAATGATTTGGCAAGAGTAACATATGCAGCTTTTCTGCCAGTTTTGTTTTCACTGAAATGTTTTGCAGTGCTTCAAAGGGAATAAGAACTGATAGAGAGCCTCAAGAAATGTCAATTAGTGAACTGGAAATCTAGTTTTAAAGCCAAATTCCTTTCTATAATCATGAATAACATCTGAGGATCTGTTTATCCACCCATGGATCTGCGTGATTTTGTCATTTTTCTCATTCTCTTTAACCCATGTCACGAAAAGTCACCATAGTAACAGCTCCAATTCCATAGGAGATTATGACTTCAGGAGCTCAATTAAGAGGGATTGTTATTTTCAAAATCAAATTAAGTTGCTTTTTAAAGAGCAATGCAAAAAAAAAATCTAGGTAATAAATTTAGAAATTGCATTTTTTGAGACTGTTTTCACAACACTATTATTCTATTTGAAAAGTAAGCTAAAAGTCAAATCAAAGTTAATAACTCAAAAGGAAATAGCTGAGGCAGCCTTAAAAGAAAGAAGACAAAATAAGTAGAAAAAATTTTACAGAGAATAAAACCAGTAGACTTCCCAACTGTAGATGTGCAGAGTTCTATTCTGAATAGAACCAATGCTATTTTTAAGAAAATCACAGGATCTGTATTGAAAGGAATCTCAGAGGCCTCACAAGATCAGAGTGGTAGAGATGGAAGAGACCTCATGCCATACAGTCCAAGACTTTCCATTTGACAGATATGTAAAACCAAGGCCAGGATATCAGAATGGTCTTGCCCTGGATCACAAAGTTAAGAGAAGTCCTGGGGCTGTAGAGTCCCAACGTGGAGCTCTTTCCCCCAGACTACACCTATCTCATCTACTATCATTCCTCCCTTCCAGGATCCTCTCTACAATATCTTTAACATGATCATTTTCTCTCTGATTGAACACCTATGGTGATATTACCTTGTAGATGCTTATTCCATTCTTGGACACTCCTAATTGCTACAAGGCAATCTTTCATTTTGCAAGAAAGTTGTATTTCTTTTTCTTATACCATTCAAGAATAGTAGTGTTATTATAAATTCTCCAAATCTTGTGCTTAGTTTTTCTGACTTTGTATAGCAATCATAAACATAAAAGGCAAACCTTTTATTGTTTTTGCTTCTTTGTAAATTTGTAATTTATCTCTTTGCTATTTATCTTTTAAGATAACAACCCTCATGAAAAAAAATGATTAAAATACTTAATCACATTAGTTTTTATGTATTTGCCTTCAAAGCAAGTCTTATGTAAAATAAAAAATGTTCAAAACAGATCTGTCAATTAATTTTTTTTCTTTTCTCTTCCTTTTTTTTTTTTTTAGGCAATTGGGATTAAGTGACTTGCCCAAGGTCACATAGCTAGTACATGTCAAGTATTTGGTGTGAGGCCAGATCTGAACTCAGGTCATCCTGACTTTAGGGCCAGTGCTCTATCCACTGTGCCACCTAGCTGCCCCTATCACTTCATCTTAGCCTTGACCTGTAGAACACACTACTATCCTAGTCCCCCCAAAAGCATTGATGGTGTAGTGGGGGTACTGGCCCATGTAGCACCACCTTGCAGTAGGTCTGGGTGGTCAGCTTTACACTGAGCATGATGAGGCCCAGGCCCAAGGCTCACAATGACAGCAGCCAGGCAGAATCCCAGAACCAGTATGGCTAAACCCCCATGGTGTTGCTTTGCTCTGGCTCCCCGGCCCCTCAGTATAGACAGACTAGCTTCACGGCCTGACCTGGCCCCCGAGGCACCCTTCCACCTCTTCTCACCTGCTGGGCTGGCCACACCACAAGCCATTAGCTTCCATCTAGGTGTCAAGAAGTTCCTGGCACCCACAGCCCACTCAGGAGGCTGAATTCAATTCTAATTTTCAAGGCATTATTTTCTTTAGTGAGCTTTTGGACCTCCTCTTTATCATTTGACCTAATCTGTTTTTAAGGTGTTATTTTCTTCACTAATTTTTTTGTGCCTCCTTTACCAAGTTGCTGATTTGTTTTTCATGATTTTCTTGCATCACTCTCCTTTCTCTTCCCAATTTTCCCTCTACCACTATTACCTGATTTTCAAAACCCATTTTGAGCTCTTCCATGGCCTGAGATGGATTTGCATTTTTCTTGGAGTCCTTGGACGTAGGAGCTTTGACTTTGTTGTCTTCTTCTGAGTGTGTTTCAATCTTCCTTGTTGCCATAGTAAATTTTTATAGTCAGAGTTTTTTCCTGTTATTTTGCTCATTTTCCAAGCCTATTACTTGACTTTTTAACTTTGTATTATGGTAGGGCTCTCCTTCCAGTGTGGAATATGCACCAAGCTTCAGGGACATTATGTAACTGTTTTCAGAGATACTTCTGGGGACCAGTAAGTTTTCAGTTCTTCCAAAGTGGTATGATTTAAGGAGAGGTTTGTTTACTACTCTCCTGGCCCTCTGCTCTGGTCTGTGAGTAACCACAATACTCTTTTCTACTCTGGAACTGTGAGGATTCAATATTTGACTCAACAGAGAACCCTGTAGAATGTGAGAACATGGAACCACAACATGCTGTTCCCGAGTGGTCCAAAAGAGAAATGAAAATTGTGAGAGCAGAATTTACTGTCTGAACAGGAAAAGCAATAGGCAGAACAGAAAACTGAAATCTACAGTGACAAATCTTGCCAACAAAACAAAAGAGAGAACAATAGATTGGGAAAAAACATACAGAAATGAAGGACAATCTAGAAGAAGATAAGTAAAAAACTATAACGTTAAAAGAAAACATGCTCACTATTCAAGAAAAACAAAAAACTGAACACCATAATACAGGAAATAATAGAAGAGAATGGCCCAGAACTTCTGAATATAGAAATCAAAATACTGATGGAAGAAATTCATAAGTCTCCTCAGGAACAGGGCTATGGATTCTAAGGTCACTCCAATAGCAGTTAAATTTAATAATTCATTTCAGAAACAAGTTCTGCAAGTGATCAGAAGAAAGGCTTTCAAATGAAAAAGAAACGAAGTTAAAATGACACAAAACTATTCTATACCTACCGGAAAACATAGAAGGGAAAGGAATTGTATGTTCCAAACAGCAATGGAGCTTAGGATGCAGCCCAGGGTGATATAACCTGCAAATCTGAGATTAACCATAATTAAAAAAAAAAAAGATGGATAGTAGTTAATGGAGATTTGAAACATTTTTAGAAAGAAAATCAGAATTAATGAAGTTATTTGTTGTTTGATCACCTCAAACAACACAGATGTAAGGGGAATAAATGAAAGAAGAAGCCAAAGACAGCAGCAAGAACAGAGTGACAACTAAAAGACCAGTAAGGCTTTTTCCCCTAAATGTACATAAGGAGACAGTGAGGGAATATTTCTGGTGGAGGTCCCAGTACAGAGGAAAATTAGAGGCATTATGTATAGAACCTGGTGGTACTCGACCTATAGGAGAATCAATGAAAGGGGCAGGGAGGGAACAAGGGGAGATAAAGGAATTTGTGTCATTCTCAGGTCAAATTGAGAAGTAGCAATGAGGAGAAAGTGACTCCTTCTGCTTCAGTAACAGAAAACTTGTTGGGGAGTTGGTGAGGAGGAATACAGGAAGGATTGAATGTGGAGGGGGATGAAGAAAACCTTGCTTTGGTAGTGCGAGGTATTTCCATTGATGAATGGCTTCTATGGGTGAAGAGAGATGGTCTGTGAAGAGACATGGAGACATTACTGTAGGTGGTGCCTCAGACACTTGGTGCTTTGAAAAGTCTACTTCTCCAATTTGAGAGTGGAAATTGCAACTCCTAGGAGCAACTTCTCTGGCCTGGGGGAAAAAAGAGTATGGATACAGAGAGAAGATTTTGAGACAAATGTGGAAAAATGGTAACCAGTGGTGGGCTGCATAATCAGGGACAGGGTGGCGAAGGAGCACTACCATGGGGAAGGATTCTCTCCCTAGCATTGTGCTGGAAGTGAGACACAATTTTAAAAAAAAGAGTATCCAGGAAATAAGCTCTACAAGGCAGTGGAAGAAACTGTCTAGAAAGGAAAGTCTTTGTAAGTTTTGATTGCATGAGAAATACAGAGAAAGATAGAGTTCAGGTAATTATAAAGAAGGGTGATGAATCAAAGAATGACGTTCTAGAGTACAGAAAGAGGTGACTAATATGAAGTGAGAGAAATCTTTTATGGGAAGGTATGCAAAGAATGAAATTTTTAAAAAAACCTAAATAATAGGACTGGTTGAAGGGGAGGAGAGGAAGGTAGAATTTACTTAACAAAAAAAGGGGGGAAACATACGGGTATAACTAGATAAAAGCAAGAGAAAAAGGGAATCAGTAAACAAAATCCCAAAAGAGAGGGGTAACAAATGAGAAGAAGGAATCAGGAGTTAAAGGAAGAGAACCAGCAGTAATAGGGCCATCTTAAAAGAGAATTAAAACAACTCAAGGAACATAGTACTGTATTTAGAATAGAAGAAGGAAAAATCATAATTTGGGGGAAAAAAGTTAGAGACAAGTAAAGGAAATTATAAACTTAACTCATAACTTTAAATGTGAATATGTTAAACAATACAATAAAAAGAAAAACTGGCATTCTGAATAATAAAACAAAGCACTATAATCTGTTACTTATTAGAAACACATTTTAAAAATAAAGATGAAGACAAAATAAAGCTAAGTGGATGGCAATAATTTATTACGCATCAAGTAAATCCAGAAAAAGTAGGAGTTGTAATCATGCTACCTGATAAAACAAAAACAAATATTCAGGAAATAAAAAAGCAAAGAAACCATATCATGCTGAAAGAAACCATATCAATATCAATATCAATAATAAACTTAAATGCTCCAAATGCTTCACCAGCCAAATACATAAAGGAAGCATTATATTAACTACAAGAAGACAGATAGTAACACAGTAGTTACAGGAGACTTCCTTTAATCTCTTAATTTGGATAGATCTTATAAAAAGTTAAACAAATGAGAAACTATGGAATTAAGAAATTGCTGGAGAAATCAGAGTTAAAATTTTTGTTGTCTTCTAGATAGGACAGTGAACAAATATATATTTACGCTGTCCAACATAGAAGTTTTTTTTTAAAAAAACTGACCATGTTATAGGACACAGATATTGCAAACAAATGTAAAAAGGACTAAATAGCTAATATACCCTTTATAGACCATAGAACAATAAACAATTGCTTAGGGACCACAAAAAAGATATAAACCCAAATGGAGACTTAACAATGTCAAATTATAGAAATAATTAATATCTACATAAAAGAAAATTACAGTGATTAAAAAACAAACCAAAATTTCTGGAAGGAAGCTAAAGCAATCCTCAGAGGAAAAATTATATCCCTACAATCATATATTACAAAATAGAAGAAGAGAGGATCAATTAATTAAATGAGCAATTTAAAAAAAATTAGAAAGCCAACAAATAAATGAACCTAAAATAATCACAAAAGAGGAGATGTTAAAAATTAGGTGGGAAATAGATAAGGTGTAAATGTATAAAAACCTTAGGAATGAAAAAAATAACACTAAAACTGTTTCTTTGAAGAGAATAATAAAATTGATAAACCTTTAGCTAATATTACAAAAGGAAGAGAATAAAAAAGCAGATCAATGATGTCAGCAAAGTGAAATTACAACAAAACCAGGAAAAAAAGAACAATCAAAACATCTCATATGTAGTTATATTCTAACAAATCTGAGAACATAAAAGAAATATTGGAATATGATCTAAAATATAAAATACCCAAACTACCAGAAGAACAAATAAAAATCTTAAATAGCCCAATCTCTGAAAAGGAAATAAATCCAGCTGTGAAAGAATTACCAAAAGGAAAAAAAAAACTACCTGATCCTGACAGAAAATTTCCCAGAGAAAATTATATCAAACTTTTAAAGACAATTAGTACTCATACTTCATAAATTAGTCTCAAAAATTGAGAAAGAAAGCACACCTATCAGAATCCTTTTCTTGAAACAAATATAGTCCTAATACCTAAACCAGGGAAAGAAAAATACTAGATCACAGGCCAGTATTATTAATGAATTTTTACTTAAACATTTTAATATCCTGTCAGACAGACTGTAATGATATATCCAAGAAGTCATTCATTATGACCAAGCGGGATTGATTGCAAGAAGAGAGTTCAACATTAGGAAAACAATCAACATATTAAATCATATTATATCATCAAATTAAAAATCAAAATTTACAAAAGCACATAATCATCTCAAATGATGTAGAAAAAATACCTTGAAAAAATACAACACTTTAACACTAAAAATGCCACAAAATACAGGAACCGAGGGAACTTTCTTAATATAATTTTAAAAAATCTACTTAAGATTAAAAGGAAGCATCATATGCAACAAGGACATATTAGAATTTTTTTTTTAACAAATACGAGAGTGAAGCAAGGATGTCCAACTACCCACCATTATTTGATACAGTTTTTGAAATGTTAGTAATAGTAATAAGACAAGAGGAAGAAATTAAATGCAAAAAAAAAAAAAGGAAAAGAGGTGATAATACCATCCCCATTTGCTGATTACATAATTATATAAGCTGGACAATCATAGAGAATCAGCAAAGATATTAATTCAGACAATTTAGAGCTATAGTATTATTGCAGGAAACAAAATAATTCCTAAAAGATAAACAGCATTCCTAAACAATAATAAGAAAACACACGAAGCTATAATAGAAAGTACATTCTCTTTCCAAATAACTTTAAAATGTGCACAATTCCTAGGGATTAACCTAGTGAAGCATAAAAAGACTTTTACAGAGTGTATTACAAAGTACTTAAAGAAAAAAAAGAAAAAAGGATCCATGTTTACAAAAATATTTATAACATCTCTTTTTGAGATGGCAAAGAACTGGAATATGAGGAGACACCTATCAACTGGGGAATAGTGAACAAGTTAAGATATGTGAATGCGATGGAATACTCTTGGGCTGTAAGAAACGATGAAAGGGATAATTTCAGAAAAATTTAGGTAGACTTACACAAACTGATGCAAAATAAACTAAATAAAACCAGGAAAACAATTTACATAGCAACAGCAATATTGTAAGGATAATATCTGTAAAAGACTTAGGGAATCTGATCAACATAATGACCTACCACAGTTCCAAAGGATTCATGACTAAAAATAATATCTACCTCCAAAACGAGAACTGATGGACTTACAGTGCATATTGAGGCATCTTTTTTTCCCCTTTTCCTCCCCCCCATCCAACATAGTCAATGCAAACATTTCTTTTGTATGACTTCATATTTGCAATGGGTTTTATATTTCTTGCCTTCCTAATAGGTATGAAAGGGGGTGGAGCACAGAACACTTTGGAATTGAAAATAAAATAGAACTAAATTTAAATAAATACCAGGTCAAATAGCTGAAGGAATATTCAATGCTCATGACTAAGGCAGAGAAACATAATAAAAATGACAATCATATGGAAATTAATTTATACTTTCAATGCTATTCCAATCAATTTACCAAGGGGACACTTGCTAGAGGTTGATAAAATAATAACAAAATTCATTTGGAAAAAGAAAAGATCTATAAAATGAAGGAAATAATCAAAAGAAGTAGGGAAAAAGGAGAATATAATTTTCATATCTCAAACTGTATTATAAAGAGCAGTAATCAAAATCATGTTATTTGTTTAAAAATAGAGAGATAGATAATGGAACAGATTAGACAAGAGAGAATCAGAAGAGATGGAATTCAATAATCTGGAATTTGATTAGGTGGAAAACACAAGTTGCCTAGGAAAAAATTACTTATTTGGTAAAAAATTATTTGGAAACTTGAAAGCAGTCTGGAATATACAGCTGGCTTAGACAAGCACAGTATTCCATATTCTAAAACATTCCAAAGTCCGTATTCTAGATACATTCTAAATGAATACAAGATTTTAATATTAAAGATCACACTACTAAAAATTAGAAGAAAATATTCTAATAGTCTCACACTCATGAATAGGAAATGTATGCTTAACCAGAGAAGAAACTACAAAAGATAAAATAGATAACTGCAGTTATATGAAATTGAAAAGCTTCTGCACATAAAAATCAACACACCTAAGATTAAGATGGCCAGGTAGGAAAAAAATCTTAGAAAAAAAATATCTGACAAGCATTTGGTATCTAAGATACATAAATAATATGTGTGCATACATAATCAAATAATATAGTATACAGACATATAAATAAAATGTATCTATGTGGATGTGATACATACTTATATAAATATATTATACATATTTGTATATAATATATTATATATAATAGCCATTTCCTAATAGATAAATAGTCAAAGATATGAAGAAACAAAAGAATAAAAAAAATTGGGTTTTTTAAGAAAAACAAAATATTCACAACCGCATGAAAGAATGCTCCAAATCACTAAGAATACGGTAAATGTTTATTAAAAAAAACTCTAAGGTTTTTTTTTCACACTTCGAAAATTGTAAAAGATGAAAAAAATGGTAATAGTCAATGTTGGACCTTAGGTACCAACCTCCCACCTATCAGATTGGCTAATATGACAAAAAAGAAAAATGTTAATTGTTGAAAGAATGTAGGAAAACTGGGACTCCAATGCACCATTAGAGGAGTTGTGAACTGATCCAACCATTCTGGAGAGTAGTTTGGAATTTATGTGCAAATTCTAGGTGTAAAACTGTACATACCTTTTCATCCAGCAATACCACTGCTAGGTCTGTATCCCCAAGAGAATTTTTACAAAAAGGAAAAAGAACCTATTTCTCCAAAAATATTTATAGCAGTTCTTTTTGTGGTGGCTTGGAATTGGAAATCAATGGGTTATCCATCCATTGGGGAATGGCTAAACAAGTTGTAGTATGTGATTGCAATGGAATATTATTGTGCTACAAGAAATAAGCAGTATGATTTCAGAAAAAAGAAAACACAGAAAGACTTACGTGAACTCATGCAAAGTGAAGTGAACAGAACCAGGAAAACATTGTACACAATAACAGCAATATTGTGAGATGAAAAACTGTGAGTGACTTAGCTATTCTCATCAGTACAAAGATCCAAGACAATCCCAAAGAATGTTGAAAAATGCTATCTACCTCCAGAGAAAAAAATGATGTTGTCTGAATATAGACTGAAGAATATTTTCCATTCTCTCTCTCTGTTTCTCTTTTTCTCTCTCTGTCTCTGTCTCTGTCTCTCTGTCTCTCATCAAGTCTTATACAAAATTAGTAACATGGAAATGTTTTACATGATAGTATATGGATAACCTATATCAGATTACTTGCTATCTCAAGGAGGGGACAGGAGAGGGAAGGAGGTATAGAATTTCACATTACAACTTTTAAAAAGTAAATGTTAAAATGTTTTCTGTGAATTTGGGGGAAACAATTTTTTAAAAAAATAATCAATATGGGAGAGGTTGTGGGAAGATGAGCACACTAATACATTGTTGGTGAAACTGTGAAATGGTACAACCATTCTGGAAAGCAATTTGAAATTATGAAAGTTAAGTGATTAAAATTCCCATACCCTTTGAACCAGAGACTCCATTCCTGGGCTTATATATAACCCCAGGAAGCCATCAATAAAAAGAAAGTCCTCATATACACCAAAATGTTTGTAGCAGTATCTTTTGGGTTAGTAAAGAATTAAACACAAAATAGATGCCCATCAATTGAGGCACAGCTAAACAAATTTAATTACATGAATGTAACTGAATATTACTATTCTATAAGAAATGTGTGTGATGAATACAAGAAAGCATGGAAAGATTTATGAGATAAGGAAGCAGAGACAAGAAAATAATATGCACAGCCACTACAATGATGGAAATGGAAAGAGCTACATGTGGAAAAAAATAAAAGTGAATATAACAAAATTATGAAGCTCAATAAGGACTCAAAGGATGAGATATGAGAAGACATCCCAAACCCACACCTTTGTGCAGGTAGAAGATCCACAGGTATTATATATTGAACTCATTTTCAGATTTCTTCATTGTATTGATCAGTTTTGCTGACTTTTTTTCTCACAAAAATATTTTTTGTGTAGGATAGCTCTCTGGGAATGTGAAAGGGAGAGATACTTGGGATACTCATGATGATATAAGATAAAGGAGATATCAACAAAAACTTTTTAAAAGAGACTTTCATACAGGAATATAAAGGATGGTAAGAATATTTTCCCTAATTAAAAATTAAGTGTTGGCTAACAGGATTGGGACATGGCTGTTTATGGAAACGTCACATTATCATTCCTTTGGAAGTCCACAGTATTTTCTACCTTCTAGTCTCTATTTTTTTTAACTGAAATGAACCATAGTCCTTCCAAATAATTTTGCTTTTGAGGAACCCGAGACCAAGCGTGGTTAAGTTCATCCTCTAATGCCATATAGATAAGCAGGGATTTCTAGAGCAATTCCATAGAAACAAAATTAACACCTATACAACTCTTCCCCATTTATTAGCCCTAAAGAATAAAACTGTAGCACTTTAGCTTTTCTTATGCTAATTTCAACCTCCACATGTTATGTCTAATCAGTATCTCATCCAATTCAGTTTTCATTTGATCCTAACCATTTTCTTTAAAATATAATCAGATTTGACATATAGCTGAAGAACTCTACAGACAAGAAATGTAGAAAATTCTTTGGGCAAAATAAGATGCTATTCTCTAATCACATGTTAATCATTTGTGTAACATCCTATGGAGAACTCTGAAGCAACAGCTTTCTTTCAGATCTCTAAAATGACCAATCCTGGGAATCATGCATTCCTGCCATTAACTTGGCAAAAATTGACTCCAATACTTGAAAACAATTTCAATAGAAAAAAGCTATTTTTATTTTTAAAAGAAATATGTACGCAGCACATACATATATGTCTATATACACTCTAGATCTTCATTTTTATTTTTTTCACTGCTTAAAAAGTGTAACTTTTACATAATCTACATATTAACATTATATTAACATAACATTAACATATTAACATATGTTTGATTAGCTTAAAGAGGGAACTAAAAATCCCTAGAGAGGAAAGTAGCTTAGTGTGCATTGTAAATAGGAATGACAAGAAGGAGGAAGTGTAGTACAATGGAAAAATCACTAGCTCTGGAGTTGGAAGATCTGGATTCAAATTCTACCTCTGGTAAATACTACTTCTGAGGATTTGGGCAAAGCCCTTAAACTCTTCTGTCCTCTGTTTCTTCAACTGTAGAATGAGGATGATGGACTAGGTGTTCTTAGGTTCAATGGAACTTTAGATCTATGAACCTAAGGCACAAAATCTTGGGTTCAATGTCAATGTCAATATATACAAGATAATATACATTCAAGCTATTTTGTCTTCAGGGTGAAAAATCAGCTGTAACCACAAAGAATATGCTTCTTGAAGTATCTTAGTGAATTCTTCTCCTAATATTCAAAAAAAAATCTTGCTATTCAAATATGACTAGGAATAAATGGAAATTAAAAATATGTCCTCAAGGGTATAACTGACCTTGAAAGGTCATATTGTTCATCCTTCCATCATGGTACTCCTCACTTTTATGATCACATTTAAGCTAGCAGAAATAGATGACAATGTGTTTATAAAAATAAATATTCAGCAGATTGGAACATATTACATGCTCTTTTCTTTTCTTCTGTTTTGTTTTGTTTCTTCTTTCTTGTGGTTCCTCCTATTGGTTCTAATCCTTCTTTACAACACGACTAATGTGAAAATCTGTTTAATAGGAATGTATATGTAGAGCCTATATCAGATTGCATGCAATCTTGGGAAGGTAGGCAGAGAGGGAGGGGGAGAAAATTAAAAACTCAAGAGTTTATGTAAGTGAATGTTGGAAACTAAAAATAAAGTAATAAAAATAAATATTCAAAATAGATCTGCCTTAACCCCAATTCAAAATTTAATAATTCCAACCCTCTTTTTTTAAAAAAAATCATTAATATGTATTGCTTTTAAATATTCCCAATTGTTTTGTAATTAGTGAAGACAAATTGTAGTTATTTTATATAGGCATAGAACCTCAGGATAGAATATTTCAGTTCTTCCTAACTTTATTTACTGTATTTGAACATTTAAAACAATTTTACTATAGTCTATTTTAAATAAAAAATTTCAAGTATTGAATCAAAAAAACTAAAAGCTAATATGACACATTTTATTTGAAGTTTTTTTTCTACTGTAGTATGCATTACTCAGACATAAAAATCTTATTTTTAAAAAACCTTCCCTAAAATTAAACAGTTTTCTGAGGAAGAATAAAGATCAAAAAGTTACATCTATTTGCACACATATAATCTATATCATATTGCTTACCATCTCAAGGAGGAGCTGGGGTGGGAGGGAGGGAAAGAATTTAGAACTCAAGAATTTTTTAAATGTTAAAAATAATTTTACATGTAATTAAGGGAATTTTTTTTAGAAAGTTACGTCTACTACACAAAGAAGAACTGGTCTCATAATTCTAAAACATATGGACATTCTTTGTCACATAGTATCTTACCTGTGCTGCTGGATATGTTAACATCAATACTTATATCAGATATGCCTCCTCCTTTTAGGGATGCTACACATGTGTATGTTCCAAAGTCAGTGAATTTCAAATCAATGATGTCCAAGTTTGTTGTTCCAGGGGAAACATCAAGATCAGTCTGTGTTATAACCATCCGCTCAGAACTTCTTAAGGGGCGTCCATTTTTAAACCAACTAAATGTTAACTCCTCTGAAGGAATAGCTTCTACTTGGCAAGATATTTTCACCTCACGTCCAATCTGGATGGTGTCATCTTTGTGATAAGGATCCGGCGTAATCCAAAAGCGTCCTTTTTTTAGTGCTAAAACATAAAAATTTTCAAAAACAATCTTAACTTAGTTATTCAGCTATTTACTTTTTAGTTCATAAAATGAAGATCATCAAAATTTATCTACATTCTTTGTAAATTCCATATTTTATATTAAATGGTTTTGTTATGAAAATATTTATTAAATTGGCTAAACAATTAAAATGCAATTTAAAGACTTTATTTCCAAACATTGTTCACTTATGTTTTGAGGTCGGACAACTATTTAAAGTCAATGACAGCACCAAAAAACCTTTTACTTGTTTATTTGGGAAAAGTATTAGGGAATTTGCTTATCATCTTTTAATCTTTATTTTAATCTAATAATTTTTTTAACTGCAATGTTTCCTAAGTCTACATCTTCAGGATGGCTAATAAGTAACTGGGCAAAAATTAAACAAACCTAAACAGAGATAACTGAGATAGCAGTGCCTTAGAGTAGAATTGGATTAGACAGAAGAAACATTTGATTAAAATTTATCTTGTTGGCCACTGAAAATGAGATTTACAGCCAAAATAACTGCCAACTACTTTGTAGATGTTCAAAACTTTTACCTGTCAGAAGCACATATGTCTTAAATTTTTTTAAAAAATTCTTCTGGGGCTAGCTGTTAAAATACTTTTGTCAGTGTCATTTCCATTCCCAGAACCAGCAAAGCAAAACATCAGAAGCATAGAGGGAGGGGCTATATACTATCAGTTTATTAAATATAAATATCCTTTGCAGCTTCATAGCAACTGAGGATATCCTGACTGAATCAGAGTAGCAGATGATATAGGAATCTGTACTCTGTTACAAAGATAATTCTTTTAAATGTTTCTTGACAAGTATAAAAATAACTTGTGTAATGCTGGACACCTGTGTCTCTTCAATTTTTTAGACCATTTAACAATGAGTTTCTAAGGACATTTCATAATATTATTTATTGTATATTTTATCTATTTTTTCTTGCTTGCTATTTAAAAAGGGAAAGATAGAAAGAACATGGTTGAAAATATTGTAGTCAAATATCAGCACACCAGACTCTGATAACTACAGTAAGCTTGCTAATTATTGATGAATCTGAAATATGTTATCTTTATCTTTATATTTGTCTTTTCTCTATGGTTAGATATCATTTGTATTACAATAAACATTTTTACTGTGAAAGGAGATATATCCACAGCACAAGTATTTTCACCTCAATTTTTCACTTTGGCTTTCTTTCACGTTAATCTTAGATAATAAAAACTGGAATAGCTATTTGAAATAATTACTTCATAAGCATTATAGGTATGATAGGAGTAATATAATTTAAATATGGTGGTAGACATATCCAAAAAAGAAAACGTATTTTATTTAGAAGCTTCATAAAAAAGATGCAAATTTAAATAGAAGCACTGAAAGGCAAAAAATTTAAGTCTACTATTTTTATTTCACTGTTATCCTTTAGCATAATCAATAGCCAGCTACATTAATATTTAATCATATGTGTATGTGTGTGTGTGTGTGTACATATGTATGTATTAGGACTTAATAAAAAGGTATTTGCAGGATAAGACAGGACACATAACATAATTCTCCAAGTTCATGTATTTGTATTTAATTGGTAAAGTATAGCATTCCATCACATACAGGAAAATTCCTTTTACTAGAAATGTCACTGATAGGATACTGCATATACATTATATACTGTATAGCCCTTTGCACATATAAAGTTTCATAATTTTAAATGGAAATGAATGTTTACAACACAAATCAAACCATGAGAGTATAAGATAATATTTAAGTGCAGATCAGCAAGACATCTTCATGAGTTCAATCTGGCCTCAGATGCTTACTAGCTGTGTGACCTTGGGCAAGTCATTTAACCCTGTTTGCCTCAGCTCCTTATCTGTAAAATGAGCTACAGAAGGAAATGCCAAAGCACTACAGTATCTTTGCCAAGAAAACTCCAAATGGGGTCATGAAAAGTTGGATACAACTGAAATGACTGAACAACAACAACATAATTTGCAAAATGCTTTGAAAGACAATTTTAGTTTCCTCTTATTAGCTCAATGGCACTCTAAATGAAACACTCCTTTTTCATTTGCTTAGTTAATTTTTCCTTTTTTCTACATTTTAAGATTATACAAATCCCTTAAGAACTTTAAAAAATCAGTTTCATATGAGCACTTAATATTATATAGTTCTATAATCAAGCACTTTTCTAAGCATAGTGTTTTTTTTAATTTTCTTTTTATATTAATTCAAAAAGCCAAATGATGATTATCATATAGTATTCAAAGATAGTATAAAAATCTAAAAAGTATAATACCAGAGACAGTGTAGGCAGTGTGGTATCCTGGTTAAAATAATAACAACAACAACTAGATATAGAATCAAAATCACTAAGTTCAAATCCTAGCTTAATACCTTTGTTAACTTGGGCATGCCACTTAATTTCTCTAGGCCCAAGTTTCCTAAACAATAAAATGAGAGAAGAGGTCTCTTTTAATTGTATATCTGTGACCCTTATATTTAAATGCAGAAAATCAACACACAGTTAAAGTCAATCGGTAGCCATTATTTTTCTACTTTGTTCTCACTATGCTATGCATTATTGGGTATACAAATAGGATAGAAGACATTGTAATTTAATTGGGAAGACAGTAGCTACACTCATGAAAAAAAAATTAGAGAACCATGCAAAACAGTACATAATAAAATGATATAGTTGTTATCATATACCCCATATGTTATATAAGCAAAATTTTAAAATATAGGACTTTAAATCTATAATAGTAAACAAGGAAAATTTTTACCATTTATCATTTAATTACTTTGTATAAGGCATTCCAATATAATTTTTATCAAAAATTATAGCTTTAACTTATAGATGAGGCAGTAAATAGTGTAACACCTTTTCCAGAGATTGGCAAGAGCTAAGAGTCAGAGTAGACAAAGCACAGGTGCTTTGGTCCCCAGCTGCTTCCAGCTCATGGTGGTTTTTGAGATGGTGACATAACTCCTCCCCAACCCCACTATCCTAGGTGGGGAGGAGCATCCTCACTTCAGTGGGAGCAAGAAACTGAAGGAGGGGCAGAAGCTGGAGAGATGAAATCAGAGGACCTGCAGTGAAGAATAGACAGGACGGTACCAATGGTTAAAGTATTTAAAGATATAAAAGACGCCTTTGACTGCATCAAAAAAATTTGTAATTTTCTCTCATTGTTGTCATTTTGTTTAATGAAATTATCTACTGTTTTATCAATACATTTTGACCTATTTATTCTTTAGGATTAAGTTATACAATCTCCAACTTTCTTTTAGTCCTTTCTTAACTGTTGAATATATATTTTTATTAAATTAAGGTAAATGAAACATACATCTATATTTATGCTTTTCGACATTTATTTGTGAAGATCTTATGCTTGTAGATGCCAGAACAGCTGAGAATATGCAAACTCCTTTCTATTCCCATTCAATAACTAACATAGGACTATAATAGCTAACTTTTCCTTAATTCTCGCTTTTAGTAATTTCCTGCTTATTTTGGTTAGACTAATCTTTGTCTGAATGGGAAAAATCAACTTTTATAGTTTTACTGTGGGTTTTTCCATCTAAACTCATTTAACTTTTCAGTTAAGTATTTAGATGTTATGCCATTCAGGGCATACATATGTAGTATTCATTTTTTGTAATACCTTTTAGCAAAACATAGTTTCTCTGATTGCATCTTTTAAATCTATTTTTGTTATTCTTGTTCCCTTGTCTGAGATCAAGCCTTTTTCTCTTCAGCTGAAGCATAAAAAACATGTGCTCTGACCTTTTATTCAGCTGTGTGACTCTTTATGGGTTATATATTTCTTACAAACAACATACTACTAAATTATGCTTTCTAATCCAATCTGCTATCCCTTTCTGTTTAATGGCTAAATTCATGCCATTCCCATTCTAAGTTAAGATCACTAATTGTGTATTTTTTTTACCTATTCTTATTTTATAAAGAAGAAAAGAGTGGTGAGAGAAGAGTGTGTTCAGCTCCAATGCTCTTGGTTTAATGAAATCTGCCTTTGTTCTTTTATCCCCCTACTCTTTCCCTACTTGGAGTCTAATCATAAGTTCTTATGCATTAAACCTTCCTTTTAAAATCTTCTTCCCAACACATTGTCTGTGGTTAGAGTTTGTTTAGTCAACTAATGTATCCTTTAATCTACCCTCTCTCTTGTTCCCCACTCTCATGTTTCCCTCCTATTTTCTTCTTGAATGTACTATATTTCTCAACCCAAGCACCTGCATTTGTATTCTTCTTCCTTTGACCAGTTTAAATGAAGGTGAGGTTCAAGTGTCATTCATTCACCACATGCCTTTCTTATAGCTTGTATAGTTTTCTACTTGCTCATTTCAATTATGAGATAACTTTTTCACCCTTCATCTCTCTTTCCTACCTCTAGGAGGCTCTTTCATCTTTTAAAAGCATTAAAATATAACAGAATATCTTCCAGAACCTCAGCCTTATTAGATTCCCTCTATGACTACTGATGATGATAGGATTCTGATAGGAAATGTGTTATCTCCCAAAATTAGGGTGTAAACAGTTAATCACTACATATTTATTTTTAGAGGCAATTGGGATTAAGTGACTTGCCCAGAGTAACACAGCTAGTAAGTGTTATGTGTCTGAGGCCAGATTTGAACTCAGGTCCTCCTGACTCCAGGTCCACTTCACCACCTAGCTGCCCCTGCTTGATCATTATTTATTGACTTATGATTGATCACTGATATTCACCTTTTTAATGTTTCTCTTATATCTGTGTTTGTATTATCAAGTTTTTATTCAGTTTGGGTCTTTTCATCAGAGGTCACATCATAAATAAAAAGGGAAACATGAAAAAAACTATCAGATCTTTGAAAAAGCTCATGATGAGATAAGAAATTAAGAGAATTGTAGAAGACAAAATAAACAATCATATAACATAAAATTAATTTTTTTTGCATGCACACACAAATCCAATAAAGTTAAGATTAAAAGTGAAACAATTACTGGGGAAAAATGTTTTCAGCACATTTGTCAGAGAAAAGTATCATTTCCAAGATATATAAGGAACTGATTCATATTTATAAGAAAAAAGTCATTGTCCAATTCTCAAAAAAGAGCTTTAGTCTATCTACAGCCATGTTTAAAAAAAACACCTCCAAATTAGTACTAGAGAAATCCAAATTAAAACAATTCTGAGAATTCACCACACAGATGACAAAAAAAAGAAAGAAAACAAAAATGATAAATATTGAAATGACTGCAGGAAAATGGATGGACACAATCATTCTAGAAAGCAATCTGGAATTACAAATACGAATTTACCAAGCAGTGTGTTACCTCTGACCCATTTATGCATCTACTAGGCCTATACTCAAAACATATTAAATAAAGAGGAAGAGGAACTGTAATTCAAATCTGTATATAATTGATGCTAAAATACTGGAACTTAAAAAGCTATCCATCAATTAAGTAACTGTTGAGTAAGTTGTAGCATATGGATGCAGTATCATGCTGTGAAAGTAAGGGAAAAAATGTTGATGATTTTTAAAAAGACATGGACAGACTTAAATAAACCGATGAAAGGTAAAGTAAGCATAACCAGAAGAACAATTTATACTATAACATCAATATTATAAAATGAATAATTTTAAGGATTTTATAAACTGACGACAAATCATATAACTAGAACTGGAAAAACATATAACAACACTGTAAAAGCAAACAACTTTGAAAGCTATGAGTACTACGTATAATGACAATTTGTAATTCCAGAGGAATCAAATTTTTCATGAGATAGAGGTGACAGATTTAAGGTACAAAATGACATACATGTACAGATTCATGATGTATATACACACATATATAAACACATATATTTATGGCTATAAATTTATTTGTCATGGCTATGTATTTTTACAAGAAACTTGTTTTTGTTTCCTTTTTTACTTCAATGGGGTAGGAACGGGAAAGATAAATAGATTTCTATTCATTTTTGTTTTATTTTTGGGGGGGGTTGGCTAGGTTATGGGGTTAAGTGACTTGCCTAGGGTCACACAACTAGTAAGTGTTATGTGTCTGAGGCCAGATTTAAACTCAGGTCCTCCTGAATCCAGGGCCAGTACTGTATCCACTGTGCCACGTAGCTGTCCCTGATTTTTGTTTTAAAACAGAAAGGGGAGAGCAGCTAAGTTCAAATCTGGCCTCAGACCAAACACTTGACACGTACTAGCTGTGTGACCCTGGGGTCACTTAGCCCCAATTGCTTAAAAAAAATTAGAAAGGTGGGCAGTGATGCTACAGATGTGAAAGGTGGCATTGCACTTTCAAATAAGGTCACTAGTATTAGTTTTAGTTAATTACAAGCAACCTTTCATGAAGTGGAAGTAATCTGTATTTGTAATGAAAAAAAAAAACCCAGTAGCATTTGAAAAAAAGAAATTCTTGGATATCTTCTGCTACATTAAAAATCCATTCCCCTTCTTTAGAATTACATTCAATTTTACTAGATTCAGTTTTTATTGGATCCTTTCCTTATTTAAGCATATATCTTTTGCCTTTGTTATATTTCAAGTGCCCCATTCTTTAGCCATGGCTCATAAATGTTCAAATTGGTAGACAATAGGAAAATAACTCTATACAAACAAGACATATGTAGAACAAACTAGAGATAATCTTAGAGGAAAGCTATTAGGATTCAGGGGGATTGGGAAAGGCCTCTTGCAGAAGTTCAAATTTTGGTCAGGAGATTTAGATGAGAAGGGAGAGAACTCTAGGTTTGGGAGACAACCAGTAAAATCACTTATAGTCAGGAGATGGAGTGAATCATGCAAGAAACATGAAGAAGGCCAGTGTCATTGGATCACAGAATATATGAAAGAAATTTAAAGTATAAAAAGACCAGAAGGCTAGGAAGGTTCCATGTTACGGAGGGTTTTGGTCCTGAAGGCAATAAGGATCCACTGGAATTTATTCAGCATGGAATGAAGGCATTACATGATCAAACATGTGCTTTGGAAAAACACTTTGACAGATGAATGGAGGATAAACTAGAGTGGGGAGAGACTTGATGTAGAGAGATGAACCAAAAAGTTATCGCAATATTTCAAACCTGAAGTGATGAAAGCCTGTACCAGGCAATGTCAAAGGAAGGAAGAGGGAATATAAAGGAGATGTTGCAGGTATAATTAACATGACTTGGCAACAGATTGTATGTATGGAGTGAAAGTGAGAAGTAAAAGATGACAACTAGATTGTGAGCCTGGGTGACTGGGAGAATGGTAGTACTCTCAATAGCATTAAGAAAATTAGAAAGAAAGGAGGGTCTTGGAGAAAAGATAATGAGTTCAGTTTTGAACATGTCAAGTTTAAGTTGTGTATGGAATTTCCAGTTCAAGATTTTTAGATTAGTGTTTTGAGATTAGATATCAGGAAACCAGAAATTGCTAAATGAATATATAAATACCATCTCTTTAGAGACAATAATTTAGTCCATGGGGTTAATGAGATCACCAGGTGAAATAGAAAGAGAAGAGTACCCAGGACAGAAGCCTTCAGGACACATCTGCAGTTTGTAGGCACCATTGAGATAAATGTCTGGCAAAGAAAACTGGGAGGAAGCAGTTACACAAGTAGAAAGAGAACCAAGTGAGATCAGTGTCAGAAAAACATAGATAAAAGAGAGTATCAGGGAAAAGAAGGTGAAGAATAATGCCCAAACTGGCAGTTCAAGCAGGATGAAGATTGAGAAAAAGCCATTAGATTTGGAAATAAATGGGTCATCAAGAATTTTGGGGAGAGCTATTTCAGTTTTAATATGAAGTCAGTAGCCAGCCAGTAAAGAAGAGTATTAAAGGGAAAAAAAAGAGAGAAGTACTTTAGAACTCTCATTTCTTTTCTATTTTTTTCATCTAGTGATTTCATTTCACAGATGAAACAACTGTTAATTCTTTTTTTTATCTCTCATTTCATTTATTTCAGGAACTGTAGTTTAACTTGTGTCAAAGCTCTTTTTTTTCTTTGAGATTTTATAACATGTTTTGGAGCAATTTTCTTCCTCTGAATTTTTGTCTTGAGTGTACCTATCACAGTTATAGCTCTTTACAGTGGGTTGTTTTGTTGCTGTTCATCCAATCTTTCAGCTTTACTTCCTGACTTTAGAATTGAGATAAGAGTCAGGCTCTGTACATCATATTGTAGGTTTCTTAAAATACAGATTATTGTGTTACTCAAGGATCCCAGGGACAGTTTAAGCTGGGGTCCTGAAAGCTTTCAGTACATCCAAATTAGCCTGATCTAGGGAGAGGTCAGAGCCTTCTGATCTGAGCCCTGCAAGTTCCTGACCTAGATTTGGGTCTGAGTACCTCAACTGTGAACTTGGCCCTGGTTGGAGTTCCAGCTGACTACTGGACTCAGCCACTATCAACCAGTTGGAAATCTCTGCAGTTTTAGAATGACAGAGATGCAGGTTTCCCTTCATTATGGGCTTCCTGCTTTGGTTATTCCACTGAACACTTCAGATTTGGCTGGGGGCTGCTTCTGAAACTCCACTACTCTCCCAGGTTCAGAATCACATATGTGGTGATAGTTTCTCAACTTACTCCTTGCTCAGTACACAATCTAAAACCTCCAAGACCACCTCCCCTTGGCTCAGATCTCCAGTATCATTGAGCCACTCCTGGGTAAATGTTGCTCCCTTAGTTTGCACTGAATCTGTGGATCTAGCCTTGTCATGTGAGTGACAGAACTGCCACTTCGCATCTATTTCATCTCTCCAAACCAGATCAGACCCCTCTGTGCCAGATCTGTAAACTCTTCTTGCCCTGGTGTATAGCCAGAGGCAGGCTCAGCTCAGTTCCTATGCCAGAAAGCTCCATGCTTCCACACACTCCTGGTAAGACACTGTACTCAGTGTCTGCAGACTCCTTTATCTCTCTCCCTAGGCCAAGAAGGACTCAAAAAATGACTCACTATGTTTTTTTTCTTAGATTTCCCAGTACTTGGTGTGATACATTTTCTAGATATTTGTGGAATAGCTATATATAAGAGCTAGGTTATACTGTACCCTCTTATTCTACAATCTTGGTTGTTCTTTATTGTAGGTGAAAAGGATTTGCCTTTCTATTTTATCTCTTGGATTTTTTTGGTTATTATTATAAAGAAATGCTATTGATTTTTATGTTACCTCATTACAATTCTTTGGTATGTAGAAACAACAGAAATTACTTTAGCTCTGGAACAAAATTCATATTTTGAGAGTTTGGGAATATTACAGAAAATATATAATTCTTATTGAAAATGTGGCACTGATATGCAGCTCTTTGGTTCAAGCTGTCCCTGTGGTCCTTGAAGAACTAAGAATATAACCCAAAAATCATAGCAGCAGGACTTTAGATAAGGCAAGTAAAGATAATAAAAGGCCATGAAAGTCCCTTCAGAAGTGCACAGAGACTGATTCTTAAAAAAGTCCAATCTGAGAAACAAGGCTGAAAAATTAGTAAAGAAAATAAAATATAAAGTTCATATAATGCCAAGGATGCCAAAGACACAAACCAAGCAGAGAAGAATAACTCCAAAGTGACTTAAAATTATTTATTTTAGTTTTCAACATTCATTTCAATTAGATTTTGAGTTCCAAATTTTCTCCCCTCCATTCTCTTCCTCCACCCCAAAATGGCACACAATCTGATATAGTCTCTACATATACATTCATACTAAACATATCTTCACATTAATCATGTTATAAAGAAGAATTTGAACCAATGAGAGGCACCATGAGAAAGAAGAAACAAAAAAAAAGGAGAACAAATAGTATTTTTTGATCCGCATTCAGATTCCATAGTACTTTTTATGGATGGGGATAGCATTTTCCATCATGAGTCTTTTGGAGTTGTCTTAGATCCTTACATTGGCAAGAAATCTATCAAAGTTAGTCATTGTACAACAGTTCAATGTTACTGTGTACAATATTCTCCTTGTTCTGCTCACTTCACTCAGCATCAGTTCATGAAAGTCTTTCCAGGTTTTTCTGAAGTACATTTGCTCATCATTTCTTATGCAACAATAGTATTCCATTACATTAATATGCCACAACTTGTTCAACCATTCCCCAATTCACTGGCATCCCTACAACTTCCAATTCTTAGCCACTACAAAAAGAGCCGCTATATTTTTGTACATGTGGGTCCTTTTCCCATTTTATGATCTCTTCGGGATACAGACCTAAAAGTGGTATTATCTGGTCAAAGGGTGTATACAGTTTTATAGCCCTTTGGGCATAGTTCCAAATTGTTCTCCAGAATAGTTGGATCAGTTCACAACTCCACCAACAATGCATTAGGGTTTCAATTTTCCCACATCTTCTCCAACATTTATCATTTTCCTGTTTTGTCATTAGCCAGATTGATAGGTGTGACGTGGTACTTCAGAGTTGTTTTGGTTTACATTTCTCTACAAAGTGAGAGTTCAAAAATTATGAAGAAAAGACTTCAGCTAAAGCATAATATACTCTACTCCAGCCTTTTACCTTTACCCTGTGTGTATCCCTCTGTTTCAAATGTGTTTCCTGCAAATAAAATATTGTAGGGGTATGATTTTTAATCCATTCTGCTATCTGCTTCCATTTATGGGAGAGTTCATCCCATTCATATTCAGTTATGATTACTAACTATTTCTTTCTCTGCATCCTATTTTCTCCCTGTTTATGCTTTCTTTCCCCTTTCTCCCTTTCCCTTCTCACTAGAGTTTTGCTTTTAACCACAGCCTCCCTCAGTCCTGAGTCCCTTCTATTAGCCCCCTCCCTTTTCTTCCCCTTTATCCTTACTACTTCTTCCCTCCCTTCTATTCCCCATCCCTTTTCTTTCCCCCTTTACCTCCTTCTACCTATAGGGAAAGTTACATTTCTATACCTGAGTATGTTATTCCCTCCTTGTTCCAAATGTGATGAGAGTAAGGTTTAAATAATGTTCATCTCCCTCCATTCTTTCCCTCTACTATAATGGGTTTTTGTGCATTTTCCTATAACATAATTTACCCTTGTCTATCTCCTCCTTTCCTTTTCTCCCAGTATATTCCCTTAGATAGATCAGATTAATCCACTTACTTAGATCCATTTAACTCATTTGAGTGTTTTTTTTTATCATTACATCAAAGTCAACTTATACTCAACAACAGAGTTCTCAAAAGGTACAAGTATCAGCTTCCCTTGTAGGGATGTAAACAGTTTATCCTTATTGAATAACATGTTCTTTTTTTCCCTTTCCTGTTTACCTTTTTATGCATCTCTTGAGCCTTTTATTTGAGGATCTAATTTTCCGTTGAGCTCTGGTCTTTTTATCAGGAAGGTTTGGAAGTTCCTTATTTCATTGAATGTCCATCTCCTCCCCTGAAATATTATGCTCATTTTCACTGGGTAGTTGATCTTTGGTTGTTATTCAAGCTCCCTTGTCTTACAGAATATCGTATTCCATGCCCTATGATCTTTTAATGTAGAAGCTACAAAGTCTTGTGTAATCTTGACCCTGGTTCCATGATATTTAAATTGTTTCTTTCTGGCTGCTTGCAATATTTTCTATTTCACCTGGTAATTTTGGAATTTGGCTACTATATTCCTTGGTATTTTCAATTTGGGATCTCTTTCAGGAGTTGAACAGCGGATTCTTTTGTGGCTATTTTACTGTCTGGTTCTAGGACTTCAGGGCAGTTTTCCCTGAAGATTTCCTGAAAGATGCTGTTCAGGCTCTTTTTTTTAATCATGATTTTCAAGTAGACCAATAAATTTTAAATTGTCTCTCCTGGATCTATTTTCCAAGTCAGCTGTTTTTACTAACTAGGTACTTTATGTTTTTATCTATTTTTTCATTCCTTTGTTTCTGTTTGACTGATTCTCACTCTCTCACAGAATAATTAGCTTCCACTTGCCCAATTCTAATTTTCATTTATTTATTTTTAGGCAATTGGGGTTAAGTGACTTGCCCAGGGTCACATAGCTAGTAAGTGTCAAGTGTTTGATCTGAGGACAGATTTGAAATCACATCCTTCTGACTTCAGGGAGGTGCTCTATCCACTGCACTACCTGGCTGCAACCTCCCCATTCTAATTTTTAACAAATTGTTTTCTTCTATTAGATTTTGTACCTTCTTCTCCATTTGGCCAATTATGCTTTTTAAGGACTTGTTTTCTTCAGTGTACTTTTTTCTTTTCCAGTTGGCCAATTGTATTTTTTAAGGACTTGTTTTGTACAGTTAATTTTTGTCCTTTTTTTCCCAAAGCTCTTGACTGTCTCTTGCCTACCTCTCATTTCTTTTCCAAATTTTTCTTCTACTTCTTTCATTTGACTTTTAAAATCCTTCTTGAGCTCTTTCAAGAAGGCTTTTTTGGATTCAGACCAGATCAAATTCCCTTTTGAGGTTCCAGATGTGGGTTTGTTCACAATGTTGTCCTCTTCAGAATTTCTGCCTTGATCTTCACTATTCCCATAATAAGAATCCATAGTATGTTTCTTTTTGTTCATGTTGTTTGTTTATTCCCTGGCCTTTAAAGAGATTGAGCTCTCCTGCTGGGGCATGGACCCAAGCTTCTTGTATTGGGAGCCAGGGGCCTGGTCACTGGCTTTGTGTCCTGGGGCCTCCAATGCTGGCAATTGGATGCTGTAGGGTTCTGGCAGGTTACCTGGTATTGGGCTGGAATCAGCAACACTGGAGCTCTAGGGGTAGGCTTGAGTAGCCTGGCTGCTGGAGTTTGTCTGCTCACTTGGGCCTTTCTTTCCCTCTTTTTGCTTTCTTCAGCTCCTTTCAGATGGATGTTTCTCCACCTGGGGCTTTCCCCCTTGGAGTGGCACTTCCCAGAGTTTTGCTGAGGCACTGGGAGACTTGGTTGCTGAAGAATATGGAGGCACTTAGAGGTTTTTTTGAGCCAGTTTCCACTGGTTCCTCTGCCCTTAGTGAGGCACTGAGGAGTTCTGGTGTTGCCTTCTCCACCACTTGGGGTTCAGGATCTCCCCCTGGTATGCTGAGGTAGGGATTTCTACAAAGTTGCTGTGACACCTCCTGTTCTGTAATGTTCCCCTTGCCCTAGGGCAAAAGGGGCCTTTATTATTAATCCCTCAAGCTACCTGGGGTACTGGACTGTTGCACCCGGTCTTTCTACTGGTTCAGCTGTTCCAAGGTTTTTCCTAGGGCAATATTTTCTGGGCTTTCAGTGGTTAATAAGGGATGGTGAGAGTGACTTACTGCTTACTGCACCAGCTAGGCTCCCAGGAGCATCAGCTGAAGTAAAAAAAAAAAAAAAAGGAGAGGTAGCAATCCTGATCTCAGACAAAGCAAAAGCAAAAATATATCTGATCAAAAGAGATAAAGAAGGAAACTACATACTACTAAAAGGCACCATAGACAATGAAGTAATATCATTACTAAACACCTATCCACCAAATGGTTTAGCATTCAAATTCTTATAGAAGAAGTTAAGGGAGTTACAGGAAGAAATAAACAGCAAAACAATACTAGTGGGGATCTCAAACTCTCCCTTTCTGAACTAGATAAATCTAAACACAAAATAAATAAGAAAGCCATTAAGGAGGTGAATAGAATTTTAGAAAAGATAGGTATGGTAGACCTCTGGAGAAAACTAAATGGGGATAGAAAGGAATATACTTTTTCTCTTGGTGGTACATGGCACATACACAAAAACTGACCATGTACTAGGGCATAAAAACCTCACAATCCAACGAAGAAAGGCAGAAATATTAAATGCATACTTTTTAGATCATGACACAATAAAAATTATATAATAAAGGGCCATGGAAAGATAGACTAAAATTAATTGTAAACTAAATAATCTATTCCTAAACAATGATTGGGTCAAACAACAAATCATAGAAATGATCAATCACTTCATTCAAGAGAATGAAAATAGGGCTTCCATTTCTGGGAGCCAAGATGGTGGAATAAAAAGGTAGTTGCTCACACCCTCCCCTATCAACCGCTGAAAACCCCAAAAATATCACCCCCAGAGAAAAAGAAACCCTAGAATAGCTGAACTAGAAGAAAGACGGGGAACAGCAGTGCAGCAGCCAGGGAAATGGGTCTCCCAGTGCTGCAGCAGAAATAAGGGAAGCAGCACTACAAAGGGCCCCAGGAGGATAAGCATCCTGCAGCATTCATCTGAAAGGAGCTGAAGAAAGCAACCTAGAGGCTTCCTAAAGTCCCAGTCTTGCTGATTCCAACCCAACACCAGGTAAGCTGTCAGAACCCTACAGCTTCCAACTGTCAACCAGGAGGAGATCCTGAAGCCCAGGTGGTAGAGCAAGCAAACACCAACACCTGGACCTCCCAGTGCCTCAGTGAGGGTGGGGGAACTGGTGGAAACCAGCTCAGAAAACCACCAGGTGCCTCGGCACTCTACCACAAAGGAATCTCCCATGCATTAGCAGAAACGAGGGAGACAGCATTGAAAGGGGCCCCAGGCAGATAAACAACCTGTAGCACCCAACTGAAAGCAGCTGAAGAAAGCTAAAGGAAAGGAAAAACAGGCAATGTAGAATTGCCTGAAAGTTCCAGCCTTGCTGATTCCAGCCCAACATCAAGCAAGCTGCCAGAACCTTACAGCCTCCAATTGCCAACATAAGAGGCCCCAGCACACAAAGCCAGTGACCAAGACCTAGGCTCCCAACACAAGAAGCTTGGGTCAGTGCCCTCTGTTCCCCAGAAGGAGAGCTCAATCTCTTTAAAGGCCAGGGAATAAAGAAACCATGAGTAAAAAGAATCGTACCATAAATTCATAATATGAGAAGTGTGAGGGATCAAGATAGAAATTCTGAAGAGGACAACTTTGTCAACAAACCCACATCTGCAACATCAAAAGGGAATATGAACTGGTCTGAAGCCCAAAAAGCCTTCTTAGAAGAGCTCAAGAAGGATTTTAAAAGTCTAATGAGAGAGGTAGAAGAGTCCTTAATTGGCCAACTGGAAAAAAAAAAGTACACTGAAGAAAACAAGTCCCTAAAAAACACAATTGGCAAACTGGAAAAAAAACAAGTACACTGAAGAAAACAAATCCCTTAAAAATACAATTGGTGAACTGGAGAAGGAAGTACAAAAACTAACAGAAGAAAACAATCTGTTAAAAACTAGAACTGGACAAATGGAAACTAATGTCTCTATGAGAGAGCAAGAATTAGTCAAACAGAAACCAAAAAAATGAAAAAATAGATGAAATTTTAAAATACCTCATTTGCAAAACAACCAACCTGGAAAATCAATCCAGGGGAGAAAATTTAAAAGTTATTGGACTACCTGAAAATCATGATGAAAAAAATAACCTGGACAGTATCTTTTAGGAAGTCATAAAGGAAAACTGCCCTGAAGTCCTAGAACCAGAAGGTAAAATAACCATAGAAAGAATCCACTGCTCACCACCTGACAGAGATCCCAACTTGACAATGTCAAGGAATATAATAGCAAAATTCAAAAATTACCCGATGAAAGAGAAGGTGCTGCAAGCAGCCAGAAAAAAAAATTTAAACATCATGGAACCACAGTCAGGATTACACAGGACCTTGCAGCTTCTACATTAAAAGACCACAGGGTGTGAAACATGATATTACATAAGGCAAAGGAGATTGGATTGCAGCCAAGGATCAACTACCCTGCAAAAATGAGCTTGATTTTTCAAGGGATTAGACAGATATTCAACAAAATAGGGGACTTCCAAATCTTCCTGATAAAAAGACCAGAGCTCAACAAAAAATTTGATCCTCAAGTACAAGATTCAAGAAAGACATAAAAATAATTGGGACAGAAAGATACAACAAGTTGTTAATAAGGATGGACTGTTTACAACCCTACAAGGGAAGATGATTCTTGCAACTCTTGAGAACTGTATTGTTATTACACCACGTTAAAGTAATATACATAAAGGGGATGGATATTAGTCGACATTGATGTAATGATAAAAAAAATCTAATCAGATGGGTTAAATGGATCCAAGTAAATGTATTAGTCTAATCTTAGAAAATGTATTGAGAAAGGAGGAGGCAGACAAGGGTAAATTACATTACAGCAAAAGACAGAAAATCCTATTACAGCAAAGGGAAAGAAGGGGGGGTAAGCATTGTTTGAACCTTGCCCTTATCAGATTTGGCTCAGGAAGGGAATAACATAATCAATTAGGTATAGAAATCTAACTTGCCGTATAGGAAGTAGGAGGGAAAAGGGGAAACAAATGGGAGGGGGGATATAAGGGAGGGAAGAAGCAGTAAGGGTAAAGGTGAAGAAAAGGGAAAGGGATAATAGAAGGGAGGAGAGACTGAAGGAGGTGGTGGTTAAAAGCAAAACCTGGGGGGCGGAGGAGAAAGGAGAAAGGAAAGCATAAACAGGGGGAAAAAAGGATGGAGAAAAAGACACAGATAGTAATCATAACTGTGAATGGGAATGGGATGAACTATATATTTTTTTCTCTTCTGTTGAGTTTTGTTTCCTCTTTGTGATGGTTCCATCTATTGGTTTTAATTTTTACTTACAACTTCACTAATGTGAAAATATGTTTAATACGAATGTAAATGTATAGCCTATATCAGATTATGCACCATCTTGGGGAGGGTGGTGGTGAGAAAAGGGGAGAAAAATTTTAAACTCAAAAGCATATGGAAGTGACTGTTGATAAATCAAAATAAATTAATAAAATAAATTTTAAAAAAAAAACAAAAAAAGATATGATAGATATTTGGAGAAAATTGAATGGGGAGAGAAAGTAACATCTTTTTTTCTCAGGGGTGCATGGCCCCTACACAGAAATTGACCATGTATTACAGCAAAAATATATCATAATCAAATGAAGGAAGGCAGAAATATTAAATGCATCCTTTTAAGGTCATGATGCAATAAAAAATTATGTGGAATAAGGGGCCATGGAAAGATAGGCTAAAACCCAATTGGAAACTAAATAATCTAATCCTAAAAAATAAGGGGATCAAACAACAAATCATAGAAACAATCATTAATTTCATCAACAAGAATAACAACAATGAGACAATATACCAGAACTTGTGGGATGCAGCCAAAGCAGTGCTTAGGGAAAATTTTATATCTCTAATTGCTTACATGAGCAAAATAGAGAAAGAGAAGATCAATGAATTGGTTATCTAATTAAAAATGCTAGAAAAAGAACAAATTTTAAATCTCCAATTAAATACCAAATTGAAATTTGGAAAACCAAAGGAGAGATTAATAAAATTGAAAGTAAGAAAACTATTGAACTAATAAATAAAAGAGCTGTTTTCATTAAAAAAGCTAAGAAAATAGTGTCAGTTAATTTGATTTAAAAAAAGAAGAAAACCAAATTACCAGTATCAAAAATGAAAAAGGGTGAATTGCCACCAATAAAATTGAAATTAAAGCAGTAATTGGGAACTATTTTGCCGAACTGTGTGCCAATAAATCTGACAATCTAAGTGAAATGGATGAGTAATTATAAAAAATATGAATTGCCCAGATTAACAGAAGGGGAAATACAATATTTAAATAAGCCCATTTCAGAAAAAAAAGTAATCAAACAAGCCATCAATGAACTCTGTAAGAAAAAAATCTCCAGGGTTATACAGATTTACAGGTGAATTCTACTGAAGATTTAAAAAACAATTAATTACAATACTATATAAAATATTTGGCAAAAATAGACTAAGAAGGAGTCCCACCAAATTCCATTTATGACACAAATATGATACTGATGCCTAAACCAGGAAGAGACAAAACAGAGAAATGAAATTATAGACCAATTTCCCTCATGAATATTGATGCAATTTTTAAATAAAATATTAGCAAAGAGATAATAGCAGTTTATCATGAGGATAATACAACATGACCAAGTGGGATTTATACCAGCAATGCAGGGTGGGTAAAATATTAGGAAAACCATCAACATAATTGACCATATCAATAACAAAATTAACAGAAATCATATGATTATCTCAATAGTTGCAGAAAAAGCTTTTGACAAAATATAGCACCTATTCCTATTAAGATCACTAGAGGGCATAGAAATAAATGGAGTTTTCCTTAAATGATAAATATCTATCTAAAACCATCAGCAAGCACTTTATGTAATAGGGATAAAATAGAAGCATTCCCAATAAGATCAGGGGTGAAATAAGGATGCCCATTATCAGCACTGTTATTCAATATTATACTAGAAATGTTAGCTTTAGTAATAAGAGAAGAAAAATAAATTGAAGGAATTAGAATAGGTAATGTAGAAACACAACTATCACTCTTTGAAGATCCTATGATGGTATGTTTAAAGAATGCCAGAGAATCAACTAAAAAGAACTACTTGAAACAATAAACAACTTTAGCAAAGTTGAAGGATATAAAATACATCCACATAGATTATCGGCATTCCTGTATATTAACAACAAAGCCCAGCAGCAAGAGATGGAAAGAGAAATTCCATTTAGAGTAACTGTACATAATATAAAATATTTGGGAGTCTAACTGCTAAAACAAACCCAGGAACTATATGAACAAAATTTAAAAACACTTTTCACACAAATAAAGTCAGATTTAAACAAGTGGGAAAGTATCAATTGCTCATTGATATAAAATAATAAATTGTTAATTAATAAAAATTAATAAAGTAAAAATAACAATTCTACCTAAAACAAAAGAGAATGAAAATAATGAGACAACATACCGAAACTTATAGGATGCAGCAACAGCAGTTCTTAGGGAAAATTTTATATCTCTAAATGTTTACATGAATAAAATACAGAAAGAGTAGATCAGTGAACTGGGCATACAACTAAAAACTAGCAAAAGAACAAATTAAAAATCCTCAATTAAACACCAAATTGGAAATACTAAAAATCAAAGGAGAAATTTGTAAAATTGAAATTAAGAAAACTATTGAATTAATAAATAAAGCTAAGAGTGGCTTTATGAAAAAAACAATAAAGTAGATACACCTTTGGTTAATTTAATTAAAAAAAAGAAGGAAGAAAACAAAATTATCAGTATCAAAAAAGAAAAGGATGAATCCACCACCAAGGAAGAAGAAATTAAAATAATAATTAGGAACTATTTTGCCCAACTGTATGCCAATAAATTTGACAATCTTAGTGACATAGATGAATATTTACAAAAACATAAACTGCCAAGATTAACAGAAGAGGAAGTAAAATGCTTAAATAATTTGATCTCAGAAAAAGAAATTGAAAAATTCCTTGATGAACTCCCTAGGAAAAAATCTCCAGGGCAAGATGGATTTACAAGTGAATTCTACCAAACATTTAAAGAACACTTAATTCCAAAAGTTTATACTATTTGGGAAAAATGGCTGAAGAAGGAATCTTAACAAATTCTTTCTATGATACAAATATGGTGCTGATACCTAAACCAGGAAGAGTCAAAACAGAGAAGGAAAATTATAGACCAATTTCCCTAATGAATTTAGAAGCAAAAACTTTAAGTAAATACTAGCAAATAGATTACACTAAATCATCATAAGAATAATAAACTATGATCACATAGAATTTATGCCAGGAATGGAGGGCTAGTTCAATATTAGGAAAACTATCAGCATAATTGAGCATATCAACAACAAAACTAACAGAAACCACATGATCATCTCAATAGATGTAGAGCAAGCTTTTGACAAAACACAAGACCCATTCCTATTAAAAACACTAGAAAGCATAGGAATAAATGGAGTCTTCCTTAAAATAATAAGTAGTATACACCTAAAACTTTCAGCAAGCATCATAAGTAATGGGGAAAAGCTATAAGTGTTTCTAATAAGATCAGAGGTGAAACAAGGATGTCCATTATCACCACTGTTGCTCAATATCATACTGGAAATGCTACCTTTAACAATAAGAGAAGAAAAAGAAATTGAAGGTATTAGAATAGGCAAAGATGAAACAAAGCTATCACTCTTTGCAGTTGAAATGATGATATACTTAGAGAATCCTACAGAATCAAGTTTAAAAAAACTACTTGAAATAAAAAACAACTTCAGGAAAGTTGCAGGCTATAAAATAAACCCACATGAATCATTGGCATTTCTATGTATTACCAGCAAAGCCCAATGGCAATAGGTAGAAAGAGACATTCCATTTAAAGTTAATGCAGACCTTATAAAATATTTAGGAGTCTACCTACTGAAACAATCCCAGGAACCATATGAACACAATTTCAAAACACTTTTCACACAAATTAAGTCAGATCTAAATAATTGTCAAAATATCAGTTGCTCATGTCTAAGCTGAGCTAATATAATAAAAATGACAATTCTACCTAAACTAATCTACTTATTCAGTGCCATACTAATCAAACAACCAAAAATTATTTCATAGAGCTAGAAAAAAATAGCAACAATATTAATTTGGAATAACAAAAGGTCCAGAATATCAAGGGAACTAATGAAATGCAGGGGAAGGTGGCCTAGCCATTCCAGATCTTGAATTGTATTATAAAGCAGCAATCATCAAAACTACTTGGTAGTGACTAAGAAATAGAGTGGTGGATCAGTGGAATAGGTTAAGTATGCAAGACACAACAGTCAATGACTGTAGTAATCTATTATTTGATAAACCCAAAGACAAGAGCTTCTGCAGTAAGAATTCACTATTTGACAAAAACTGCCGGGAAAACTGGAAAAGAGTACGGCAGAAACTAGGCATGCCAAAACCTCACACCATATACCAAAATAAAGTCAAAATGGGTTCATGATTTAGATATAAAAAGCTGATACTGTAAGCAAACTGGGAGAGCAAGGAACAGTTTACCTATCAGATTTATGGAGAACAGAAGTATTTATGACCAAACAGGAGATAGAGAACATTTGGAAAAGGAAAATGGATAATTTTGATTACATTAATTTGAAAAGTTTTTGTACAAAGCCAAATGCAATGAAGATCAGATGGAAAGTAGAAAATGGGGAAAGAATTTTTACAACCAGTGTCTCTGATAAGGGCGTTATTTGTAAAATATATAGAGAATTAGGACAAATTTATAAGAATACAAGTCATTCCTAAATTGATAAATGGTCAAAGGATAGGAACAGGCAGTTCTCAGATGAAGAAATTAAAATCATCTATAGTCATATGAAAAAAAATGCTCTAAATCACTATTGATTAGAGAAATTCACATCGAAAAGACTCTGAGGTACCACATCACACCTATCAGATTGGCCAACATGACAAAACAGGAAAATGATAAATGTTGAAAAAGATCTGGGAAAATTGGAACACCACTGTGTTGTAGGTGGAGTTATGAAATGATCCAACCATTTTAGACAACAATTTGGATCTATGTCCAAAGGGCTATACAAATGTAAATTATCTTTCACCCAGCAATAGCACTTCTATGGCTGTATCCCAAAGAGATCTTAAAAATGGGAAAAGGATCAACATGTATAAAAATATTTATAGCAGCATTTTTTGTGGTGGCCAAGAATTGGAAATTGAGGGAATGCCCATCAATTGGAGAATGGCTGAACAAGTTGTAGTATATGAATGTAATGGAATACTATTGTGCTATAAGAAATGATGAGCAGGCAGACTTCTGAAAAAACCCGGAAAGACTTGTATAGACCGATGCTGAATGAAATGAGCAGAAGCAGGAGATTGTTGTACACAATAACAGCCACATTGTGTGATGACTAACATTGATAGACTTAGCCCTTCTCAGCAATGTAAGGATCTAAGACATCTCCACAGGTCTCATGATGGAGAATGCTATCCACATCCAAAGAAAGAACTATAGAGTTTGAATGCAGATCAAAGCATGCTATTTTCTATTTTTTCTTCCATTTTATTTTGTTTTCTCTCTCTTGTGGTTCCTCCCATTGGTTTTAATTCTTCCTTACAACATCACTAATTTGAAAATATGTTTAATAGGAATGTGTATGTATAGCCTATATCAGATTACATGCCATCTTTGGGAGGGGGAAGAAAAATTTAAAATTCAAAAGCTTATGGATGTGATTATTGATAAATTAAAATAAATTAAGAAAAAAAGGAAAAAAAGATACAGCTTGATCACAGCATGAATTAACATTCCTGGAAGAAATGAAATGAGGTTTTTTTAAGAGTTAAAATGACAACGTAAATGAAATGAGAACTTCATATCAAAAGATCAGAAAAGAAATAAGTACTTTGGAAAAAAAGACTTGAGAAAAGAACTAAGGTATAACAAGAGGTGTAAGAGACAGAGCCAAGATGGCAAAGTAAAGGCAGGGATTCACCTGAGCTCTCCCCCAAAACTCTGTAAATACCTTTTAAAAATGACTCTAAACAAATTCTAAAGCAGCAGAACCCACAAAAAGAGTGAAAAAAATTTCCAGCTGAAGACAACTTAGAAGATTGGGAGAAAAGTTCTCGTGTATAAGGGTTAGAGAGGAATGCAGTCCAAGTCCAGGCCATGCTAGCACAATCCCAGCCCCATCAAACAAAGAGAAAACCTTAGAAGAGATTGAATCAGTAGAGGCAGAGGGGAGCTTCTGGAGCTCTCAGCCCATAGATGGTAAAAGGGTCAAACAACCGGTCAAAAGGAGATTACCGGGGTCTTTTTGCTAACACTGAGGTAGGACTCTGTTGCTTTTCCCATACTTGTATCCAGATAACAGTCCTAGGTGGCAGTCCCAGGTGAGGTGGAGCACCTGCATAGCAGAACTTGTTATAATAGCAGAGGGGGTGCACCTCAGAGGTCCAGGGCAGAAAAAAGTGCTTGTGATCACTCACAGACCAGAGCACAGGCCAGGAGAGGTTTAGATCATGCCATCTTGGAAGAACTGAAAACTTAGAGCTGAGGGGAAGACAAGGACCTGCTGAGTCTGGCACCTCAGGGGAGTATTCTGCTTCCAGAAGCCAAAATGGCAGAGTAAAAAGGCAGTTGCTCTCACCCTCCCCTATTAACCTCTGAAAGCCCAGAAAATATCACCCCAGGAAAAACCTTGGAACTGCTGAACCAGAAGAAAGATGGGGAGCAGCAGTCCAGTAGCCCAGCAAATGGATATCCCAGTGCCTTAGCAAAAATAAGGGAAGCAGCACTACAAAGGGCCACAGGTGGATAAACACCCTGCAACATCCACCTGAAAGGAGCTGAAGAAAGCAAAGAGAAAGGAAAAGGAAGCAACCTAGAATTGTCCTAGAGTCCCAGCCTTGCTGATGCCAGCCTAACCAGGTAAGCTGCCAGAAGCCTATAGCCTCCAAATTCCAACACTGGAGGGCCCAGCACACAAAGTCAGTTACCAAGACCTAGGCTCTCAGCACAGGAAGCTTGGGTCAGTGCCCTCTGCTCCCCAGCAGGAGAGCTCAATCTCTTTAAAGGCCAGGGAATAAACAAACACCATGAGCAAAATGGAACATACCATAGATTCATATTATGACAACAGTGAAGATCAAGGCAGAAATTCTGAAGAGGACAACATTGTGAACAAACCCATATCTGGAACCTCAAAAGAGAATATGAATTGGTCTGAAGCCCAAAAGGCCTTCTTAGAAGAGCTCAAGAGGATTTTACAAGTTAAATGAGAAAGGTAGAAGAGTCCTTATAAAATACAATTGGCCAACTGGCAAAAAAAAAAAAAGTACACTGAAGAAAACAAGTCCCTAAAAAATACAATTGGTCAACTGGAAAAAAAGTACTCTGAAGAAAACAAATCTCTAAAAAATACAATTGGACAAATGGGGAAGGAAGTACAAAATCTAATAGAAGAAAACAATTTGTTAAAAATTAGAATTGGCAAGTGGAAGCTAATGACTCTATGAGAGAGCAAGAATCAGCCAAAGAGAAACAAAAAAATGAAAAAATACATGAAAACATAAAATACCTCATTGGTAAAACAACTGACCTGGAAAGTCATTCGAGGACAGACAATTTAAAAATTATTGGTCTACATGAAAATCACAATGAAAAAAATAGCCTAGACAGTACCTTTCAAGAAATCATAAAGAAAAACTGCCCTGAAGTCCTAGAACCAGAGAGTAAAATAGCCATAGAAAGAATCCACTGATCACCTCCTGAAAGAGATCCCAAATTGAAAATGCCAAGGAATATAGTAACCAAATTCTGAAATTACCAGGTCAAAGAGAAAATACTGCAAGCAGCCAGAAAGAAACAATTTAAATATCACAGACCCACAGTCAGGATTATACAGGACCTTGCAGTTTCTACATTAAAAAATCATAGGGTGTGAAACACAATATTCCATAAGGCAAGGGAGCTTGGATTACAAACAAGGATCAACTACCCGGTGAAAATGAGCATGACCTCTGACGGGAGGAGATGGATATTCAACAAAATAGGGGACCTCCAAACCTTCCTGATAAAAAGAGCAGAGCTCAACAGAAAATAAGACTCAAGAGAGACATAAAAAGATAAATGGGACAGAAAGATACAATATGTTGTCAATAAGGGCAAACTGAATTTTTACTTACAACTTTACTAATGTGAAAATATGTTTAATGGGTATGTAAATGTAAAGCCTATATCAGATTGTGTACCATCTTGGGGAGGGTGGGGGGGAGGAAGGGGGAGAAAAATTTTCAACTCAAAAGCATATGGAAGTGATTGTTGATAAAGCAAAATAAATTAATAAAATTTAAAAAAATAGTAAGGGCAAACTGTTTACATTCCTACAAGGAAAGATGACACTTGTAATTATTGAGAATTGTATTGTTATTACACCAAGTTAAAGGAGTATACATAAAGGGGGTGGATATAAGTTGACTTTGATGTAATGATAAAAAAAAAATCTAATCAAGTGGGTTAAATGGATCCAAGTAAGTAGATTAATTTGATCTAAGAAAATGTACTGAGAAAGGAGGAGGCAGACAGGGGTAAATTCTATTACAGGAAAAGGTACAAAAACCTATTACAGCAGAGGAAAAGAATGGAAATCTCATCAGATTTGGCTCAAGAAGACAATAACATAATCAGTTAGGTATAGAAATCCAACTTGCCCCTATAGGAAGCAGGAGGGAAAAGAGGAAAGAAAAGGGAGGGGAGATAGAAAGAGTGAAGAATTAGTAAGGGTAACGGGGGAGAAAAGGGAAAGGGCTAATAGAAGGGAGGAGGGACTGAGGGAGGCAATGGTCAAAAGCAAAACACTAGTGAGGAGGGAAAAGGAGAATGGAGAAAGAAAAGCATAAATGGGGGGGAAAGATGGAGAGAAAGACACAGATAGTAATCATAACAGTGAATGTGAATGGGATGAACTCTCTCTCCCATAAAACAGAAGCAGATAGCGGAATGAATTAAAAAACATAATCCTACAATATGTTGTTTACAGAAAACACATTTGAAAAAGAATGACACACACAGGGTAAAGGTAAAAGGCTGGAGGAGAATATATTATGCTTCAGCTGAGATAACAAAAGCAGGGGTAGCAATCCTGATCTCAGACAAAGTAAAAGCAGAAATAGATCTTATCAAAAGAGATAAGGAAGGAAACTACATCCTGCTAAAAGGCACCATAGACAATGAAGTAATATCATTATTAAACATATATGCACCTAATGGCATAGCAACTAAATTCTTAGAGTAGTTCAGGGAGTTACAGGAAGAAATAGACAGCAAAACTTACTAGTGGGGGACCTCAACCTCCCCCTCTCTGAACTAGATAATTCTAACCACAAAATAAACAAGAAAGAAGTTAAGGAGGTGAACTGAACATTAGAAAAGATAGGTATGATAGACCTCTGGAGAAAACTGAATGGGGATAGAAAAGAATATACTTTTTTTCTCAGTGGTACATGGCACATACACAAAAATTGACCGTGTACCAAGGCATAAAAACCTCACAATCCAATGCAGAAAGGCAGAAATATTAAATGCATCCTTTTCAGCTCATGATTCTATTGGTTCTAATTCTTACTTACAACATCATTAATGTGAAAATATGTTTAATAGGAATATATATGTATAGCCTATATTAGATTGCATGCCATCTTTCAGAGGGTGGTGGAAGGGGGGATTTTAAACTGAAAAGCATATGGAAGTGATTGTTGATAAATCAAAATAAATTAATAAAAAATATTTAAAAAATGAAAAAGACTGAAAACTTACAGGTCCCTAGTAGTATCTATGAAAACAGCTACATAAAATCCCTGAAGCATGGGATGGTGAGCCCTCCAGCCAGGAAGCAGCGCCCTACTTTAACATAGTTAAAATTTAGCTATTAGTCTGGAAAAATGAGAAAAAAAAAAACAGAAAAAAAACTCTGACTCTTGAAAATTACTATGGTGACAAGAAAGATCAAAACACACACTCAGAAGACAGCAACATCAAACCTCCTAGATTCAAAGCCTCCAAGAAAAATATAAATTGGTCTCAGGCCATAGAAGAGTTCAAAAAGGAATTTGAAAATCAAGTAAGAAAGGTAGAGGAAAAATTGGGAAGAGAAATGAAAGTGATGCAAGAAAATCATGAAAAACAAGTCAACAGCTTGGTAAAGGAGGCACAAAAAAAATAGTGAAGAAAATAACACCTTAAAAAGCAGACTAGGCCAAATGGTAAAAGAGGTCCAAAAAGCCAATGAGGAGAAGAATGTCAAATGGAAAAAGAAGTCCAAAAGCTCACTGAAGAAATTACTTATTTAAAAATTGGAATAGGGCAAATGGAAGATAAGGAGAAATTTTGAATAATTATGAGAAATCAAGAAACAATAAAAAACCAAAAGAATGAAAAAATACAAAACAACATGAAATACCTCATGGGAAAAACAACTGATATGGAAAATAAATACAAGAGAGATCATTTAAAAATATTGGACTACCTGAAAGCCATGATCAAAAAAGAGCCAAGACATCATGTTTAAAGAAATTATCAAGGAAAACTGCCCAGATTTTCTAGAACCAGAGGATAAAATAGAAATTGAAATAATCCACTGATCACATTCTGAAAAACATCCCAAAATGAAAAATTCCAAAGAATATTATAGCCAAATTTCAGAGTTCCCAGGTCAAGCAGAAAATGCTGCACACAGCCAGAAAGAAACAATTCAAGTATGGATAACACAAGATTTAGTAGATTCTATATTAATGGATCAGAGTGCTTAGAATATGCTATTCCAGAGGGCAAAGGAGTTAGGATTATAACCAAGAATCATGTGTCCAGCAAAACTGAGTATAAGACTTCAGGGGAAAAATGGATATTCAATGAGATAGAGCACTTTCAAGCATTCTTGATGAAAAGACCAGAGATGAAGAGAAAATATGACTTCCAAATAAAAGACTCAAGAGAAGCATGAAAAGGTAAACAGGAAAGAGTAAGAGAAATCATAAGAGACTTAATAAGGTTAGATTCTTTACATTCCTACTTGGAAAGATGATATTTATAACTCATAAGACATTTGTCATTATGAGGGTAGTTAGAAGGTGTGTATATATAGACAGAGGGAACATGTGTGAGTTGAATATGAAAGGATGGTATCTAAAAAATAAAATTAAGGATTGAGGGAAAAATGTACTGGGAGAAAGAGAAATGGAGAAGTAGAATGGTATAAATTATTTCACATAAAAGAGTGAAGAAAAAGCTTTTACAGTGGAGTTGAAGCTGGAGAAGGTTAAAGGGAGTGAGTGAACCTTACTCTCATCAGAATTGGCTCAAATACGGAATAACATATACAAGCAATTGGGTATAGAAATCTATCTTACCTCACAGCAAAGTAGGAGGGAAAGGCGATAAGAAAAGTTGGGGTGTGATAGAAAGGAGGGCAGACTGAGGGATGGGGTAGTCTGAAGAAAAAACTTTTGAAAAGGGACAGGGTGAAAGGTGAGAGAGAATAGAATAAATGCAGGATATAGGGTGAAGGGAAATATAGTTAGCAATAGTAACTGTGAAAAAAAATTTGAAGCATATTTTTCTGATAAAGACCTCATTTCTCAAACATATAGAGAACTGAGTCAATTTTATAAAAATAAGAGCCTTTCCCCAATTAATAAATAATCAAAACATATGATAAGCTTTCAGATGAGGCAATCAAAGCTAACTATAGCCATATGAAAAAAAATACTTTAACTCACTATTGATTGGAGAAATGCAAATTAACACAAATTTGAGGTACTGCCTTACACCTTATTAGATTGGCTAATAGGACAGAAGAGGTAAGTGACAAATGTTGGAGGGGAATATGAGAAAACTGAGACATTAATGCACTGTTGGTAGAGTTGTGAACTGATCCAACCATTCTGGAGCGCAATTTTGAACTATGCCCAAAGGGCTATAAATCTCTCCATACTTTTTGATCTAGCAATACCACTACTAGGTCTGTATCCCAAAAGAGACTGAAAAAATACTAAAGAATAAAGACCTATATGTACAAAAATATTTATAGCACCTCTTTTCTGGGGGTAAAGAAATAGAAGTTGAGGGGAAGCCCATAAATTGGGGAATGGCTGAATAAGTTGTGTTAAGTGATTATGATGGAATACTATTGTATTATAAGAAATGATGAGCAGGATGCTCTCAGAAAAACCTGGAAAGACTTGCATGGGTTGATGCAAAATGAAATGTGCTATGTGCAAAGTAACAGCAATATTCAGCTGTGAGTGACTTACATGTATTCTCAGGAATACAATGATCCAAGACAAATCTGAAGGATTTATGATGAAAAATTCTATCCATCCCCAGAGAAAGAACTAATGATGTCTGAATAGATTAAAGTATACTTTTTTAAACTCTCTTTATTTTTCTTGAGGTTTTTTTTGCCTGTTTTCTTTTACAACATGACTATTACAGATATGTTTTGTGTGAATACACATGTATAACCTATATTGAACTGCTTGCCTTCTGAATTAGGGGGGATGGATAGGCAGGAAGGGAAATAATTTGGAACTTAATGTTTTAAAAGTGAATATTAAAAATTGTTTTTACATGTAACTAGAGCAAAATAAAATACTAAATAAGAGCTAAAAAAAAACAAGAAAAAGAAATGATAAACAGCATGCTTTCAGTAAAACCTGGAAAGACTTGCATGAACTAATACAAAGTGCAGTGAGCAGAACCAGGAGAACATTGTACACAGTAACTGTAATGTTTTATGGTGATCAACTGTGAATGACTGTTCTAAAAAATACAATGATCCAAGACAATTCCAAAGGACTCATGAAAAATTCAATCCACATCCAGAGAAATAAGTGAGTCTGAATACAGAATGAAGCATACTTTTCACTTTTAAAAAGAAGTGCACAGAAGAGAACAAAAGAAAACCTAGAAGGAAGCAAAGAAAAGCTGGGGCAGCTTTGAAAACAAAGTGTAGTATTTATTACAAAGGTTTTCTTGAAATGGAAATTCATTGTTTTGTTTTGAATCCTCTCTTATGGTCTGCTGTGTGCATGGCAATGTTTTCTTTTTCTTTTCTCTTTTTTTAAGTAAGTTTAACATTTTAAAAAATTACAGAAAAAACCCACAAGAGGTATAAAACCATAGTCAAGTAACAAATTCCCTGAAAACTACAATAGGCCAAACAAATTAATGAATTAACAAGAGAAGAAATATCCAAAATGAAGTCCAAAGGAAAAAAAAAAGTATCTTGGAGACTTCTAAGCTAAATGAGTGGATTAGATGTTTTCTACAATCTCCACAACACCTCAAACATCTCCAAAATAGAAATTGTGTACCAAAGATAAAGCAAATTCAGCTGTTTCCATGATTTTGGAAGCTTAAAATCCAAAAGAAGTTTAAAAAAAATTCCCTGAAAACTAGAATAGAACAAATTAATGAATTAACAAGACAAGGAATATGAAAATGAAGTCCAAAGGAAAAAAAAGAAAAGAAAAAAGTATCTTGGAGACTTCTTGGCTAAATGAGTGGACTAGACATTTTCTACAATCCCTACTACCTCTCAAATATCTGCAAAATAAAAATTGTGTACCAAAGATAAAGCAAATTCAGCTGTTTCCATCATCTTGGAAACTTAAAATCCAAAAGAAAGTTAAGAAAAATCAAACCAAGAACTGATGCTCATTGATCCTGAGCACACTTGGCATCTCTCTTCGACCTCTTCTACCCAGAACTGAGAACATGCTAACAGACCCAAGGAATCAACATAGGTTTACAACAAAAACCACTCCTGCACCACAGCGGCCCTCTCTCTTTCCAGTGCCATAGAGAACCTAGTTCCAAGATGTGGAATTTTGATCAGGCCTCATTAGACAGTTTGGCCACAGTCCTTGAGGAGCAAAATCCTAACAGGTGCTGCAATTCAGAAGCAACAGTACTGCAAAACTTTGAACTGCTCATACCAACAGCCTCTGAACTACTAGTGTCAGGCCAGAGAGTAAATAAACAGAGGGAATGGGACAACGCATTATATGTGGGTAGTTGGAAGTGGGAAGGGAGTTGTGCAGCACTACACCAAGCCTGAGGAAAAAGCACAACACCTGGCTGGGGCCTTTATGAGCCCCTTGAGAGCAGGCACTATTTTTTGCCTTTCTTTGTAACCTGAGATTTTAACAGTGAATGGCACAGAATACCTGCTTAATAAATATTAGAATAAGACTTCTGAGGGCCAAGATGGCACAGTAAGCAGTAATTCAGAGTAAGCAGTAACTCTTACCCTCCTTTATTAACCTTGAAAAACCCAGAGAATATTGCCCCAAGAAAAATCTTTAAATAGTGGAGTCAGCAGAAAGACAAGGTGCAACAGTCTTTTAGCTTGGGAGGCTAGGGGGCTTAACAAGAAAGGTTCCTCTTGTTGTGGGTGAAGAAGACAAGTACAGAACAAGAGGCATCCCAGCAAGCCAGTGGCAAGCCCCACCTCAGCAACCCAGTGGGAGATCCTGAGCCCTGGGTGATGAAGCAAGTGAACACCAGGCATACACCAGCCACCACTACCAGCTCCAGCTCAGAACCAGGTAAGCTACCAGAAGCTGTCAACACTTGAAGCCCCAGCACAAAAAAACAGTCACTAGGCCCCTAGCCCCCAGCATAAGAGGTCTGAGTCAGAAGAAGAGATCAACTATAAAAGCCAGAAAAAGGCAAAGAACATGAGCAAGAAGCAACAAAGAAAAACAATAACCATAGAAAAATATCTTGGTGACAGGGAAGATCAAAACACAAATTCAGGAGAGGACAACACAGTCAATACACCCACATCTGAAACTTCAAAGAGGAATATGAACTGGTCTCAAGCCCAAAAAGCATTCTTAGAAGAGCTCAAGAAGGATTTTAAAAGTCAAATTTGAGAGGTAGAAGAAAAAGTGAACAATTCCTTTAAAAATACAATTGACAAAATGGGGGGGAAAAGTACACTGAAGAAAAAAACTCCTTAAAAAGTAGAATTGGCCAAATGGAAAAAGACGTACAAAAGCTCACTGAAGAAAACAATTCATTAAAAATTAGAATTGGGCAAATGGAAGCTAATGACTCTATGAGATATCAAGAATCAGCCAAACAAAATTTAAAAAATGAAAAAATAGGGGAAAAAATGTAACCACTTGGGAAAAACAACTCACCTGGAAAATAGATCCAGGAGAGATAATTTAAGAATTATTGGTCTACCTGAAAGCCATGATGAAAAAAAGCCTGGACAGCATCTTTTAAGAAATCATCGAGGAAACCTGCCCTGAGGTACTAGAACTAGAGGGTAAAATAGTCATCAAAAGAATCCACTGATCACCTTTTGAGAAAGATCCCATATTGAAGGAAAAAATTACTGCAAGCAGCCAAAGAGAAACAATTTAAATATCATGGAACCAGAGTCAGGATTACGTAGGACCTTGTAGCTTCTACATTAAAAGATCATAGGGCTTAGAATATGATATTCCATAAGGCAAAAAAGCTTGGATTATAACCGAGGACCAACAACCCAGCAAAATTCAGCATAATCTTCCAGGGGAGGAAATGAATTTTCAATGAAATAGGGGACTTTCAGACTTTCCTGTTGAAAATTGCAGAGCTCAACACAAAATTTCATTTTCAAATACAAGATTCAAGAGAGGAATAAAAACATAAACAGGAAAGGGGAAAAACATGTTATTCAATAAGGGCAAACTTTTTATCTCTGTGTGAGAATATGATATACATAAGTCCTGAGAAATGTATCGTTATTATAGCATTTAGAAGGGATATACATAGACAGAGGTGGTATGTTTAAGTTGATTTTGGTGTGATGATAAAAATATAACTAAGTGGTGAAAAGGGATTCTAATGAGAGAAGAGGAAAGAAGGAGACAGAGAAGGGTAAATGACATCACATGAAGAGGCAAAAAGGCCTATTAAAGTAGAAGGAAAGAAGGGAGAGAGAAGAGCATTATTTGAACTTTACTCTTACTGGATTTGACTCAAGGAGGGAGTAATATAGTTAGGTAGAGAAATCTAATGCCCTATAGGCAGCAAGAGGGAAAAGGGGAAAGAAAAGGGAGGAAGGTAGAAATAGCAAGGGGAAAGAAGGAAGGAAAAGGCAGGGGGCTGATAGAAGGGAGGGCAGATTGAGGAAGGTGGTGGTCAATAGCAAAACTCTAGTGAAGAGGGAAAGGGAGAGGAGAGACAAAAGCATAAATGGGAGTGGGAAATAGGATAGAGAGAAAGACACAGATTGTAATTATAACTGTGAATGTCAATGTGATGAACTCTTCCATAAATGGAAGCAGATAGCAGAATGGATTAAAAACCACAATCCTACAACATGTTGTTTACAAGAAACACATTTGAAACAGAGAGATATACACAGGGTAAAGATAAAAGTCAGGAGCAGAATATATCATGTTTCCCCATCTCAGAAAAAGAAATTGAACAAGCCATTGATGAACTCCCTAGGAAAAAATCTCCAGGGCCAGATGGATTTACATGCAAATTCTATCAAACATTTAAAGAACAATTAATTCCAATACTATATAGACTATTTGGGAAAATAGGTGAAGAAGGAGTCTTACCAAATTCTTTTTATGATACAAATATGGTGCTGATACCTAAACCAGGAAGAGTCAAAACAGAGAAAGAAAATTATAGGTCAATTTCTCTAATGAATATAGATGCAAAAATTTTAAACAAAACATTAGCAAATAGATTACAGCAACTTATCACAAGAATAATACACTATGACCAGGTAGGATTTATACCAGGAATGCAGGGTTGGTTCAATATTAGGAAAACTATCAGCATAATTGAGCATATCAACACCAAAACCAACAGAAACCACATGATCATCTCAATAGATGCAGAAAAAGCTTTTGATAAAATACAACACCCATTCCTATTAAAAACACTAGAAAGCATAGGTATAAATGGAGTCTTCCTTAAAATAATAAATAGCATCTATCTAAAACCTTCAGCAAGCATTATATGTAATGGGGACAGGCTAGAAGCATTTCCAATAAGATCGGGGTGAAACAAGGATGTCCATTATCACCACTGTTATTCAATATTGTACTGGAAACATTAGCTTTAGCAATAAGAGAAGAAAAAGAAATTGAAGGCATTAGAATAGGCAAAGAAGAAACAAAGCTATCACTCTTTGCAGATGACATGATGATATACTTAGAGAATCCTAGAGAATCAAGTAAAAAACTACTTGAAATAATAAACAACTTTAGCAAAGTTGCAGGCTATAAAATAAACCCACATAAATCACAGGCATTTCTATGTATTACCAACAAAGCCCAACAGCAACAGATAGAAAGAGAAATTCCATTTAAACTTACTGTAGACATTATAAAATATTTAGGAGTCTACCTCCTGAAACAAACCCAGGAACTCTATGAACACAATTACAAAACACTTTTCACACAAATAAAATCAGATCTAAATAATTGGAAAAACAGTTGCTCATGGGTAGGCCAGCTAATATAATAAAAATGACAATTCTACCTAAGCTAATTTACTTATTCAGTCCCATACCAATCAAACTACCAAAAATTATTTTACAGTTAGAAAAAATAATAACAAGATTCATTTGGAAGCACAAAAGGTCCAGAATATCAAGGGAACTAATGAAAACAAATGCAGGGGAAGGTGGCCTAGCAATTCCAGATCTTAAATTGTTTTATAAAGCAGCAATCATCAAAACTACTTGGTACTGACTAAGAAACACAGTGGTGGATCAGTAGGTTGAATATGCAAGACACAGTAGTCAATGACTATAGTAATCAATTATTTGATAAACCCAAAGACCCCAGTTTCTGGCATAAGAGTCCACTCTTTGAAAAAACTGCTGGGAAAAATGGAAAAGAGTATGGCAGAAATAGGCATAGACCCAAATCTCACACAATATACCAAAATAAAGTCAAAATGGGTCCATGAATTAGATATAAAGGCTGATACCATAAGAAAACTGGGAGAGCAAGGAGTTTACCTATCAGATCTATGGAGAGCAGAAGAATGCATGACCAAACAGGAGATAGAGAACATTACAAAAAGGAAAATGGATAATTTTGATTACATTAAATTAAAAAGTGTTTTCACAAACAAAGCCAATGCAACTAAGATTAGAAGGAAGGTAGAAAATTGGGAAAGAATTTTTATGACCAGTCTCTCTGATAAGGGCCTCATTTCTAAAATATATAGAGAATTAAGACAAATTTATAAGAATAGAAGCCATTCCCCAATTGATAAATGGTCAAAGGACATGAACAGACAGTTCTCAGATGAAGAAATTAAAGCCATCTATAGTCATATGAAAAAAATGCTCTAAATCATTATTGATTAGAGAAATGCAAATCAAAACAACTCTGAGGTACCACATCATACCTATCAGATTGGCCAACATGACAAAACAGGAAAATGATAAACGTTGGAGAAGATCTGGGAAAAATTGGAACACTAACACATTGTTGGTGGAGTTGTGAAATGATCCAACCATTTTGGAGAACAATTTGGAACTGTGCCCAAAGTGCTATAAAAATGTGCATACCCAGCAATAGCACTTCTAGGGCTATATCCCAAAGGGATCATACAAGTGGGAAAAGGACCACATGTGCAAAAATATTCATAGCAGCTCTTCTTCTTTTAAAAATTTCATTAATTTATTTTGATTTATCAACAATCACTTCCATATGCTTTTGAGTTGAAAATTTTTCTTCCCCTTTTCCCCCCCACCCTCCCCAAGACAATGCACAATCGGATATAGGCTTTACATTTACATTCCTATTAAACATATTTTTCACATTAGTGAAGTTGTAAGTAAAAATTAAAACCAATAGGAGGAACCATCAGAAAGATGAAACAAAACTCAACAGAAGTAAGAACAAGTGATAGTGATTAGACTTCCATAGTTCTTTCTTTGGATGTGGACAGCATTTTCCATCCCGAGGCCTCTGGAGCTGTCTTAGATCCCTGTAATGCTGAGAAGGGTTCAGTTTAACAATATTAGTCATCTTTGCCACTGGTGGCAAAGAACTGGAAATTGAGAGGATGCCCATCAATTAGGGAATGGCTGAGCAAGTTGTGATATATGAATGTAATGGGATACTATATAAAAACCAAGAGAACTTTGTACACAATAACAGCCACATTATGCGATGACTAATATTGTTAAACTGAACCCTTCTCAGCATTACAAGGATCTAAGACATCTCCAGAGGCCTCTGGATGGAAAATGCTATCCAAATCCAAAGAAAGAACTGTGGAAGTTGAATTGTTATCTTTTTTTTCTCTTCTGTTGAGTTTTGTTTCCTCTTTCTGATGGTTCCTCCTAGTGATTTTAATTTTTTCATACAACATCACTAATGTGAAAATATGTTTAATAGGAATGTAAATGTATAGCCTATATTAGATTGTGAGCTGTCTTGGGGAGGGTGGTGGGGAGGAAGGGGGAGAAAAATTTTAAACTCAAAAGTGTATGGAAGTGATTGTTGATAAATCAAAATAAATTAATAAAATTTTTTTTTAAATTTTAAAAATCAGTAATCAACCAAAAAACCCAAAAAGAATATATCATGTTTCAGACGAAGTAATATAAGCAGGGGTAGCAACGCTGATCTCAGACAAAGCAAAAGCAAAAATAGATCTAATCAAAAGAGATAAGGAAGGAAACTACATCTTGCTAAAAAGGCACCAAAGGCAATGAAGTAATACCATTACTAAACGTATATGCACCAAGTGCTATAGCATCCAAATTCTTAGAGGAGAAGTTACGAGAATTACAGGAAGAAATAGCCATCAAAATTAACCTACTAGGGGACCTCACCTCTCCCCTCAGAACTTGATAAATCTAACCACAAAATAAACAAGAAAGAAGTTAAGGAAGTGAATAGAATTTTTGAAAATTTAGAAGTGGTAGAACTCTGGAGAAAATTGAATGGGGATATAAAAAAATATACATTTTTCTCAGAGGTACATGACACCTACACCAAAACTGACCCCATACTAGGGCATAAAACCCTCACAATGCAGTGAAGATAAGCAGAAATAATAAATGCATCCTTTTTGGATCATGATGCAATACAAATTACATGCAATAAAAGGCCACAAAAAGATAGACTAAAAATTAGTTAGAAACTAAATAATCTAATCCTAAAGAATGTGTGGGTCAAACAACAAATCAGAGAAACATTCAATTATTCATGCAAGAGAATGACAATGATGAGGCAACATACTAAAACTAATGGGATGTAGTGAAAGCAGTTCTTAGGGGAAGTTTTATATCTCTAAATGCTTACATGAATAAAATAGAGAAAGAGGAGATCAATGAATTGGGCATGCAACTAAAAAACTAGAAAAAGAACAAATTAAAAATTCTCAACTACAAAATTAGAAAGAACTGAAAATTAAAGGAAAAATTTATAAAATTTAAATTAAAAACGCTATTGAATTAATAAATAAAACAGAGCTTTTTTTATGAAAAAATAGATAATCCTTTGGTTAAATTGATTTTAAAAAAAAGAAAGAAGAAAACCAAATTACCAGTATCAAAAATGAGAAAGGTCAATTCACCAGCAATGAAGAGGAAATTAAAACAATAATTAGGAACTATTTCATAAAATTTCATGCCAATAAATTTGGCAATCTTAATGAAATGGATAAATATTTACAAAAACATAAATTGCCCAGATTAACAGAAGAGGAAATAAAGTACTTAACCCCATTTTCAGAAAAAGAAATTGAACAACACATCAATGAATTTCCTAGGAAAATTCTCCAGGGCCAGATGGATTTACAAGAGAATTCTATTAAACATTTAAAGAATAATTAAGTCTAATGCTATATATACTATATGGGAAAATAGCTGAAGAAGGAGTCCTATCAACTTCTTTTTATGACCAAAAATTTGGTACTGGTACCTAAACCAGGAAGAATCAAAACAGAGAAAGAAAATTATACACCAATTTCCCTAATTAATATAGATGCAAAAACTTTAAATAAAATGTTAGCAAAAAGATTACAGCAACTTATCACTAGAATAACACACTATGACCAAGTGGGACTTATACCAGGAATGCAGGGCTTGTTCAGTATTATGAAAACTATCATCATAATTGGTCATATCAGCAACAAAACTTAGGGAAACCATATGATTATTTCACTAGATACAGAAAAAGGTTTTTTTTTCACAAAATACATTGCTATCAAATACTTGAGAACATAAGAATAAATGGAGTCTTCCTTAAAATGATAAGTAGCATCTACTAAAGCCATCAGTAAGCAATATATGTAATGGGTACAAGCTAGAAGCATTTCCAATAAGATCGGGGGTGAAATAAAGATGTCCATTATCACCACTGTTATTCGATATGGTACTAGAAAAGTTAGCTTTAGCAATAAGAAAAAGAAGTCGAAGAAATTGGAACAGGTAAAGAAGAAACAAAGCTAGCACTCTTTGCAGATGATATGATGACATACCCTGATCGGTTCAAAATAAGTCTAAAAAGCAATTGGTTCTGTTTTGGCCAGGAACCCTGAGGGTCTTCCCTTCCCAGATTATTTTTTTTAAAAGAGGACATTCTTAGCTTCATTTCTTCTTAAGCCTCTTATTTCTCTCTCTCTCTCTCTCTCTCTCTCTCTCTCTCTCTCTCTCTCTCTCTCTTCTTTCCTTTTTCCTTTCTTCTTTTTCTTTCTTCTGCTTCTTCTCTCTTCATATAGGGTATCATACCCCCACTTGATGGTGCTCTGCCCAAAGGGAATGTAAATTTTAATCTCTGAAACTTTTTTTTTGTTGTTTTGGTTTTTTATCTGAAAGACCAGCCTTAACCCCAACTCACTCTGGCTCCATTGTTTGGGTACTGATTGTCTCAAAATGAATGTAAATAACCATTGCTTCTACTTTGGCCAAAAACTCTGAGGGGCTTCCCCTCCCAGATCTTTTTTTTTAAAGAGGTCATTTTTTTGCCTCATTTTTATTAAGCCTTAATCACTGAATGGGCACTGCCTCAATCAGACTAAGACATGTTAAAGACATTAACTTCAAAAGGCCAAGGTTCCCCCACTGTATCCTGGGTCATTTTCAGTTATTCTGATCCATGTCTAGCCACTGGATCCAGATGGCTCCAGAGGAGAAAGTGAGGCTGGTGACTCTGCACAGCCCTCTCTCACTTAAATCCAATTCACTTGCATGTCATGGCATCACCTTCCTGATGTGATGGTCCTCTCAAAAATGTAGGACAAACAGTAGCAACTTTGATGTTATATAAACTAGGTAAACAGGTGACACAACCCTGAATTTCAAGTCAGGAAGACTCAAGTTTAATATATTCAGTCATTTTATAGCTTTTTGAAAACCTGGACAAGTTATTTAATGTTGCTTCCCACATCTGTAAAATGGGACTAATAATAGCACCTACTTAAAAGGATTATTATGCGAATAAAGTGAGATAACATTTGTGAAGTACTTTGTAAACCTCAGCAAGTTATATAAATGCTATTTATTATTACAATAATGATAATGACTGAAAAAAATAAGAATACAGTGAATTCCAATTCTTTCTATGAAATTACTTTAGAACTTATACTTAGAGGTCATAAAAAGGAAGAAAACTATAGACCAATATCCCTAATGAGCATTTATGCAAAAACTCAAATAAAATTTTTTTTAAGTTACAGAAACATATAGAAATTATTTTTAGGCTTAGGTGTTGAATTTATTGATTTATTGACTTATTTTGTTCTGAACTTAAGAAATATAACAAATATTTCCACAATATAGTAGAATAGAACAAAAAGGATAATTGCCGATGAAACTACAAATTCCTTATGTGCAACTTGCTATTCCTTTTAAAATATAATAATGCTATCATGTAATTTTTGTTTTTCTTCTCTCTTCCCCTGCCCTAAAGATAAGCACCAATAGACACACACACACACACACACACACACATGTGCAAAATAATTCTATACATATTTCTATTTATCAGTCCTTTCTCTAGATGTGAATGTTTTCCTTTATGGGCCCTTTGTAGTTAATTTGGGTATTTACAATATTCTAAATGATTTAATCACTCAAAGTTGTTCTTAAAACAACATTGCTGTTACTGTATCCAGTGTTTCTTGATTTTGCTCATTTCACGCTTCATTATTTCATGCAAGCCTATCCGTGTTATTCTAAGATTATTAAGTTCATCATTTCTTATAACACAGTAATATTCCATCACAATCATGTACCACAACTTGTTTAGCCATTCCCCAATTGACAGGCATCCCCACAATTTCTAGTTCTTTGCCACAACAAAGAAAGCCGCTATAAATATTTTAGAACATATAAGTTCTTTTCCTTTCTCCCTAATCATTCTTGGAAATAGACCTAGTAGTGGTATTGCTGGGTCAAAGGTCATATATAGGCAGTTCAATAACTCTTTGGACATAATTCCAGATTGCTCTCCAAAATGGCTGGATCAGTTCACAGTTCTATCAATAGTGAATTAGTGTACCAATTTTTCCATATCCCCTCCAACAGTTCTAGACAATCCGGTAGGGGTAAATTGACATCTCAAGTTTCTTTTAATTTGCATTTCTCTAATCAATAATGATTTAGAATATTTTTTCATATGACAATAAATTATTTTGATTTCTTCACCAGAAAATGGCCTGTTCATATCCTTTCATCATTTATCAACGACTTGTATTCTTATAGATGTGTTAGAGTTCTTTATGTATTTGAGATATGAGACCTTTATCTGAAAAAAATTTCCCCTAATTTTCTGCTTTCCTTCTGATCTTTATTACATTGGTTTTGTTTAGACAAAACTTTTTTTATTTTAATGTAATTAAAATTATCCATTTTACATATCACCATGCTCTCTGTTGTTTATTCAAAAATTGTTTACCTATCCATAAATCTGATAAGTAATATGTTCAGCATTCTTCAAATTTTCTTGTTATAACTCTCTTTATGTCTAGGTCACATATACATTTTGACCTTTTCTTGGTAAATGATGTATGATATAACTCAAGACCATATAAAATATCTTGGAGTACACCTGCCAAAACAAACCCAATGACTACAAAAAAAGAATTACTAAATTAATTTTATACAAATAAAAATCAGATTTAAGTAATTGGAGAAATATTAATTCTTCATGGGTTGGCAGTGCCAATATGACAAACACCTCAACTAATTTATATATTTCAATGCCATCCTAATTAAATTATTTTTTAAAATTACTGAGTTAGGAAAGATAAAAATTCATTTGAAAGAGCAAAACGTCAACAATGTCAAAGGAACTAATTTTAAAAATATAAAGGAAGGAGGTTTAACATTACTAGATCTTAAATGATATTATGAGGCAATAATTATCAAAACTATCTGGTACTGACTAAGAAATGAAATAGAACACAGTAGACATAAAATTTACAACAACAAAAGCTACAGTAACCTTGTATTTGACAAGTGTAAAGAGTTAAGTTTTGGGGATAAGAATCATTATATTGTAAAAATTAGTTGGGAAAGCTAGAAAACAGTCTGACTGAAACTGGGAACAGACCAATATCTTATGTGTAGCATTTAAGCAACAAAATGTTATCCGTTTATTTATTTTTAACATTCATTTAAAAAAAAGACTTCCAAATTCTCTCTCCTCTTCCACTCCCTCAACCATACATTAAGAGGCAGTCAATATGATATCAAAGTCATGTAAAACATATATCCTTTTTAGCCATTTTGGAAAAAAAGTAAGAAAAATAAAGTGAAAGAGGTATGCATCAATCAGAATTCATAGGTTCTCTCTCTGTAGATGGATAGATTTTTTTTTTTAATCATGAGTCTGTTGGAATTGTCTTGAATCACTGCATTGGCCAAAGTAGCTAAGTTTTTCACAAGTGATCCTTAGTTACAATATTGTTGTTACTGGGTACACTGTTCTCTTGGTTCTACTCATTTCACTTTGTATCAGTTCATATAAGCCTTCCAAGGTCCCAGGTTCTTCTGAAATATCCTTATCATTTCTTATAGCCTTATTGTATTCCCTCACAATCATATATCACAACTTGTTCAGAGATTCCCCAATTGATGGGTATCCCCTCACTTTTCAAATCTTTGCAACCCCCAAAAGAACTGCTTGTATGCAGTTCCTTTTCCTTTTCCTTTGATTTCTTTGAGATACAGACCTAGCATTGGTATTGCTAAGTCAGCTTTATAGACCTTCAAGTATAATTTTAAATTTTTCTTCAGAATGATTGGATCATTCCACAGCTCTACCAACAGTACATTAGTGTACCTTTTTTTTTCACAGCTCATCCAGAATTTGTCATTTTCCTTTTGTCTCAGGTTAGCCAATCTGATAAGTGTGAGATGGTACCTCAGAGTTGTTTTAATTTGCATTTATCTAATCATTAGTGATTTAGAACATTTTTTACGTAACTTTAAAAATCTTTGATTTCTTTTGAAAACTGACTGTTCATTCTTTCACCATCAAGCAATTGGGGAATAACTCTCATTTTTGTAAATTTGTCATTTAAGAAGTGAGGCCATTATTACAGAATCTTTCCATAAAATTCCCCTTCCCCCATTTACTGTTTTTCTTCTAATTTTGCCAGCATTAATTTTGTTCATAGAAAACCTTTTTAATTCCACATAATCAAAATTATCCACTTCACTTCCCATTACCTTCTCTATCTCTTGTTTGGTCATAAACTCTTCCTATCCATAGATCTGACAGGTAATATTCTTTCCATGCATCCCTAATTTGTTTATGATATCAACTTTTATGTGTAAATCATGTATCCATGACCTTATCTTAATATACAGTGTGAGATGCTGGTCTATACTTAATTTCTGCCAAAATATTTTACAGTTTTCTCAGCAATTTTTATCAAATACTGAGTTTTTGCCTCCAAGCAAGAATAAAATAAATAAATAAATCTTTGGGTTTATCAAATACTACGTTACTATGATCACTTACTACTGTAATGGGTAACTAATCTATTCCACTAATCTATCACTCTACTTCTTAACCAGTACCATATTGTTTTGATGATTGTTGCTTTGTAATATAGCTTAAAGTCTGGTACTGCTAGATGGTATGATTGTTTGCTTAGAGAATTCAAGGGACTAAACTAAAATTAATTGAAACAATAACTTTGGGGAATCTGCCGAATATAAAATAAATTTACCTAAATCTTCAACATTTTTGAATTTTATTTTAAAAATCTCAGATTGAAGGGTTAAAAAGGGAAATTCCATTTGAAATAGTGACAAAATGTGTAAAGTCCTTGGGAATCCATGTACCAAAAAAGACATAGGAATTATATAACAACAACTACAAAACACTATTTGGAGCTAAGAGAGACTTGAATAATTAGAAAAATACTCATTGCTCATGAGTAGGTCAAGTTAATCATTTTTATATGACAATAATATTCAAATTAATTGACTTTTTCATTGTCATTTCAGGCAATTAAAAGATTATTTTATGAATTTAAAAATCACTAAACATATTGACATGGGGGAGCAGCAGGTCAAGAATTTTTAGAGAAATTAAAGAAAATTGGGCCCAGCAACACCACATCTCATACTATACTACAAAGCAGTAACTATTGAAATAATTTTCTACTGGTTAAGAAATAGAGAAGCCAATAGGTAGAACAGATTTGGTACACAGCATACAGAATCAAATTAACACAATAGGCCAATGTTACATACACCCAAAGATCCCAACTAAAACTCCTAGGAAAACTGGAGAGCAGTCTGACAGAAATTAGTTTGAGATCCACAACCTCGTAATTTTATAACAAAGTAAGCTCCAAATGAATACATGATTTATATTATATGTCACAATCTTTTTACTGAACTGTTTAATCTATTCAGATTTAAAGTCATAAGAGTTAAGCTTATTCTCTCACTTTTTTCTAATATCGTTTTTTGAAAGTTATGATTTTCCCCCTCTTCCCCTGTCATACAGAACTATGTTTCTAATTATTTTAGTTTAATAAGTTAAAGATGACATTATTCTCCCTAGCTGAGTTCCCTTCATCCCCCAGTTTGTTATTCCTTTCCCTTTGGAGATTTATTTATTCGATGCTTTTTCTTGCTTGCTTGTATCAGATTATTTAATTTTTCCTCCCTTTTTTTTCCTTTCAGTTAATGAGTTAACTAGAACTTAATTTCCTGTCTTTTCCTTCGATTAATTTTGTACATTAGTGGTTTTTTTATTTCATTATCTGTACCTTTTTCTAGAAAGGATTCCTTTCATTCTCTTCATTATTTCTATTCCCTTTTTTGCCTCTTCTAAACTTATTCTTTGTTTCATGGCATTAAACTTATTTTTTTTCATTTTTGTATATCTATTTTATTATTATCATTGTATACATACATGTATACACATGTATATATATATGTATACATATATATGTATTTAGCCTTTATTTTTGCATTCCTCATGGAATTAAAACTTTTGAAGCATTTATTTTGAGTTCTCCCTTTTAAACAGTTCCTGCTATACCTGTAAAGCTCTTCCCTTGACGCCCAATTTTACAGTATGCCTCACTTTTAGAAACATACTAATTTCTGCAGGTGAAAGGGAGCATATTGTCTAATGAAAGGTTTCTTCCTCTCTCCCTTATTATGCAATACATTATTGATCTTTGTCCTTCTCTTGGCCAATTGTGCTCCATGTTTGCCTCAAAATCTTTTTGCTTGGTCTCTGCCCTCCCAGTTTTTCTGGGTGACAGATGGCACCAGTAGCTCTGATTCCTTTACTCCTGAGGCAGAATGAGAGGTCTTTCTGAGCATCAAATCTCTGCAGATTAAAATTCCCCATCTCCATTTATGTAATCTTTCTTCATCCATAGGAAAATTCATAAATGGTACACCCTCTCATAATTGAAATAGTTTTTTTCACCCCATTCTTCCTTTCTATCAATTTCTCTCTTTGTTTCCTTGTCACTTTCTTGTAGACTCTCTGCTTTGAAATACTATGAGAGTTATTTTCCCTTCATTTGTTAGACTTTGATTTGATAGGGTATATCACATGTTCACCTCTATGTTTTTTTTGTATTCTTACCCATTTTTATGTACTTTCCCACCTTGTAATTTTGTCCCACAAAAAAAAAGAACAAAACAATATATTCACCTGTAAGCAGTGTGTTGTGAGATTTAGTCAGTGATGTTTCAGGCCTTTTTCTCCAACATCATTTCTATTTGATTTCTGTTTTCAATCTGGTCTCCATGTGTACAAGTAGGAAGAAATATTAATGATTCTTCTGTTGTTATTTGGTTGTTGGTTTCATTGTTGTAATTGGCAATGTCATCATTCTTGGTTCTTGTATTCATAGCCTTTCTTATGCTTCTTATGTTTGAGAAGCAAATAGTCTCACTGGGTCTTGTTTTCCTTCTAAAATGTTTTAAGTTTAAATTATTAAATTAAATTTAAATTATTGAATGACCATACTTTCCCATGGATGATTAAACTCAGATTTCATAGATAGGTCATCTTGGGTTTCATCTTGAGCTCCACTGCTATTTGGAACATATTATTCCATTCTCTCCTGTGTTTTCTGATTGGCGCAATATAATTTTGTTATTCAAATTTCCTTTCCTTTGCATTTAAAGGTCTTTCTCCTGGTTTCTTGTGAAATTTTTTTGTTTCATGGTGTTATCAAATTTAACCCCTATATATCTTGGAGTTTGCACTCTAAATTTTTTTCCAGGAGGTGATCTCTGGATTCCATCAATTGGAATTTTTTTCCTGTGTTCTGGGAAGTCCCAAGAAGTTTTCTTGTAGTTATCACTTCCACATCACAGGGCTTAGGGGTGTAGCACCCCCATGATCTGGAAAATCTATGTAAAAATTTTTTGGCCCTCTCTTATACCAGAGAAGAAGTTTGAATTTTTTTCTTTTTTCTTTTATGTAGTGTTTACAGTACCTTATTGTAAAATTTGGGTTAAGTATTTGTTCATAGGCTCTATATCATCTGCTAGCCTTTGTATGTTGTCTTCTGATTCTGCAAAACTCCCAAAAATTGCCATTTAATTTCTTATGCCAAGATACAACATATCAAAATCATTATGGGGGAAAGTTGCAATGTAGAAGAGATAATTGTACTAATTCTTGTATAATGATGTTTATGTTTTCTGACTTGTGTTTTTCTGAAAACATTTGTCTCTACACATCCTGTCTTTGAGCTCAGTATGTTTTGTTCACATGGATATGTTTTCTTTAATGTTATTGCTTTTTTTTAATTGTCCTTTTTATAGATTGTCCTTTACTTCCTTGTGCTTGTATTCCCAGTCAGTTGCCCTCTATTTTGTTTCTTTGATGAGACTTGCCACTACAGATTAAAATTCTTCTGTTTTGACAGTTATTTCTACTGTTCAGGCTACAAATTCTGTACTTAAAATTCTTGTTTCTCTCTAAAATAACCGGAATATTCTGCTCTCATTCAGCGTGCTCCTCAAAATCCACAAGGTCCAAATCAAGTATTCAATCATTTTCCTTTGTTTTCTAGTATTTATTCATAGACTCTGAACTCATTTATTAGGATCTAGAGATGATATTTTCTTCTCCTATTAATGTCTTCTAGAATGATTTATCTGGGTTATGCTCTCAGTCATTTAGTTTTCTTCTTCCTGAAATCTAGGATAATTTAAATTCTTTCTCCTCTTCTTCCCACTATTATTCACTTTCTGATTCTTTCTCCTCTGACAGTAGTTTCCCTGGGAGTTGCATCTCAAAGTATCTCAGTCTCCTCCATGATTTTACAATCTATGTATCTGCCACAACTAACTTCTGGGAGGTACACCTAACCCCAGCTGGATGCTAGGCTTCTTCTCTTAGGTTTATTGCAGTACCACACAGTTCCAGAAAATATATATGTCAGTTTCCTGGTCCAGCAGTGGAGAGTGTTACCACACTGCTGTTAGAGTAGCCTGAGCAAATTTCTCTGATCTTCTGGCTTTGGATCTCATAGCACAGGGAGAAGATGAGGTGGAACAGGACTTTGGGTATGAATTCTTTTATAAGACTTTGAGTTGGCTGTCGCTACCCTGCTGCTAGTAATATGATAAGCAACAGGGGGGAAGAGGGTGCTGAGTGAGCACAATTTAAACGTGTGTACATTGAGTTTTTACCTTTTGGGGGTTTTTTGAGCTGGAATTGCTTTATCTCTGGAGTATAATTTCCATTTTGGAGAGGTTTAAGAAGTCATAAGGTTTGAAGAAAATGTCAAGTTCTCCACATGACTTGGAAGTCTTGTTGGTCTCTTGACCCAGAAGTTTACATTATATATCGAAAAGAAAGTCACTTCATAAACACATTAAAGGAGTAAGGTATTAATTTCCAGATTTGTGGGTAGGGAATAGTTCATAACTGAACAAAGAATAGATTAGGTAAAAGAAGAAAAGTGGACATTTATTTTACATGAAACAAAAATTTTTGCACAGGCAAAACCAATGCAGCTAAAATTAGAAGGAAAAGGGTTAACTGGTTAAAAAAAAAGTTGCAGCAAGTACCTATGATAAAGTACTCATTTCTAAAATGTATAAGGAACTATTTCAAATTTAGAAGAGCAAGTGCTATTCATCAAGTAATAATAGGCTAAAGGATGTGAACAGGTAGTTTTCTAAGGAAAAAAAAATTAAACTTTCAGTAGCCATATAAAATAATGCTTCATAAACACTAACAAATTAGAGACTTGTAAAATAGTGCATTTCTGAGGCTATATCTCACACCCATCAGGTTGGTAATTGGACACAACAAGGAAAATTATAAATGTTGAAGGGACGATAGGAAAACATGAGCATTAATGTACCAGAGACATAAATTGGTCCAACCATTCTGGAATGCAATCTGTAACTATACCCCCCTAAAATATTAACCTGTTTATATCCTTAACTCAGCAATTCTACTTCAAATCCCATACCCCAAAAAGCTCAAAGAAAGATGAAAAGAACTCATGACACAAAATATTGATAAGAACTCTTTTTATGATGGCAAAAAACTAGAAACTGAGGGTGTGGGTACAATAATTGAGGAATGATTGAATTAATTGCAGTTTGTGATTGTAATGGAATTGTCTTGTAAGAAAGAATGACCAGCCTCAGACCAAACACTTGACACTTACTAGCTGTGTGACCCTGGGCAAGTCACTTAACCCCAATTGCCTAAAAATAAAAAAAAAATTTAAAAAGAATGAAAATCATGTTTTAAGAAATGCTGAGGAAGACTTGTGATACAAGTGAAGTGATACACAGTGAAGTGATTAGAACTAGGAGAAGAATTTATACAATAGCAACTTGTACAATAATAATATCACAAAGACAAACAACTTTGAAAGACTCTGATCCATGCAATCAACAGCCATGATTGCAGAAAACCAATTTTGAAGCACACTATCTACCTCCTGATAAAGAGACAGTAGACTCCGTTCATAAAATGATACACACATTTTTGGAGATAGCCAACTTGGGAATTCATTTTGCTTGACTCCATGCTATGGCTAACCTACTTGAGAAAGTGACAATCAGTGTTTACAGTTTCTTTTCTCTCTTCTTAACTCTCAGCAGTTTGGCTTCTGTCTTCATTATTCATCTGAAACTGCTCTCTCCTAAGTAAGGAATGTGTGTGTGTGTGTGTGTGTGTGTGTGTGTGTGTGTGTGTGCGTGTGTATAAAAACTTTTAAGTTTCATGCAATCAGTTATCTGCTTTATCTTTTGTAATTGTCTTTATCCCTTTTCTGGGTAAGAATGCATCTCCTACCCATAGATACGAGAAACAGATGTTGTGGTTCTCTTCTAATTATTTTATAGTATGATCTTCAACAATAAAGTCACATCAATTTAAAATATATTGTGGAGCATGATAAAATATGGGGGCCTAATTTCAGCCAGATGGCTTTTTAAAAAAAAATCGGAGTTCTTTCCTAAGTAATTTATGTTTTCAAGTACATCAAACTGACTATTTTTGTCTAATTGTTTTTTATTCTCTCTTGTCTTGGCTGTTCCATCCACCTATTATTTTTAACCAATGATTTTGAGAGCTACAGTTTTTAATATTATTTGAGGTCTGGTAATAATGATCTTTAATTATCCCATCTAATGTTTCTCAATTCTCATCCTTCTTGACCTCTATGTAGACTTTGACACTTTCAATTATCTATCTTTTTTATAATTTCATGAAACTATTCTTTTCTGGTTCTCCTCCTACCATTATGACCACTCTTCCTCACTATCTTTTGCTGGATCTTCATTAAGATCTGGTACATTAACCATGAGTGTCTAGGAAGCTAGGCACACAATAGATAGAATCCTGGGCGTGTAATCAGGAAGATCTGAATTCAAATCTGGTCTCACACACAGTTGTGTGACCCTATGCACTTAACCTTTATCTGACTCAGTTTCCTCAACTGCAAAATGGAGATCATAGTAGCACCAGCCTCCCAGGGTTTTTTTTGAAAATCAAATGAGATGTGTGTAAAGTACTTAGCATGGTGCCTGGCACATTGTAGGTACTTAATAAATGCTTCCCCTTCATCCACTACACTGTTTCACTTCACAATCTAATCAGTTCCTAGTCATTTCAATTATTAGATTGTTTATGTAATTGATATTTATGTGATAATTACTCAGTTAGGCTCTGGGCATTTTCTGTCACTGATCCCATGCCTGGAATAATCTTCTTCCTCAACTCTACCTACAGACTTCCCTGGCTTCCTTTAAATCTCCACTAAAATTCCATCTTTTACAGGAAATCTTTCACAATTCTTCTTAATTCTAGTGCCCTCCCTCCATTAATTATTTCCTATTTACCCTCTATAGCACTTCTTTTTTCATATATTTGTTTGCATGGTGTCTCTCCTATTAGATTGTAACCTTGTTGATGGGAAGGACTTTTTGCCTCTTTTTGAATCTCTAGCTATTAACACAGTGCCTGGAACAGAACAATAAATGTTTATTGATTGATAGAGATCTATCCCTAATGTCTGTCTTGACTTCCAGACTTACATCTCCAACTGCCTATTGAACATATCCAACTGGATATCCTGTAGATATCTTAAACTCAAAATTTTTTAAAATAAATTTTATTTTCCCCAAAGCCTCATCTCTTCCTCACTTCCCTCTTATTGTTAAAGGTAATGACATCCTCTTGGTCATCCAGGCTTGCAACATAGGTGTCATTCTTATCTTCTCACTTTCAATCCCTGTATCAAATCTCTATCCAAGTCTTGTACATTTGTACATTCTGCCTTTATCTATCTATCTATCTATCTATCTATCTATCTATCTATCTGTCTGTCTGTCTGTCTGTCTGTCTGTCTATCTATCTTTCTATCTATCTATCTATCATCTATCTATCTATCTATCTATCTATCTATCTATCTATCTATCCATCCATCCACCTATCTATTGATCTGTGTGTATTCATATCTATGTATAGTAGATACCCATTTCTAATTCTTTGATACTTCCCCTACCCTGGTGAAAGCCCTCTTCATCTTGCCTCTTACTGCAGCATCCTTCTACCTTGCAGAGTTGTTGGAAGAATCAAAGAGATAATATTTGTAAAAAGCATGTAGCATAGTGTCTGGCAAAATAGTAGGCATTATATGAATGCTTATTTCATTTCCTTCCCTCTTGCCTTTGATCTCCCTGCCTCAGACTCTCACCACTATAGTCTACCTTCCACTCAGTTACCAAAGTGATCTTTCTAAAGCATTTACTAATCTCTCCTACTGATGATTATGCCCCTACTCAGTAAAATCCAGTGGCTTTTTATTACCTACAGAATTAAATACAAAACTATTAGGTTTTTAATGCTTCCATAACCCGATCTTTTCCTATATTTCCAGTCTTCTTACACTTTACTCCTTTCCACGTACTCTGTAATTTAGTGATACTTGCCTCCTTGCCTCCTGTGGTATATCACACTCCATCTCTTAATTCTTTGGGTTTTTTTCCCATTAATATCCTTCATACCTAGAATTTTGTCTCCATCTTCTAGATTTATTTGGCTTTTTAAAAGTCTGAATTAAAAACTTGTCTTCTCCAAGTTCTTCCTAGTCCTAATTAATGATGGTGATGTTCCTTTTTCTTGTTTTGTTTTGTGGTTGTTTTTTTATTTGGGGGGGGCAATGGGGTTAAGTTACTTGCCCAACATCACACAGCTAGTACATATTATGTGTTTGAGGCCGGATTTGAACTCAGATCCTCTTGAATACAGGGCCGATGCTCTATCCACTAGGCCACCTAGCTTCCCTGGTGATGTTCCTTTGAGATTACATGCAATTTACCACACACACACACACACACACACACACACACACATACACACACACATATATGTATATTTGTATGTGTGTGTGTGTATATATATATCTTGCTTGTCCTTAGTTCTTGGCATGTTCTATCAGCCATTAAATTGTGAGATTTCTGAGTACAAGGACCCTATTTCCCCCCTTTTTAAAGTATTCTATTTATTTTGTTAAATACTTCCCAATTACATGTAAAAAAATAAGCATTTATCTTTTTAAGATTTTGAGTTACAAATTATGTTCTTGCCTCCTGTTCCTCCCTCTCCCTTGAGAAGGCAAGCAATTTGATATTGATTATACATGTGAGGTCACACAAAACATAGTTCCATATTAATCATGTTGCAAAATAAAGCACAGACATAAAAAAAGAAAAATAGAGTAGAGTATATTTTAATCTGAATTCAGAGTTCATCAGTTCTCACGAGGTTGACAGTATTTTTCTTTATGGGTCGTTTGGGTTATCTTGGATCATTGTCTTGATCAGATTAGCTAAGTTGATCATTCTTAAAATATTGCTGTTACTGTGTTGTCCTGGTTCTGCTCCCTTCACTTTGCATATATACATCTTCCCAGGTTTTTCTGAAACCATTATGCTTGTCATTTCACAGACAAGGTTTATTGTATCACCAGTGAAATCCAGCGGGATTTTAAGAACCTGCACATTTCTGACACGTGTATTGACAAGTGGGCCAGATTTTAAGAATCAGAGCAATTTAACGGTGGCAAGATAGACATTTTTATAAAGAAAGACTGTGGGAAGATCTGGATGAGATTAAAGAGCAGCAAATAGTCTGTGATGGGACCAGGTGCAGACAATGAGGGTCACAATGAAAGAGCAATTAATAGAATTATTGACTGAGAAGGACTGGGTGTCTCAGGCAAATGCCAGAGATCTGGGTTCAGGGGTTTTGGGGTCCAGGTCCAAAGACATGGTCTTTTCCTTTTGGGGGTCTATCACAAATCCCATCCCTCAATGTTCCCCCTCAAACAAATGGGACCAAAAATCTTTTGGGGTAAGGGATGAAGGTCTCAGCTTCTAAAATTGCTTCCTACTGACAGGTGGTGTTGTAGATCTGTCCCTTCTATGAGGGAGTCCCAGGAAGGAAGTTGACTGGAACTGAGCATAGGATGCACACAGCAGACAATGGGTGGACAAGGGCTGGTACCCACCATTTGCTTCCAGCTGTAGTGAATGGCCCATAGACACAAATCTTACAAGCAAGTGTGCAGGGCCCAACTATATAGAGAAATTAAAGTACAAGAGCCTCTTTAAAATCATTTACATTTGACGTGCAGGATTATTTGTTCTTTGTTATTTCCTGAAAAATATCTTCTCTGATTCCAAATTCCTTCAGGAGAATCAGATGTTCTTGGGAAGTAACCACACCTTTCCAGGTAGAAGCTTTCCACCCTTGGGCAGATACTGACTTTTACTCCAGTTATAACAAAAGACTTGGTACTTTTTTTTTACTTGGTACACATTTAAATAATGATTAGACCAAATAGGTTAGCACCCTCTAAGAAAATTGCACCAAAATTTTCTTCCAGAAACCAACCTGAAGACTGCTTTTCATTTCTTATAGCACAATAATGTTCCACTAAAGTCATGTGCTGCAACTTGTTTAGCCATTCTCCAGCTGATGCTCATCATTTCTTACAGCATATTAGCATTCCATCACAATCATTTACTATAATTTGTCCAGCCATTCCCCAATTAATGGACATATCCTCACTTTTCAATTCTTTGCCATCACAAAAAGAGCTACTATAAATATATTTGTACAAATTGGTTTTTTTATCCCCAAGGGGTGTAGCCAAGATGGCTGAGTAAAAGCAGTGATTTGTTTGAGCCCTCCCCCAAATCCCTCCAAATACCTGTAAAAAATGTCTCTAAAGAAATTCTAAAGCAGCAGAACCCACAAAAAGACAGAGTGAAACAAATTTCTAGCCCAAGACAACAAGGATGGTTGATCCAAAGAGGAATGTAGTTTGGCGTGGGCACACAGGCAAAACAGGGCTCAGTGAACCTGGAACAGGCCTCAGAATTGAATCACAGGCAGGTGTGGCAGTTTCCAGACTTGTCAACCCACAAACACCAAAGATAACTTAGAAGGTCAGTAGGAAAATTCTTTTACATCAGTGAGAGAGAAGCTAGGTCCCAGACCCAGTCCTGGCTGTAGCCCCAGGGCAATGGCTGCTTCATGAGCTTCCAGCCCACAGACTAAGGGGAAATCAAGTGATTGATCACAGGCAGATAGCAGAGATCTCTTTGCTGGTGCAGGATTCTCTTGCATTGACCATACTTGAATCTGGGTCATAGTCCTGGGTGACAGTCCTGGAGCAAAGAGAAGCACTTGTATGGTCAAGCTTGTAGTGGTAGTACGGAGATAATCCTCCTCATGGTTCCAAGGCAGAAGAGTGCTCGTGGTCACTCATAGACCAGAACACAGGCCAAGAAGGGAATAAACACCTCATCCTTGATCATACCACCTTAGAAGAGATGAAAATTTACAGATCCCTAGAAGTATCTCTGAAAACAGTTGCATGAACCCCCGAAGCTAGCAACAGTACATTCTCCACACTGGAAGCAGACCTCTACCTTAACAAAAAGTTTATAACTCAAGTAATTGGCTGGGATCATGAACACACAAAGGCACAAAAAAAAAGTCAGACCATAGAATCTTTCTTTGGTGACAAAGAAGATCAAAACACACGACTAGAAGAAGACAACAAAGTCAAAGCTCCTACATCCAAAGCCTTCAAGAAAAATATGAATCAGTCTCAACCCATAGAAGAGCTCAAAAAGGATTTTGAGAAGCAACTAAGAGAAGTAGAGGAAAAAGTGGGAAGAGAAATGAGTGTGATGGAAGAAAATCATGAAAAACGAGTCAACAGCTTGCTAAAGGAGACCCCAAAAAATACTAACCCAAATGGCAAAAGAGGTCTAAAAAGTGAATAAAGATAAGAATGCCTTAAAAAACAGAATTGGCCAAATGGAAGAGGAAGTCCAAAAGCTTACTGAAGAAAATACTTCCTTAAAAATTAGGATAGAGAAATTGGAAGCTAGTGACTTTATAAGAAATCAAGACACTGTAAAACAAATCCAAAAGAATGGGAAAAAATAGAAAACAATGTGAAATATCTCATTGGAAAAACAACTGACCTGGAAAATAGATCCAGGAGAGAGAATTTAAAAATTACTGGACTATCTGAAAGCTGATCAGAAAAAGAGCCTAGACATCATCTTTCAAGAAATTATCAAGGAAAACTGCCCTGATATTTTAGAACCAGAGGACAAAATAGAAATTGGAAGAATCCATTGATCTCCTCCTGAAAGAGATCCCCAAAGGAAAACTCCTAGAAATATTGTAGCCAAATTCCAGTGTTCCCAGGTCAAAGAGAAAATATTGCAAGCAGCCAGAAAGAAACAATTCAAGTGTTGTGGAAACACAATCAGGATAACACAAGATTTAGCAGCCTCTGCATTAAGGGAACAGATGGCTTGGAATATGATATTTTGGAGGACAAGAAGATAGGATTACAAGCAAGAGTTGCCTACGCAGCAAAACTGAGTATAATCTTTCAAGGTAAAAATGGACATTCAGTGAAATTGGGGACTTTCAAGCATTCTTGATGAAAAGACCAGAGCTGAATAGAAAATTTGACTTTCAAACACAAGATTCAAGCAAAACATGAAGAGGTAAACAAGAAAGAGAAATGATAAGAGACTTATTAAGGTTGAACTGTTTACATTCCTGCATGGAAAGATGATTTTTGTAAGTCATGAGATGTTTCTCAGTATTAGTCTAGTTGGAGGGAAAATTTATATGTGCATGTATGTATATGTATATGTGTATATACATATATTATATATATATATTATATATATATAGAGAGAGAGAGAGAGAGAGAGAGAGAGAGAGAGACAGAGAGACAGAGAGACAGAGAGACAGAGAGACAGAGACAGAGACAGAGAGAGATTGAGCACAGGATGAGTTGAAGATGAAGAGGTAATATCTGGAGAATAAAATTAAGAGATGAGAGAAGATTATACTTGGAGAAGGAGGAAGGGAGAAGTAGAATGGAATAAATTATCCCACATAAAACAGACAAGAAAAGGCTTTTACAGTGGAAGGGAAATGGGGGAAGGTGAGAGGGAATGAGTAAATCTTATTCTCATAGGATTTGGCTTAAGGAGGGAATAACATACAAACTCAATTGGGTATGGAAATCTATCTTATCCTACAGGAAAATAGGGGTTGGGGGGAAGGGAGCAAGAGAGCAGGGGGATGATAGGGGAAGGGCAGATTGGGAAAGGTGGTAATCAGAAGCAAATAATTCTAAAGTGGGACAGGGACAAAGGAGAGAATTGAATAAAGGGGGGGGACAGGATAGGATGAAGGGAAATACATTTAGTTTTTCACAACATGACCACTATGGAAGTGTTTTGCATGACTACACGTGTAAAACCTGTATTGAGTTGCTTGCTTTCTCAATGAGGGTGGGTGGAGAGGGAAAAAGGGAGAAAATTTGGAACCTAAAGTTTTAAAAACAAATGTTAAAAAAAATTGTTTTTGTATGCAACTGGGAAATAAGATACATAGGAAATGAGGTATAGAAATCTGTCCTGCTCTACAGGAAAGTTGAAGAGGAAGGGGATAAAAGAAGGGGGGAGGAGAGATGGAAGGGAGGACAGATTAGGGGAAAGGGTATTCAGAATGCATTCCATCTTGGGGTGGGGGGAGGGACAAGATGGGGAGAAAATTTGGAACTCAAATCTTGTGGAAGTGAATGTTGAAAACTAAAAATAAATACATTGGTTTTTTTTATTTTCTGTGATCTCTTTGGGATACAGACCTAGTAGTGGTATTGTTGAGTCAAAGCATATGCACAATTTTAGAGTCCTTGAGTTGTATTCCAAATTGTTCCCCAGAATGATTGGACTTGTTTGCAACTCCACCAAAAGTGCATTAATGTCCCAATTTTTTTACAACCCCTCCAGAGTTTGTCATTTTCTTTTTCTGTCACATTAGCCAATCTGATAGGAATGAGATAGTATTTTAGAGTTGCTTTAATTTTAATTTCTCAATTAGGTAGTGACTTAGAACATTTTTCATGAGACTACTGATATCTTTGATTTCTTTTTCTGAAAACTGGTTATTCATGTCCTTTGATCATTTATCATCTGAGGAATGACTCCTATTTTTAAAAGTTTGGTTCAGCTTCCTCTGTCTTTGAGAAGTGAGAAACATGCATTTTTTAGTTTCCTGTTTTCTTTCTAATTTTGCCTGCATTAATTTTGCTTGTGCAAAAGCTTTCTGATTTCATGTAATTAAAAGTATCCAATTTACTTCCCAGGATCCTCTCTGTCTCTTGTTCAGTCATAACCTCTTCCTTTATCCATAGATCTAACAGGTACATTTTCCAGTGCTCCTCTAATTTACATTTGATATTACCCTTCATGCCTAAATCATATAACCATTTTGACCTGATCTTGGTATACTGCGTGAGACATTGGTCTATATCTAGTTCCTGACAAATTACTTTTGAGTTTTCCCAGCTTATTTTGGTAAGATCTTATTCCCCAAAGCTTGGATCTCTGGGTTTATCAAATACTAAATTATTATGGTCATTTGCTACTCTGTATTGTGTTCCTAATCTATTCCACTTATCCATTACTCTATTTCTTATCCAGTAGAAGATTGACTTGATGATTACCACTTTGTACTATAGTTTGAAATCTGATACTGCTAGGAAGCTTCATATTTTTTTTCATTGACTCCTGTGATGTTCTTGACCTTTTATTCTTCCAAATAAATTTTGTTATCATTTTTTTTCTAGCTCTATAAAACAGTTCTTTGGTAATTCGATTTTTATGGCACAGAATAAGTAAATTAACTTAGGTAGAATTTTCATTTTTATGATTTTGGTTTGGCCTACCCAAGAGCAGTTAATATTTCTCCAATTGTTTACATGCATTTATTTTGGCAAAAAGTGGTTTATAATTGTGATAATATAGTACCAGGGTTTATCTTGGCACATTGACTGTCAAGTGTTTTATGTTGTCTGGAATTTCTCTTTCTATCTCTGGGTTTTGTTGGTACTACATAGAAATGCTGATGATTTATGTGGTTATTTTATATCCTGAAATTTTGCTAACATTGTTCCTTGCTTCAACTAGTTTTTTAGTTGATTTTTAGCATTCTCTAAATATATCATATCATCTGTAGAGAGTGATGGTTTTGTTTCCTCATTATCTATTTTTATTTCTTTATTTTCCATTCTTGTTTCTTATTGCTATAGCTAACATTTCTCATACAATATTGAATAATAGTGGTGATAATGGACATCCTTGCTTCACTCTTATTGGGAAGACTTCCAGCTTATCCCCATTACTAATAATGCTTGATGATGGTTTTAGTAATATCTACTTGTCATTTTAAGAAATCCTTCATTGATTCCTATGCTTTTTCATGTTTTTTATAAGAATGAGTGCTATATTTTGTCAAAAGCTATTTTTTTTTGCATCCATTTAGATAATAATATGATTTTTGTTGAATTTGGTTTTTTTTTATATGGTCAATTATGTTGACAGTTTTCCAAATATTGAACTAGCCCTGCATTCCTAGTACAAATCTCACCTGGTTATAGTGCATATCTTTGTGAAATATTGCTACAATCATCTTGCTAATATTTTCTTTGAAATTTTTCTATCAATATTCACTAAGGAAATTGGTCTATAGTTTTCTTTCTATGTTTTTGCTTTTCCTTGTTTAGGAACTGTCAATTTATTTTATAAAAGAAATCTGGCAGGTTTCCTTCTTTACATATTTTTCCAACTAGTTTTTATAGTATAGGGATTAATTATTCCTTAAATACATGGCAGAATTCACTTGTAAATTGATCTGATCCTGGGCATTTTTTCTTAGGGAGCTCATTGATGGGTTTTCAATTTCTTTTTCTAAGATACTATTACACTTTTGTAAATATTCATCCATTTCATTTAGATTGTCAGTTGTACTGGCATATATTTGGGCAAAACAACTCCTAATAATAGCTTTAATTTCATCTTCATTACTGGTATATTTACTTCTTTATTTTTGATATTAGTAATTCGGTTTTCATCTTTCTTTTTTTAAATCAAATCAACCAATGCTCTTTATCGATTTTTATGGTTTCTTTTTTTTTAGTTTAGAGGGTTTTTTTTCACTTCAGGTTTTATTAATCTATCCTTTGATTTTTTTCACAATTTTAATTTGGTGTTTATTTGTTCTCCCAGTGTTTTTATCAATTAATTGATCTGCTCTTTCTTTTATTGATGTACATGTTTGAAGATACATTTTCTCCCAAGTACTGATTATCCTATAAATTTTGGTATGTTTTCTCATCGTTATTCTCTCTAATGAAATTATTGATTGTTTCTTTGATTTGTTTTTGACCTACTTATTCTTTAGAATTATTTATTTAACAATTAATTTTAACCTATGCTTCCACAGACTTTTACAGAATATATTTTTATTGTATTGAGGTCTCCTAGTAGTAGAGTTTTACCATCTATTTCCTCTTGTAATTTATTTAACTTTAAGAATTTGGATACTGTTATTTCATGCATTTATGTTTAGTATTATTATTATTTCATTGTCTATTGAGCCTTTTAGCAGGATGTAGTTTCTCAGTTTATCCCTTTTAATTTGGTCTATTTTTGCTTTTGCTTTGTCTAAGATCATGATTGCTTTTCCCTTCCACCTTTTTAATATCAACTGAAGCATAATAGATTGTTCTTCAGGCTTTTATTTTAACTCTTGCATGTATCTCTCTCTTTAAAGTATCTCTAGCTTCAGGATTTCTCACACTGCTATTTTCAGGCTAGTTCTAGGGGTTCAGAAGTTTTCAGAACTTCCAAAGTGATGTCATTTGGAGAGACATATGGTCATTGCTTTTCCAGTCCAAACTGTAGTCCTTACCCAGGAAGGGTCTCTGATCCCTTATGATTACAATTCTTACTGCTCTGCAGGGCCCCTGCTCCATTGGGACTGGAAACAATACTGTTCCTCAGGGTCCTGACCAGAAGTGATACTGTCTCGCAGGATCCCATCTCCCTTGGAATAGGAAGTGATATTCTTCCTCAGGGTCCCTAATTTCTTATGACCAAAAGCAATACTGCTTCTCAGGTTTCCTGCTCCCTTTCATCTGGAAGTTCTGCTCTCTGCCCTTGAACTATGACTTGGAAGTGGGTATAGGCAATGGAGTTGACAGTGTCTGGTCCTGTATCCAGTCCCTATAATCTCTTTCTGTCCATTTGTCAGCTCTCCTTATTCTTTATGGGTTCAGAGCTCCCAAAACTGCTGCTGCTTCTTCTGCCAACACTTAGTCACACCACTAGTGATTCATCTGGGCAAGCCTCCTTCTCTGCATCACAGATTTCTCTTTCAGACCTCCAAAGTTGTCTTAGCCTGGAAGAATGTCTCACCTTGATCTTCTGTTGGATCTGTCACTTCAGAATTTGATTTGATTTTAAAATTGTTTGGAGGGGGATGTTGGGAGAGCTCAGCTGAATGTTTTCTCTACTCTGCCTTCTTGGCTTTGCCCTGGAAGTTTCTTCTAATTAAAATATTGAGATAATTTAGGGTATGTAACATGCAATATGTAATGACAGAAATAATCTTGTTATTATAACCCTTAGATAATAAATTTTAGGTGAGCAGAGATAAATATTTTTTCTAAAGTACTTGCCACTGTGATGGAGAAGATACATCATAGAGTTTAGATCAAGGAGTTATTCCCTGTGGCTGGTGAAGTTTCAAATATGCTCCTTTCTGTAGATGACATTGTGCTGATAGCATTAATTCCCAAGACACTGTAGAGCCTCCTGGAAGAGATCCATAATCACCCAAAAGAATCTGTCCATAAATGCAGGAAAGAATACATGTATAAAGGTTTTCAATTTTCCATATTTCAACACACATATGAATGGATACCTTATATAAAAGAGGTTCTTAAGTTTTTCTTTGTTAAGGACCAGTGCTCTTCAGCAATCTGGTGAAGCTTATGGGTACCTTCTCAGAATAACGTTTTGAAAAGTATAAAATAAAATATAGGATTACAAAGGAAACTAAATGTACTGAAATAAAAATGTAATATTTTCCCCCAGCACTCTGTGAGAGTCTATGGACTCCAGGTTAAGGACACAAGCTGTAGAGCTTGTTCAACAGTTCAACAAATATTACAGAAGGTAATGATACCACCACAATGTTGGGAGAAATCAAGGAAAGACTGTAGCACAAAGGTTGTTCTCTTTTCTGATGAATTTTTGTGAAGACACGGATCAGGATTTCATGGAATAGTCAGGCATGAATGGGTTGAGATCTATATCATTGGAGAGAACCCTTGAGTAAATGAGAACATAAATCCAGTGGAGTATTTGTGAGTAAAGTCACTATATTCTGCTTCAAGGTATCATGGAAATACAAAGAAAAATAATGAATCAATAAATAATTATTAAACACCTACTCTCTTCCAGGCATTGTGCTAAGTTCTGGGGAAACAAAAAAGAGACAAAAGATATCCCCTGCCCTCAAAGAGTGTACCCTCTAATGGGGGAGACAATGTGCACATAAAAAATATACAGAAAAGGCCACACAACAGATAAATAGTGAATAATTAACAGAGTGAAGGCACTGGAATAAAGGGAGGCACTGGGTAAGCCTCCCTACAGAAGATGGGATTTTCTGGGACTTAAAAGGGAATCTAGGGAAGTCAATAATCAGAATAGAGGAGGAAGGATATCTTCCAAGCCTGGGGATAGCCAGAGAAATGCCCAGAGCTGAGAAATGAATGGTTGTGGGTCATGGAACACAGGCCAGTGTTACTGGATTAAAGAGTATGTATTGGGGGGTAAAGTGTAAGAAGACTGGAAAGGAAGGAGAGGGAAAGGTTCTGAAGTTCTTTGAATGCCAAATAGAGGAGGTGATTCTGGAGACAGTGGTGAGACATTGGAGTTTCTTGAATGAGGATGGGGGAGGGGCATGACAGTCAGACTTGTAATGTAGGAAAATCACTTTATTTCATGAATTGAGGATGGATTGGAGTGGGGAGAGACTTTGAGAACCACCAGCAAGTTATTGCAATAATCCAGGCATGAGGTGATGAGGGCCTGCACTAGAGTGGTGGGTCAGGGGAAATAAGGGGGTATATACAGGAGATGTTGCAGAGGTAAAATTGTTGGGTTTGGGGAACAGCTTTGATATGGTGGTGAGATTGAAAGATAATGAGGAATCTAAGATGACTTCTAAGTTATGAGCCTGAGAGACTGGGAGGATAGTCTTGTCCTCTATAGTAAGAGGGAAGATAAGAGACAAAGAGGGTTTTGGAGGAAAGATAATGAGTTCTGTTTTATATATATTAAGTTTGAGATATCTACAAGTTGTGGTATATGATTATGATGAAATACTATTGTGCTGCAAGAAATGACAAGCAGGATGGCTTCAGAAAAATCTGGGAAGGTTTATATGAACTCATGCAAAGAGAAGGGAACAGAACCAGGAGAATATTGTACACAATAACAGCAATATTGTAAAGATGATCAACTATGAAAGACTTAGCTATTCCAATTAAGACAAAGATCCAAGACAATTTCAATGAACTCATTATGAAAAATGCCTTCCACTTCCAGAGAGAGAACTAATGAACTCCAAATGCAGATAGAAGCATACTGTTTTAAGCCCTCTTTATTTTTATAGGGTTTTTTGTGTGTTTTCTTTTGCAACATGGATAATATGGAAATATAGGGATGCTCTTTCCCACACACACAAAGATTTTGGTGTGGAAATACATTAAATACAACAAGGGAACAGGTGGGGACAATAAGAGATGGGCAGGGTAGAGAAGGCATGTAGAATAGGTAAAGGAATTGTCACAAGTGAAACAAACTTTCACTTCTGAGGGCCAATAACAAGAGCAACAATAATAAAAATAGTATTTTTAAACTTTAAGGTTTGCAAAGGACTTCAGAAATACTATCTCATTTTATCCTTACAAGCATCTTGGCAATTAGGTGTTACTATTATCTCTATTTTACAGATGAGGAAACAAAGACAAGGAGAAGTTAAGTGACATGCCCAGGGTTACAAAGACTGTAAGTGTCTGATATTGCATTCGATCTTAGGTCTTCCTGATTGCAGGTCCAGTGTTCCTTCCATTGTGCTACCTATATGCCTAGCTGCACAGATTTTTCTTTTTTTAATTTAAATTTATTTATATATTTAAATTTATGGAATAAAACAAGCATTTCCATAACATAGTACAATAAAAAAGATTAATGTACATGAAAACACCACTTTGTACAACTTAGTTATCATGTAAATTCCTCCCCTCCCCTCTCTTTTTCTAGAGTAAAAAGAGAGGGTGAAATGAATAGTAGGAGAAAATAGAATGAAAGGAAATACACAATGAGTATTCAATAACTTTGAATGGGAATGTGATGAATTCACCCATAAAATGGAAATGTATAACAGAACAAATTAAAAATAAGAATCCAACAATATGTTATTTACAAGAAACACATTTAAAAATGAGAAATGCATGTAGAGTTGAAATAAAGCACTGGAGTAGAATTTATTATGCTTCAGATGATGCCAAAAAAAGCTAGCAATAATCTCAGACAAAGTTAAAGCTAAACTAAATTTTATTAAAAGAGATAATAGGAAAACTATATTAAAACTAAAGGAACCATAGAAAATGAAGCAATATCAATACTAAACCAATGCACCAAATGCTGGAGCATCTGAATTTTTAAAGGAAAAGTTAAACAAATTACAGGTGGAAATAATAATACTAAAATAGTAGGAAACTTTAATGTTCCCCTCCCCAAATTAGATAAATCTAACAACAAAAAAAGAAAAAAGAAAAAAGTTATGGTGCTGAATAACTCTTAGATAAGCTAGATATGATAGATATCTGGAGAAATTTGAATGAGAGTACATGGTTCTTTTGCAAAATTGACCATATATTAGGGCATAAAAACTTTATACTTAAATGTAGAAAAATCAAATGCATCCTTATCAGATCACAATGCAGTGAAAATTACATTCAATAAGGCACCATGGAAACATAGATTAAAAACAAATTGGAAGGGGCAAGTATGTGGCACAGTGGATAGAGCACCATGCCTGAAGTCAGGAGGACCTGAGTTCAAATCCAGCCTCAGACATTCACTATTTGATGAATAAACAAACTGATATTAAAGAATGAGTGGGTTAAAGAACAAATCATAGAAACAACCAATAATTTCATTAAAGAGAATTACAATAATGAAACAGCATATCAAAACCTATAAGATGCAGCAAAAGCAGTAATCACAGGAAAATTTATATTTCTTAATGTTTATGTCAATAAAATAGAGAAAGAACAGACCAATGAATTGGGTATGCAGTTAAAAAAAACTAGAAAAAAAATTAAAAATCCCTAATTAAACACCAAATTGGAAATCCTAAACGTTAAAGGTAAGACTAATAAAAATTGAATGTAAGAAGACCATGGAATTCATAAATAAAACTGGGAAATGGTTTTATTAAACAAAACAATTAAATAGATAAAGCACTGGCTAATAAGATTTTTTTTAAAAAGAGAAGAAAACAAAATTACTTGTACTAAAAATGAAAAAGGTGAAAATATCATTAATGAAGATTAAATTAAAGCAATTATGAGGAGTTATTTTGCCCAATTATATGCAAATTCAATTACCAGAAGAGGAAATAGAATACCTAAACAAACCTATTTCTGAAAAAGAAGGTCGATAAACCATTAATGAGCTTCCTAAGAAAAAAAAAAAGAATCAGGACGAGATGGATTTCTGAGTGAATTCTATCATACATTTAAAGATCAACTAATTAAAATATTAAATTGGTTATTTGGAAAAATAGGCAAGGAAGGAGTCCTACCATATAACTTTTATGAAACATACATGGTACTGATATTTAGAGCAGGAAGAGCAGAAACAGAGAAAGAAAATTACAGACCAATTTCATTAATGGTTATGGATGCAAAAATACTAAATAAAATAGTAGCTAGGAAACTACAAGAATATATTACAAAGATTATACATGATAATCAAGTGGGATTTATACCAGGAATGCAGTGATGGTTTAATTTAAGGAAAACTATTAACTTAATTGATTATGTCAGTAACAAAAGTAACAATAATTACATGATTATATCAATAGATGTAGAGAAAGCCTTTTGATAAAATACAACACCCATTCCTATAAAACAAAAACTCATGAAAGCACATATATAAAGGATTTTTCCCTAAAATGATAAGAAGCATCCACCTAAAACCACTAGTAAGCATTATTTGTAATGGGGATAAAAGCCTTTCCAATAAGATCAGGAGTGAAAGAAGGATGCCCATTATCACCAATATTATTTAATATTTTACTAGAAATACTAGCAATAGCAATAAGAGAACAAAAAGGAATTAAAAGAATCAGAATGGGCAATGAAGTAATAAAACCATCTCTTTTGCAAATAATATAATGATATACTTGGAAAATCCCAAGGACTCAACTGAAAAGTTAGTGGAAACAATAATTTTAGCAAAGTAGCAGGATGTAAAATAAACCCACATAAATTATCAGCATTTTTATATATCACCAACAAAACCTTGTAAGACAAGATAGTAAGAGATACTCCATTTAAAATAACTCTAGACAGTATAAAATACCTGGGAATATACCTACTGAAACAAACCCAGGAAGTACATGAATATATTTATAAAACACTTTTGATACAAATGAAGTAAGATTTAAATAATTGGAGAAATATTAATTGCTCATAGGTGGGTAGTGCTAATATAATAAAAATGACAATCTTGTCTAATCTATTTATTCAATGCCATCCCGATTAAATTACAAAAATATACATTTTACTGAGCTAGAAAAATAATGAAATTCATTTGGGAGAACAAAAGGTCAAAAATATCAAAAGAATTATTTTTTTTTAAAGTGTAAAGAAGGAGGTTTGGCAATACCAGACTTTAAACTATATTGCAAGACAGTAACTATCAAAATTATCTGGTACTAAGACAGAAAGGTAAATCAATTGAAGAGAGTAGACATACAATGCACAGTAGCAAATGATTACAGTAATCTTGTGTTTGACAAATAGAAAGACAAGCTTTTGGGATAAGAATTCATTATTTGGTAAAAAATTGTTGGGAAAACTGGAAAGCAGACAGGTGGAAATGATGCCTCAACCAATATCTTGTACCATTTATCAAGATAATGTATCAAGATAATGTATACATGACTTAGATATAAAGGGAGATATCATAAGAAAATTTGAAGAACATGGAACATATTATCTATCAGACTTATTGATAGAACAATTTATGGATAAATAAGACATAAAGAGCATGGTGAAGTGTAAAATGGATAATTTTGATTACATTAAATTAAAAAGATTTTGTACATATAAAACCAACGTAGCCAAGGAAAGGAAGGAAAACAGAAAACTGGGAGAAAATTGTTATAGACAGTTTCCCAGATAAAGGTCTCATATCTCAAATATATAAAACACTCTATCAAATTTATATGAATACAAGTTATTCCCTAATTGATAAATGGCTAAAAGATATGAACAGGTTATTTTTTGCTGAACACATCAAAACTATGTATAGTTATATAAAAATGCTCTAAACTACTATTGATTAGAGAAATGCAAATTAAAACAAGTTTGAGGTATCATCTTACACCTATAAGATTAGCTAAAATGAAAGAAGGGGAAAACAATAACTTTGGAGGGGATTGGGAAAATTGGCAGACTATTTGACTGTTGGTGAAACTGTGAATTGATCTAACCATTTTGGAGAGCAATATGGAATTACGCCCAAAGAGTAATAAAAATTTCCTGCACCCCTTGACCCAACAATACAACTATTAGGTCTATTTCCCAAGGTTATTAGGGAAAAAGGAAAGGAACTTACATGTTATAAATATTTATAGCAACTCTCTTTGCAAAGAACTGAAAATTGAGGGTATGCTCACCAACTGGGGAATAGCTAATCAAGTTGTGGTATATGATTGTGATGGAATACTTCTGTGTGATGATAAACAATAAGCTGGTTGGTTTTAGAAAAAACATGGAAAGACCTGCATAAAATAATGAAGATTGAAATGGGTATAACCAAGACAACATTATATACAGTAACAGCAATATTGTTCTAAGAACAACTTTGAATGCTACATCGTTTTGAGCATTAGAAATACTTAAATTGGCTCAGATTCTTTAAGAGACTAGCCAAGTGCTCAGATTCTTAAAATCTGGCCCACTTGCATTAGCAATACTTATATTCCTTAAGAATTTGGCCAATATGGCAGATTCCCAAAATCTCGCCCTCCCCTGACTGGTGTTCTAATAAACCCTGTCTTTGGCTGAAAGAAGGCTTGGGTCAGATTCATTTGGGCAGGATCCACATCTCTTTCTCTCAATATTTCTGGGTTCTAGTACCCCTGAACCTCAACATTTGGTTTCTTGAAACTAGGAAAACTGCCTAACCCTGTTCTTCTCCAGCCAAGACTGGAAGGTATGTAAGCCTCCCCCCTCTCCCTAATCCCTTTCTTGCCCTGCAGTTGGGGTGGATTTCCATGCAAGGCTTGACTTTGAAGTGATTTTTAGGCCTCGTCTCTTATATCCCATTAGGTTAGATAACTATGAAGCTATCTCGAACTCAGCCTGATGCTTTCATGCTCTTGGTCCAGTGATTCAGTTTGAGGCCATGGACCTGAGCACACCTTCCTTAACATAGAGGACGGACTCCCTATCCAGAAGTGTATGCCCAATTCTCTCAATTCTCTTGACACTAGGGAATTGGGGAAACTTCAGGTATTTTTTTATTTCCCAAGGTTTATTCCCAGAACCTCTTTTATGGAGGGATAGACTTCCAGCCCCTATGCCCACAATGGGTCAATCCTTTCCAATTCCCAAAAAATCGCTTTTTGGTTGTCTTTTACAAAATTGGAAAAAATTAGCCTCTCTAAAGAACTTAAAAAGGAAAGGCTGGTGTTCTTTTGCAACACCATTTGGCCTCAGTATCACCTGGAAAATCATGAAGCATGGCACATTTTTGGGACATTACAACATAATACTCTCTTACAGTTAGAATTATATTGTCACAGAGAAAGAAAATGGGTAGATATTCCCTACATAATGACTTTTGTCAAGCTTCCTCGACCCCATTCTCAGAAAAGACTGTAAGATGCTTGTAGCTAGAGCTGCCCCACAAAGAGGGAATGGGGACCTATTAAATGACACACTTATGGCCCCTAGGGCTTCATTCTCCCCCTCTTCCCTGTCTCCATTCCAACCACTTCCCTAGCTCCTATCCCCTCCACATTCTCCCTTGACCCTCCTGCTGCTCCCCATTCTCCCCAGACCCTTTCTGCTGCTCCCCTTTCTCCCCCAACCCCTCCTACTGTTCTCCATTCTCCTGCAATCCCTGCCTATTCTCTAGCCCACCCTGTTTCCCAAGCCCTCTCCAACTTGACCACCCTCTATTTATCTTGAATTTTTTTCCCTTTTCTTCTAGCTTAAGCAATTCCTGCCTTGTTTACCTTCCACAACTCCTACCTTGCATTTTCTCCCTTGGCCCCTCCCCCCTGCAGCAAGGACCACCCAGGCCCTGGCTTTGGCCCCCACCATCTTCAGGACTTTTTCCCCTAAGGGAAGTGCCTGCCTCATCTAGCTGGACAATCAGGGTCCCATTCTCCATCTTAGGTCTCATTCAGGTTAAAAAGAAACTGGGGAAATACTCAGAAGATCCCAGTAAGTTTACTGAGAGCTTTAGAGACATATCCCTACAATTTGAGCTTTCTTGTGGTGATTTGCATATCTTCCTCTCCACCTGTTATACCACTGAAGGGAAGAGGAGAATCTAGGAACAAGCTCAAAAATGTGGGGATCATTTTGCTATTGATGACCCCACAAAAAAACCCCCAGAAACAACTGCTGTTCCCACTAGTGACCCAGGATGGGATTATCAGAAAAGTGAGAATAGGGGAAAGAGAGATCATATGGTAATTTGCCTGTTAGAAGGCCTAAAAAGAGCATTTTGAAAGCAAACATATTTTCAAAAAATTAAGGAAATTACTCAGGGAGTAAAGGAAAACCCTGCTCTTCTCCAAGATGGGCTGGTAGAAACTATCAAGAAGTATACAAATTTAGATCCTGACTTTATAGAAAGGGAAGCAAGCCTTAGCATGTATTTCATTAACCTGTCTGCCCCAGATATTAGGAGGAAATTGCAGAAATGGACCCCAAATACCTCAGGCTCAATTACTAAATATGGCCTTTGGAGTTTTTAACAACAGAGACTTAGTAGCAACAGAAGAAAGAGAACATAGGGAAAGGGCTAGAGACAGAAAATATGCTCAATTCTTGGCTGCTGCCAAGGCCAAGAAAGGACCAAAGGGTGCTCCTGGCAACTCAGGCAGTGGGGAAACCTGCTTTTGATACCACCAGGAGGGTCACTGGTCCAAGGAGTGCCTCTCCAAGGTGCTCCCTTGGAGGAAGTCCAGTGATTCTGGAAGTTGGTGCCACAAGGAGAGTCACTGGTCCAAGTAATGCCCTTCTAGGGTGCACCCCAAAGGGAGCCCCCAGGGTTGTTGCCTCTTGGACCATGCCAAAGATGTGCCCAGGAGGGACACTGGAGGAAAATTGTTCCTAAGGTTGGAAAAGCGGTGTCACCTGCCAGTACCCTGTCCTCCAGTCTTCTCAAGGCTGGGAATGATGGAGGAGCCTGGGGTTTGGCAGTGCTCCCACTTTCTCCATCTCTCTCATCAAGCCCTGAGCAAAAACTGAGGCCAAAGGTAAGGTTACCCACTTTATCATGGCTATGTTATCTGTTTTAACCAATTATTCTGGAGCTACCCACCCCTCAACCCATCAGATTATGTGCATTGAAGGGAAAACTAAAGGATGTCTCGAGACATACCCACTCCCTAGCCTATTTAAAGGAACTGTTGTTTGAACATCCTTTCTTTATGCTTTCCTCTTGCCCCATCCCCTTGTTGGGAAGGGACTCAATGGTGAAATTCGGGAGCCAATTTCCTCTAGTTAATACTCCCACCTCCCTTTTCTCCCACTCACTAGACCTTCCCACGTTCCCTCAGAAGTGTGGGACACAGTTAAGCCAATTGTTTGGAATCAGAGAATTCCTGGGAGAGCTACTCATGCCACCCCAGCTATTGTTCACCTCTAAGACCCTAAAGTGTTGTGCCATGATGTATTTGTAGCCTTACCTGGGAGGCTTTTTTAGCTGCTGCTGAGGGAGGTCTTAATTTCTTGGGCACTAGAGGCTACAGGGTCTCTTTAAACAAAGTTCAGATAGCATGCCAGTCTGTAAAGTATCTGGGCCAGGAACTAATACCCACATCTTGCTCCTTAACATCTGAGAGGAAAAAAGGCAATACTGTCTATTCCTGTTCCAGGCAATGATACAACTTCAAACTTTTCTAGCCATGGCTGGATTTTGTAGACTTTGGATCCTAATTTTAGCCTTATTGCTAAGCCCCTTTATGACTTTGCTCAAGACCCTGACTCACTCTCTCTAGAGTGGGGCCTGGACTTTAAAAATTAAACTGATCACAATATCAGCATTAGCTTTACCCAATCTAGAAAAACCTTTTACTTTATATGTGGATGAAAAGACAGGATAGCTTTGAGGGTCCTAACCCACTCCTTAAGATCTAACCCCGGACCAGTTGCTTATTTTTCAAAACAATTAGACTCCATGGACGTCAGATGGCCTTCATGCCTCTGGGCAATGGCTGCTCCAGCCATTCTGTTCAAAAGCCCTTTGACTTGTAGGGGAAGGTAGGAGAAACCCCCGACAAGTCTGTCAGCCTTGCTCAACTTGTACCCAGACTCTAGAATATACCTGTGAATCCTTGGAGGACCTCAAATTTCTGTCTAGACAGGCCCTAGCCTTCCCCAGCAGACAGAGGTGAAATCATACGTGCCTTTTTCCTTTTATATTTTTACCTTGCCATAGTCATCTTTAATTCCCTCCAGGTAAATTGTCTTTTCTCTATATTCCTTTTGTAGCTGTTTAGTTTCTGTTTGTTTAACCTCCTTGCCAGGTTTGTTTCCATCAGGATCTTAGCCAGCAACTTCCAGATGATTGCTCAAGCTATATAACAACCTCCAACTGAGTCCAAGGTCTCTAGCCCACTGGACCTAAATTCGACCCCTTGAATGGGACTCAGTGAGGTAGTGACAGTTCTACACCTCTTGCCAGCAGGAGGCAGTTTCAGAAGCCGAGACCTTTGCCCCTTACCCCAAAAAGAATTGGGCCCCATTTGTCTATGGGCCCTAGAAAACCCCACTTTGGACTATCCTTGAACTCCCACTTGATCAAGGAAGTCTTTAGCATTCACCTGTGGAACATCTCATTAGAAAAACAACTAGTCTGGATAAAAGATTGATGAGAGAATTATTAGATTACCTGAAAGTTATAATCAAACCCAGAATCTTGATACAATATGACAAGAAATTATTAAGAAAAATTGCCCTGAGTCTCTAGAACAAGAATGTAAAATAGAAATAGAAAAAATCCACCAATCACCACCTGAAAGAGATCCCAGGAAGAAAACCTGCAAGAATGTCATATACAAGTTTCAAAATTCCCAGGTTAAGGAGAAAATATTGCAAGCAACAAGAAAAAAAAAACATACAATTCAAATATTGTGGGAAAACAGTCAGGATTTCAAAATACCTAGCAGCTTCTACATGAAAAGACCATAATCTTGGGACATTATATTTCAAAGAACAAAGGAGCTGGAGTTGTATCCAAGATTAGCTTATCCAGCAAAGATCAGTATAACGCTGAGTGGAAAAAAATGGATATTTGACAAACTGGAAGACTTTCAGGTATTTATAACCAAAGACCTGAAAGGAAAATTTGATATGAAAGATTCTGAAGAAATATAAAGAAATCATTAAGTACTAATTATAAGGCACTGATTAAGGTCAAATTGTTTATATATATGAAAATGTTATTAATATTGGTAATTATTAGTAGTAATAGTATGCTGAAAACTTATCATTGCTAAGGTTGGGGCTGAGTTGTGTATGGTGATGACATTAAAAAAAAAACAAAATTGGGGAGGAAAAGTTTAAAAGGAGCAATTATCTCATAAAATAGGGCATAAAAGGAAGAAATAATACAGAGAAAGCAAGTGGTGGTGGAGGGCTGGTAATGATAGAACTTTACTCTCATCTGGTTTGAAGAGGAAGCAGCATGTACATCTGAAGAGGTTTAGAAGTCTTCTGAACTTCTAGAGAGGTGAGAAAACTAATTGGGAAGGAGCTTTTAGAAGAATGTATAGATTAAGATTAGGAGGGTGAGGTGAGTAGATAAAGGAGTGACTTTTAGAGGGGTGCATAAAATAAGGAAAAAGAGAGTAGGAGAAGATAAGGTAACCGGGATTGGGTAAAAAGAGAATCTGAGAAGGAAAGTGGTGAATAAAAATAAAATGGAGGGAAATTCACAAATAGTAATTACACCTTTAAATGTGAATGGGATGGACTCATCCATAAAAGGGAAAGGAGAATGCATTAAAAATCAAAATCGAAAAATACATTATAATGATTCTGTGAGATAAATTTAACAAAAATAAATAAATAAATAAGAAGCCAAAGAAGAGAATACAATTTTAGATAAGCTAGATATGATAGACAGCTGGAGAGAATTGAATGGAAATAGAAAGGATTGTATCTTTTTTTTCTCAGCAGTTCCTGGTAGCTTTACAAACACTGAGCAAATATTATTACCTAAAAATTTTATAGTTAAAAGCAGGAAAACAGAAGAATTAAAAGCATCCTTTTCAGATCACAATATAATAAAATATATATTTAATAAGGGACCACAGAAACAGGTTAAAAACTAATTGGAGATGAAACAATCTAATCTTAAAGAATGAGGGAATTAAAGAACAAATCATAGAAACAATAATTTCATTAAAGAGAATGACAATAATGAGAGGACATATCAGAATCTATAGGATACAGCAAAAGCAGTAATTAGAGGAAAATTTATATCTCCAAATACTTACATCAATAAAATAGAGAAAGAGCAGATTAGCAAATTGGGCATGCAATTAAAAGAAACAGAAAAGAACAAATTAAAAGTGGTCAGTTAAGCAGTAAATTGGTAATCCTAAAATTGAGAGCAAAAAAAATGAATTAATAAATAAACTTAGGAGTTGGTTTTATGAAAATAAAAATAAATAGATGTAAATAAAAAATTTAAATTGATAAACCATTGGTCAATTTGATTTTTGAAAAGAGAGAAGAAATCTAAATCACTAGTATCAAAAATGAAAAGGGTGAATATACCGCTAACAAAGATGAAATTAAAGCAATTGTAAGGAATTATTTTGCCCAATTATATGCTAGTAAATTTAACAATTTAAGTGAAATGGAAGAATATTTACAAAAAATATACAATTTGCCTAGATTAGCAGAAGAGGAAATTAAAACCTAAATAGACCTATTTTAGAAAAAGAAATTGAATAGACATGAATGAGCTTCCTAAGAGAAAAGTACCAGGACCAAATGGATTTACAATAAATTACATCAAACATTTAAAGATCAAGTAATTCTAATATCAAATAAATTATTTTGAATAATAGGTAAAGAAAGGATTCCACCAAACTCCTTTTATGAAACAAATATGATACTGATACCTAAACCAGGAAGAGTAAAAACAGAAAAAGAAAATTACAGAACAATTTCATTAAAGAATAAGGATGCAAAAATCCTAAATAAAATGCTAGCTAAAATATTATAATAATATATTACAAAGATTATATATTTTGATCAAGTGGGATTTATACCAGGAATGTAGGGATAGTTTAACATAAGGAAAACTATTAACATGATTGATTATATCAAAAATAAAAGTTTTTAAAAATCACATAAGATCACTAGAAGCAGGAAAAGCTTTTTGATAAAATCCAATACTCATTTCTATTAAAAAATTGAAAATATTGGTAAAAATGAATTTTTTCCTTAAATTGATTTAAAAAAACATTTTTCTAAAACCATCAGCAAGTATTTATAATGGGATTAAACTAGAAAATATCCCAGTAAGATCAGGAGTAAAACAAGGATGCCCATTATCATCAATTTTTGTTGTACTGGAAATCTTAGCAATAACAATAAGAGAATAAAAAGAAATTAAAGGAATCAGAATAGGGAATGACGTAATGAAGCTAATATTGTTTTGCAGACAATATGGTGATAATCTTGGAAAATCTCAAAGACTCAACTAAAAAGTCAAAGCAATTAATAATTTTAGCAGTTTTAGGATATAAAGTAAATCCACATAAAGCATCAGCATTCCTACATATCACAAACAAAACCCTGAATGAAGAGATAGTAAAAATATATCTCATTTAAAATAACTCTAGAGGGAGGAGCCAAGATGGTGGAGTAAAAGCAGTGACTTGCTTGAGTTCTCCCTCAAACCTCTTCAAATGCCTGTAAAAAAAAAAATGGTTCTAAATAAATTCTAAAGCAGCAGAACATACAAAAAAGACAGACTGAAACAAATTTCCAGCCCAAGAAAGTCTGGATGGTTGATCAGAAAAGTATATCACACCAGGCAGGGAGTGGAACACAGTTCAGTAGGGGCGCGCAGGCAAAACAGGACTCAGTGAACCTGGAGCAGGCCTCAGACAACTGAATCACAGGCAGCTGTGATGGTTTCCAGACTTCTCAACTTATGAATGCCAAAGACAACTTAGAAGGTCAATGGGACAAGTCTGTCACTGTGGTGAGAGAGAGAGAGAGAGAGAGAGAGAGAAGATCAGTCCCAGCCCCGGTCCCCAAGCTTGGCCCTGGGGTGGCAACTGCCTCCAGAGCTTCTGGCCCACAGACTGAGGGGGAATCGAGTGGTTGATCAGAGGGACATTGCAGGGATCTCTTTGCCAGTGCTGAGGCAGGAATTTCTTGCTTTGCCCATGCTTGGATCTGGGTCACAATTCTGGGTGGCGGTACCTGGGTGAGGTGGAGCTTGTGGTGGTGGTGAAAAAGAAATCCTCCTCACAGTTCCAAAGCAGAAAAGAGTGCTTGTGCTCACTTATAGACCAGAACACAGGCCAGGAAAGAAATAAACACTTCTTCCCTTATAATACCACCTTGGAAGAACTGAAAATTACAGGTCCCTAGAAGTATCTCTGAAAACAGCTATACAAACCCCTGAAGCTTGGGACAGTACATTCTCCACATTGGAAGCAGACCTCTACCTTAACAAAGAGTTTAAAACTCAAGTAATTTGCTGGGATCATAAACACACAAAGGTGCAAAAAAAAGTCAGACCACAGAATTTTTCCTTGGTAACAAAGGAGATCAAAATATACAACCAGAAGAAGACAACAAAGTCAAAGCCTCCAAGAAAAATACAAATCCATCTCAGGCCATGGAAGACCTCAAAAAGGATTTTAAGAAACAAGTAAGAGAAGTAGAGGAAAAACTGGGAAGAGATATGAGTGTGATGCAAGAAAATCATGAAAAACAAGTCAACAGCTAGCTAAAGGAGACCTAAAAATATACTGAAGAAAATAACATCTTAAAAATAGCCTAACCCAAATGGCAAAAGAAGTCCAAAAAGCCAATGAAGAGAATAATGTCTTAAAAGGCAAAATTGGCCAAATGGAAAAGGAAGCCCAAAAGCTTACTGAAGAAAATACTTCCTTAAAAATTAGAATGGTGCAATTGGAAGCTAGTGATTTTATGAGAAATCAAGACACTGTAAAGCAAATTCAAAAAAATGAAAAAATAGAAAACAATGTGAAATATCTCATTGGAAAAACAACTGGCCTGGAAAATAGATCCAGGAGAGAGAATTAAAAAATTATTGGACTGTCTGAAAGCCATGATCAAAAAAAAGAGCCTAGACATCATCTTACAAGGAATTATCAAGGAAAACTGCCCTGATATTTTAGAACCAGAGGGCAAAATAGAAATTGAAAGAATACACTGATCACCTCCTGAAAGAGATCTCCAAAGGAAAACTCCTAGGAATATTGTAGTCAAATTCCAGAATTTCCAGGTCAAGGAGAAAATATTGCAGGCAGCCAGAGAGAAACAATTCAAGTTTTGTGGAAACAAAATCAGAATAATACAAGATTTAGCAGTTTCTACATTAAGGGACCACAGGGCATGAAATATAAAATTCCAGAGGGCAAAGGTGATAGGACTACAACCAAGAATCACCTACCCAGAAAAAGTGAGTACAATCCTTTATGGTAAAAAATGGTTATTTGGTGAAATAGGGGACTTTCAAGCATTCCTGAGGAAAAGATCAGAGCTGAATATAAAATTTTACTTTCAAATACAAGACTCAAGTGAAACATGGAAGAGGTAAACAGGAAAGAGAAATCATAAGAGATTTATTAAGACTGATGTGTTTACATTCCTGCATGGAAAAATAATATTTGTAACTATATAAGACCTTTGTCAGTATTAGGGTAGTTAGAGGGGAAAAAAATTATCTGTAGGTAGATAGATAGATAGATAGATAGATAGATAGATAGATAGATAGAAGGATTGGATCAGGGTGAGTTGAAGATAAAGGGGTGATATCTGGAGAATAAAATTAAGGGGTGAGAGAGGATTATACTGGGAGAAGGAGAAAGGGAGAGGTAGAATGGGGTAAATTATCTCACATAAAACAAACAAGAAAAGGCTTTTACAGTAGAAGGGAAACAGGCTAAGGTGAGAGGGAATGAGTGAATTTTATTATCATAAGATTTGGCTTAAGGAGAGAATAACATACACACTCAATTGGGTATGGAAACCTATCTTACCCTACAGGAAAATAGGGGGGGAATGGGACAAGAGAGCAGGGAGATGATAGAGAGAAGGGCAGATTGGGGGAGGGAGTAATCAGAAGCAAACACTTCTGAAGAGGGACAGAGTCAAAAGAGAGAATGGAATAAATGGGGGATGAGATAGAATTTAGGGAAATACACTTAGTTTTTCATGACATGGCTACAATTGAAGTGTTTTGCATAACTACACATGTATAACCTGTATTGAGTTGCTTGCCTTTTCAATGAGGGTGGGTGGGGAGGGAGAAAGGGAGAAAATTTGGAACTCAAAGCTTTAAAAACACATGTTAAAAATACTGTTTTCACATGCAACTGGGAAATAAGAAATACAGGAAATGGAGTTTAGAAATATATCCTGCCCTACAGGAAAAATAGAAGGTGAAGGATATAAGAGAAGGGGAGAGAGATAGAAGGGAAGACAGATTAGGGGAAGGGATATTCAGAATGCATGCCATCTTGGGTTGGGGGGGAGGGGTGAGATGGGGAGAAAATTTGGAACTCAAAATCTTGTGGAAGTGGATGTTGAAAGCTAAAAATAAATAATAATAAAGTAATAAGTGATAAAATAAAAAACATAAAAAAACAAAATAAAAAATAGATAAAAACCAAAAAATTTAAATAAAATAAATAAAATAAAATAACTCTAGACAGTATAAAATACCTGGGATTACACCTGCCAAAACAAACCTAGAAACTATATTAAAAATATTTTTAAAAATTTTATATGAAGAAAATCTGATTTAAATAATTGGAGAAACATTCATTGTTCATAGGTAGGTAGGATCAACATAATAAAAATGATGAGTTTATCCAGACTAATTTATGTATTCAGTGCTATGCTAATTAAATTACCAAAATAAAGTTAATGAATTAGAAAAAAAATTCAAAATTCTTTTAAAAAAAGGGCAAGAACATCAAAGGAAATAATGAAAAAATGTAAAGTAAGGAGGTTTACCAGATCTTAAACTATATTATAAGGCAATAATTATCAAAACTATCTGGTACTAGTTAAGAAATAGAAAGGTAGATCAATGCAATAGAGTAGATATACAATTTAAAGCAGCAAATATACATCATACCCTTGTATTTGAGAAATGTGAGGACTTATGATTTTGGAATAAGAATTGATTACTTGGTAAAAATTATTGGGTTAACTGGAAAGCAGTATGGTAGAAATTGGGTATAGATCAATATCATATACTGTTTTACCAAAGTAAGGTCAAATTAGATACATGACCTATATATACTTTTTTAAAAGAACATTAATTCAATGTTAGTAGAGCTGTGAACTGATCTAAACATTTGAAGAGCAATTGGGAATTATGCCCAGAGTTATTAAACTGCCTATACCCATTTACCCAGCAATACTACTACTACATCTATTTTCCCAAGATGATTAGGGAAAAAGGAAAAGAACCTATTATGTTCTAAAATATTTATAGCTTATACACTCACACACACACACACACACACACATATACATATATATGTATACATACATACATATATGTGGGTGTGTATATACACATATACATATATACATACACACATACACACATACAAACACACATATATGTGTATATATATAGTTTTATCTTTTTGTGGTAGCACAAAAAAAGTGGAAATTGCAGGAATGCCTGTCAATTAGAGAAAATGGCATAACAAGTTGTGATATGTGACTGTGATGGAACACTACTGTGCTATAAGAAATGAGCTTTGATAATCTTAGCAAAACATGGATAGATTTCCATGAAATAATGAAGTGAGAAATGAGAAGAACCAAGAGAACAGTAACAACAATATTTTTCAAGAACGACTTTGAGTGAGTAAGTCATTTTGACTATTACAAACACCCAAATTAAATACAAAGGACATATGAAGGAAGATGCTATCTGCTTCCAGAGAAAAAACTGATAACTAGAAGTATGTATAAAATGATTTCATACCTATATATTAATAGATAATGACTAATGGCAGCCATTTCTATGGAAGGGGTGAGGGGAAAAAAGGAAAAAAAATAAATTTTCATGATAACTTTATTATATATTTAAAAGAATAACAAGTTATACATAATACATTTGCAGTTTCATGTGCAACTGTCTTTTAAAAAAAATTTACAATGTTATACAATGCTTATTTTATCTCATAAACTAAAAATAAAATAAATTTAAAAATTTAAAAATCAATGAACAATATTTCATTTAAAAGTCTATTACAAGTCTCAAACTGAATGTCCCACAGACACTTTCATTTCAACATATTCAAAACTGAATTCATGTTTTCCCCCAAACTCTCCCAGCTTCCAAACTTCCCTATTACTATTGAGGGCACCAACCATTTATCCAGTCACCTAAGCTCAAAACCTATATGCCATCTTTGAATTATTATTCTCTCACCACCTTCCCTCCATCCCCATATGCAATCTGTTCCTAAGTCTTGTCAATTTTACCTTTATGAAATCTCTTATATGTGTCTCCTTTTTCTCCTCTGAAACTTCCTCTTCCTCTTCTTAAACACCATCTTTTTAACCAAATATCCACATCTACAATATTTTTGTTCCTCTTCATCACTTATCTCTAACGGGTATCACTGATGAAACATAACCTTTTCCTCTGAATTTTTCAGCCTTTTTGCCCATCTTTGGTGAATTTTGTCCTTTAAAAATAATGATACTCAGGAGTTCCAGGATCCAAGATGGCAGAGTAAGCAATCAATCATTTTCACTCTTCCATATTGACTTCTAAAAAAAAAAATCTCTCCAGAAAAAATCTTGGAAGAGTAGAGACAGTGAAAAGACAATAGAAAGACATGGTGGAACAGTCTTTTAGTGCAAGAAACTTGAAAGATCCATTTCACTCAGGTAAAAAGGGAGCACATTCTGGGACAAGAAGCATCCTAGCAAGCCCCACCTCAGGAAACCAGTAGGAAATTCTGAGTCCAAGTCTGGGGGAGCAGGCAAATGTTAACATCAGGACTCTCTCCCACATGCCTTTGCATAGCCAAAGGAAATGGCAGACTCCAGCTCAGAGAACCACCATGCATTGCTGTGCAGTCTCAGGTGGGCAGGCAGCCTTCAGCAACCAGAGTTCCCATGCTCCACTGAAGCCCTGAGGAAATGCAGAAAAACTCCACCTGGCCTTAGCACACAGCCTCTCGGAACCAAGGAAGCTGGCAGATCCCTACAGACCCAGCACACCAAGACCCTGGGCCCCAGCACAAGAAGATTGGGACCTGTGCTCCAGCAGGAGAGCTCAACTTTAGAAGGCAGGGAATAGGCAAACATCATGAGCAAGAAGCAAAAAAGAACACTGACCATAGACTCTTTCTATTGGAATATGGAAGACCAAAACACAAACTCAGAGAAGGAAACATTGTCAGTATACGTACATCTTGAAACCTGAAAGGAAAATATGAATTGGTCTCAATCCCAAAAAGCCTACTTAGAAGAGCTCAAGAGGGAATTCAAAAGTCAAATAAGAGGTGTAGAAGACAAACTGAGAAATGAAATAAGAAGTATGCAAGAGACAGTCAACACCTTAGAAAAGGATGGACAAATTGACTATAGAAAACAATTTCTCAAAACTTCAATTGGTGAAATGGGAAAAACCCACTGAAGAAGGAAACTCCTTAAAAAGTAGAACTGGCAAAATGGAAAAGGAGGTACAAAAGCTCACTGAAGAGAAGAACTCCTCAAAAAGTGAAATGAAAATGAAAAATGAAAATGCAAAGGAAGTACAAGAGCTAATTGAATAAAGCAATTTGTTAGAAATTAGCATTCAGCAAGTGGAAGCTAATGACTCTACGAGACATCAAGAAACAAACAAAATCAAAAGAGTGAAAAAATAGAAGAAAATGAAAACTATCTCACTTGAAAAAACAACTGACCTGGAATATAGATGCTGGAGAGATAATTTAAGAATTATTGGCTTATCTGAAAGCCATGAAAAAAAAAGAGCCTAAATAGCATCTTTCAAAAAATTATCAAGGAAAACTGCCCTCAGGCCCCAGAACCAGAAGGTAAAATAATCATTGAAAGAATCCATCCATCATCTCCTGAAAAGATCCCAAAATGAAAACTCCATGAAATATTGTAGCCAAATTCCAGAATTATCAGGTCAAGGAGAAAATACTACAAGCTGCCAGAAAGAAACAATTTAAATATCATGGAAACAGTCAGGATTACTCAAGACCTAGAAGCTCCTATATTAAAAGATCAGAGGCCTTGGGATATTGCAGAAGGCAGAGGACCTTGTATGGCAACCAAGAATCCACTACAGAGCAAAATTAAGCATAAGTTTACAGGGAAGGAGATGGACATTTAATGAAATAAGGACCACCAAACTTCCCTGATTAAAAAAAGTGCTCACCAGAAAATGTGATCTTCAGTACAAGATTAAAGAGAAATATATAAAGGTAAAAAGGAAAGAAAAAAAACATATTGTTCAATAAGTTTAAACTGTTTACATCCCTGCATAGGAAGATGATTCTTGTAAATCTTGAGAACTGTATCTGTATTATGACATTTAGAAGGGGTATACATAGAAAGAGAGTGTGGGTATAAGTTGACTTTGATATGATGATAAGAAATAATTAAGCAGTGAAAAAAAGGATTATCTGGGAGAAGAGGAAAGGAGGAGGCAGAAAATGGTAAATTACATCATGTGAAATGGCAAAAAAGACTTATTACAGTAGAGGGAAAGAAGTGAGGGAGGCAAGCATTGTTTGAACCTCACTCTCACTGGATTTGGCTGAAAGAAGGAATAACATTCACACTCAATTGGAAATAGAAATCTATCTTACTCCACAAGAAGTAGGAGGAAAAAGAGGAAAGACAAACACAGTGGGGGCTGAAAGAAGGGAGGGCAGATTGAGGGAGGCAGTGATCAAAAGCAAAACACTGGTGAGGAAGGAAAGGAAAAAAGGAGAGAGAAAAGCATGAATAGAGGGCCAAATAGGATGGAGAGACACAGTTAGTAATCATACCTGTGAATGTGAATGGGATGACTCTCCCTTAAAATGGAGTCAGATAGCAGAGTGGACTCAAAACCATATTCCTACAATATATTGTTTAGAAGAAATACATTTGAAGCATAGACACACACAGAGTAAAGATAAAAGGCTGGAGAAGAAAATACTATGCTTCAGCCGAAGTTAAAAAAAAATGGGGAAGCAATCCTGATCTCGGACAAAGCAAAAGTAAAAACAGATCTAATTAAAAGAGATAAGGAAGAAAACTGCATCCTGCTAAAAGATACCATAGACATTGAAGTAATATCATTACCAAACATGTACCAAGTGGTATAGCTTCTAAATTCTTAAAGAAGTTAAGTGAGTTACAGGAAGAAATAGACAACAAAACTATACTATTAGGGGACCTCATCACACCGCTGTCAGAACTAGATAAATTTAACCACAAAGTCGACAAGAAAGAATTTCAAGAGGTGAGTAAAATTTTAGAAAAGATATATGGCAGACCTCTGGATAATACTGAATAGGGATAGAAAGGAACATACCTTTTTCTCAGTGGTACATGGCACCTTCAAAAAAACTGACCATACACTATGGCATAAAAATCTCAAAATACAATGCAGAAAGTCAGAAATATTAAATGAATCATTTTCAGATAGCGATGCAACAAAAATTACATGTAAGGAAGGATCATGGAAAGACAGACTAAAAATTAATTGGAAACCTCTTACTTGGTTTTCAAAATCCTTTTTGAGCTCATCTGTGGCCTGAGACCAATTCATATTTTTCTTGGAGACTTTGGATGTAGGAGCTTTGACTTCATTGTCTTCTGATTGTATGTTTTGAACTTCCTTGTCACCGAGTTTCTTTTCCTGTGTTTGCTCATTTTCCCAGCCAATTACTTGACTTTTTAACTCTTTGTTAAGGTAGGTCTCTGCTTCTAGTGTGGAGGGTGTACTGTCCCAAGCTTCAGGGACTTTGTGCAGCTGTTTTCACAGATACTTCTAGGGACCTGTAAGTTTTCAGTTCTTCCCAAGGTGGTATGATCTAAGGAGAGGTGTTTACTCCTCCCTGGTCTGTGCTCTGGTCTGTGAGTTACCACAAACATTTTTTTCTGCCCTGAAACTGTGAGGAGGGTTTTTTTCTCCACTGCTTCTACAAGCTTTGCTATAATAGTGCTCTTCCTCACCCCAGGACTGCCATCCAGGACTGTGACCTAGATCCAAGTATGGGAAAAGCAACAGAATCCTGCCTCAGTGCCAGTAAAGAGATCTCTGTAATCTCTTTCTAATCAGTTGTTTGATTTCCTTGCCATCTGTGGGCTGAGAGCCCTGGAAGCAGCCACCACCACTGCTCTGGCTGTGCTGGGGTGGGGGCTGGGGCTGGACTGTTCTCCTCTCCTACCCAGGTCTGACAGGCCTTTCTTACTAAGCTTCTGAGTTGTCTTTGGCATCTGTGGGTTGAGAAGCCTGGAAACCACCACAGCTTCCAGTGATTCAGTCCCCTGAGACCTGCTCCAGGTTTCCTGGGGCCTCGTGTGTGCTGGCACTGTTTGTGCTGGTGCTGCACTCCTCTCTTAGCCTGGTACAACAGACATTTCCTGATGACCTCCCAGCTTGTCTTGGGCTGGCAATTTGTTTCACTCTTTTTGTGGGCTCTGTTGCTCTAGAATTTGTTTGAAGTCATTTTTTTGCAGGTATTTGGAGGAGTTTGGGGGAGAGTTCAAATGAATTCCTGATTTTATTCTGCCATCTTGGTTCTGTCCCCTACATGCATAGTTTTATACCCCTTTAGGCATAGTTCTACAAATTGCTCTACAGAATGGCTGGATCAGTTCATAACTCAACCAACAGTGCATTAGTGTCCCAATTTTTCCACTCCTCCTCCAACATTTACCATTTCCTTTTTCTGTCATATTAGCAAATCTGATAGGTTATGAGATGGCACCTCAGAATTACTTTAATGTGTATTTCTCTATTCAATAGTGATTTTGAATATTTTTTCATATGACTATAGATAGCTTTGATTATTTTGTCTGAAAACTGCCTGTTTCTATTTTTTGATCATTTATTCTATTTTCTTTTTACCCTCTTCCTACCCAAAATTGTTTAGCTTCTGACTGCTGCCTCCCCCAATCTGCTTATAATTCTATCAGTGCCCCTCTTCTTTATACCCTTCCTCTCATACTTTCCTACAGGGTAAGATTTCTATACCCATCTGAGTGTGTGTTTTCCTTCTTTCAACCAATCCTGAAGAAAGTCAGGTTCAAGTGTTCCCTGCCACCTCTCCCATCTTCCCTTTCACTATAAAAGTTCTTTTGTGCATCTTTTATGTGAGAAAATTTACCCCTTTCTACCTCTCCCTTTCCCTTTGTCCCAGTCCATTCCTCTTTCTCATTCCTTAATTTAATTTTCTTAGATATCAACTCACCCATATTCAATCCATACCCATACCCTCTGTCCATGTAAAGTCCTTTTAACTGCCCTAATAATGATAAAGTTCTTATAAGTTACAAGTAACATCTTCCTATGAAAGAATGTAAGTAAACAGCTTAACCTTTTGTGGGTTGCTGATAATTTCCCCTTCTGATATACATTTTTATGCTTCTCTTGAGTCTTTCATTTGAAAGTTCCGATTCAGTTCTGGTCTTTTTATCAGGAAGGCTTGAAAGTACTCTATTTTATTGACTGCCCATTTTTTCCCCTGATGATTCCCCCTCAGTTTTGCTGGGTGGGTTATTCTTGGTTGTAATCCTAGATCTTTTGCCCTCTGGAATATCATATTTCAAGCTTTCTGATCCTTTGATGCAGAAAGTGCTAAATCTTTTCTGGCTGCTTGCAATGTTTTCTCCTTGACCTTGGAGCTCTGTAACTTGACTATACTCTTCCTGGAAGTTTTCATTTTGGGATCTCTTTCAGGAGGTGGTTGGTGGATTCTTTTGATTTCTATTTTACCCTCTGGTTCTAGGACATCAGGGCAATTTTCCATGACAATTTTTTGAAAGATGATATTTGGGCTCTTTTTATTTTATCCTAGTCTTCAGGTAGTTTAATAATTCTTAAATCATCTCTCTTTGATCTGATTTTGAGGTCAATTGTTTTCCCAATGAGATATTTCACATTTTCTTCTATCTTTTATTCTTTTGATTTTGTTTTATTATATTCTGATGTCTCTTGGAGTCACTAGCTTCCTCTTGTCCAATTCTTTTTTTTTCTTTTTCTTTTCCTTTTGGCGAGGCAATTGGGGTTAAGTGACTTGCCCAGGGTTACACAGCTAGTAAGTGTCAATGCAAGTGTCGGGTCTGAGACTAGATTTGAACTCAGGTTCTTCTGACTCCAGGGCCAGTGTTCTATCCACTGAGCCACCTAGCTGCCCCTAATTTATTTTCTCAGGCCCATAGCCTATATGTTTGCTCTCCTCATGTTGTTTTTTTTTTTATTTTACTTATTAGGCAACTGGGGTCAAGTGATTTGCCCAGGGTCACACATCTAGTGTGTGTCAAGTATTTGGTCTGAGGCTGGATTTGAACCCAGGTCCTCCTGACTTCAGGGCCAGTACTCTATCTACTGCACCACCTAGCTACCTCCCAATTCTACTTTTTGAGGAGTTCTTTTCTTCAGTGAATTTTTGAACTTCTTTTTCCATTTGGCCAATTCTGCTTTACAAGGCATTTTTTTCCTCATTGGATTTTTGTACCTTTTCACCATTTAGCCTATTCTAATTTTAAGGTGTTATTTTCTTCAGTATTTTGGTGTCTCCTTTACCAAGCTGTTGGCTCTTTTTTTCCATGATTTTCTTGCATCACTCTCCTTTCTTTCCCCAATTTTTCTTCTATCTCTCTTACTGGATTTTGAAATTTTTTTTTGAGTTCTTCCATGGCCTGAAACCAATTCACTTTGTTGTCATTTTCTCAGTGTGTATTTTGATCTTCCTTGTCAATATAATAACTTTCTATAGTCAGAATTTTTTTCTGTTATTTACTTATTTCCCCAGTCAATTTCTTGATTTTTAACTCTTTTTCAAAGCAGAGCTCTGCTTTTGGGGTAGAGCACACACTGTTCCAAGCTTCAAGGATTTTGTGCAACTGTGTGAAGGGACCTTTATGTTTTCAGCTCTTCCAAGGTAGGATGATCTAAGGAGAAGTGTGTTTACTACTTTACTGTCCTGTGCTCTGGTCTGTGAATTACTGCTAGCACTCTTTTCTGCCCTGGAACTATTATCAGGGTCTCAGGTCCCTTGTAGCTATAAGTTCTGGTATGCTCCTAATCCTCCTCACCCTGGGATTGCCACCAGGACTGGAACCCAGATCTAAGTATGGGCAATGCAACAGAGTTCTGCCCCTAGTGCCAGAAAAAAAGACCCTTGTAGTCTTCTGAGCAGTTATCTGAGCCTTTTACTATCTATGGGATAAGAGTTCTGGAATCAGCCCCTACTGCTGCTGATTTAGTTATTCCAAAGGCCTATTTCTGGTTTTGTGGAGCCTGGTCTACACTAGCACAACCTGCAGCAGACTGCACTCCACTCTCAACCTCAAGAAACATACTTTCCTACTCACCTTATAAGTTGTTTTGGCCTGAAAAATTTTTCCACCCCATCCTTTTGTAGATTTGACCACTCTTAAATTTGTTTTGAGGTACTTCTTTAAAGTTATTTTGAGAGGAATTTTGGAGACCTCAGGTGAGTTCCTGCCTTTTCTCTACCATCTTGTCCCCTGCCGCCCACACACATTCTTTTATGTTTTATGGGTACCCTGAAGGACATGAGCAGTGTATTTATAGTACAACATTTTATGATCAGCCATCAGTGTGTTTCCCCCATTATCATTTGTTGTTATAAATTAGTGAGCTATGGCTTAATTAGCTTTTAGAAAGTTTAATTTACAAAGGTGCTATAGTAATATATATCGTAATAACATTTGTTTCTAAACAGCCCCCACCCTTAAAAACAAACAAAAAAAAACTGAAAGAGTCTTCCACAAGTACATATACAGTCCAAGGGAAAATGTGATCAAGCTATGAGAAAATATTTAGCAAAAGGATAAAAATTAGCTCTTGGTTTGTAGAAGTCCTTTTTCCCATTGACAAGAAACTCTTGAAGTTCTCCCTAGTTAAGGAATAACTTTTCCACTCTGCTCCTCATAGTTTAGAAGCTACCCTTCTTTAGGGTGCCTTGGTCCTGAGGCAGACATTACCACCAGTCACTTCTGGACACACTACTAAGCTACCAGTGAAAAACTCCAAATCCTTGTCCTGAAATGTACAACTTCCTTCTCTGATTAAGGAATAAGGTGGAGGCAGGTAGAGAGAGATTAAGACTCTCTTCCTTCCCTTCCCCTGACATGAGCAATTCCTTTAGTTTGCCACTGGAATCCCTTTGGTTCAGAAATGTTCTGCTATCTTATACAAAATCCACAGGGAGTGATAAAGTTTCTTCTTCCAATCCTAATTCAGTTCTGTGACATCAGTTCATTTCATATGACAAGAAAAAGAAATTAAAGGAATATGTATAGGAAAAAAAGGAAACAAATCATTCCTTTGAATCACCTAAATTAATTTAGTAATTAGTAACTCACAAAGCAGTAGAATACAAAATAAATCCAGGCTGTCAGCTCTTCTCCCAAGCCTGGTGTTGCTGCTGCTGCATCCACATCCCTGAGATAAGATGATGAAGGTCAGAATCAATAGATTTACCTATATTGGGCATCTGATGACCAGGGCTCCATTCACATCAGAGTGGATGTTATGGACATCAGTGATCCTTCAATTAATTTCAACTACATAGTCAACATGATTTCACTCATGGCAAGTTCAAGGGCACTATCAAGGCTGGGAATTGAAAGCTGGCAATCAATGGAAAAGCCGTTACTATCTTCTAGGGGCATTATCCCACCAATAATAAATGAGAAGATGCTAGATCTGAGACGGTAGTAGAGTCCACTCATGTCTTTACCATAATGGAAAAGACTAGAGCTCACCTGAATGGTGGAACTGAATGCTTCATTATTTATGTCCTTTATGCTTTCCAGTGTCTTTGATGGAAGCTAACCATGGGAAATATGATAATTCACTTCAGATTGTCAGTAATGCCTCCTATACTACCAAAGGCTTGGCTCTGCAACCCAGATCGTTCATGGCAACTTTGGCATTGTTAAAGGACTTATGACCAGAATCTGTCATTGCTGCTACCCAGAAGACAACAGCCTCTCCAGAAAGTTGTGGTAGGATGGATATGGCAGTGCCCAAAATATTATCCCTGATTCCACGGTCAATGCCAAAGCTGTGGGTATGATCATACCTGAGCTGAATGGAAAGTCAAAGTCATGGTCTTCACTGTTCTTACTCCCAGTGTATCTCTTGGAGATCTGACCTGCTGCCTGGAGAAACTTGTTGAATGTGATGATATCAAGAAAGTGGTGAAGCAAGCATAATATGTCATTGAAAGGAAAACTGGGCTTCACAGAGGATCAGCTTCTGTTCTCTGACCTTAAAAAAGTATTCATTCTACTAACTTTGGTGCTGGTATTGCCCTTAATGACCATTTTGTCTAGTTCATTTGCTGGTATGACAATGAATATGTTTATAGAAACCATGCAGTACATGAGCTCTGAGGAGTAAAGTAGAAAGCCATGGACCTTCACCCTCAGCCAAAAGAGGAATTACACTACTAGGAAGCTTACATCCTTTTTTTTTTCTTTGTAGTGAGGCAATCAAGGTTAAGTGACTTGCCCAGGGTCACACAGCTAGTTAGTGTCATGTGTCTGAGACTGGATTTGAAGTCAGGTCCTTCTGACTCCAAGGCCAGAGCTCTATCCACTGAGCCACCCAACTGCCTCCAGAAGATTACATCCTTAACCTATGTCCTGATACATAGTATCTCTTGCCTTATACATAGTCTTTGCTGCAGAGCACCACTATAGTGGAGGGGAGAAGCATAGTGTCCTATGTTGTGTGCCATTAATAAAGACACCATACTCAGTACTAAAAAATATGAAAGCACATGAATCATCATGATTTCTGTAAATTACCAACAAAACCTAGCAGAAAGGGAAAAATAAACTCTACTTAAAATAATTACAGAATGCAGGAAATATACACATTGGAACTGTGAATGAATGAATATGAATTCAACTACAATGAAAATGAATATGAGTTCAATTACCACTCACTTATGAAAATCAGACCTAAATAATTAAGAGAAATAGTAACCTCACATGGGAAGGCTGGGACAGTAAAATAAAAAAAAAATGGCAACTCTATTCAAATTGTACAAACCAAACTACCAAAAGATTTCTTTATAGTAGAATAAATAAGAACAAAATTGATCTGAGAGAACAAAATATTAACAATCTCAAAGAAAATAATGAAAAAGAAAATGGAAAGGAAAGGAGTTTAGCAGTACTGGAATTTAAACTATAATAAAAGTCAATAATCTTCAGGGAGGGGGAGCCAAGGTGACAGAGTAAAAACAGTGACTTGCTTAAGCTCTGCCCCAAACTCCTCTAAATACCTGTAAAAAATGGCTCTACACAAATTCTAGAGCAGCAGAACCCAGAAAAAGACTGAGTGAAACATATGTCCAGGCCAAGACAACCTGGATGGTTGATGGGAAAGGTCTGTTGCACTGGGCTCTGAGTGGAGCTCAGGTCAGCATGGGTCACCCAGGCAAAGCCAGGGCCTCAGCAAACCTGGAGCAGACCTCAGGGGACTGAATCACTAGCAGCTGTAGTGGTTTCCAGACTTCTCAACCTATAAATGACAAAGACAACTTAGAAGGTCAGTAAGAAAGATCTACTGGACCTGGATGAGAGAGGAGTATGGTCTGGGCACAGTCTTGGCCCAGCCTTAAGGCAGTGGCTGCTTCTAGAGCTCTTGGTCCAAAGATGGTAGGGGAATCAAACCACTGATCAGTGGTGGATTGCAGGGATCTCTTTGCTGGTGCTGAGGTAGGGTTCTCTTGCTTTGTTTGTGCTCATATCAGTGTTACACTCCTGGGTGGTGGTCCTTGGGCAAGAAGGAGTACTGGTATGGTGGATCTTATGGTGTTGGTGAAGAGTAAATCCTCCTCATAGTTCCAGAAGGCAGAAAAGAGTGCTTGTAGTCACTCATAGACCAGAGCACAGGCCAGGGAAGGAGTAAACACCTCACCTTTGATCATACCACCTCGGAACAACTGAAAACTTATAGGTCCTTAGAAGTATCTCTGAAAAAAGTTGCACAAAACCCCTGTAGGTTAGGACAGCACACCCTCCACACTGGAAGCAGATCCCTACCTTAACAAAGAGTTTAAAAGTCAAATAATTGGTTGAGAACATGAGCAAACAGCTCAAAAAAAACCTTAGAAAAACTCAGACCATAGAATCTTACTTTGGTAACAAAAAAGATGAAAATATATAATCAGAATGAGACAACAAAGTCAAAACCCCTACATCCAAAGCTTCCAAGAAAAATATGAATAAGTTCCAGACCATGGAAGAATTCAAAAAGGATTTTGAGAAGCAAGGAAGAGAAATAGAGGAAAAACTGGGAAGAGAAATGAGTGATGAAAGAAAATCATGAAAAACAAGACCCAAAAAAATACTGAAGAAAATAACACCTTAAAAAATAGCCTAACCCAAATGGCAAAAGAGGTTCAAAAAGCCAATGAGGAGAAGAATGCTTTACAAATCAGAATTGGCCAAATGAAAAAGGAAGTCCAAAAGCTCACTGAAGAAAATACTTCCCTAAAAATTAGAATGGTGCAAACAGAAGCTAATGACTTTATGAGGAATCAAGAAATTATAAAATAAAACCTAAAGAATAAGAAATAGAAGATAATGTGAACTATTTCACTGGAAAAACAACTGACCTGGAAAATAGATCCAGGAGTGAGAATTTAAAAGTTACTGGACTACATGAAAGCCATGATCAAAAAAAGAGCCTAGACATCATCTTTCAAGAAATTATCAAGGAAAACTGCCCTGATATTTTAGAACCAGAGGGCAAAATAGAAATTGAAAGAATCCACCAATAAACTCCTGAAAGAGATCCCTAAAGGAAAACTCCTAGGAATATTATAGTCAAACTTGAGAGTTCCCAGGTCAAAGAGAAAATATTACAAGCAGCCAGAAAGAAATAATTCAAGCATTGTGGAAACACAAACATGATAAAACAAGATTTAGCAGCTTCTACATTAAAGGAACAGAGGGCTTGGAATATGATATTCCAGAGGTCAAAGGAGCTAGGATTTAAAAAAAAAGAATCAGCTACCCAGCAAAACTGAGTATAAATCCTTCAGGGGAAAAAATGGACATTCAGTGAAATACAGGACTTTCAAGCATTCTTAATGAAAAAACCAGAGCTAAATAGAAAATCTGTCTTTTAGATACAAGACTCAAGAGAAGCATGAAAAGGTAAACGAGAAAGAGAAGTCATAAGGGACTTATTAAATTTGAACTGCTTACATTCCTACATGGAAAGATGATATTTATAACTCATGAGACCTTTCTCAGTATTAGGGTAGTTGGAGGGAAAATATGTGTGTGTATGTATGTATGTATGTATACAGAGGGCACAGGGTGAGTTGGAGATGAAGGGGTGATTTCTGGAGAATAAAATTAAGGGGTGAGAGAGGATTATACTTGGAGAAGGAGAAAGGGAGAGGTAGAATGGGATAAATTATCTTGCATAAAACAGGAAAGATAGGCTCGTACAGTAGAGGGGAAGTGGGAGAAGGTGAGAGGGAATGAGTGAATCTTACTCTCATTGGATTTGGCTTAAGAAGGGATGAAAATCTGTCACCCTACAGGAAAATAAGGGGTCAGAGGATAAAGGGGGAGGATGATAGAAGGGAAGGCAGATTGTGGGAGGGAGTAATTAGAAATAAACATTTCTGAGGAGGGACAGGATCAAAAAAGAGAGAATAGAATAAATGAGGGGGGTGGGATAGGGTGAAGGGAAATCTAGTTAGTTTTCCACAACATGACTATTATGGAAGTGTTTTGCACAACTACACATGCATAGCCTGTATTGAGTTGTCGGCCTTCTCAGTGAGGGTGGGTGGGGAGGGAGGAAGGGAGAGAATTTGGAACACAAAGTTTCAAAAAGCAAATATTAAAAATTATTTTATATGCAACCAGGAAACAAGATATACAAGCAATGGGGTGTAGAAATCTATCCTGCCCTACAGGAAAATAGAAGGTGAGGGAGATGGGGGGGAAGGGAGTGATAGAAAGGAGGACAGATTAGGCAAAGAGGTATTCAGAATGCACACTGTCTTTGGGTGGGAGAAGGGGAGAAATGGGAAGATAAATTGGAACTAAAAGTCTTGTGGAAGTGAATGTTGAAAACTAAAAATAAATAAATTAATTTTTAAAAATCAATAATCGTCAACATTATTTGTTGCTGTTTGTAAAATAGGGAGATTGATCAGTGGAATGAATTACGTACACAACTTACCAAGGCAAACAAATAAGGACTCACTATTGGCAAAATTACTGGGATAACTGAATGGCTGTCTTGCAGAAATTAAACATGTATGAACATTTCACCATATATTAAATTAATCTCCAAAGGGATATATATGTGTGTGTATGTATATCAGATGTGAAAAGTCACACACTAAACAAAGTAGAGGATTGAAGAAGAAGAAATTGACTTTGATAAGTATAGATAAAAGGAGAGTTCATGACCAAATAAAGGATAGAGATGATCCAAATAGGCAATTTTGACTATATAAAACTTCAAAAGTTTTTCACAAGAAAACTAATATAGCTTAAATTGGAAGAGAAGTAGGTAACTAGGAAAATATCTTTGCAGCACATTTCACTAGTAAGCATTTTATTTCCAAGAAATATAAAGTTCCAAGATATATGAAGTTTAATCAGTTGAGTAAAATCTATATGAATTAGAACCATCCATCTATTAATAATACAAGGATATAAAGAGACAATTTTGTAAGTAAAGAATCCAAGCTATCAATAGCTATACGAAAAATGTTTCAAATCACTAATAATTAGGCAAATGCAAATTAAAACAACCCCAAGGTTCCATCTTGCATCCATCAGATTAATGAATTGGAGAAAAAATAAAATGACAATTTTTGGAAGGGCTGCAATGGTTTTTGGCAGAGTTGTAAATTGTTCCAACTTTTCTTGAAAGCAATCATGTCCCCAAATTTACTAAATTTTGGAAAATTATGTTCCCCATATTCTTAAACTGTGCATACTGTTTCACTTACCAGTTCACTTAACAGTATCACTAGTATGTCTATCCCCCAAAGAGATGAAAGAAAATGGATAAGGACACATATGTATGAAACTATTAGTAGTATAATCTTCCAAGTAAGGTCAATAAAGGGGTGCGCAAACTCAATCTGACTATCTCCCAAACACCCCTTAATTAAATAAACTACAGAATGGTATGCATGTGCAGGAAATGAGATGAGATGGTAGTTAATAAGAAACTTGGTTTGCACTGTGTCCCTGAGAGGCAGGAAACTGGGCCTGTCTTACTGGTGGGAGCTTTGAGCCACCTGAATGGCTTATGGAGTTGTCCTATGTGATAAGAGAGGAGGAAGTCACCATTTATAAAGACTTTTTGGCAGATGCTATGGATCTTGCCTAAAAGTGGCCTCCTTTTGTGGCAATATTAATGTTGGAATTTTGCTCATGAAATGTTCTGCATAACATTCACCAAGCCTAGGTAATATGTCTGTTCAAGAAAAATGCCATGGACAGATTACATGTAATGGTAACCACACCTTTATCTTCTTTGATCGAGACCCAATAAGTCTCTAGCACCAGGGAGAACTGGTCTAAGTCACATATATCATCTGTTCCTATCACCTATAGTTAGTGAGTTTCATTAAGTGCTATTTTCAAAAGATCGATTTGTTGACTGTCACTCTTATTAAATGCATTGACTTTTTTTGGGTTTACTGTCTCTCCTTACTTATTGTCAGTTTCCTCAAAGACATGACTTTTTAGTCCAACATGTCCTTAAAGCCATTTTGTTGGGAACTTTGGATCTGAATCTGAAATCATAAATCTTATCCCTGGAGATAACGGAGAACATTGTTTTCAAACTCCTTTTCACCTTTCCTCCTGGATGATTTGAGCAAACCATATTTTGGAAGCCAAAGAGGTCTAGGTTTTAGAGGGAGATTTGACCACATAGAAGTACAAGTAGCATTATATAATCTGAATAGGGGAAGAGGGAAAAGATTTTGCTCAATTAATCCTGCTGCACAAAATAAAAGTGTAGGTCAAAAGGTGGGTAATAGAGGATCTTGGAAATGATTATGTTCATAGCCACAAGATACGGTTTTACTAAAAGTGAATATTCTGGTGCAGTGAGATTAGGACATACATATAGGGTAAGTGGAGGAACAAGGGAAGAGATATACCACCTCAAGCCAAGGGAGAAGTTGCAAGCAAGGAAATTATAAATCCTTAGCTTCTGCTTATAGATATAGAAGTTTTGGAGCAAAGACATCATTCTGTTTCTGACAATCAGCTTTCTATTCCTGTTTTTCTAGTTGTTGTTTTCAAAAGGCCTCAGGCTCTACTGTGACCTTTAGACTGGTTTGTGCTTATGACAGTATCATAACTGTTTTGATTTTGGGGAAGGGTAGTTATTTTAACTGTGATTGTTTCCCCTCCACCTGGCATTTGTTTAAAGCTCACATCTGAAGTGGGGAAGGGAGAGGGGAAGAGAACATAACATGAAAAATGTATATATACAAGATATATTCAATATAATTTGAAGGCAATCAAGGAAGAGAGGAAACGCATGGCAGGGACAAAGTCTTCTGTAGAGGCTAAAAGTTGAACACAATTTTAAAGGAAACAAGGAGGCAGAGATGAGGAGGAAAAACATTTTAGACATAGGAAACAGTCAGTAAAAATGAAGAGTTAGGAAATGGAGTGCAATTTGTGAGGGACAGCAAGAAGGCAAGTGTTGCTGGATCACTGTGTATATGGAGTGGAATAAAATTTAAGAAGACATGAAAGGTAAGGTGAGACCAAATTGTGAAGAGCTTTAAAAGTCATATGGGCAGCTAGGTGGCACAGTGGATAGAGGACCTGACCTGGAGTCAGAAAGACCTGAGTTCAAATCTGACTTCAGACACTTACTAGCTGTGTAACCCTAGGCAAGTCACTTAACCTTGTTTCTCTCAGTTTCCTCATCTGTAAAATGAGCTGGAGAAAGAAATGGCAAATCACTCCAGTATCTTTGCCAAGAAAACCCTAAAAGGGGTAAGGAAGAATCAGACATAGTTGAACACAATTTAAACAACTAAAAATATGAAAAGTCAAAAGAAGAACGTTATAACTGATACTGGAAGTATTAGGAAACCACTGGATTTTATTGGAGGGGTGATATGGTCAGACCTACACTTTAGGAAAGTCATTTGTCAATTGAGTAGAGGATAGATTAGACTTGAGGCAGGGAGATCAACCAGAAGGCTATAGCAATAGTTTAGGCATGAAGTGATATACAACAGAGTAGTGGCCATGAGTGAAGAGAAGAGGACACTTACAAAAAATATTGTGAAGGTAGATGGTATTTTAGGTGAGGTTTAAAGGCAATAAGCTTTGTTTTGGGCATGTTTAGCTTAAGATATCTACTGGACATCCAATTCAAGATGTGAGAGACAATTAGAGATGGGAGATCAGAAGCCAGCAGAGAAGAGGGGGCAGGATAGGGAGATTTGTGAATTATCAACACAGAGATAGCAATTAAATCAATGGGAATTGATAAGATAATGAAATGTAGTGGCATAAAGGGGAGAGTAGAAGAAGATACAGAGAGAACCCTAAAGGATCCAGCAAAGGAGACTGAGAAGGAGTGGTATGAAAGAGAAAGAACCAAGAGCAAGTGGTGTTGCAAAAATCTAGAGAGAACAGAGTGATCAATAATGTCAAAAACTACAGAGAGGTCAAGGAAAATGAGGATTGAGAAAAATCTGCTGGATTTGGAGACTAAGTAACTTTGGAGAGAGCAGTTTCATTGGAATAGTAAAGTCAGAAGCTGGACTGGAAAGATTTTTTTTTTTGAGAAGAGATGGCCTTTTCCAGTAGTTTAGCTACAAAGGACAGTGAGTTATAGGACAATAGTTAACAGGGATTGAAGGAACAAGTGCGTATGTTTTGAAGATGGAGGAAACATGGGAATATTTGTAGGTGGCAGAGGGAAATTGAGAAAAAGTGATAGAGTGGGAATGAAAGAGGGGAAGCAAGATGCAAGGGATCACTTGAGCAGGTAGAGGGATTCAGCTTGGTAAGGGAAAAGACCATCTTTATTATGTGACATGCATGAAGGAGGACAAAGTGGCAGAAGCCACAGGAGTGATAGGAGATGAAGAAGAGGGAGAAGTGGAAGTTCAGAGCTGGTGGCCTTATTTTTAGTAAAATATGAGGCAAGGTCCTCATCTGAGAAGATGGGGGAGGAGGAGTCATGAGGGGTTTGAGTGGAAATAAAAGGTTTGGAAGAGCTCCTATGAAGAGTGGGGTAGAGAGTTGATAAGTCATAGATAGAAGGATTGCCTAGGAACAGTGAAGAATTTAGTTGAGGGAAATGTAATGAGTTCCATTTGGGACACATTGAGCTTCAGATGTCTACAAGGTATCTCATTCTAAATCAAAATTGATACCAATTTGATATCAGAATTTGCCAAAAAGACTATTTTATGGAGAACTCACATAGGGCAAATATTCACATGGTGGTCAAAAGAAGCAATACAAGGACACTCTCAAGGTCTCTCTTAAGAACTTTGGAATTGATTGTGTGACATGGGAGACACTGGCACAGGACCCCTCAGCATGGCCCACATCAGAAAAGATGTGCTCTATAAGAAAAGCAGAATTGAAACAGCTCAAGAGAGAGGCAAGACACGCAAACTTAGAGAATACACCCCAAAGGTTTGCAAGGATTATTTATGCCTGATCTGTGGTAAAATATTCCAAGCTCATATTGGTCTGATTAGCCACAGTTAGACACACTAAAACTTGACTCTAGCATAGTGATGTCATTTTAGTACTCTTCAAAAATGAAGGACTACATACATACATACATACATATGCACTATATATTATAGAAAACAGGAAAAATAGAGGTTACAGAACTAGCTTATGAAGGCCTTTGAACACCATTGAATAAAGGATTTTATATTTTATCCTGGAGGTGATATGGAGCCACTGGAGTTAACTGATTAGTGGGGGAGGATGATGGTCAAACCTGTGCTTTAGAAAAATCACTTTAGTGGCTGCATGGGGGATGGACTGGAGTGGGAAGAGACTTGTGAAACACAGATCAATAAGGAGGCTATTAGAATAGTTTAGGCATGAGATAATGGGGCCTGCATCGGAGAGGTTGGTGGACATATCAGGGAAAAGAAAGGGGTATATTTGAGAGAGGTGGCAAAGGTGAAATTAAAAAGTCCTTGTAACATATTGTATATGGGGATTGAGAGATGGTGAGAAGATGAGAATGACACCTAGATTGTGAGCCTGGGAATGGAGGATGAGAAGATGATGGCACCATCAACAGAAATAGAGACATTTGGAAGGGGAAAGGATTTAAGGGATAAAGATAATGAGTTCAGTTTGGGGAAGCTTAAATTTAAGATGTCTACTAGACATCCAGTTCAAGATGTCTGATAGTTGGAGATGAAAGTCCAAAGGTCAGCAGAGAGATTAAGGCTGGGTAAGTAGATGTGAGAATCATCAGTATGCAGATGATAATTGAATCCATTGGATATTAATGAAAGAGAGGAGAAGGCTCAGAATTTAGCCCTGCAGGCAACCAACAGTTAATGGGAATGATCTAGATGAAATATCAAAGGCTGCAGAGAGTTGAAGAAGAATAAAGTTTGAGAAAAGGCCATTGGATCTAAAAATTAGGAGATCATTGGTAACTTTGGAGAAAGTAATTTCAGTAGAATGATGAGGTCAAATCATACATTACTGGATAGTAAAAAGAGAACAAGAATTGGAGTTATCTATTGCAGCTGTCATTCTCAATGAGGCTTGTCACAAAAGGATGAAGAGATATGGGAAGGATCAAGAGAAGTTTGTTTTTTTTCTAAGGATGAGGGAGACATAAGTATATTTGTAGTCAGTCGAGAAAGAACCAGTAGACATGGAGAGATTGAAGACAAGTGAGAGGTTTCAGATGACAGAAAGGACAATCTCTTAGAGATAGGAAGAAATGGAATCATTTTTGTAAGTAGATGGGTTGGCCTTGTCCATCTCTTTATCTGATATAGTGGTGAAGGAGATAGTAGCTGAAGGCATCAGCATGATATGAGATGAAGATGAGGCAAAATTCTCAGCTGAGAAGGGATCAGGAGGAGTACTGGGAGCTTTTGTGAAGAAGTACAGAGGTTTGGAAGAGCCACCATGGAGAGTGAGACAAAAAAGTTGCATGATTTTCTTCACATTTGTTTAGCATTACATGAGTAGAAGTGAAGGCAGAAGGTGGTAGGAAACATCCAAGGGTGAGGTTTGAATTGGAGAGATTGAACAGAAAAAAAATAGTATGAAGGAGAAAGGAGAGAGAAAATCATAAACAGGGGGAAAATAGGATGGAGAGAAAGACACAGATAGTAATCATAACTGTGAATGTGAATGGGATGAACTCTCCCATAAAACTGAAAAGGATAGCAGAGTGTATTAAGAACTACAATCCTACAATGTTATTTGCAAGAAACATTTGAAGTAGAGAGATATATAAAGGTAAAGGTAAAAGGCTGAGCATAACATATTACACTTCAGCTGAAGTAAAAAAAAAAAATCAAGGGTAGCAATCCTGATCTCAGACAAAGCAAAAGCAAAAACAGATCTAATCAAAAGAGATAAGGAAGGAAACTACATCCTGCTAAAAGGTACCATAGACAATGAAGTAACATCATTACTAAACATATATGCACCAAGTGCTATAGCATCCAAATTCTTAAAGGAGAAGTTAAGGGAAATAGAGGGAGAAATAGAGAGCAAAGCTATACTATATAGGGGACCTCAAGCTCCCCCTCTCTGAACTAGATAAATTTAAACACAAAATAAACCAGAAAGAAGTTAGAGAGGTGAATAGAATTTTAGAAAAGTTACATATGAGACCTCTGGAGAAAACTGAATGGGGACAGAAAGGAATAAACCTTTTTCTCAGTAGTACATGGCACCTACACAAAAATTGATCATATACTAGGGCATAAAATCCTCACATTCCAAAGCAGAAAGGCAGAAATATTAAATGCATAATTTTTGGATCATGATGCAATAAAAATTACATGTGATAAAGGACCATGGAAAGATAGACTAAAAATTAATTGGATAAATAATTAATAACCTAATCCTAAAGAATGAGTGGGTCAAACAAGATCATAGCAATAATCAATAACATCATCTAAGAGAATGACAATAATAAGACAACATACCAAAATTTATGGCAATGAAAGTGGTCCTCAGGGGAAGTTTTATATCTTGATACTTACATGAATAAAGTAGAGAAAGAAGAGATTAGTGACTTGGGCATGTAACTAAAAAAGCTAGAAAAAGAACAAATTAAAAACCCCAGTTTAATACCAAATTAGAAATTCTGAAAACCAAAGAAGAGATTAAAAAATCTTAAATTAAAAAAAAACTATTGAACTAAAAAATAAAACTAAGAGCCGGTTTATAGAAAAAAAAATAGATAAACCTTTTGTTAATTTGATTAAAAAGAAAGAAGAAAACCAAATTGCCAGTATCAAAAATTAAAAGGTTGAATTCACCACCAACAAAGAGGAAATCAAAGTGATAAACAGGAGCTATTTTGCCAGATTGTATGCCAATGAATTTGACAATCTTAGTGAAATGGATGAATATTTACAAAGATATAAATTGCTCAGATTAACAGAAGAGGAAATAATACACTTAAACAACCCCTTTTGAAAAAAAGAAATTGAACAAGCAATCAATGAACTTTCTAAGAAAATATCTCCAGGGATAGATGAATATACAAATGAATTCTATAAAACATTTAAAGAACAACTAATTCCAATACTAAAGAAACTATTTGGGAAAATAGTTGAAGAAGGAGTTCTATCAAATTTTTTTTTGATGCAAACATGTTGCTGATATGTAAACCAGGAAGAGGCAAAACACAGAAAGAAAAGTATAGACCAATTTCCCTATTGAATATAGATGCAAAAATTTTAAATAAAATATTAGCAAAGAGATTACAGCAATTTATCTCAAGGATAATAGGATTTACACCAGGAACACAGGGCTGGTTTAATATTAGGAAAACTATCAGAATAATTAACCATACCAACAGCAAAACTAACAGAAATACTATGATTATTACAATAGATGCAGAAAAATATTTGACAAAATACAACACCCATTCCTATTAAAAATACTAGAGAGCATAGGAATAAATGGAGTCTTCCTTAAAATGATAGGTAGCACCTACTTAAAACCATCAGCAATCATTATATGTAATGAGGACAAGCTAGAAGGACATCCAATAAAACCAGGGATGAAACAAGGATGTCCATTATCATCATTGTTTTCAATATTGTACTAGAAATGTTAGGTTTAGCAATAAGAGAAGAAAAAGAAATTGAAGGAATTAGAATAGGCAAAGAAGAAACAAACCTATCCATCTTTGCAGATGATATCATGGTATACTTAAATAATCCTAGAGAATCAAGTAAAAAAAATGCTTGAAATAATAAACAACTTTAGCAAAATTGCAAGATATAAAATAAAACCATACAAATCATTGGTATTCTATATACTACTAACAAAGCCCAACAGCAATAGATAGAGAAATTCCATTCAAAATTACTGTAGACATTATAAAATATTTGGGAGTCTACCTGCCAAAACAAACTCAGGAACTATATGAACACAATTACAAAACACTTTTTCACACAAACAAAGTCAGATCTTAATAATTGGAAAACATCAGTTGCTCATGGGTAGGCCAAGCTAAGATAATATAAATGCCAATTCTACCTAAATGAATTTACCTATTCAGTGCCATACCAATCAAACTACCAAAAAATATTTTATAGGGCTAGAAAAATGCAATAACAAAATTCATCTGGAACAACAAAAGGTCCAGAATATCAAAGGATCTAATGAAAAGAAATGCAAGGGAAGGTGACCTAGCTGTACCAGATCTTAAATTATATTATAAAGCAGCAATCATCAAAACTACTAGGTACTAGCTAAGAAATAGCATGGTAGATCAGTGGAACAGTTAGGTATGCAAGACACCAATAGTTAATGACTATAATAATCTACTATTTAATAAATCCAAAGACTCCAGTTTCTGGGATAAAAAATCACTATTTAACAAAAACTACTGGGAAAACTGGAGAATAATATGGCAGAAACTGGGCATAGACCAATATCTTATACCCTATATCGAGATAAAGTCACAATAAGCACATGATTTAGATATAAAGACTGATACTATAAGCAAACTGGAAGAGCAAGGATAATTTACCTATCAGATCTATGGAGAAGGGAAGAATTTATGACCAAACAAGAGATAGAGAACATCAGAAAATGCAAAATGGATAATTTTGATTACATTAAATTGAAAAGGTTTTGCACAAACAGAGTCAATGCAACCAAGATTAGGAGGGAAGCAGGAAAAAAAAAAGAATTTTTACAACCAGTGTCTCTGATAAAGGCCTTATTTTTAAAATGTATAGAAAACTGAATCAAATTTGTAAGAATACAAGTCACTACCCAAATGACAAATTGTCAAAGGACATGGACAGGCAGTTTTCAGAGGAAGAAAGTATATATACTCATATAAAAATGCTCTAAATCACTATTGATTAGAGAACTGTGAATCAAAACTACTCTGAGGTACCACATCACAACTCTCAGATTGGCTAACATGACAAAACAGGAAAATGATAAATGTCGGAGATGTCAGAAAACTGGAACACTACTGCATTGTTGGTGGAGTTGTTAACCAACATTCTGGAGAGCAATTTGGAACTATATCCAAAGGGATATAAAATTGTGCATATCCTTTGACCCAACAATACCACTTCTAAGTCTGTATCTCAAAGAGTTCATAAAACAGCACCTCAGGACAAACATAGAATGATAAAAATAAATAAGAAAAGGGGCAGAAGAAAAATCACAGGATGAGATTTGGCCCTTGTGAAGAGTAAACACCTCAGGCTAGTGACCTCTTAAATAAAAAGCTACAAGCCTTGGAGTTACTTTGGGTAGGAGGCTGTCTTGGTCCCAGGTATAGGAACTTTTACCTCTGGGACAATGAAGGGAGTTAGGTATCTGATCTGGGGAACATTGAGGACCTCTACTGATAAGGAATGTCAGAACCAGCTGTGCTGTGGAGACAATACTGCACAAGAAGGAACCAACACTCTCCCAATGAGTGCAGAAGCAGTGAGGTGGGGACCCCATTGGGTGTGGGGATTTACAGGAGGCTGGAGGTCTTAGTTTGGATTCAAAATTAGAGAGGGGAACTGAAGGAGGATCTGAGGCCAGAGGCACCATCTCCCATGCCCCAAAACTAGAGGTGATTACAAAAATTAAACTATTTTTTAAAATGCACAGGTAAAGAAGAAAGAATCCAACCATAGAAAGTTACTATGAGAATGGAGAAAACTGGGGTTCATCTTCAGAGGAGGACAGAGAAGCAAAGAAACCCTCTTCTACCCCAAAGAGTAATGTTAAATTTTCACCTGCCCAAAATGAATTCATAGAAGAACTTTAAAAAGACTTTAAAAATTAAATGAGAGAAATTGAGGAAAAACTTTAAAAAAAAAAACAATCCAAGAAAAACAAAAAGATTATGAAAACAAAGTCAACCAATTAGAAAAAGAGATCCAGAATCTTAAGGAAGAAAATGACTCCTTGAAAATCAGAATTGGGCAAGGGGAAGCTAGCAAAATTATAAGAGATCAATAAATAATAAAACAAAATATAAAGAATGAAAAAAAAGAAGAGCATGTGAAACACATCACACAAAACAACTGATCTGGAGAATAGATCAAGAAGAGAAAACAAAAGAAAAATTGGGCAAACTGAAAGCTATGATAAAAAAAGAATCTTGATATAATAATCTTGATATACTAATACAAGAAACAAAGCAATTGTCCTGAAGCATTAGAATAAGACAAGAAGGTAGAAATAGAAAAAAATCCACCGGTCACCAACTGAAAGAGATCTTACAGGGAAAACCCACACAAATATTATAGTCAAATATCAAAACTCCCAGATCAAGGACAAAATATTACAAGCAACAGGAAAAAATTTGCATATGACAGTGCCTCAGTTAGAATCACACAAGACCTAGCAGCGGTGATTAAAAGATCATGGGTCTTGGACTTCTACATATTGAAGAGCAAAAGAACTGGGAATCTGGCCAAAAATATCATACCCACCAAAGCTAAGCATAATTCTAGATAAAGAAAATGGATATTGTATAAATTGTCAGACCTTCAAGACTTTGTTAAAAAAAAAAAATCTGGACTTAATAGAAGATTTGACATACAAGATCCAGAAGGAACATAAAGTACACTCCAAAGACCAATTGCAAGGGACTCACTAAGGACAGATGGTTTACCTTTTATGTATGAAAAATTTAAAACACATGTCTAAGATTGCTATTAGTAATTGTTCATAAGTTCATTAGTAATAATTCATGAGAAAGATCAGAGTAGACCTGAGCATGATATAACTTCAAAAAGTAAAATCACTCAGGAAACAGTTAAAAAGAATAATTGTCTTATACAAATGAGGTGCAAGAAAAACCAATATAGAAGAATTAAATGAGGAAGGAGGGCTGTCAGTTCTGGGAACCTACTTTCATCAAGAAAGGGTTTAAGAGGGGAACAATACATATACATCTAGAAGAGTATAAAAGTCTTTAAATTTAGAAATAAATAAATTTAGAAAGAAATATCCCAAGAGGATGAGGGGGGAGATGATAAGGGAGGAATTTTCAGAGGGGAGGGTTAGGGAATAGGTTAAAGGGGGATATAAAAGGGTGTTTAGATTAATGAGAAGGGAAGGATGAGGGAGGGATTTTTAGGAGGAAAAGGGAGGGATTTTACAGAGGAGGGTGATGGCATAGGTCAAAGGGGCATATAAAAGGTTGTTTAAATTTATGGGAATGAGAAGACTTTAAAAGAGGGATCACTGGAGGCAGGGTAGGTTAAGTAATAGGAGGGCAAGGTAGTAAGTAGAAGTAAAGAAGAGGAGTCAGGAGAGATACGCACAAACATAAAAACAAAGATTAGGAGTAAAATCTGTTAAAGAAAGCATATGTTTATAAATGTATGTATGCGTATATATGTATACATGTATGTATATATACATAAATACATACATATAAATGTATGTATGCATATATATGTATACATGTATGTATATATACATATATATATATATGACCATGCTTAATTGTAGCCTAAGAGGGTGGTAGGAGGGAGGAAGAGGGAAAAAGAACAAAGTAAAAAGTGTACAGCAGAGAACAAAAAGAAACTTGCAAGGAAGCAAAGTAAAAATGGACAGCTCTCAATACAACACATAGTATTTAATATATAGGTTTTCTTGAAATGGAAATTTGTTTTATTTTTAGGCACTTGGGGTTAAGTGACTTGCCCAGGGTCAAACAGCTAGTAAGTGTCATGTTTGGTCTGAGGGCAGATTTGAACGCAGGTCCTACTGACTTCAGGGCCAGTGCTCTATCCACTGCACCACCTAGCTGCCCCCAAATGAAAATTTATTGCCATATATTTTGAATCTTCTCTTCCATTCTGCTGTGCACATGACATGCTTTCTTTTCTTTTCTTATTTTATATTTGTTTTAATATTTAAGTATGTAATATTTATTTTTCTTTATTATGTATTCAAGTTTTAATTAGAAAAGAGAGAAAAAAGAATTATTAAACAACCTGAAGACCATGATGAAAAAAAGAGCCTAGACATCATCTGTCAAGAAATTATCATGGAAAACTACCCAGACATCCTAGAACCAGAGGGTAAAATAAAAATCAAAAGAATCCACTGATCACCTCCTGAAAAATACTACAAAATGTAACCTCCCAGGAATAGCATAGTCGAATTCCAGAGCTCCCAGGGCAAGGAGAAAATATTGCAAGCAGCCAAAAAGAACCAAGATTTATCAGTTTCTACATCAAAGGATTAGAGGGCTTGGAATATGGTATTCCAGAGGACAAAAAACCTAGGATTACAACCAAGAATGATCTACCCAGAAAAAATGAGTCTAATCCTTCAGGAGGAAAATGAATTTTAAATGAAATAGAGGACTTCCAAGTGTTCTGATGAAAAGACCAGAAATGAATAGAAAATTTGACTTTCAGAAAAGGTAAACAGGAAAGAGAAATCATAAGGGACTTAATAACTATTTACTTTCCTATGTGGGAAAATGATATTTGTAATTCCTATTAATTTTCTCATCATTAGGGCAGCTAGAGTATACATAAATAGAGAATATGGGTGTGAGTGGAATATGATGGGTTGATATATAAAAAAAATAAGAGATGAGAAAAAGGAATGCACTGGGAAACAGGGAAAGATAAAGGCAAAATGTGGATAAAGGCACCTTTATTTACATAAAGGTGGCATGAAAGAGCTTTTACAGTGTAGGTGATGATGGGAGAGAAGCACCTGAACCTAAAGAGGAAATACCATACACACTGAGTTGAGTATAGAAATCTCTCTTACAATACAGGAAAGTAGGAGGGGAAGGGGATAAAAGAAAGGGGACCCTGACAAAGGAGAGGGCAGGTTGGATCAGGTAAAAGACAAAATCAAAACGATTTTGAGAATGAACAGGTAAAAGGAGAGAGAAAGTTGGATAAATGGGGAAATAGAATGGAGAGAAATACATAGCAATTATAACTGTGAAAAAAATGTACAGCAAGTTGCTCTCATAAAAACCTTATTTCTCAAATATATAGCGAATTAAGTTAATTTTGTGGAAATAAAAGCCAGTCCTCAATTGATAAATGGCCAAAGGATATGACCAGGCAGTTTTCAGATGAAGTAATCAAAGTTATCTATATTAATGGAAAAATGCTCTAAATCACTATTGATTAGAGAAATGAAAATTAAAATAATTCTGAGGTACTACCTCATACATATTAGATTGGCTAAGAGGAAAGGAAAGGAAAATGACAAATGTTGGAGGTTTTGTGGGGAAATTGGGACACTAATGCCCTGTGGTGAAGTAGCATATTGATTCAACAATTCTATAGTGCAATTTGGAACTATACTCAAAGTGCTATAAAACCATGAATACACTTTGACCAAGCAATTCCACTACTAAGTTTGCATCCCAAAGAAACAAAACCAAAAATTTAAAATATCTACCTGTTCAAAAAATATTTATAACATCTCTGTTAGTTGTGGAAAAGAATTATTTTTAAACAAATGCTAAAAAATGTGTTTACATGAAATTGGGGAAATAAAATATTAAATTAAAATTAAAAGAACCTGTTTTCTCATTAAAAAATATAGGCAGGGGGCAGCTATGTGGTGCAGTGGATAGAGCACTGACACTAAAGTCAGGAGGACCTGAGTTCAAATCTGGCCTCAGATCAAACACTTGATGACACTTACCAGCTGTGTGACCCTGGACAAGTCATTTAACCCCAATTGCCTAAAAAAAAATTTTTAAATATAGGAAGTACTGGAAAGGGTGGCCATAGAGTCTGTGTCATCAGGAGGAAGTCAGGTCTCAGTGAGTTCCAGAAGAGTGAAAGAGGACAAGATTTAAGATGAAGGCAAGCTTGTTGACTATAGAATTAGAATTCCTGAGGGCATAGTGAAAGAGGTGATACAAATGTCACTCTGGGGTGGAAGTCTTAAGGTGCATGGGAATAAGGAATTGGGTGGTGAGAAAGGTGGAATGGGGTCCAGATGATGACCTACAAGAATTCAGAATCACTGGAATGTTAAAAATGTAACCAGGTGGGAGTGTGTTTAGTATCGGGCCTAAAATTAGAAAGATTCGTCTTCCTGAGTTCAAATCCAGCCTCAGACACTTAGTCACTTAACCTGGTTTGTCTTAGTTTTCGCATCTGTAAAGTGAGCTAAAGAAGGAAATGGCAAACCACTCCAGTGTCTTTGTAAAGAAAACTCCAAATGGGGTCACAAAGAATGAGAAACAACTAAACAACAACAGTGAGTGTGTTAATCATTCAGTGGAAGACATTTTTCCCTTCTCAGAGGAGGCTGGAGATTAGGAAAGGGGCAGTGCAGCAGGAGATGGAAGTCATGCTCCCCAAAAGATTTTCCTCTTCTTCCCTCAGTAGTCATGCAATAGGAGATAGAAGGTGCAAAGTCAGAAGAAGGTCATCTCTCCTTGAATAGGAGATGGGGATCAAATGTATACAGCAAGAAGACTGAAAAGTAAATGGAAGTCATACTGGCTGAGATGGAGATCCTGTGCAGGTCCTATGCTAGCCTTTCTTCATTCTTTGAGCAGAAAGAGATAGAAGGTGGATGATTTTGTCTTTTTTCTATTTCAAGGGAAAAAATGTACTACTGGAATTAATTGTTTGAATGTTTGATTTAATTTATTTGTAAATTTGATTCCAGGGTTTCTTTCTTTGGAAGTTTATGCCTTATTCATTGAAAAACAAACAAAAACCAGCAATAATAATCCAAAATTATTAATGTGATGAGTTTACATTTTTGTAAATATTTATTCATTTAAATTGCCAGGTAGGGCAAAATAGTTCCCGCTAATCACCTTTATTTGTCATTTACTTGTGGATTTACCTTTTCCATTTTGATACCATATAATTTATTTGTTTTGTCTGTTTTTTAAAAAAAATCAAGATAGCTAAAGTCATGTCTTTTCTACTGATTTTTTTAAAACTAGCTCATAGTTCAACTTATTAATTTATTTTTTACATCCAATTTTGTTATTCACTTCTGTGCTTGCCAAAATTTCTATTTTGATGTTTAAATTGATTTTTAATTGGATAGTTTTCTAGGTTAATTTTTAGTTGCACACGAACTTCATTGATTCCCCCCCACACACACACACACACCCCATTTGTTCTTGAAAGTGCTTTGAGATATAAATTTCCCCTCAGGACTACCTTTGATACATCTCCAAATTTCTGGCAAATTTTCCCATTTATGCCATTTTTTTTCATAAGTCAAAATGCCTACTATTTGCCATGCACTATACCAAGTGCTATTCTTCAACCCACCAATTCCTTATGATTTAGTCTCTAATTAATTTTAATCCATTTCCCGTGGTCCTGTTTGTGATTTTTATTGCATTGTGGTCTTTTCATGCTTTTCTGAATTTGTGAGATTGTTATGAACACTGACAATTTTTGTAAAGGTGCCATATAAAACTAAGAAATACTCACTTTGGTGAATGGAAGGAAAATTAAAGGGAAATGCAAAAAAGGATTGATCTGCCATCATTAGGATTTAGTTCAGATTATATAACATGAAATTTTAATGGATACACTCAACATGGTTTCATAATTTTCTTCAGCTTTATTCAGTATATGAGTGGGAGCAAATGCAGATGTGAGTAATCCAAAACTGAAAAGTAAAAGAATTAGAGGTCATGGTGAGAGAGTGCAGTTTGGAATTGCAAGGCAGAGGATCAGTGGAATGACAACAGATTATGATTAGATATAGGAATGTCAGAGTTTATGAACATGGAAGTAGAATATTTGTACATGGTGGCAAGATCAAAGGCATTGCAAGCTCTGTACATAGATGAGAAAATTGAAAAACTTGGTGATTTAGAGTGTTTGCTGGGAAAGTTATACATGTTTTCCTGCAGTGTCTCCAACATTTATAATTTTTCCTTATCAACTTAGCCATTCTTTTGGTGTGAAGTAGAATCTCAGAGTTGTTTTAATTAAATTTTTCTTATTATTTGTGATCTGGAACATTTATTTTCATATAACAGTTTATAGTTTGGATTTTGTCCTTTGAAAACAGGCTGTAGATACAATTGGTCAAATGGAAACTAAAGAAAACAAGTTGCTAAAAAAATTCAATTGGCCAAGTGAAGAAAAGTACACTAAAAAAACAACTCCTTAAAAAGCAGGATTGGCCAAGTGGAAAAGGAGGAACAAAAACTCATTGAGGAGAACATTTTTAAATGGAAAAGGAGGTATAAAATCTAATGGAAGAAAACCATAAAATTTAAATTTAAAAATCATTGGTCTACCCAAAAAGCATGGTGAAAAAAAAACAGCCTGGACAGCATATTTCATGAATTCATCAAAGAAAACTGTCCTCCAGTCACAGAACCAGAGAGTGAAATAGTCATTGAAAAAATCACCTCTGGAAAGAGAACCCAAATTGAAAATGCCAAGGAATATAGAAGTCAAATTCCAAAATTACCAGGTCAAAGAGAAAGTACTGCAAGCAGCCAAAAATAAACAATTTTAATATCATGAAACCACAGTAAGGATTACGCAGGACTTTGCAGCTTCCACAATAAAAGATCATAGGGCAAGGAATACAATAATCCATAAGGCAAAGGAGCTTGGATTACAACCAAGGATCAACTATCCAGTGAAATTGAGTATAATCTTTCAGGTGAAGAGATGAATATTCAAAGAAACAGGGACTTCCAAACCTTCCTGATGAAAAGACCAGAGCTCAACAGAAAATACTATCTTCAAACACAAGACTGAAGAGAGGCATAAAGAGGAAAACCAAGAGAGAGAAAAAAACCCAACAACAACATGTTATTAATAAGAGCAAACTGTTTACTTCCCTACAAGGGAAGCTGACACTTGTAACTCTTGAGAACCGTATTGTTATTACACAATTTAAAAGGGATATACACAAACAAAGGGAGTGGGAATAAGTTGATTTTGATATAATGAGAAAAAATCTAATTAAGAGGGTTAAGTGGATCTAAGTAAATAGAATAAGTGGATCTAAATAAGGATTAGTACTGGGAGAAGAGGAAAGGAGGAGGCAGACAAGGGTAAACTACATTACAGAAAAAGGCACAAAAACCTATTACAGTAGAGGAAAAGAAGGGAGGGAGATGAGCATTTTTTGAGCCTTATTCTCATCAAATTTGGTCCAAAGAGGGAATAAGATAATCACTTAGGTATAGAAATCTAACTTATCCTATAGGAAGTAGGAGAGGAAAGGGAAAAGGAAAGGGAATATGTGAATAGAAGGGACTGAAGAAGTAAGGGTAAGGGGCCGGGGGAAAGGGTGGATACAAATAGAAGAGAGGGATCAAGGGAGGCTTTGGTCAAAAGCAAAATGATAGAGAGGAAGGAAAGGGAGAAAGGAGAAAGAAAAGCATAAAGATAGAGAGAAAGACACAGACAGTAATCATAACTGTGAATGTGAATGGGATGAATTCTCCCATAAAACAGAAACAGATAACAGAATGGATTAAAAAACATAATTCTACAATATGTTGTTTACAAGAAAAACATTTGAAACTGAGGGATACACATAGGGTAAAGGTAAAAGGCTGGAGTAGAATATATTATGCTTCAGCTGAAGTAAAAAAAAAATAGGGATAACAATCCTGATCTCAGACAAAGAAAAGCAAAAATAGATCATATTAAAAGAGTTAAGGAAGGAAACACTATCATGCTAAAAACTACCATAAATAATGAAGTAATATCATTACTAAACATATATGCACCAAGTGCTATAGATTCCAAATTCTTAGAGGAGAGGTTCAGGGGTTTACAAGAAGAAACAGCAAAATTATACTAATGGGGGATGTCAAACTCCCCCTCTCTGAACTAGATAACACAAAATAAACCAGAAAGAAGTTAAGGAGGTGAGTAGAATTTTAGAAAACTTAAATATGGTAGACCTGTGGAGAAAATTGAATGGATATAGGAAGAAATATACTTTTTCTCAGCAGTACATGGCACCTATACAGAAACAGACCACTGCAGCAAAAGCAGTTCTTAAAGGAAGTTTTTTATTTCTAAATGCTTACACGAGTAAAATAGTGAAAGAGTAGGTCATGCAACTAAAAAGAAAAAACAGGAAAAAAACAAATTAAAAATCCCCAATTAAATACCAAATTAGAAATCCTGAAAACAAGAGGAGAGATTAATAAAATTGAAATTAAGAAAACTATTGAGCTAGTAAATAAAATTAAGACCTGATCTTACATTAAAAAAACAATAAAATAGATAAACCTTTGGTTACTTTAATTAAAAAAAAGAAAGAAACTAAAATAGCAGTATCAAAAATGAAAAGGCCGAATTTACAACCAATGAAGAAGAAATTAGAACAATAATTAGGAATTATTTTGCCCAAGTATGTGCCAATAAATTTGAAAATCTTAATGAAATGGATGCATATTTATGAAAATATAAATTGCCTAGATTAACAGAAGAAGTAAAAAACAAACAAACAAACTTAAATAACTCCATTTCAGAAAAGGAAGTTGAACAAGCCATCAATAAACTCCTTAGGAAAAAATCCCCAGGGCCAGATGGATTTACAAGTGAAATTCCATCAAATATTTAAATAACAATTAATTCCAATACTATATAGACTATTTGGGAAAATAGGTGGAGAAGGAGTTTTACCAAATTTTTTTATGATACAAATATTGTAGGAAGAGCCAAAACAGAGAAAGAAAATTATAGACCAGTTTCCCTAATGAATATAGATGCAAATAATTTAAATTAAATATTAGCAAATAGTTTACAGCAATTTATCTCAAGAACAATACACTCTGACCAGGTAGGATTTATACCAGGAATGCAGGGCTGTTTCAATATTAGGAAAACTGTCAGTATGATTGACCATATCAACCACAAAACTAACAGAAAACACACGATTATCTCAATAGATGCAGAAAAAGCTTTTGACAAAATGCAACATCCATTCCTATTAAAAACACCACAGGGTATAGGAATAAATGGAGTTTTCTTTAAATTTAATTTTAAATTTAAATTTCTTTAAAATGATATGTAGCATCTACCTGAAACCTGCAGCAAGCATTACATGTAATAGGGATAAGCTAGAAGCATTTCCAATAAGATCAGGGGTGAAACAAGGATGTCTATTATCACCACTGTTGTTCAATACAATATTAGAAATGTTAACTTCAGCAATAAGAGAAGAAAAAGAAATTGAAGGCATTAGAATAAGCAAAGAAGAAACAAAGTTGTCCCTCTTTGCAGATGATATGATGATATACTTAGAGAATCCAGAATCAAGTAGAAAACTACTTGAAATAATAAACAACTTTGGCAAAGTTGCAGGTCATAAAATAAACCTACATAAATCATTGGCATTTCTACACATTACCAACAAAGCTGAACAGCAAAAGAGATAGAAAGAAAAATTCCATTTAAAGTTACTGTAGACATTATAAAATATTTGGGAGTCTACCTACCAAAACAAACCCTAGAACTATATGAACACAATTACAAAACACTTTCCACACAAATAAAATCAGATCTAAACAATTGGAAAAACATCAGTTGCTCATGGGTAGGCTAAGCTAATATAATAAAAATGACAATTCTACCTAAATTGATTTCCTTATTCAGTGCCATATCAACCAAGCTACCAAAAATTATTTATAGAGATAGAAAAAATAATAACAAGATTCATTTGGAAGAACAAAAGGTCCAGAATATCAAGGGAAAAGAAAGGCAGGAGAAAGTGGCCTACTCATTCCAGATCTTATATTATAAAGCAGCAATCATCAAAACTACTTGGTACTAACTGAGAAATAGAGGAATGGATCAATGGAATAGGTTTGGTATGCAAGACACAACAGCCAGTGACTATAGTAATCCACTGTCTGATAAACTCAAAGACCTCAGCTTCTGGGATAAAAACTCAGTATTTGACAACAAATGATGGGAAAACTGGAAAACAGTATGGCAGAAAATATGCATACACCAAAAGCTTAAATCATATACCAAAATAAAGTCAAAATGGGTACATGATTTAGATGTAAAGGCTCATACTATAAGCCAATTGGGAGAGTAAGTTATAATTTACCTGTCAGCTTTATGGAGAACAGAAGAATTTATCACCAAACAAGAGATAGAAAACATTATGAAATGCAAAATGGATAATTTTGATTATATTAAATTGAAAAGATTTTGTACAAACAAAGCCAATGCAACCAAGAAGCAGGGTAGCAGAAAACTGGAAAATAATTTTTACAACCAGTGTCTCTGATAAGGGCCTCATTTCTAAAATACATGGAGAATTAAGTCAAATTTATAAGAATACAAGTCATTCTCCAATTGATAAATGGCCAAAGGATATGAACAGGCAGTTTTAAGAGGACAAAATTAAAGTTATATATATGACCATATTAAAAATGTTCTTAATCACTTTTGATTAGAGAAATGCAAATCAAAACAAGTCTTGGGTACCAACATCACACCTCTCAGATTGCCTAACATCAAAGAACAGGAAAATGATAAACATTGGAGATGTAGGAAAATTGGAACACTACTGTGTTGTTGGAGGAGTTATAAAATGATCAAACCATTTTGAAGAGTAATTGGGAACTATGCCCAAAGGGCTATAAAAATGTGCATACCCTTTGACCCGGCAATACCACTTCTAGAGCTGTATACCAAAGAAATTAAAATAAAGGGGAAAAGACCCACATGTAAAAAAATATTTATAGCAGCTCTTTCTGTGGTGGCAAAGAATTGGAAATTGAGAGGATGTCCATCAATTGGGAAATGGCTGAACAAGTTGTGGTACATGAATGTAATGGAATACTACTGTGCTACAAGAAATGATGAGCAAGCAGACTTCAGAAAAACCTGGAAAGACTTGTATGGACTGATGCTAAGTGAAGTGAGCAGAATCAGGAGAAGGTTGTACACAGTACCTGCAACATTATGTGATGACTAACTTTGATAGACCTAGCTCTTCTCAGCAATGCAGCAATCTAAGACATCTTCAAAAGTCTCATGATTGAAATTGCTATCCACATCCAGAAAAGCACTATGGAGTTTGAATGCAGATCAAAGCATACCATTTGATCTTTTTTTCTTTTCTTTTGTTTCTTCTTTGTTGTGGTTCTAATTATTGGTTCTAATTATTCTTTAAAACGACTAATATGAAAAAATGTTTAATAGAAATGTATACGTAGAGCCTATGTTATATTGTATGCCATCTTGGTGAGGGAGGTGGGGAAAGAAGCTGAGAAAATTTAAAACTCAGGGGCAGAGCCAAGATGGTGGAATAAAAGCAGTGACTTGTTTGAGCTCTCCCCCAAACCCCTCTATATACCTATAAAAAAGGGCTCTAAACAAATTCTAAAGCAGCAGAACCCACAAAAAGACAGAGTGAAACAAACTTCCAGCCCAAGACAGCCTGGATGATTGATCTGAAAGGTATATCACACCGGGCAGGGAGAAAAGTGCAGTTTGGCATGGCTGTCATGCAAGGCAGGCCTCAGCAAACCTGGAGCAGGCCTCAGAGGACTGAATCACGGGTAGCTGTGGTAGTTTCCAGACTTCTCAATCCATGAACACCAAAGGCAACTTAGAAGGTCAGTGGCAAAAGTCTGCATCTGCAGTGAGAGAGAAGGGTAGGGTCCCAGCCCCAGTCCCCAAGTGTGACCCCAGGACAGCAGCTGCCTCCAGAGCTTCCAGCCCACAGACTGAGAGGGAAACCACTGGCTGATCACAAAGGAATTGGATGGATCTCTCAGCTGCTGCTGGATTCTCTTTGCTGGTGCTTGGATCTGGGTCACAGTTCTGGGTGGCAGTCCTGCAGTGAGGAGGAGTGCTGGTGTGGTGGAGCTTGTAGTGCTGGTGGAGAGAAAATCCTCCTAATGGTTCCAAGGCAGAAAACAGTGCTTCTGGTCAGTCATAGACCAGACCACAGGCCAGGAAAGGAGTAACATCTTGCCGCTTATCATACCACCTTTGAAGAACTGAAAATTTACATATCTCTAGAATTATCTCTGAAAACAGCTGCACAAAACTCCAGAGGCTTGGGACAATGCATTCTCCACATTGGAAGCAGACCCATACATTAAAAAAGACTTTATAACTCAAGTAATTGGCTGAGGTCATGAGCAAGCAGTGCAAAGAGAGTCAGACCATAGAATTATTCTTTGGTGACAAAGAAGATCAAAACATACAACCAGAAGGAGACAACAAAGTCAAAGCTCCTATATCCAAAGCCCCCAAGAAATATATGAATGAGTCCCAGGCCATGGAAGACCTCAAAAAGGATTTTGAGAAACAAGTAAGAGAAGTAGAGGAAAAGCTGGGAAGAGAAATGAGGGTGATGGAAGAAAATCATGAAAAACAAGTCAACAGCTTGCTAAAGGAGACCCAAAAAAATACTGAAGAAAATAACACCTTAAAAAATAGCCTAGCCCAAATGGAAAAAGAGGTCCAAAAAGCCAATGAGGAGAAGAAGAATGCCTTAAAAAGAAAAATTGGCCAAATGGAAAAGGAAGTCCAAAAGATTACTAAAGAAAATACTTCCTTAAAAATTAGAATAGAGCAATTGGAAGCTAGTCACTTCATAAGAAATCAAGACACTGTAAAACAAATCCAAAAGAATGAAAAAATAGAAAACAATGTGAAATATCTCATTGGAAAAACAATTGACCTGGAAAATAGATCCAGGAGACAGAATTTAAAAATTATTGGACTATCTGAAAGCCATGATAAAAAAAAAGATCCTAGACATCATTTTTCAAGAAATTATCAGGGAAAACTGCCCTGATATTTTAGAACCAGAGGGCAAAATAGAAATTGAAAGAATATACCAATCACCTCCTGAAAGAGATAAGCAAAGGAAAGTCCCTAGGAATATTGTAGCCAAATTCCAGAGTTCCCAAGTCAAGGATAAAATATTTCAAGCAGCCAGAAAGAAATAATTCAAGTATTGTGGAAACACAATCAGGGTAACACAAGATTTAGCAGCTTTTACATTAAAGGACCACAGGGCATGGAACATAATATTCTGGAGGGCAAAGGAGATAGGATTACAATGAAGAATCACCTACCCAGCAAATGTGAGTATAATCCTTCAGGGGAAAAAATTGTCATTCAGTGAAATAGGGAACCTTCAAGCACTCCTGATGAAAAGACCAGAGCTGAACAGAAAATTTGACTTTCAAATACAAGACTCAAGTCAAGCATGAAGAGGTAAACAGGAAAGAGAAATCAAAAGAAACATATTAAGGTTGAACTGTTTACATTCCTGCATGGAAAGATGATATTTGTAATTCATGAGACCTTTGTCAGCATTAGGGTAGTTGGAGGGTAAAAATTATAAGTATGGAGAGAGAGAGAGAGAGAGAGACAGAGAGAGAGAGAGAGAGAGAGAGAGACAGAGAGAGAGAGAGAGAGAGAGAGAGAGAGAGAGAGAGAGACAGAGAGAGACAGAGAGAGACAGAGAGACAGAGAGACAGAGAGACAGAGAGACAGAGAGAGAGAGCACCATGTGAGTTGAAGATGAAGGGGTGATATCTGGAGAATAAAATTAAGGGGTAAGAGTATTATACTGGGAGAAGGAGAAAGGGAGGAGCAGAATGGGATAAATTATCTCACATAAAATAGAAAAGAAACAGTGGAAATGGGGGAAGATGAGAGAACGAGTGCATCTTATTCTTTTTGGATTTGACTTAAGGAGGGAATAACATACCCACTCAATTGGGTATGGAAATCTATCTTACCCTACAGGAAAATGAGGGAGGGGAGGAGACAAGAGAGCAGGGAGATGATAGAGAGGGGGCAGATTGGGTGAAGGGGTAATCAGGAGCAAACACTTCTGAGGAGGGACAGGGTCAAAAGAGAGAATAGAATAAATGGGAGGGTGGGATGGGATGAAGGGAAATGTACTTGGTTTTTCACAACATGACTACTGTGGAAGTGTTTTTGCATGACTACACATGTATAGCCTGTATCAAGTTGCTTGCCTTCTCCATGAGGGTGAGTGGGAAGGGAGGAAGTGAGAAAATTTGGAACTCAAAATTTTAAAAACACAAGTTAAAAAAAATTGTTTTCACATGCAACTAGGAAATAAGATATGCGGGAAACAAAATATGCAGGAAATAAGGTATAGAAATCTATACTGCCCTACAGGAAATTTCAAGGGGAAGGGGATAAGAGAAGGGAGGGGGTAAGAGAGAAGGGAGGGCAGATTACAGCACGGAGTATACAGAATGCATGCCATCTTGGGATGGGGAGAAGGATGAGATGGGGAGAAAATTTGGAACTCAAAATCTTGTGGAAGTGAATGCTGAAAACTAAAAATAAATTTTAAAAAGAGAAAAAAATAAAAGATAATAAAAGAAAAAATTTCAAAACTCAAAAGCCTATGAAAGTGATTATTGAAAACTAAAAATAAATTTATTAATTAGAAAAATAGGTTGTTTGTATCCTTTCCCTTTCTAGCACTTTTCGTGCTTTCTGGGCTTCAAAATCATTTCTCTATTGCTGTTTCATCCTGAATCTGCTCTTAGCACCCTGGAGGTTCCTGGACTAGAACATCTTATCACCTCTGCTGGCTAAAGAGCCTGAAAAATCCCTCTACCAGGCCCAATCTACACTTTCTCCCACTGGCAATTTCCTCTTGGACCTTCCATTTTTAGAAGAGGTTTAGAGTGGCCTACTTTCACTCCACTTCTCCTTCACAATTTCCTTACATTCCAGACTTTAAAATCATGCTCTTTTGTTGTATTTTTGCTTCTAAAAGATGCAGGTTCCTTAAGAACACAGATTTTTTTTTCTTTACTTTTCTTTGTATCCCCAATACTTAGCATAATAATTAGAGTAGTGTAAGCACTTAATAAATGCTTGTTTCCATGATTCCTCCCTTACTTTAATAATTTATTAAGTGGGAAATGGTTCCTATAGCTATAAACTTAAATCAAGGCATATAACCTTGTGAATGATATACTTATCAGCAAAACTTTCCGCAAGAATATCTTTCCCAATTATTGGTTTGCTTTCTAATTTTACCTGCTTTGGTTTCATTTGCACAAAAAAAAAAAAATTTTCTTTTGCAGTCAATATTGCTCATTTTTTTCCTATAATTTTCTCTTTCACTTGTTTGGCATGGATTCTTCATCCACAGTTATGAAAGATAATTTACTCCTTTCTCCTCCAATTTTTTAAACATATGGTCTTTTATATCAAGGTCACCTATTCTTTTGGAGTTTATCTTGGTACATGGTTTGAGCTTTACATTTATATCTCGCTTCCACCAGACTGTTTTCCAATTTACCTAGCAGTCTTTTTCTTTTTTCTTTTTTCTTTTTTTTGGTCTAGGCAATGGGGTTCAGTGACTTGCCCAGGGTCACACAGCTAGTAAGTGCTATGTGTCTGAGGCCAGATTTGAACTCAGGTCCTCCTTAATCCAGGGCTGGTGCTCCATCTATTGCACCACCTAGCTGCCCCTATCCAGCAGTTTTTGTTGAATAGTGAAAAGTTTTATCCCATTGGCTTGAGTCTTTGGGTTTATCAAAAACTAGGCTACTAGGTTTGTTTGCCTCTGCATGTGGCATACCCAATCTGTTCCAGTAATTGACTTTTAAACAGTTACAAATCATTTCATTGACTACTGGCTTGTATTATATTTTGAGATATTTATTTCTTTTCTTCCTATTATTTTTTTCATTATTTCCCTTGAGATTCTTGGCCTTTTTCCTCATCCAGATGAATTTTGTTATTATATTTTCTAACTTTGTAAAGTAATCCATTGGTTCTTTGGCATGGCACTGAACAAGTAAATTAATTTATGTAGTATTGTCATTTTATTGTATATTGGCTCAGCTTATTCATGAGCAATTAATATTTTTCCATTGATTTTGCCCTATCTTTACTTCCCTAGAGTTTTGTAGTATTCTATTGTTCTTTTGTGTGTCTTGGTTAGGGAGACTGTCAAGTGATTTGTACTTTCTCTAATTATTTTCAATGGAATTTCTTTTTCTATTTTGTGTTGCATTTTCTTGGTAGCATGCTGAAATGCCAGTGATTTATATGCTTTTATTTTATATCCTGCAACACTACTGAAGTTAATTTTTTTTTCTATTTCTTTTAGTTGACTCTAGGGTTCTCTAAGTAAATTATCATATCATCTGCATAAATAAATAAATGCTTGTTCCTTCTTTGAATAGAACAGCAGCTATTTATAAGTCTCAGTATCATACTGGAACAAAAAGAATCAGAATATTTTATTCAAGTTCAAAATCAGTTTCCTGAACATAGAACAAACACAAATGCTTGTTAATTTTTAATTTTTTTTAAATTGAGAAAAAAAAGCCCTTTCTTTGTTGAATTTCCTCACTAGCTTCTTTTCTTCTTTCTCTTTTCTTTTTACCTCTCTTATACCTAACATGTACTGCCTTGCAATGATTTCTGTGCCTGTGTTGATTTCTCTACTAAATTACAAATTTCTTAATGGTAGTACACCTCACATACTTTTTAATCATTCATAAAACTCAGTGTAATATTATCACACCATGATATGTCAATGGGGCTAATTTCACAGCTATGAGTCCATTACTGATATAGATTAAAAGTCAAACTGTAAGCCCCTTGGCCATGTTTACACATGCCTCCACATGGGTTGATATTGGATGCATACCAATGGTAGCTTTAAAAATTAATGTTTTTGGCTTCTGGGATAAGAACCCACTCTTTGAAAAAAACTGCTGGGAAAACTGGAAAAGAGTATGGCAGAAACTAGGCATAGACCCAAATCTCACACCATATACCAAAATAAAGTCAAAATGGGTTCATGATTTACATATAAAGGCTGATACTATAAGCAAACTGGGAGAGCAAGGAGTAGTTTACCTATCAGATCTATGGAGAACAGAAGAATTCATAACCAAACAGGAGATAGAGAACATTATGAAAAGCAAAATGGATAATTTTGATTACATTAAATTGAAAATCTTTTGCACAAACAAAGCCAGTGCAAGTAAGATTAGAAGGAAGGTAGAAAATTGGGAAAGAATTTTTACAACCAGTCTCTCTGAGAAGGGCTTCATTTCTAAAATACATAGAGAATTAAGACAAATTTATAAGAATGCAAGCCATTCCCCAATTGATAAGTGGTCAAAGGATATGAACAGACAGTTCTCAGATGAAAAAATTAAAGCCATCTATAGTCATATGAAAAAATGCTCTAAATCATTATTAATTAGAGAAATGCAAATCAAAACAATTCTGAGGTACCACATCACACCTATCAGATTGGCCAACATGGCAAAACAGGCAAATGATAAATGTTGGAGAAGATGTGGGAAAATTGGAACAGTAATGCATTGTTGGTGGAGTTGTGAAATGATCCAACCATTTTGGAGAATAATTTGGAACTATGCGCAAAGGGCTATAAAAATGTGCATACCCTTTGACCCAGCAATAGCACTTCTAGAGCTATATCCCAAAGAGATTATACACATGGGAAAAGGACCCACATGTACAAAAATATTCATAGCAGCGCTTTTTGTGATGACAAAGAATTGGAAATTGAGAGGGTGCCCATCAATTGGGGAATGGCTGAGCAAGTTGTGGTATATGAATGTAATGGAATACTATTTGCTATAAGAAATGATGAACAGGCTGCCTTCAGCAAAACCTGGGAAGACTTGTATGGTCTGATTCTGAGTGAAGTGAGCAGAACCAAGAGAAAGTTGTACACAATAACAGCCACATTGTGCAATGACTAATATTGATAAACTTAACCCTTCTCAGCATTACAAGGATCTAAGACATCTCCAGAGGCCTCATGGCAGAAAATGCTGTCCACACCCAAAGAAAGAACTATGGAAGTTGAATCGCCATCTTTTTTTTTTTCTCTTCTGATGAGTTTTGTTTCCTCTTTCTGATGGTTCCTCCTGGTGGTTTTAATTTTAACTTACAACTTCACTAATTTGAAAATATGTTTAATAGGAATGCAAATGTATATCCTATATCAGATTGTGTGCCATCTTGGGGAGGGTGGTGGGGAGGAAGGAGGAAAAAAATTTTAAACTCAAAAGCATATGGAAGTGATTGTTGATAAATCAAAATAAATTAATAAAAAATTTTAAAAAGGTGATGCTGAAAAAAAATTAATGTTTTTGAATGAACATAGAGTGGGTAATATGTTGAACTACATGATATTCTATGCTAAGCTCTAGATTTGCATACCAAGAATGACAGGAATTATTCACCACTATGTCACTCATATAAAGGAAAGATAATCACAGAATTTTGAAAATGTGACCTTAGAAATCTTTTTTTCCACATCCTTCATTTTTGAAATCAGGAAGTGTGGATTCAGAGAAACAAGGGCTTAGCCTTTTATTGACTAGCTGAGATTATACTGGAAAAAATATCAGAATTAATGACTATCAATTTAATTAAATTGTCATTTTTCCACTACTCCAAATTATATGAAAATAAATTTTGCCTTAGGATAAAGTTGTTTCAAGTGAAAAAATTTCATTTGAAAATGTTAATAACCACTTTCAAAGCTATTATTCAAGAAAAATGCTGCCCAAATATTTCAGTCATATCATTATATAGATAAAAGCATTTTGGGGGGGGGCCACTAGAATAGGTGTCTAAACCTAAGTCTCTTATCATCTAGTCTACTTTTTAAGCTTTATGACAACATGGAACATTAGGAAGTTGCTGGCTCTGGAACCAGAAGACCTAGTCTGAGATTCTGCTTTTGATGCTTACACACTTGAAATCCCTGAGATTAAATGGCTTTTTATACCTGGAAACCCTAGATCTATGATTAAATGACCTTGGATGAATTACTTTACCAGTCTCAGACCTTCATCTATGAAATGGAGATATTTACTATTTACAAAATAAAATTGTTTTGAGAATTAAATCGTAAAGACAAAATTGTAAAATGCTTAGTATATTAATATTCCTAATCCAGGCATAAAGGATGATAACACAGTCAAATTAGGGGAGCGTAGAAAAATTTATCTGTAACATCTATGGATAAGGGGAAATGTATGGCCAAATAAGAGAGGATCATGGGAAGTAAAATGGATAATTTTGATTAAATGAATTTAAAGTTTTTGCACAAACAAAAACAATACAGTCAGAATTAGGAAAGCAGAGAACTCAGGAAAAAATTTATAGCAAGTTTCTATGAAAAAGACTCATTTCTCAAATATATATAGAACTGAATAAAATTTATAAAAACATGAATGGGTAGTTTTCAGAAGAAGAAATCAAAGCTACATGAAAAAATGCTCTAAATCATTTGCTATTGATCAAAGAAATGACAACTGAAAACAATTGAAACAATTAAGTACCACCTCACACCTATCAGATTGGCTATCATGATAAAAAAAAAAAAAGAAAACACAAATGTTGGAGGAGATGTAGAAAAATAGGGATACTAATGCTGTGTTGGTGAAGTTGTGAACCAGTCCAGTGATTCTGGAGAATAATTTGGAACCATGCCAAAAAAGCTATAAAATACATACATTTTGACCCAGTAACATCATTACTAAGTCTGTATCCCAAAAAGACCAAAGAAAAGGGAAAAGACCTATTTGCATAAAATATTTGTAGAACCTATTTTTGTGGTGGCAAATAATCAGAAATTGAGTGGATGCCCATCAATTGGGGAATGGCTGGACAAGCAGTGGTATATGATTGTGATGGAATACTATAGTGTTATAAGAAATGACAAGCAGATTTTTTTCAGAAAAACTGGGAAGTCTTACATAAACTGATGCAGAGTGAAGTGAGCAGAACCAGAAGACTGTTATACATAGTAACAGCAATATTGTAAGATGACCATCTGTGAAAGATTTTACTACTCTGATAAAGACAATTATATACAAGACAATCCCAAAGGACCTATGATGAAAACTGTTATCAACCTGCAGAGAGATAACTGATCAATATGAGTACAGATTGGAGTATATTTCTTTCACTCTCTTTAGTGTTCTTGGTGGGTGGGTGGGTTTTCTTTTGTACTATGGCTAATACGGAAATATATTTTGCATGTTTTCCATGTATAATTGATATCATATTCTATGTATAATTGATATCATGTTACTTTGGTAGTGTATCAGGGAGGGAGAGAATTTGTAGCTAAATTTTTTTTATTGAATGTTAAAAATCTCTAAAGGTAATTGGGGAATATTTAATTATGTAAAATATATTTTAAAAAAGATTAACATTACTATTATATCCATGTATCATTTTTGGATTTGATGAACCAGGTTCACATTAGTGGCACTCTTAATAATGTTTAATAACGTTTCATCATCCTGGGCTGGTTGGTTTGTTTGTTTTTGGAGGGGGCTGTGTGTATATGTGTATACACACACACACACACACACATACAACATATATATGTATGCAAACATGAAATTTGGTTAATTTTCCTAAGAATCCTTAGCTTTCAGGCATACATATAGGCTAGAAAGCCAAGTTTTATTTACTTTTTCAAATATTCAATTGGATCTTTGATGATATCATATGTGATTTTTCTTCAAACCATGCAATACCTGCACATTCAGTGCAGCATTTGCCTATGTTCTATAAATTCATCAGAAGTGCTCTACCCAGTGACCTAGAGACTTTCCTTTGACATGAAAATACCAACAGGGCACAGAAACAGTCTTTCAGTTATCCCTCACTTTTGCCTTCTGACAAGCCAATATTCTTGTTTTCCATAATTTTTTGATGATGACCTTTGCTTTTATTCTTTGTAATTCCATGTTTGTGATACATTCACACCTATTCTGCATATCTCCATTTCCCTCTAAGTGATATTATTTCAAATTCTTCAGAGACTACAGTGTTCCATGACTCATGGCCATAAAACAAAACCTGTAGAATAACAAGTCTTTGTTTCAGGAAGATGTGTGTGTTCATTAAAGTTTCTAAATGTCTTTCCCTTCTCATGATAATAGTCTCTTCTTTCATGTCTGTATGGTTTCATATAAAGTCCACATGGCTATAGAGGCTTCTTTTCATGTTTGCAGTCTGATATTTGTATGTCTCTTCTCTCTCTATCCTCTCCCTCAAAAAGAACATTGTGAAATTTCTGGTGTTCTCTCCTTTAAGAAGATCTCTCCTTTCTCTGTCTGAATCTTCTGTCACAGTCTTTTGTCTGACTTGTGTCTTTGACTGTCTTATATCTGACTTTTAAGTCACTTTTAAAACCAAGATCAAGAGCTCACTGAAGTTCATCAACTCGATTTTGTTATCAAGTCTGCTTAAAGCCTTTGTTATTAGCAGGATGACAAAGATATCAATAAAACAAGTAAAGACCCAGTACAAGGATAATTCCATACTATATTCAGGAAACATATCTTGTTCAGGAAACAACTGAGATGAAAAATGTGCACTGACTCTTTATGGTGAATGCATCTGTATTCCTATGACACGATTATGATTCTTAAAAGATTCAAAGATTTATAAAGCCCTTAATAAAACAATATTTTTCAAATAATTTTATATAGGCACATTTTATTTAAATAAAGATGTACATGTCTCATTACCACTTCCACCATTTATATCTTGAGAAATTGGATTTTTGGGGAAATGAAATTTTAATTCTCTAGGTAAACTTACCTCTCACTATGATATTGGTGGATTTTTTGGCTGGATTCCCCACATTATTGTTGGCAATGCAGCTATAAGTACCAGCATCATCCGATGTGATGGCAGGAATAGTTAAAGTTCCTCCATTCAATACAGTCTTTTCAGGAAGAGTCCCAATGGACCTTACCCAGGTAAGTGTAGGGGTAGGTTCACCCCCTGTTGTAACACATACTAAAGTTATGGCCTCTCCAGGATTTACAACTATGGGATCATCCACCAAGAGTTTAATTGATGGAGAAGCTGAAAAACATAAAAAATAGAACATGCACTTACTTTTAAAGTTTTCTAATAGTTCCATAGTTACAACTCATTTATTTAAACTCTGTATTAACAATATTGTTCCCTTTTTAAAAATTTATACTCACAAAACTTTCATTTAAATTCAATTAAGACATAGTAAGTTTAAAATCATATATATGCATATATACATGTACATACGTATATATCTATATGAATGTGTTACATTAAAAAACTATATTTTAACAATCAAAAGAACTAAACAATTACTTAAATATGACATTTAAAATTTTTATCCCTGAACATTAAGAATGATGTTTTAAAGGGTTTTTTTATTTTTATTTTATTTTTCATTTATCCCTTAGTATGAACATTAAAATATTCAAATGGACCTATGATAACTTCAATTTGGATACTCTTCAAAGATGTAGCTCACAAACCATCCATTCTTATCTATCCAGTGAGACTCTTGTCCAAATCTTCTCATAAATTCCCCACAATCTGATGCAGGATTTACCTGCTTTCTGGATCTACCTCTTATAATTACACGAGCAATATATTTTTTCTTATAATTTATATGTTAATAATACCTTTAGTTTGTTTATGTCTAGAGGCAACTGGTGATACAGTGGATAAAGTAATGGGCCTGGGATCAGGGAGACCCAAGTTAAAATCTGGCCTCAGACACTTAAATCACTGTGTAACCTTGAACAAGTCACTTTAACCCCTGTTTTCCTATTTCCTCAACTATAAAATGGGGATAACTACCAACTTTAAAGATTTGAGGATCAAATGTTATAATATTTGTAAAATGCTCAGCATAGTGCCTAGCACATAGCATGCTTTATTAAAATGCTTAATCTCTGTTCCCCTTGCTTTGCTTCTTCTTTATATTTGACACATTTGTCATTAGTTATATGTTGTATGCTACTCACATTTACCATACATTTCTGTACTCTTCACTTTTTAACACCAAGGTTGGTATTAAAAACAAAAGGTGGACTTTGACATCCAGATTACATGGACAAAGGACCTGGTCACAGTCCCAGGGCCAGGAGGAGTCCTAGCACTTCTGTAGTGCTACAGGGAAACAATATTCCTTTCAGGGAAAAGACTACAACACAAGCTAGGATAGCAGTGGCCAAAGTTCTCCTTAGGCCATATGAAATTGGAAGACCCAAAAACCTACAGAACTCTAGAAGCAGCTCAGAAAATAGCATCAAAAAACTCCTGAAGTTTGGAAGACTGCCCTCCACACTGAGAGAAGAGCCCAACTTTAACATAAACTTAAAATTAAAAGTCAAGAGATAAGCTAGAAAAAAAGCTAACCATAACAAAGTAGTTATGGTAACAGAGAAGATCAAGATAAAAACCCACAAGACAACTACATAAAAGCAGCTAAAAGTAATCCTTACCTGAAAGCGGCTTTGATCTTAGATGGACTAGGGAGCTACTGGAGATTACCCAGTGAGGGACTGACATAATTACAAACATCAAGTAAGAATATCACCATGCAGTTCCGCTTCTGGGAGCCAAATAAGAAGTCATTCTCACCATCCCTTATTAACCTCTGACAGCCCAGAAAATATCACTCCAGAAAAAACCCTGCAACAACTGAACCAGCAGAAAGAAGGGGCGCAGCCGTCCAGTAGCCCAGGAAGCTTGAGGGATTAACAGGAAAGGCCCCTCTTGCCCTGGGGGAGGGGGAGAAGTACAGAATGGGAGGCATCACAGCAAGCTAGCAGAAAGCTTGACCTCAGCATATGAGAGGGAGATCCTGAACCCGAGGTGGTAGAGCAGGCAAACACCAAAAGCAGGACCCCCAAGTGCCTAAGTAAGGACAGAGGAACCAGTGCTCACAAAAACACCATGTGCCTCAGTGTTCTATGACAGTCAACTGTCCCAGTGCCTCAGGAAAACTCTGGGAAGCACTGCTTCAAGGCGGAAAACCCCAGGTGGAGAAATATACAGCCACAGTGAAACATCCATCTGAAAGGAGCCAAAGAAAGTGGAAGAAAAGGTCCAGGTGAGCAGGCAGTCTCCAGAGGCCAGATCACCCAATTCTACCCCTAGAGTTCCAGTGTTGCTGATTCCAGTCGAACACCAGGTAAGCTGCCGGAACTCTACAGCCTCCAGCTGCCAGTATCTGAGGCCCCAGCACACAAAGTGAGTAACCAGCCCCAGGCTTCTAACACAAGAAGCTTGGGCTAGTTCCCTCTGCTCCCCAGCAGAAGATCTCAATCTTTTTAAAGGTCAAGAAATAAGCAAACATCATGAGCAAAAAGAAATGTACTACAGATTCTTATTATGGGAACAGTGAAGATCAAGGCAGAAATTCTGAAGGGGACAACATTGTCAACAAACCCACATCTGGAACTTCAAAAGGGAATATGAACTTGTCTGAAGCCCAAAGAGCCTACTTGGAAGAGCTTGAGAAGGACATTAAATGTCAAATAAGAGAGGTAGAAAAAAAATTGGGAAAAGAAATGAGAGGTATGCAAGAGAGAGCCAATAGCTTGGAAAAGGAAAGACAAAAATGAACTGAAGAAAACAACGCATTAAAAAGTAGAATTGGCCAAACAGAAAAAGAGACACAAAAACTCAACGAGGAGAGCTCCTTAATGGAAAGACAAGACATGAACAGAATCTGACTTTCAAATATAAAACTCAAGAGAGGCATCAAAAAGTAAATATGAAAGAGGAACGATAAGGAAATCTATACGGTTGAACTGTTTACATTCCCATATGGGAAGAAGATAATTGAAATTCCTAAGAACTTTATCATTATTGGGGCCTTTAAAAGGAGTAACATAGACAGAGGGCAAAGGTGTGAGATGACTATGATGGGATGGTTTCAAAAACATGAAAGAGCTGAGAAAGAAGGATGCTCTGGGATACTCTAGGAGAACAGAGAAGGGAGAAGAAGAATGGAAAAAATTATCTCACATAAAAGAGGCATAAATGGAAGACCTTTTACAATGGAGAGAGGATGATTGGGAGTGGAAGGCAACACTTGAACCTTACTCTCATCACAATTGGCTCAAAGAGGGAATAACATACACTCAGTGGAATGTAGAAATCTCTTATCCTACACAGAAGTAGAAGGGGAAGGGCATGACATGGTGGTCAGAAGGCAAATAGACTTTTGAGGAGACATGAGGTAAAAAAGAGAGAGAAAGAAAGATAAGCAGGGAAAAATAGGATGGAAGAAAATACACAGTTAACAATCTTAACTGTGAATGGGAATGGGACAATATCATCCATAAAACAGAAGCAGGTAGCAGAATGGATTAAAACCCAGAATCCAGCAATATATTCTTTACAAAAAAGACACTTGAAACAGAGAGACACAAATAAAAATAAGGGTCTGGAGCAAAATCTATTATGCTTCAGCAGAAGTTAAAAAATAAACGAGTAGGGCTAGCAAACACCATCTCAGATAAAGCTAGAGCAAAATGGGCCTAATTAAAAGATATTAGCAGGGGCAATTAATTAATATCAATATTAAACACATATACACCAAATGGTATAGCACCCAAATTCTTAAAGGAAAAGTGAAATGAGTTATAGGAGGAAATAGACAGTAAAAGTATACCAGTGAGGGACGTCAATGTTTCCCTCTCAAAACTAGATAAATCTAACCATAGAATAAAGAAGAAAGAAGTTAAGGAGATGAATAGAATTTTAGAAAATTTAGATATGATAGAACTCTGGAGAAAACTGAAATGTGAATAGAAGGGAGTATACCCTTTTTATCTGTGTTGTATGGCACTTTCACAAAAATTGACCATGTTATGACCAAGGCATAAAAACTTCACAACTAAATGAATAAAAGTAGAAATATTAAATTTTAGATCATAATGCAATAAAAAAATTCATTCAACAAATGGCCATGGAAATATAGATTAAAGATTAATTTGAAGGTAATCTAACCCAAGAGAATAAGTGTGTCAAAGAATAAATCACAGAAACAATCAATAATTCATTAAAGAGAATGACAACAATGAGACAACATACCAAAATTTATGGGACACAGTCAAAAACAGGACTTAAAGGACATTTTGTATCTCTAAACACTTACACCAATAAAAGAGAGAAAAAGAAAATAAATGGACTGGACATAAAAGTTAAAAAAATAAAAAGAATAAATTAAAAATTCCCAATTAAACAACAAATTTAAAATCCTGAAAATCAAAGGAGAAATTTACAAAATTTAAAGAAAACCATTGAGCTAATAAATAAAACTAGGAGCTTATTTCATATGTGTCTATGTGTATCAACAAAAATAAAACAGATGTAGCATCCATTAATTTGATTACTTTGTGAAATTGTTATTAATGTGTTTTTATATCACCTTCACTTCCTTTTTGACATTGATCTTTTATTTTTTTCTTTTTTAAAATTTTTATTTCTTTGTTTTTACTTTTCAACATTTATTGCTATAAGATTTTGAGTTCCAAATTTTCTCACCCTCCCTAAAACAACATGGAATCTCATAAAGGCTACACATACAAAATCAAATTAAACATATTTTCACATTAGTCATGTTGCAAAGAAGAATTAGAACCAAAGACAAAAACATGAGAAAGAAGAAACAAAAAAAAAGAGAAAATAGTATGCTCTGACCTGCATTCAAACTGCATGGTTCAGGATATGAATAACATTTTCCACTGAGTCTTTTAGAATTGTCTTAGATCATTGGATTTCTGAAAAGAGTTAAGTTTATCAAAGTCGGTCATCACACAATGTTGCTGTTATTATATACAATGTTTTCCTGGTTTTGCTCACTCCACTCAGCATCAGTTCATTCAAGTCTTTCCAGATTTTTCTGGTCTGCTTATTCATCATTTCTTATGGAACAACAGCATTCCACTATATTTATATAACACAACTTATTCAGCCATTCCCCAATTGATGGGCATCCCCTCAATTTCCAATATTTTGACACTATGAAAAGGGCTGCCCCAGATAATTTCGTACATGTTGGTCTTCTCCCCATTTTTGTGATCTCTTTGAGAAACAGACATAGAAGTTGTATTACTGGGCCAAAGACTATGTACAGTTTTATAGGCTTTGAAGAATTGTTCCATATTGCTCTCCAGTATGGTTGGGTGGGTTCACAATCCCAGCAACAATGCATTAGTGTTCCAATTTTCCCACATTTTCTCTAACATTTATAATTTTTCTGCTTTGTCATGTTAGCCAATCTGATAGGTGTGATATGGCACCTCAGAGTTCTTTTGATTTGCATTTTTTCTAATCAATAGTGATTTAGAGCATTTTTTATATGACTATAGATAGCTTTAATTTCTTCCTCTGAAAACTGCCTGTTTATGTCCTTTGACCAATTGTCAATTAGGGAATGACTTGTATTCTTATAAATTTGACTCAGTTCTCTATGTATTTTAGAAATGAGGACTTTATCAGAGACACCGCTTGTAAAAATTGTTTGCCAGCTACTTCCCTTCTCATCTTAGTTGCATTGGTTTTGTTGGTGCAAAACCTTTTTTAATTTAAAGTAATTAAAATTATCAGTTTTGCATTTTATAATGTTCTCTATCTCTTCTTTGGTCATAAATTCTTCCCTTCTTCATAGATCTGAGAGTTAAACTATTCCTTGCTCTCCTAATTTGTTTATAGTCTCACCCTTTAAGTCTAAACTGTATACCAATTTTGATTTTATTTTGGTATACAGTTTAAGATGTTGGTCTATGCCTAGTGTCTGCCATGCTATTTTCCAGTTTTCCCAGCAGTTTTTGTCATATAGTGAGTTCTTATCCCAGAAGTTGGGGTCCTTGGGTTTATCAAACAAGGGATTACTACAGTCATTGACTACTGTGTCTTGTGTACTTAATGTATTCCACTGATCTACCACTCTTTTTCTTAGCTAGTACCAAGTAGATTTAATGATTGCTGCTTTATAATACAGTTTTATATCTGGTATGGCTAGGCCAACTTCCCTTCCATTTCTTTTCATTATTGATATTCTGAATCTTTTATTCTTTCAGATGAATTTTGTTATTACTTTTCCATTTCTATAAAATAATTTTTGGTAATTTGATTGGCATTGAACTAATAAGTAAATTAATTTAGGTAGAACTGTTCAGTTAAAATTTATTATACTAGCTTGGCCTACCAGTGAGCAGCAGACAGTTGTTATAATTATGTAGATCTGATTTTATGTGCATGAAAAGTGTTTTGTGATTGAGTTCATATAGTTTCTGAGTTTTTCTTTGCAAGCAGACTCACAAATATTTTATATTGTCTATACTTACTTTAAATGGAATTTCACTTTTTATCTTTTGCTGCTGCCTCTGTTGGTACACTACAGAAATGCTGATGATTTATGTGAGTTTATTTTATATCCTGCAATTTTGCTAAAGTTGTTGATTGTTTCACATAGTTTTGTAGTTGATTCTCTAGGATTTTCTAAGTATATGATCATATCATCTGCAAAGAGTGATATTTTTATTTCTTCACAGTCTATTCTAATTCTTGAAATTTCTTTATTCTTTTCTTATTGCTAAAACTAACACTTCTAGTGCAATATTGAAGAACAGTGATTATAATGCACATCTTTGTTTCACCCCTGATTTTACTGGGAATGCTTCTAGCTTGTCCACATTACATATGCTAATGGTTTTAGATAGATGCTACTTATCACTTTAAGGAAGACTCCATTTACTCCTATCATTGCTAATGTTTTTAGTAGGAATGGGTGCTGTATTTTGTCAAAAGCTGTTTCTGTATTGAGATAATCATATGATGTCTATTAGTATTGATAATGATATGGTCAATTGTGCTGATAGTTTTCCTAATATTGAACCAACTCTGCATTCCTGGTATAAATCCCACTTGGTCATAGTTATTATTCTCATGATAAGTTGCTATAACCTATTTGCAAATATTTTATTTAAAAATTTTCCACAAATATTAATTAGTGAAATTGGTCTATAATTTTCTTTCTCTGTTTTGGCTCTTCCTTGTTTAGATATCAGCATAATATTTGTATCATAGAAAGAATTTATTAGAACTCCTTCTTTGCCTATTTTTCGAAGTAGTTTATGCAGCATTGGAATTGATTGTTCATTAAATGTTTGGTAGAATTCACTTGTAAATCCATTGGCCCTTACAGAATGAAGAAAATAATTTAAAAATTCATCTGGAAGAACAAAAGGTCTAGAACACCAAGGAAATTAATGAAAAGAAATGCCAGGGAAGGTGATCTAGCTATACCAGATCTTTAATTGTATAATAAAGCAGCAATTAGCAAAACTAATTAGTACTGGCTAAGAAATAGAGTGGTGGATCAGTGAAACAGGTTAGAAGCACAGGGCACAGTAGTCAATGACTATAATAACCTATTGGTTGATAAACCCAAAGACTCCATATTCTGGAATAAAAAGTAACTATTTGGCAAAAACTGCTGGAATAATTGGAAAATAGCATGGCAGAAACCAACATCTTATACCATATCCAAAAATAGAGTCAAACTGGGTAGATGATTTATATATGAAGGGTGATAGTATAAGTAAACTGGGAGAACAAGGAATAGGTTACCTCTCAGATCTATGAAGAACGGAAGAATGTATAATCAAAGAAGAGATAGAGAACATTATGAAATGCATAGTTTTGATTACATTAAATTGAAAAGGTTTTGCACCAAGTCAATGCAACCAAGAAGCAGGGTACCAGAAAACTGGGAAAGAATTTTTACAATCAATGTCTCTGATAAAGTCCTCATTTCTAAAGAAATTAAAGCTATCTATAGTCATATGAAAAAATGTTCTAAATCACTATTGATTAGAGAAATGTAAATCAAAACAACTCTTAGATACCATATCACACCTATCAGATTGGCTAACATGACAAAACAAAAAAAATATAAATGCTGTAGAAGATACAGGAAAACTGGAACACTTAAGCATTGTTACTGGAGTTGTAAACTAATCCAACCATTCTGGAGAGCAATTGAGAACTATGCCCAAAGGGCTATAATAATGTGCATACTCTTTGACCCATCAATATTACTTCTAGGTCAATATCCCAAAGAGATCACAAAAATGGGAAAAGGACTCACATGTACATAAATATTTATAGCAACTCTTTCTGTGGTGGCAAAGAATTGGAAATTGAGGGGATGCCCATCAGTTGGGGAATGACTGAACAAGATGTAGTATATTAATATATTGGAATACTATTGTGCTATTAGAAATGATGAGCAGACAGACTTTGGAAAAAAAACTGGAAAGACTTGAATGAACTGATGCTGAGTGAAGTTAGTAGAACCAGCAGAACATTGTACTTAATAACTGCCACAATATGTGATGACTAACTTTGATAGATTCATCTCTTCTTAGCAATGTAAGGATCCAAGAAATTTCAAATGGAATTATGATGGAAAATGCTGTACATGTCCAGGAAAAGAACTATGGAGTCTGAATGCAGATCAAAGCATATTATTTGCTCTTTTCCTTTTTTTCTTCATTTTCATTTGTTTCTTTTTTTCTCATGGTTTCTCCAATTGGTTCTACTTCTTCTTTACAATATGACTAATGTGAAAATCAAATTGAACACCATCTTGGATGGGGTGGGAAGTGAGAGATGGGGAGTAAATTTGGAACTCAAAATCTAATGAAAGAGAATGTTGAAAAGTAAAAATAAATAATCTAAAAAAATCCATCTGCCCTTGGAGAATTTTTTTGTAGGAAATTCATTGGTTCAATTTCTTTTTTGAAAATGGGATTAAGTATTTTATTTCCTTTTCTGTTAAACTGCACAATTTATAATATATTCATCCATTTCACTAAATTGTCAGATTTATTGGCATACTGTTGGGCAAAATAGCTCTTACTTATTCTTTTAATTTCCTCTTCATTGCTGGTGAAGTCACGATTTTCATTTTTGATAACGGTAATTTGGTTTTCTTTTTTTTTTAACTCAAATTAACCAAAGGTTTATCTATTTTTTTTCATGAAACCAGCTTAGTTTTATTCATAAGTTCTATAGTTTTCTTAATTTCAACTTTATTAATCTCTTCTTTAATTTTCAAAATTTCTAATTGGGAATTTAATTGGAGGTTTTTAATTTGGTTTTTTTCCTAGCTTTTTTAGTTGCAAGCCCATTTCATTGATCTCTTCCTTCTCAATTTTATTCATGCAAGCACTGAGAGATACAAATTTCCCCTAAGAACTGCTTTGGGTATATCCCATAAGTTTTGCCATGTTATCTCATTATTGTCACTCTCTTGGATGAAGTTATTGATTGTTTTTGTGATTTGTTGCTTGGCCTCATTCCTTCAGATCAGATTATTACATTTCCAATTAATTTTTAGTCTGTCTTTCCATGGCCCTTTATTACATGTAATTTTTATTGCATCATGATCTGAAAAAAAGATCCATTTCCTATTTTTTCTTCCCACATAGGATTTTTAGGGTTTTATGCCGTAGCATGCGGTCAATTTTCGTATACGTGCCATGTACCACTGAGAAAAGTGGTATTATTTTCTCTCCCCATTCAATTTTCTCCAGACATCTACAATATCTAACTTTGTCTAATTACAATCTCTAACCCTAAATTTCTATTCACCTCCTTAACTTCTTTTTTGCTTATGTTGTGATTAGATTTCTCTAGTTCTGTCAGTGAGAGGTTGAGGTCCCCCACTAGTATAGTTTTGCTGTCTATTTCTTTCTGTACCTCACTTAATTTTCCCTTTAAGAATTTGGATGCTATAGCACTTGGTGTATATATGTTTAGTAATGATGTTACCTCATTGTCTATGGAACCTTTTAGCAGGATGTAATTTCCTTCCTTATCTCTTTTAATTAGATCTACTTTTGCCTTTGCTTTGTTTGAGATCAGGATTGCTACCTTTGTCTTTTTTCCCCCTACAGCTGAAGCATAATATATTTTGCTCCAGCTCTTTACCTTTACTCTTTGTGTATCTCTCTGCTTCAAATGGGTTCCTTGTAAACAACATGTTGAAGGATTATGGTTTTTAATCCATTCTGTTATATGTTTCCATTTTATGGGAGAGTTCATCCCATTCACATTCACAATTATTCACTAACTGTGTCTTTATCTCGATCCTATTTTCCCCTATGTTTATTCTTTTCTTTCTCTTTAATCCTTTTCATTCCTCAACTATTTTGCTTCTGATCATCACCTCCCTTATTCTGCCCTTCCTTCTATCAGCCCCACTCCTTTTTGTTTCCCCTTTGCCCTCCTAATTCCCTATAGATAGCATAGATTTGGGTATACCAAGTGAGTGTGCATGTTCTTCCCTCTTTGAGCCAAATCTGATGAGAGTAAAGTTCAAACAATACTTGCCTCCCTCCCTTCTTTCCCTCTTGATCTTTGAGCCTCTTCACATGATGCAATTTACCCTCTTCGGTCTCCTCCTTTCCTCTTCTAGTAGAATTATTTTTTTCACTCATTAATTAATTAATTTTTTAGCATCATATCAAAGTCAACTTATATTCACACCCTCTGCCTATGTATACCCCTCCTAAATATCATAATAATGATACAGGTCTCAAGAGTTACAAGTATCATCTTTCTATGTAGAGATGTAAACAATTTAACCTTATTGAATATCATGTTTTATTTTTCCTTCTTGTTTACCTTTCTATGCCTCTTCTAAGTCTTGTGTTTGAAGATCAAATTTTTTGTTAAGCTCTAGTCTTTTCATCAGAAAGATTTGGAAGTCCCCAATTTCATTGAATATCCATCTCCTCCCCTAAAAGATTATGCACAGTTTTTCTGGGTAATTCATCCTTGGTTGTAATCTAAGCCCCTTTCCCTTAAAGAAGATCATGTTTCAAGCTCTCTGATCTTCTAATGTAGAAGCTGCAAGGTCCTGCATGATACTTACTGTGGTTCCACGATATTTAAATTATTGTTTTAGAGTGCTTGAAGTATTTTCTCCTTGAACAGATAATTCTCAAATTTGGCTACAATATTCCCTGGGGTTTTCATTTTGGGATCTCTTTCAGTAGGTGATTAGTAGATTCTTTCAGTGACAATTTTCCCCTTCAGTTACAGGACAATTTTCCTTGATAATTTCTTGAAAGATGCTGTCCAGGCTCTTTTTTTCATTATGGCTTTTAGGTAGATCAATAATTCTTAAATTATCTTTCCTGGATGTCTTTTCCAGATCAGTTCTTTTTTTCTAGAGAGGTATTTCACATTTTCTTCTATTTATTTTTCTTCTTTTGATTTTGAGTGATTCTGGATGCCTCACAGAGTCATCAGCTTCCACTTGCCCAATGCTACTTTTTAATGAAATGTTTTCTTCAGTTAAGCTTTTGTACCTACTTTTGCATTTGGCCAATTTTGCTTTTTAAGGAGGTCTTGTCTGCAGTACAGTACATTTTGTACCTCCTTTCCCCTTTGGCCAATTGTATTTTTAAGGAGTTGTTTTCTTAGTCAATTTTTGTCCTTCCCTTTCCAATTATTGACTCTTTCTTGCATACCTCTCATTTCTTTTCCCAATTTTTCTTCTACCTTTTTATTTTACTTTTAAAACCCTTCTTGAGATTTCCCAAGAAGGCTTTTTGGATTTGGGATAAATTCACATTTTCCTTTAAGGTTTCAGATGTAAATATATTGACAATGTTGTCCTCTTCTGAGGTTATGTTTTGATCTTCTCTGTCACCATAATAATTCTCTATGGTCAGTGTTCTTTTCTGCTTCTTGCTCATAATGTTTGCCTATTCCATGACTTTTAAAGTTGAGCTCTCCTACTGGAGCACAGGGGGCACTGTCCCAAGCTTCTTATTCTGGGGGCCAGGTTTTTCTGTGTTTTCTGGAGCTCTGCTGAAGCACAGAGAGGCTGCTGGAGGATGCCTGCTTGCCTGGGGCTGCACTGAAGCACATGGAGGTCCCACCCCTGGAAGATGCCTATCTGTGTGAGACTGTACTGAATCATAGGGACATTTGCCTGCTGGAGGAAGCCTGCCCACCCAGAGCTGCACAAGAACATAAGGATGTCTGGCAGCTGGGGGAAGCTTATCCACCCAGGACTGTCCCAAAGCACATGGAAGTCCACTGCTGGAAGATGCCTGACCATCTGGAGTTGTGCCAGTGCACATGGTGGTTCTCTGAGTTGCAGTCTGCCTCTTCCCTTGTCTGTGCCCCCAGGCTAAGCCTTTGGCACGTGGAAGTCCTGGTCTTGGCATTTGCCTGCTCTACCAGCCTGGGACTCAGCAGCTCCTGGTGGTTTACTGAGGTGGAGCATGCCACCAGCTTGCTGGGACACTTCCTGTCCTAGAATGTGTTTCCCTTTTACCTTAGTGAAACAGACCTTTCTTGCTGATCCTCCAAATTTACTGGACTAAGATATTGCTCCACCCCATCTTTCTGCCAGTTCTGCTATTCCAGGATTTTTCCTAGGTTGCTATTTTCTTGTTTATTAAGAAGCAAAAAGATAGAGTGATTGTGACTTACTGCATACTCCACCATCTTGGCTCCGAGAAGGTTAATTTGATTAAAAAAAAAGATAGTAGAAAACTAAATTACTAGTTTCAGAAATAAAAAGGGTAAATTCACCACCAATGAAAGGGAAATGAAAGTATTAGGAGCTATTTTCCCCAATTATATGCCAATAAATCAGTTAACCTAAATGAAATGTATGAATATTTACAAAAATTTTAATTGCTCATATTAACAGAAAGAGGAAATAGGATATTTAAATAATCCAATATTAGAAAAGGAAATTGAGTAAGCCACAAATGAGTTCCTTCAGAAAAAAATCTCCAGGTAGCAACTGTGATCTCAGACAAAGCAAAAGCAAAAACAGATGTGATCAAAAGAGATAAGGAAGGAAACTACATCCTGCTAAAAGGTACCATAGACAATGAAGTAATATCATTACTACACATGTACACACCAAATGCTATAGCATTCACATTCTTAAAGGAGAAGTAAAGGGAGATACAGGAAGAAATAGACAGCAAAACTATACTAGAGTAGGGGAATTCTACCTCCCCCTCTTTGAACTAGTTAAATTTGACCACAAAATAAAGAAGAAAGAACTTAAGGAAATTAAGAGAATTGTAGAAAAGTTAGATATGGCAGACCTCTGGAGACAATTGAACTGGGATAGAAAGGAATATACCTTTTATTTATTTCTGGTAAGGCAAGTAAGGTTAAGTGACTTGCCCAGAGTCACACAGCTAGTGAGTGTTATGTGTGAGAGGCCAGATTTGAACTCAGGTCTTTCTGACTCCAGGGCCAGTGCTTTATCCAGGACAATGCCACCCAGCTGCCCCAAATATATATTTTATTTGGTGGTACATGGCACTTACACAAAAACTAACCATATACTAGGGAATAAAAACCTCACAATCCAATGCAGAAAGGCATAAATATTAAATACATCCTTTTCAGATCAGGATGCAATAAAAATTACATGTAATAAAGGGCCAAGGAAAGATAGTCTGAAGAATTATTGAGAACTAAATTATCTAATCCTAAAGAATGAGTGGGTCAAACAACAAATCATAGAAAAAATCAATAATTTCATGCAAGAGAATGACATTAATGAGACAACATGCCAGAACTTATAGGATGCAGTAAAAGTGGTCTTTATGGAAAGTTTTATATCTCTAAATGCTTATATGAATGAAGCAGAGAAAGAAGGGATCAGTGAATTGGGCATGAAACTAAAAGAGCTAGAAAATTAAAAAATTTTAAATCCCCAATTAAATACCAAATTAGAAATTTTGAAAAAGAAAGATTAATAAAATTGAAATTAAGAAAACTATTGAAATAAAAAAATAAAACTAAGAACTGGTTTTATGGGGAAAATATAAAATAGATAAATCTTTGGTTAATTTGATTTAAAAAAAAGAAGAAAACCAAATTACCAGGATCAAAAATGGAAAGGGTGAATTCATCACCAATGAAGAGGAAAACAAAACAAGAAAGAGGAACTATTTTGCCCACCTGTATGCCAACAAATTTGACAATCTTAGCAAAATGGATGGATATTTCCAAAAATATAAATTGCCCAAATTAACAGAAGAGGAAATAGAATACTTGGCCAACACCATTTCAGAAAAAAAAAATTAAACAAGCCATCAACGAACTCCCTAAGAAAAAAATTTCCAGGACCAGATTGATTTACAAGTGAATTCTATCAAACATTTAAAGAACAACTAGTTCCAATACTACCTAAACTATATGGGAAAATAGGTGTAGAAGGAGCCCTACTAAAATCTTTTTATGATGCAAATATTGTGCTGATAGTGAAACTGAGAAGAGCCAAAACAGAGAAAGAAAAGTATAGACCCATTTCCCTACATAATATGACGCAAAAATTTTAAATAAAATATTAGGAAAGAGATTACTGCAATTTATCTCAAGGATAATACACTGTGACCAGGTAGGATTTATACCAGGAGTCAATATCAGGAAAACTATCAGCATAATTGATCTTATCAACAAGAAAACTAACAGAAACCACATGATCACCTCAATAGCTGCAGGAAAAGCTTTTAACAAAATACAACATCCATTCATATTAAAAATACTGGCGAGCATAGGAATAAATGGACTCTTCCTTAAAATGATATGTAGCATTTATCAAAAAACCATCAGCAAGCATTATATGTAATGAGGCTAAGCTAGAAGCATTTCCAATAAGATCTGGGGTGAAACAAGGATGTCCATTATCATCATTGGTATTCAATATTGTACTATGTTAGCTATATCAATTAGCAAATAAAAAGAAGTTGAAAGAATTAGAATATGCAAAGAAGAAACAAAGCTATCAGTCTTTGCAGATGATATAATGGCATACTTAGAGAATCCTACAGAATCAAGTAAAAAATTATTTGAAATAATAAACAACTTTAGCAAATTTGCAGGATATGAAATAAATCCACACAAATCATCAGCATTTCTATATACTACCAACAAATGTCAACAGCAAAAAATACAAAGAGAAATTCCATTTAAAGTTACTTTAGACATTATAAATATTTGGGAGTCTACCTGCCAAAACAAACTCAGAAACTATATGAACAAAATTACAAAACACTTTTCACACAAATAAAGTCAGTTCTAAATAATTGGAAAAATAGCAGGTGCTCATGGGTAGGCTGAGGTAACATAATAAAAATGACAATTCTACTTAAATTAATTTACCTATTCAGTGCCATACCAATCAAATTACCAAAAATTATTTTATAGATCTAGAAAAAAAACAAAAAAAATTCATCTGGAACAACAAAAGGTCTCAAATATCAAGGGATCTAATGAAAAGAAATGCAAGGGAAGGTGATCCAGCTGTACCAGATCTTAAATTGTACAGCAATCATCAAGACTACTTGGTAATGGTTAAGAAATAGAGTCATAGATAAGTGGAATAGTTAGGTATGAAGACACAACGTTAATGACTATAAAAATCTATTATTTCATAAATCCAAGATTACAACTTCTGGAAAAGAAATTACTATTTAGCAAAAACTGCTGGGAAAACTGGAGAATAGTATGGCAGAAACTGGGCATAGACCAACATCTCACATCCTACACCAAGATAAAGTCAAAATGGATTCATGATTTAGATATAAAGACTGGTTCTATAAAGAAACTAGGTTAGCAAGGAATAGTTTGCCTATGAAGATCTATGGAGAAAGGAAGAATTCATGACCAAACAAGAGACAGATAACATTATGAAATGCAAAATGGATAATTTTTGATTATATTAAATTGAAAAGTTTTGCACAAAGTCAATGCAACCAAGATTAGGAGGGAAGCAGAAAACTGGGGAAAAAAATTTTACAATCAGTGTCTCTGACAAAGGCCTCATTTCTAAAATGGATAGAGAACTGGGTCAAATTTGTAAGAATACAAGTCATTGCCCATTTGAAAAATGGTCAAAGGATATAGCAGACAGTTTTCAGATGAAGAAATTCAAACTATGCATAGTCATATAAAAAATACTCTAAATCGCTATTTATTAGACAAATGCAAATCAAAATGACTCTGAGGTACCACATCACATCCTTCAGATTGGTTAATGTGACAAAATAGGGAAATGATAACTGTTGGAGAAGATGTAGGAAAATTGGAACACTAATAATTTTTGGTGGAGTTGTGAACTGATCCAACCATTCTGGAGAGCAATTTGGAACTATGCCCAAAGGGCTACCAAAATGTGCACACACTTTGACCCAGCAATGCCACTTCTAGGTCTGTGTCCCAAAGAGATCATAGAAATTGGAAAAGGATCCACATGTACAAAAATATTTACAGCAGCTCTTTTTGTAGTGGCAAAGATTTGGAAATTGTGGGGATGTCCATCAATTGTGGAATGGGTGAACAAGCTGTGACATATGAATGTAATGGAATACTATTGTGCTATAAGAAATGATGAGGCAGCAGACTTCAAAAAAATCTGGAAAGATTTTTATGGACCGATGCTGAGTGAAGTTAGCACAACCAGCATAATGTATCAGTACACAGTATCTGCCACATTGTGGATGACTAACTTTGAAATTTAGCTCTTCCCAGCAGTGCAAGGATTTAAGACAACTCTAAAAGTCTCACGATGGAAAATGCTATCCACATCCAGAGAAAGAACCATGGATTTTGAATGCAGAGAGAAGTATACTGTTTGCTCTTTTTTTCTTCTGTTTTGTTTTGTTTCTTCTTTCTTGTGGTTCCTTCTATTGGTTCTAATTCTTCTTTACAACATGACTATGGTGAAAATACACAGAATAGGAATGTATATGAAGAGCATATACCAGATTGCAACCTGTCTTGGGGAGGGAGGTGAGGAGAGAGAGAGACAGAAAAAAAAAAATTTAAACTCAAAAGCTTATGGCAGTAATTGTTAAAAATTCAAAATAAATTAATTTTTTAAAATGAGGGGATGGGCAGGAGGTGGTAGACAGGTAAATTCTCAATACATGGCAATCACATTCTTTTCTTTTCATAACAGTGGTGCCTTTTATAATAATATCCTAGATCTTTCAACATTCCTTTTGTTTAAAAAATAATAAATAAGAAACCTCAATCAATTAAAATATTGTTATAACCTTTTCATTAAACTAAAAAATCACAACTGCACAAGAATTAAGATTTACATGCAGTGGGTTTTTTTGGCTTACATTGACCAGGGTCTTCACTAATAGACAAACTATTAGAAGAAGAAAAGAATGTAACACAGTTGTGTATGATTCCAAAACCCAAACACATTTGAAATTAATATTAAGTCTATTATATGGGCTGTCATGGCCAAAGAACATGAGAGAATGAGGGTAACTTGAGCTCACTTTGGACAATTATACATTGCTTCTAAAAACAGCTACTTTTTCATGAAACAAGGTCCATCTTTTTGCCATTAATGTTCTTTGTGGCTCTGAATATTGGAATACCACAGTCTTTAAACATTTAAAATGTTCTATTACCCAAAAGTCTAAAAAAGATGTTTGATTGTTGTGTATAGGCTACAACATCTTAGCAATGATGATTTATACATGAGAACCTGAATGAAGAAGATGGAAGACTAAAAAATAAGTCATTTATTTACTAAGAGTGAGAGGAAACCAATGGGCCAGCCACTACATTGAAATCCAAGTAACATCAAAACATAGAAGAAATCCTCCTACCACATTTGAATGAATATCCAATGGAGGATTCATGGAAAGGTATAGACCAGAGTTGCACAGAATGTGAAGGTGTGAAATGATGTAGAGAATAACTACCTCAATGACATCACAGATCCACCACATGAAAGTATTAAAGAAGTTAGACATGCATGTATAAGATCACTTTATGTATAATTTTTGGTGTTGTGGTTATTATTGTTGTTTTGGGGAGGAAGGACAGACCTGATTTCTTTTCTGTAGAAAAATCGTTCTTGGAACCCACACCAAAAACTATCTATTTGTAATTTAAATTCTCAGAAATGTCACTGAAAGGAAAAATAACTTGTTATTTGTCACACAACTAGGATATTAGAGGCAAAATCTGAATCTATCTTTTATATTGCCACATTAGAAAAGCGAGAAATACCAACTCACAATGAGATATTTTTTTTACTACGGTGAAGACTTCCAAAAATGGAATCCACCATTTCCCCCTAAAACCTGACCTTCTACCCACCCTAATTCCACTATTTTTGTTAATTGTAATCATTTTCTGATTGTTCACAACCATTTTAGTCATCTTTGACTTTTCCCTCAAAGTTTTTTATTGCCTCCTAGACTTACATCTTTTCTAATCTTTCACATATTCACCCCCCATTTTATAGCTTTAATTCATAGTTGGTTAGAAAGTCATAATTTTCCTTCAGAATTTTAATCATATTACATTATGTAATAATGTGCTTCAGAATGCATTTGAAGTATATAAAAACATCTCATAAGAAAAACAACTGACAGGGGCAGCTAGGTGGCAAAGTGGATAGAGCACTGGCCCTGGATTCAGGAGGACTTAAGTTCAAATCTGGCCTCAGACACATAACACTTACTAGCTGTGTGACCCTGGGCAAGTCACTTAACCCCATTGCCTAGCCAAAAAAAAAAAAACTGATCTGGAGAACAGATCAAGAAGAGAAAACATAAGAATAATTGGACTACCTGAAAGCTATGATCAAAACCAGAATATTGATGGAGTAATACAAAAAATAATTAAAGAAATTTGTCCTCAAAAATTAAAACAAGAAGGGAAAATAGAAATAGAAAAAATCCACCAATCACCACCTAAAAGAGATCTTACAAGGTAAATCCACAGGAATATCATAGTCAAATTCCAAAACCTTCAGCTCAAGGATAAAATATTATGAGCAACAAGAAAAAAAATTTAAATATAGTGGTGCCACAATTAAAATCACACAAGACCTAGCAGTGGCAATATTAAAAGACCACAGGTCTTGGAGCAATATATATATTGAAGAGAAAAAACAAAAAACAGGGTTCTGTCTGAAAATATCTAACAAATAATCCTGAATTTTAAAAAATGGGCATTTAATGAATTGTCAGACTTTCAGAATTTTGTTGAATAAAAAATAACTGAACTTAGTAGAAGATTTGACATGCAAGAACCAAAAGAAATATAAGATATATACCAAAGACTAATTGCAAGGACTCCATAAGGACTGACTGTTTACATTTTATGTGTATAAAATTTAAAAAGTCTGTCTAAGATTGTTATTAGTAATTGGGTAGTTCATAAGAAGGATTGGGGTAGACCTGAGTATGATATGATTTTAAAAAGCAAAGTCATTTAGGAACAGCCAAAAAGAGCAATTATCTTATACAAATGAGGTGTGAGAGGAAGAACTGACACAAAGGAATTAGTTGGGGGAAGAGGGCTGTTAATTCTGGAAACCTACTTTCATTAGGAATGGGTTCAAGAGGGAACAATACATACATATCTAGAAGAGTATAAAAGTCTTCCAAATTCAGAAAGAAATTAGATGTTAAGGGGAGAGGATAAGGGAGGGATCTTTGGAGGGTACGTGAAAGAATAGGTTAAAGGGGCATGCAGAAAGGTATTTAGATGAATGGGAATGGGAGGATAAGGGAAGGGTCCTTGGAGGGGGAGCAGGTTGAGTAATAGGAGGGCATAGTAGCAGGGAGAAGAAAAGTAATTAAGAGGGATAGTAAATAAGAGATATATACAAACATAAAAACAAAGATCAGGAGTAGAATTTGTTAGGGAAAGTATATGTCTATATATGTATGTATATGTATAGCTGTATGTATAAATATGTATATGTATAGATGCATGTGTAAATATATATATACAGATGTGTGTATGTATACACACACACACACACACACACACACACATATATACACATATCCACACTTAATTGTAGCCTTTGGGAGGGTAGGGTTGAAAAAAGAACAAAGTAAAAAGTGTACAGTAGAGAACAAAAGAAAACTATAAGGAAGTAAAGATGGACAGCTCTCAACATAACTTGCAGCATTTATTATATAGGCTTTCTTGAAGTGGAAAGTTATTGCTATATATTTTGAATCCTCACACATTCTGCTGTGTACATGACATGCTTTTTTTTCTTATTTTGTATTTAAGTTTCAATATTTAAATTTATAATGTTTCTTTTTCTTATTGTGTATTTAAGTTTAGTATATATCTTAAATAGAAAAAGAATAATGATAAATTAATAAGAATTGTTTCTGGCAGATTTGCGGCTTGAATGTGCAGTGCAGTACTTTTTATTTTCAATGACAAAAGCATATTGATAATGCATTTTTTTAATCACATGATTATTTCAAGACAAAATGTAACTCACATTTATGTGGAAAAAGTTACAATTTTTAATTATAAATGTACTTTTGCTTAATATAGTAAGCAGAATCAATTTGAAATGGAAAAATGGTAGAGACTTTTCGAATAAGATGAGTGATAATGCAAGAATATTATTTGTCATCACTACTATTTCACATTGTTATAGAAATGCTAGCTCTTGCAATAACAAAAGATAAAAAATTGATTTCATGTACATGAGCAAAGAAGAAACAAAATGATCACTTTTTCAGATGATATGATGTATCAAAGAACCCTTAGAGATTAAAATAAAAATTAACTGAAATAATGACTCCAGGAAAGCAGTAGGATTGTCAGTCAGTCAATGTGCTAGGCACTATGTAAGTGCTGTTAATATAAAGAAAGGCAAAAGACAATCCTTACCCTCAAGGAGCTCACAATGTAATTGGGAAACAAGACAACATATAAAAAGCTGGAAAGTGAGTGGTGGAAATTTACTGGACACATGATAAAGAAGATGGAGGACTAGAAATTTTCCCCAATCCTCTCTACTATCAAACTTCTCAAAAATAGAAATCATATGTCAAAGATAAAGAATTTTCCACTGCCTCCATGATTTAGGACATCAAGAATCCAAAAGAAGGGGGGGAAAAAAGAACAAACAAAAATCTGAATTGACATCTACACTGAGTTCACTAGCCAAAATATGCAGAAATTGAGAAAAGGGGGCAGAATATGTTTCTGGGCTTGAAAGGAAGTTCAGTTTACATTCCCTTCCCCTTCTTTCACAGCCTTAGAGATCTCAACTACAAAAATCAATTCAGAAGCACTAATATGGCAGCTTTCTCAATTTTTTGCTTCAATGTTCATTAACCTGTTTTCTCTGATACAGGTCTAGTTATTTATCTCAAGATTAAGTGTATTATAAGAAGAATTTGGTATATTAGTTTCACCACATATATGGAAGACTTATAGTACTAAAGTTCATTGTTCTTTGAATATTTGATAAAATTCATTTGTAAATCCAACTGGGCCTATGGCTCCCTCCTAACTATCCCTAGAAGTTCATTTAGGGTTTATTCAATTTCTTATTCTTAGATTACTTCGTTTAAATTCTTAACCAGAAACAGAATCATGAATTCAACCCATGAACACATGCCAAATACAGAGTAGGAGCTCTGTCATCCTTACTCTGGACTTTTTATTCTCTACCCAAACAAAACGTAATGACCAGGTTGGCACAGTGAACAATGAGTGTTGGCCAATAGCTCTGTTACTAAGTACTTGCAGTTTTCCCATATCTAAATAAGGGTGGAATCAATGATTGTGTGCTGTGACCCAAATAAGAGTCAAACTTGTACTTGCATTGCTAGACTAAAACTTGGTCCTGAATCCTTCAAAGCTTAATTTAGTGGTAAAATAATCAGACCAAACCCTAAGTGAGACTGCTTAGTGTCAAAAGAAAGTGCCAAAAGAAGCCCCTGAAACTCCCCTGAAATCTCTGAAGAACACAGCACTTGATACACCTAGATAATGCAGAATAAGACCATACAAGTATTCTTTCCATAATTAGCATAGATAGGACCCTAACACAAAGGCCCAATTTGCGAATTAAGACTGGAAAAAACTACTCAGTACTACATAAGAAATAGAATGGTGGATCAGTGGAATAGGTTAGGTACACAAGACAGTACTCAATGACTTTAGTCATCTACTGTTTGATAAACCCAAAGACTTCAGCTTCTGGGATAAGAACTCACTATTTAATAGAAACTGCTGAGAAACCTGGAAAATGGAATGGCAGAAACTAAGCATAAACCATATACCAAGATTAAGTCAAATTGGATACGTGAGAAGAGCAAGGAATAGTTTACCTGTCAGATTTATGTAGAACAGAAGAATTTATGACCAAAAAAGACATAGAGAACTTTATGAAATGCAAAATGGCTATTTTTATTACATTAAATAGAAAAGTTTTTGCATAAACAAAATCAATACAACCAAGATTAGAAGGGAAGGAGAGAGCTGGGTAACAACTTTTATAACCAGTGTCTCTGATAAAGGTCTCATTTCTAAAATATGTAGAGAACTGAGTGAAATTTGTAAGAATATAAGTCCTAGGGTTCCACTTCTAGGAGCCTAGATGGTGGAGTAAGAAGTCACTCTCACCATCCCTTATTAACCTCTGAAAGCCCAGAAAATATCACCCCAGGAAAAACCCTAGAACAGCTCAACCAGCAGTAAGAAGGGGTACAGCAGTCTGGTAGTCCAGAAAGCTGGAGGGATTAACAGGAAAGGCCCCTCTTGTCTTGTAGGAGGGGGAACAGTGTAGAATGAGAGGTATCAAAACAAGCTAGTGGAAAGCTCAACCTCAGCATACCAGGGGGAGATCCTGAACCCCAGGTGGTGGAGCAGGCAAACACCAAAAACAGGACCCCTGAGTGCCTCAGTACAGTCAGGGGAACCAGTGGAAACTGACTCAGAAAATCACCACGTGCTTCAGTGTTCTACTACAGCCAGGTCTCCTAGTGCTTCAGCAAAACTCTGGGAAGCACAGCTCCAAGGGGGAAAGCCCCAGGTGGAGAAACATTCTGCCACAGTGAAACATCCAACTGAAATAAGCAGAAGAAAGGGAAAAGAAAGGCCCAGGTGAACAGGCAACCTTCAGGGGCCAGACTACCCAATTCTACCCCTAGAGTTCCAATGTTGCTGATTCCAGCCCAACACCAGGCAAGCTGCCAGAACCCTACAGCCTCCATCTGCCAGTATCAGAGGACTCAGCACACAAAGCCAATGACCAGGCCCTACGTTCCCAATACAAGAAATTTGGGTCAGTACCCCCTGCTCTCCAGCAGCATACCTCAATCTTTTTAATGACCAAAAAATAAGCAAACACCATGAGTAAAAAGAAATGTACTATAGATTCTAATTATGGAAAAAGTAAAGATCAAGGCAGAACTTCTGAAAAGGACAACATTGTCAACAAACCCACATCTGGAACCTCAAAAGGGAATATGAACTGGTCTGAAGTCCAAAAAGCCTTCTTGGAAGAACTCTAGAAGGACAATAAATGTCAAATAAGAGAAGTAGAAGAAAAATTGGGAAAAGAAATAAGAGGTATGCAAGAGAGAGTAAATAGCATGGAAAGGATAGGGCAAAAATTAACTCAAGAAAGAGGGCAGAGACAAGATGGCAGAGTAAAAGCAGTGATTTGCTTGAGCTTTCCCCCATACCCCTCCAAATACCTGTAAAAAATGGCTCTAAACAAATTCTAGAGCAGCAGAACCCACAAAAAGACAGAGTGAAACAAATTTCCAGCCCAAGACAACCTAGATGGTTGATTAGAAAGGTGTATTGCACTGGGCTCTAAGAGAAACCAAGTTTAGCTTGGGCGACCAGGAAAAACAGGCCTCAGCAAACCTGGAGCAGGCCTCAGAGGACTGAATCACGGGCAGCTCTGGCAGTTTCCAGACTTCTCAACCAACAAATGCCAAACAACTTAGAAAGTCAGTAGGAAAAGTCTGTGACCAAGGTAACCAAGAAGCTCTGTCCCAGACACAGCCACTGGTCACAGCCTCAGGGCACTGGCTGCTTCCAGAGCTTCTGGCCCACAGACTGAGGGGGAATCAAGTGGCTGATAAGAGTGGGATTGCAGGGATTTCTTTGGTGGTGCTGAAACAGGATTCTCTTGCTTTGCCTGTGCTTGGATCTAAGTCACAGCTCTGGGTGGCAGTCCTGGGGTGAAGAGGAATGCTGGCATTCTGGAGCTTGTGGGATGATAGAGAGGGAATCCTCCTCCACTTCCAAGGCAGAAAAGAGTGCTTGTGGTCATTCATAGATCAGACCAAAGGCCAGGAAAGAAGAAACACTTTGTGTTTGATCATACTCCGTTGGAAAAACTGGAAACTTACAGGTCCTTAGAAGTATCTCTGAAAACAGCTGTACAAAATCCCCAAAGCTTGGAGCAGTACATTCTTTACACTGAAAGCAGACCCCTGCCTTGATGGAGAGTTTAAAATTCAAATAAAAATCCTTAAAAATTAGAATGGAGCAATTGGAAGCTAGTGACTTTATAAGAAATCAAGACATTGTAAAACAAAAGCAAAAGAATAAGAAAATAGAAGACAATGTGAAATATCACACTGGAAAAACAACTGACTTGGAAAGTAGATCCAGGAGAGTTAACTTAAATAGCATTGGACTACCCGAAAGCCATGATAAAAGTAAAAGCCTAGACACCATCTTTCAAGAAATTATCAGGAAAACTACCCTGATATTCTTGAACCAGAGGGTAAAATAGAAATGGAAAGAATCCACCCATCACCTCATAAAAGAGATCCCCAAAGGAAAACTTCTAGCAACATTGTAGACAAATTCCAGATTTCACAGGTCACGGAGAAAATATTGCAAGAAGCCAGAAAGAAACAATTCAAGTATTGTGGAAACATAATTAGGATAACACAGGATTTAGCAGCTTCTACATTAAGGGACTAGAGGGCTTAGAATATGATATTCTGGAAGGCAAAGGAGATAGGATTACAGCCAAGAATCACCTACCCAGCAAAAGTGAGTATAATCCTTCAGGGGAAAAAAATAGACATTCAGTGAAATAGAGGGCTTTCTTTCTTTCTTTTCTTTTTTTTAAATAGAGGACTTTCAAGCATTCTTGATTAAAAGACCAGAGTTGAATAGAAAATCTGACTCACAAATACAAAACTCAAGAGAAGCATGCAGAGGTAAACAGGAAAGAGAAATCATAAGGGATTTATTAAGGTCGAACTGTTCATATTCCTACATGGAAAGATGATATGTATAACTCATAAGAACTTTGTCAGTATTTGGGTATTTGGAAGGAAAAAAAATTATATGTATAGATAGATTAATAGATAGAGGTCACAGGGTGAGTTGAAGATGAAGGGGTAATATCTGGAGAATAAAAATAAGGTGTGAGAGAAGATTATACTGGGAGAAGGAGAAAGTGAGAGGTATTATGGGGTAAATTACTGCACATAAAACATACAAGAAATGGTCTTTATAGTGGAGGGGAAATGGGGGAAAGTGAGAGGGAATGAGTGAATCTTATTCTCATTGGATTTGGCTTAAGGAGGGAACAACATCCACACTCAGTTGGGTAAGGAAAGTGATCTTACCCAAAAAGAAAACAGGGGGGAGGAGGAAAAGAGAACAGGGGAACGATAGAGGGGAGGGCAGATTGGGAGGGGGGTAATCAGAAGCAAACTCTTCTGAGGAGGGATAGGGTCAAAACAAAGAGTAGAATAAACAGAGGCCAGGATAGGATGAAGGGAAATACATTTAGTTTTCCACAGCATAACTACTACGGAAGTGTTTTGCATGACTGCACAAGCATAACCTGTATCGAGTTGCTTGCCTTCTCAATGTGGGTGGATGGAGAGGGAGGAAGGGAGAAAATTTGGAACCCAAAGTTTTAAAAACAAATGTTAAAAAATTGTTTTCATGTACAACTAGGAAATAAGATATACAGGCAATGGGGTACAGAAATATAGCCTGGCCTACAGAAAAATAGAAGAGAAAGGGCATAAGAGAAGGAGGATAAGAGATGGAAGAGAGGGCAGATTAGGGGAAAGGCTATTCAGAATGCATGCTGCCTTGGGGTTGGGGGAGGGATGAGATGGGGAGAAAATTTGGAACTCAAAATCTTGTGGAAGTGAATGTTGAAAACTAAAACTAAATTAATTAATTAACCTTAAAAGAAATTAACTGAAGAAAAGAACTCCTTAAAAAGCATAATTGGCCAACCAGAAAAGGAGACACAAAAACTCACTGAGGAGAAGAATCCCTTAAAAAATAAAATGGGCCAAATGGAAAAAGACATACAAAATCTAATAGAAGAAAACCATTTATTAAAATGCAGAACTGGGAAAATAGAAGCTAATGACTCTATGAGAGAGTAAGAATCAGACAAACAGAAACAAAAGATTTAAAAAATAGATGAAAACATAAAAGAAGTCATTAGTAAAACAACTGACCTGGAAAATAGATCCAGGAGAGACAGTTTAAAAGTTATTGCTCTACCTGAAAATCAGGATGAAAAAAGGGCCTGGACAGTATCTTTCACGAAATCATAAAGGAAAACAGCCCTGAGGTCCTAGAACCAGAGGGCAAAATAGCCATTGAAAGAATCCACCAATCAACTCCTGAAAGAGATCCAAAATTGAAAATGCCAAGGAATCATAGTAGCCAAATTCCAAAATTACCAGGCCAAAGAGAAAATGCTTCAAGGAGCTAGAAAGAAACAATTAAATATCATGGAACCATGATCAGGTTTACACAGGACCTTGCAACTTCTACATTAAAAGACCATAGGGTGTGGAATATGATATTCCGTAAGGCAAAGGAGCTTGGATTACAATGAAGGATCAACTACCCAGCAAAAATGAACATGATCTTTCATGGGAGGAGATGGATATTCAGTGAAACAGGGGACTTCCAAATCTTCCTGAGAAAAATACCAGAGCTCAACAGAAAATTTGATCTTCAAATATAAGACTCAAGAGACATAAAGAGGTAAATGGGACAGAAAGAAATAACATGTTATTAATAAGGGCAAACTATTTACGTCCCTAAAAGGGAAAACGTCACTTGTAAGCCTTGAGAATTATATAGATTCTTTGTGAAAATAGGTGAAGGAGTCTTGCCAAATTCTTTTTATGATACAAATATAGTGCTGATACCTAAACCAGGAAGAGTCAAAAAGAGAAAGAAAATTATAGACCAATTCCCCTAATGAATATAGATGCAAAAATTTCAAATAAAATATTAGCAAATAGACTACAGCAACTCATCACAAGAATAATATACTATGACTTTTATACCAGGAATGCAGGGCTGGTTCAGTATTAGGAAAACTATCAGCATTATTGATCATAACCACTCCAAAACTAACAGAAACCACATGATTATCTCAATAGATGCAGAAAAAAGCTTTTGACAAAATACAACACCCATTCCTATTAAAAACACTAGAGAGCATAGGAATAAATGAACTCTTGCTTAAAATAATAAATAGCATCTACCAAAAATATTCAGCAAGCATCATATGTAATGGGGACAAGTTACAAGCATTTCCAATGAGATCAGGGGTGAAAAAAGGATGTCCATTATCACCACTGTTGTTCAATATGGTACTGGAAATGTTAGCTTTAGTAATAAGCGAAGAAAAAGAAATTGAAGGCATTAGAATAGGCAAAGAAGAAACAAAGCTATCACTCTTTGCAGATGATATGATGATATACTTAGAGAATCCTAGAGAATCAAGTACAAAACTACTTGAAATAATAAACAACTTCAGCAAAATTACAGGGTATAAAATAAACCCACATAAATCATTGGCATTTCTACATATTATGAGCAAAGCCCAATAGCAAGAGATAGAAAGAAAAATTCCATTTAAAATTACTGTAAACATTATAAAATATTTAGGAATCTACCTACCAAAACAATCCCAGGAACTATATGAATACAATTACTTTTCACACAGATAAGTCAGATCTAAATAATTGGAAAAACATCAGTTAGCTGCTCATGCGTGTGCCGAGCTAATATAATAACAATGACAATTTTACCTAACCTAATTTACTTATTCAGTGCTGTACCAATCAAACTACCAAAAATTATTTTACACAGTTAGAAAAAATAATAACAAGATTCATTTGGAAGAACAAAAGGTCCAGAATATCAGGAACTAATGAAAGAAATGCAGGGGAAGTGGTCTAGCATTCCAGATCTTAAATTGTATTATAAAGCAGCAATCATCAAAACTGCTTGGTATTGGCTAAGAAGGAGAGTGGTGGGTGAGTGGAATAAGTTATGTATGCAAGACACAGTAGTCAATGATTACAGTAATCTATTATTTGATAAACCCAAAGACCCCAGCTTCTGGGATAAGAACTCACTTTTTGACAAAAACTGATGGGGAAACTGGAAAAGAGTATGGCAGAAATTAGGCATAGATGAAAATCTCATACCATATACCAAAACAAAGTCAAAATGGGTTCATGATTTAGATATAAAGGCTGATGCTGTAAGCAAATCGGGAGAGCAAGAAATACTGTGCTTATCAGATTTATGAAAAACAGAAAAATTCATGACCAAACAGGAGATAGAGAACATCATGAAAAGCAAAATAAATAACGTGGATTACATTAAATTGAAAAGCTTTTATGCAAACAAAGCCAATGCAACTAAGATTAGAAGGAAGATAGAAAATTGGGAAAGAATTTTTGCAACCAATCTCTCTGATAAGGGCCTCATTTCTAAAATATATATAGAAAGTCAAATTTATAAGAATACAAGTCATTGCCAATTGATAAATGGTCAAATTGAGATGAAGAAATTAAAGCCATCTACAGTCATATGAAAAAATTATCTAAATCAGTATTGATTAGAGAAATGCAAATCAAAACAACTCTGAGGTACCACATCACACCTATCAGATTGGCCAACATGACAAAACAGGAAAATGATGAATGTTGGAGAAGATGTGGGAAAATTGGAAAACTAATGCATTGTTCATTGAGTTGTGAAATGATCCAACCATTTTGGAGAGCAATTGGGAACTATGCCCAAAGGGCTATAAAAATGTGCATACCCTTTGACCAGCAATAGCACTTCTATGGCTATATCCCCAAGAGATCATACAAATGGGAAAAGGATTCACACATATGAAAATATTCATAGCAGCTCTTTTTTGTGGTGGCAAAGAATTGGAAATTGTGAGGATGCCCATCAATTGGGGAATGGCTGAACAAGTTGCGGTATATGAAATAATGGAATACTATTGTTCTATAAGAAATAATGAACAGGTTGACTTCAGAAAAACCTGGAAAGACTTGTATGGTCTGATGCTGAGTAAAGTGAGCAGAACCAAGAGAACATTGTACACAATAACAGCCATGTTGTGTGATGACTAATATTGATAACCTTAACCCTTCCCAGCAATACAAGGATCTAAGACATCTCCAAAGGCCTCGTGATGGAAAATGCTATCAACATCTAAAGAAAGAACTATGGAATTTGAATGAAGATCAGAGCATACTGTTTGTTATTTTTTTTCTCTTCTGCAGAGTTTCATTTCCTCTGTCTGGTGGTTCCTCCTATTGACTCTAATTCTTACTTAGAACATCACTAATGTGAAAATGTGTTTAATAGGAATGTATATGTATAGCCTATATCAGATTGCATGCCATCTTGGAGATGGAGGTCTGAAGGGAGAGGGAGAAAATTTTGAAGCCCAGAAGCTTTTTGAAGTGATTGTTCATAATTCAAAACAAATTAATTTTAAAAAAGAACCCATTAAAAATTTAAAAGAATTTAAAAAAAACTACTTGGTACTGCTTAAGAAATAGAGTGGTGGATCAGTGGAATAGGTTAGGTATGCAAGATACAATAGTCAGTGACTATAGTAATCTATTATTTGATAAACCCAAAGACCCCAGCTTCTGGGATAAGAACTCTCTATTTTACAAAAACTGCTGGGAAAACTGGAAAAGAGTATGGCAGAAACTAGGCATAGATGAAAATTTCACACCATATACTAAAGTAAAGTCAAAATGGGTTCATGATTTAGTTATAAAGGCTGATACTGTAAGCTTACTGGGAGAGCAAGGAATAATTTATCTGTCAGATTTATGGAGAACAAAGGAATTTATAACCAAAGAAGAGATGGAGACCATTACAAAATGCAAAAGGGATAATTTTCATTACATTAAATTGAAAAGTTTTTGCACAAACAAAGCCAATTCAAGCAAGATTAGGAGGCAAGTAGAAAACTGGAAAAGAATTTTTGTTACTAGTATCTCTGATAAGGGCCTCACTCCTAAAATATATAGAGAATTAAGTCCATTTATAAGAATACAAGTTGATAAATGGTCAATGAATATGAATAGGCAGTTTCAGAGGAAGAAATTAAAGCTATCTATAGTCATATCAAAATGTTCTAAATCACTATTGATTAGAGAAATGTAAATCAAAACTGCTCTGAGGTGCCACATCACACTTGTCAGGTTGGCTAACATAACAAAAAAAGAAAATGATAAATGTTGGAGATGTGGGAAAATTGGAACACTAATGCATTGTTGGTGGAGTTGTGAAATGATCTGACCATTTCAGACTGAAATTTGGAACTATGCCCAAAGAGCTATAAAACTGTGTATACCCTTTGATTCAGCAATAGTACTTCTAGGTCTGCCTCCCAAAGAATCATAAAAATGGGAAAAGGTCCCACATGTACAAAAAATATTTATAGGAGTTTTTTTTTTGTGGTGGCCAATAATTGGAAATTGAGGGGATGCCCATCAATTGGAGAATGGCTGAACAAGTTGTTGTATATGAATATAATGGAATATTATTGTTCTATAAGAAATGATGAGCAGTTGCATTTCGGGAAAAAGAAACCTAGAAGATTTGCATAAACTGATGCTGAGTGAAGTGAGCAGAACCAGGAAAATATTGTACACAGTAATAGCATCATTGTGGGATGACCAACTTTGATAGGCTTACTTCTTCTCAACAATGCAATGATCTAAGACAATTCCAAAAGACTCATAATGGCAAATGCTATCCACATCCAGAGAAAGAGCTATGGAGTCTTAATGTAGATTGAAGCATACTATTTTTCAGGGCTCTTTTGGTTTTTGGGTTTTTTTTTTTGGCTGGAGAGGGGTGCTTTCTCATGTTCTTTCCCTTTTGTTCTAATTCTTCTTTACAACATGACTAACATGGAAATGTTTCTTTTTTTAATTAGTTCAGGCCACCCTAATCTCTACTTGGCCATGTTAGGAATCCCTTTCACTTGATCACTCAAGGGCTTGATAAGCAGTGGCTAAAAATTGAAAATATTGTTAAAATTGGATTGAAGGTCCTTTGGTAGAGCTTTTTCCTTTTATCTTTCCTCTTTTTCTTTTCCTTACTCCTCAACTTTTCCTAGATATTTAATCTGTAATGAGCCAGTAGCCACCCAGATATCCTGGTGAATTTGGACATTAGTTCTATACTCATTTACTTAGGATGATTCTAGGTTAGTAAGGGAAACTTGGATCTAGCAGGTAATGAGGTAAGCTTTGTGGGGTTCCATTTCAGAACTTCTCTTATGTGCCCAAAGTCTTGTTTATCTTGGAGAATTTTGATGGGGGAAACTTTGTTGCATATAAAAACTGCCTTGAGACAGCATAGAAAGTGATCTTGGAAAAGTGGAGAAGACTAATGAAATTTCATACCTAAATGGCTTTCCCTGAGATATCTGTTATATTAAGCATGGACTTGCATTGGATTTTTTTTATTAGACTTTAAATAGTAGATAAGGAAAAAAACCCATAAGATTCTTTCTTTCTCTCTGCTTTCACAACCCTGGCCAGTTTGAAAGTTGCAGAGATAAAGACAGAGAAGAAGAGGAAGGCAATTTTTTTCCTGGTTTGTAGAAATTTATGGCATTAGAAACTAAAATTTGTAAAGAAATGATATCTTTATTGTAAATTTCCAAATTATGGTTTAAAGATTTTATAACTGCTAAAACATCTTAGTAGATTTTTTGGAGTTTTGCAGCTCAGTTTAAGATTAAGTACAAACAGGACATGCCTCTCTCCTCTTACTGGAGGGCTATAGATATATTGTTCTAATAGAAGGTTATTTCACCTACTAGAAAATAAGCAGAAATGAAGCTAAATGATTCAACCAAATTTAATTGTTAGGTAAACTAGTGGTTAAGTCACTACATTGAAATAGACTATACAATTCAAAAATTTAAAGTATAGCAGTAAATTGGTATTTTGTAAGAAAATCTGTACAGAAGAAATTCAGTAGAATGTTAGACAACAATATGATTGAGAAATAACATGAGATGGACTTGAGAAAGCAGTGACAGTAAAGAGAAGTGAGGAATCATTGTTGCTGCTTGTCCTTCATTTTCAAAGAGTACCAATAACAACACTGGTAATGTCTTAATTTGTGCTTGAAATTGGATTTAAATGAGGCAGAGTTGCACAAAGTTCAACCTCACTCTATTTTCCTGAGTCACTGAATACGAGAGGAGGGATAGTCAAGATGACTGGGAATGGCCTAAGATACAGTAGGTGACCTTGGCATCTTTGATGTCTGAGCAAGTTCTAAGCACTCCACAGCACATGCTTCAGCCACCTTCATGGCCATTAGAATAAATTGTTCTCATCCTCCCTTTCAGCTGAGGAAAGTCTTTACACACTTAAGGTAGATATCCCCCCAATTCAACAACAGGCTAGGAGCCTGTTGATTACCCTCCACCTGGTTTAGCTCATGTGCTAAGACAGTTTACTGGGGTGTGGCCACTGTGTAGCTGATTGCTTCTTGGAGCCACAAGTCAGAGTTGTATAAATCAAGTGGGCACCAAAGGTGGATGAACAGTCCTGAAAAGTGCTCAGCAAACCCTCACACCAGAAATTCTAGTCCTCTTGAACACCCCAGGCATCCCATCAGAGGAACAAAGTGTAAAATGAAAGATTAGTCTTGAAGATGGTAGGCTTTCATCAAAATCCACTGAGGGAAAAACTGCAATAGTGGAGACTTAAGTAGAGAAGAGGAGATGAGTGGAAAGTTAAAGAAAATTGGAGTCTCTTTGTACTGACAGTGTGAATAGAGTGTTTGAAGGTCAAAGGTTTGCAGTTACAGAAAAATGTTTTAGGAGGTTTTTTTTAATTGCATTGAGATAAGAACAATTTGAAAAACCTTTTTTGAGAAGTGCCTATTACCAAGTGCAGACAGACAAATTCTATCATTATAACATTTACCAAATGCAAACTATAGAAATAAAATTTGTAATGTGAAATTATTTGATTAGAGCATACTACAAATGTGTCCTTGAAGGAACATTAAAAAGACATGTCCTAATCCTTGTAGCCTCATGGGCTTCAAAATGAGGGGAATGGGAATATAAGGCTGCCACTATGGATCCTTGAAAATGAGCTAACTGAAAGCAGTGGGTTCTAAAATTTGAAATACCAACCTTTGGGAAATTGAGATTTTGAATGTTACCATTTGTGATTGTAAATCCACATTTGATTTTGTTGATGTTTCTCCTGGTAAGTTCTGAGTCTGGCTTCGATATACTGTGAATAATGCGGAACTCAGCTTCATGAACTATGATTCTTACCTGAAATCAAAAAGAGGTAAGGGAACCCTCCCGGTCCCCTTGACTTATGGCGTATGTCAAGCTATGTCAAGTTAGTCTGTACACTTGGAGGAACAGTTTTGATATTGGTATAACCATGTCTATCCATTTTTCCTTTCACAGAAAATTTCTATAATCAGGGCTGGTGAATTGTAGAAGTTTTGTTATTGCAACACTAAATCTATTCATTAACAGATTAGTACTAAAACATCTTTTAGTTACTATAATGGAATGCAAGTATTAAAGATCTTAATTGTTTTCAATCTGCATTTATGGTCAACTCCATATCTTAAGCAATTAGTTACATAAGTTCTTAGGTTTGCTGATAGGTCCTTAAAATATATCATTCTTTCTAGCAGATACAAGGATAATCCTTATTATTTTAAGGATATATCCTCAAAAGAGGTGGATAGGACAAAGACAGGAGTTTTACATTTTAATAGAGTAGTAAAATTTGAAAAAGTAACAAGATTTGACTGTTAGAAATCTAAGAACTAGGATATATCTTCATACACACTATGTGTACGTATGCATATTTGGAAGCCAATCATGTGTACATAAATGTGTATGAATATGTGTATGTATGTTGTTCCGTTGTTTCAGTCGTGTCTGACTCTTTGTGACTCCATTTGGGGGTTTTTTGGAAAGATACTGGAGTGGTTTGCCATTTCCTTCTCCAGCTCATTTTACAGATGAACAACTGAGGCAAGCGGTGTTAAATGACTTGCCTAGGGTCAGATAACTAGTAAGTGTCTGAGGCTGGATTTGAACTCTTGAAGATAAGTCTTCCTGATTCCAAGCTCAATGATCTATCCACTGCATCACATTACCAATATACATACATACATACATACTACATGTATGTATATGTATGTATGTATGTATGTATGTATGTATGTGCATGTGTGAGTATGAATATTGGCTTCCAAATGTTTCTAATGAGAAATACGCTTTAAGTATGTTTTGGCTATAAATTCTCAAAATTGGGTTTGATTTTACATATAAAACTGCATTAATAATTTCAAAGATTGTAATTTTAATTGCAAATGTAATCGTAAAAATTGTATTATTTTTCCCCTATTTTGAAGTTCTTGCATGATAATATTAAGAGATAGATGCACTCATTTTATAAGTCAGACCCCTATGGATCCTTTTTAAGATTTTTCCTTCAATCTTTTGATGGCATTCTACAGGGTTCAGAAAAAGCTGGTGGTAAATAAAACTGTAATTCTCTGAAATTTCAGTTGAATTATGGGTTCCTAATTTGATGTTCTTCTTATAGCTCAGACGTCAATAGTATTACATCCACAAAGCATGAGCTAGTTTTCACTACATGGTTGCACTAAATTGTATTGATTCTTTTTACTGGCAGATTTTGGCAGTATTACCTAGGGAATCTCTGAAAGTGATTTGAAACCAGAAAAGGTTAATCTACTAGGAAAAGCACGCTCTAGAGTTGCTCTGAGAACAATGCCTATTCCAGCATTTCCAAGCAAAGATGTTCCCAAGGACTACATGACTATATATGACAGCTAAGAGTCAAATTGTGCTGATTAAATGGACATTTGGAGTGGATTACAAGGAGACTTGATGTTATTTAATATTGATAATCACTGTTATATTGTTGTAGATCATTTTGTTTCAAGGTATTTATATTTGCCTGCAAGAGGTATGCCCAAATTCCTTTTATTTATTATTTGGGGATCTATCCTGCAGCTTTTTAGTCAACTAAAATTTTTTACTAAAACATGAATTATGGAATAATAATGGAAAATTTGAACTTCCTTAAAATGATTTAATTTTTTGTCAGCCACTGTGACAAAACTAGCTAACTGATGATATGTAAATCTTCCTCTTTTAAATCAATCCATTGTGAGCACTCTAAGTAGTTTAATCTGTAAGTTGATGCAGTTTATCTTTAGAGTGTGTTTAAGGTGGTTTGTCTCCTTAAAGAATACATGAGATTATGATTCTACATAATTAAGTTTGTTCAACTTTAATGACTTTGAAGGAAAAGTATGTTTTATGATTTTCTGTGATGCTTATGGCCCTAGTGCATTTATTTCATAATGTAAGTATAAATCCCCTAATTTATAAGTATAAATCTCCTAATGCCCTTGAGATTTATTTAAATTGACCCTTCTGACATTGAGACATTGGGAAAAAATTTTCACTAATACAGCCCCTATCCCTTCTTACATGAATGAGATGAAGCTTTTAGATAAAATGGATAACAAGGAGGATGATTTGGGTTTTTTTAAGCTACCTGTTGACACTTTAATCCAGCTTTTTGTTTCAGTAGTTCTGCTTTTGCTAATATGAGTATGTTGGGTTTGGGGAAGCCCAAAAGAAGGAAAATGGCAGAGAAATGATTTATTATATTGTTCAGTAAATTTTATTTTATCTTTTATATCCAACTTTATATAATTGAAGGTTGTCCAAACCTAGAATGTTGCCAGAGCTCAATATTCTAGGAATATTGGTAATGGTATTTTGGGTTTTCTCAGGTCCTAAATCCCCACAAAGAATTCTTGTTTTGGATTATGACACCCTAGACTTGTGATGGATCCACCCAAGCTTATGTTTTGGGTTCCTTGTATTTTGGTCAAGTTGACTGCTTGGCAAAATTACTTAATTGTGTATGTTTGGTTTGTGTATGGGCACCTATGTCTAAATCTTATATAACGTAAACCTTCCAGAGCCTGGACAAGATGGAGACACACCTCCATTCTGACTTGCTGTCTTGTAACAAATGACTAAATAAATTTCTTTATAAAACTATTTCAGATTTTCGGAATTGTTCTTGCAAACAACACAAGCAAGCAGGCAAAAGCCTTTCAAACATAAAGAAAAAGAACTTCAAATAATTCAGAACCCACCAGAAATTGCAGAGAGGATGAGGAAACAAAATATCATTCTTTGCAGGTGATATGATGATATTGTCAGAGAATCTTAGATTATCCATTTAAAATTAGTTTAAATAATTATCTTAAGCAAAGTTGTAGGATATAAAATAAAAAAAATCATCAGCATTTCTATATATTACCAACAAAATCCAGCAGTAAGAGGTAGAAAAAGAAATTCCATTTAAAATAACTAGACAATAAGACAATCCCAGAAGCTTTATGAACATAATTACAAGACCACTTTTACATAAAGTCAGATCTGAACAATTGAGAAAATGTTAATTGCTCATGGGTAGGACAAACCAATACAATAAAAAATGACAAGTCTACCTAAACTAATTTACTCATTAATTGCCATATCAATTAAACTACCAAAAATATTTTACAGAGCTAGAAAAAATCATAACAAAGTTCATGTGGAAAAACAAATGTTTTGGAAAAACAACATATCTATAGAATAAATGAAAAAAATAATATGAAGGAGGGTGTCTTGGACGTATCAGATCTCAAAATTGCATTGCAGAGCAGTAACCATCACAATAAGCTGATGCTGGCTAACAAATAGAATGGTAGATTAGTGGAATAGATTAGGTACACAATACACAGGAGGTAATGACCATGGTAATCTAGTGTTTGATAAATGCAAAGATCCCAGCTTCTGAGACAAGAACTCATTATTTGACAAAAAAAAAACTTCTAGGAAAACTGGAAAGCAGTTTGGCAGAAATTAGATGTAGACCAACATCTTGTGCCATATACTGAGATGAAATTAAAATGGGTGCCTGATGTAGACATGAAGAGTGATAACTAAAGCAAATTAGGTGATCACGGAATAGTTTACCTATCTGGTCTATGGAGAAGGGAAGAATTTATGACCAAATAAGAGACAGAGGAAATTATAGGATGTAAAATGGATAATTTGATTACACAAAATTAAACATATAGAGAATTGAGTAAAATTTATAAGAATACAAGTCATTCATTCCCTATTTGATAAATAAAAAATATCAGCAAGCAGTTTTCAGATGATGAAATCAAAGCTGTCATTAATTATATGGAAAAATGCCCTAAATAACTATTGATTAGAGAAATACAAATTAAAATGACTCTCAGGTACTAGTTCATTTCTATCAGATTGGCTAATATAACAAAAAAGGAAAATGACAAATATCGCAGACAATGTGGGAAAATCAGGACACTAATACATGATTGGTGGAGTTATGAACCAATCCAACCATTCTGGAGAGCAATTTAGAGCCATGTCAAAAGAACTACAAAATTGTGTATGGCATCTGACCTAGCAATACCACTAGTAGGTTAAGAGGAAAAAAAAAGGAAAAGGACCTATATGTACAAAAATATTTATAGCAGCTTTTTTGTGGTAGCAAAGAATTAGAAATTGATTGGATACACATCAATTGGGGAATAGCTTAACAAGTTGTTGTATATGAGTCTGATGGAATACTATTGTTCTATAAGAAATTATGAATAGGATGCTTTCAGAAAAACCCAAAAAAACTTTTATAAATGGTGCAAAACAAAATGAACTGAAACAGGTGAGCATTGTACACAGTAACAGCAATTCTGGATGATGATCAACTATGAATGACTTAGCTATTCTCAATAATACAAAGATCCAAGACAATTCTGAAGGACTTTTGATGAAAAATGCATCCACCTCCAAAACTGATGGCATCTGAATGAAGATTTAAAGCGTACTATTTTCACTTTATTTTTTCAAGTTTTTTTTTGTTCTATGTTTTCTTTCCCAACACTACTAGTATCAAAATATGTTTTGCATGACTGCATATATATTACCTATATCAAATTGCTTGCCTTCTCAATATGAGGGGAGGGAAGGAAGGGATGGAGAGAATTTGGACCTCAAAATTTTAAAAGATGATTGTTAAAAATTGTTTTCACATGTAATTGGTAAAAATAAAATATTTAAAATAAAAAATAGCTCCATGATGAGACTTTTTTTAAAATTACTTGTAATTGAGGAAAAATAATATTAAAATATTTTTTAAATATATGGGATAAGACCTAAATTTAATATGCTTCAGCTAAACACACAAAAGTGGCTGAAGAAACTGCAATTTCAGACAAGGCAATAGAAAAATTGACTTAAAAGAGATAAAGAAGAAAACTACATTTTACTGAATGTAAATATAGGCAAGAAATAATTCCAGTATCTAACCTATACACACCCAATGCTATTACTTCTAAATATCTAAAAGAAAAAATAAATGATTATAACAATGAAACTATAATGATAATAAAGGACTTCATTTTGCCCCATCAGCCCTTGATACATGTGACCAAAAAGAAAATCAAAAACATTAAAAATCTGAATAAAACTTTGGAAGAAAAAAGATGTGATAGACTTGTACTGATTATTGAATGGGAAAATACACATATTTGCCAGCTATGAATAGGCATCTTTACATTCTCTGATCATGTATTAGAATACAAAACCAACAACAACTCACAAATAAATGCTGCAAAGCAGAACTATCATATATGTCATAGCACAGTAAAACCATATTAAATAAAGAACCTCATGGCAGAAAAGTATTAAAAATCAATGGAAGACTAAATACCTTAAAACTAAAGAGTTGCTAAGTCAAAAATCATAGACTCATTAATATGATAGATAATTGTATTAAAGATAATGACAATGAGACAACATTCCAAAATTTTTAGGCTAAAACCAAAGCATAAGGAGAAATTTTATATCTTTAAACACTTTTATTATTATAAAAAATGAATCAATTATTTGGGAACACAACTAAAACACTAGAAATACAACAAATTAAAAAACAATTAAACACCAAGATAAAAATTCTAAAATTTAAAGAAGTTAACAAAATTGAAACAAAATAAATTAATAACATATGTAAGAGCTGATATATATATATATATATATTATATATATACTATTAGCTAATTAATTAAAAATAAGAAAGAGGGAAATTAAATTGCTAGTGTGAAAATGAAAAGAATTCCTAACAAATGAAGAAAAAATAGAGACATTATAAATTATTTCATTCTATTAGGCACCAGCAAATTTGACATCTTAAGTGAAATAAATACATAGTAAGAAAAATATAAAATACTCAAATTAATATAACAAGAGAGAATTTAAACAATCTAATTTCAGAGGAAAAAACTGAATAAATCATAATTGAGTTGCCAAAGGCAAAATCTCAAAGACCACATGGATTCAAAAATGAATTCTATCAAACATTCAAAGAACACTTAATGTCAGTATTACACAATTTTTTCAAAAATGACAAAATGAGAGATTCTGCCAAGTGTCTTTTATGATACAGGAAAAATCAAAACACAAAAAGAAAAATTGTGGATTAATATCCCTGATGAACATAGATGCAACAATTTCAAATAAAATATTAGCAATATAATCCTTATATTCCATGACCAGGTAGTATTTATACCTGGAATACAAGATTAATATTAGTAAAATCCCTATTCTCAATTCACCATTTTAAGAAAACCAACAAAAATAATATCTTTATATCAACAGATACAACAAAAGCTTTTGACAAAATACAACACATGTCTGATGAAAACAGTAGGTTACACAGGAATAAATAGGCCTTTCCTCTCTAATAATTAATAGTACATATCTAAAACCAAGAGGTACCATTATTTGCATCAGAAATAAACTAGAGTTCTTTCAAATAAATTCATCATCACTACTTCTATTCAACATAGTACTAGAAATACTGGTTGTAGCAACAAAACAAGGAAAAGAAATTGAGAGAATAACCTTCTTGGTTAAAAGAAAAAGAACTTATCACTTTGGTCAAATAATATTATGGTCTACTTGGTTGGTTGGTTGTTGTCCTTCATTCTGAAAGAGGACCAAAATGACATCACTATATAGTATACTTAAAGAACCCTAAAGAGTCAATTAAAAACTAATAGCAATAATTAATAACTTCAGCAAAATTATAGCATACAAAATCAGCATTTCTATATAAAATCTATCAGGAAAAATTAGAAATTTCATTTAAAATCGCTGCAGCTTACATAAAATATTTGAAAGTCTCCCCACAAGACTGTGAGCTCTTTCACAGTAGAGGCTCTCATTTACCTTTCTTCATATTCCTAGTGCTTAGCATAATGCCTGGCACATGACAGACACTTCAATGTTTTTTGACTGATTGATTTATTGATTCTATCTTCTAAAATATACACAATGATCAAATAAATATAATTATAAACAACTGTTTATAGAAAGAGATCTACTAAGTAATACTTAGTACTATAGTATGCATATATAGTATATATATAGTATAGTATCTATAGTGACTACTAAGTAATATTGAGTAATTCCATAGATTAAGCCATGTCTATGTCTATGTCAATGCTACCTAAAATAATTTACTTATTCAAAGCCATATCAATCAAATTTTTCTCTAGAATTGGACAAAATAATAATTCATATGGAGTAGAGAAAAACATAAAGAATCTCAAGAGAAATTATGAAAAAGTGGGAAATGAGAATGAAGGTAGTCTAAGTAAATGACAAAGCAGTAATTATAAAAATTTGGTATCAAATATAATTAGTAGGACAGATTAGATACCCAGTATTTGGTATATATTCAGCATTTGAAAATCCTGAAGACCCCAGCTAACTGGAACAAAGACTCATTATTTGAGGGGGAAAAAACCTTCTAGGAAAATTGGACAGCAGTTTGTAAAAACTTAGATTTTGACCAGCACCTCCCATTTCAAATCAAGAGCAGTTCCAAATGGAAACCACCTAGATATAAAAGGTCACGAAATAAACAAATCAGAGAAACAGGTATAAAATTACATATCAAATCTGTAGATAGGAGAAAAGTTCATGACCAAACAAAGAGTAAAGGTCATATGAGATAGAATGGAAATTTTTTATTACATAAATTTTTAAAAAGTTTTTGCACAAACATATTAAACAAAGCTAAGATGAAAAAGGACACAACTGGGGGAAATCATTACTGCAAGTTTCTTGGATAAAATTCTCATTTCCAAGATATATAAGGAATTGATTCAAATAAGAATAACAGCCACTCTCCAAATGATAGTTTATGATTATGAATAGGTTGTTCTGAAGTGGGGCGAGGGGAGAGGGAAACCACTGGCTATTTATAACCATGTAAAAATGCCACAAATCACTAATTAGAGATCTGTAAGTTAAAGGAATTCTGAGATTCCACCTCACACCCATCAATGATAAAAAAAGAAAATGATAAATGTTGGAGGAGCTGTGGGAAAACAGACAAATTAACTCACTGGTAGACATTTGAATGGTTACAATATTCTGGAGAACAGTTTAGAATTATACACATAGAGTTGTCATACAATATGCTTCAAACCAGCTACACCACTGTTGAGTCTACATGCAAAAGAGATCAAAGAAAGAGGAATAGTATGTAGAAAATGCATAAGAAAAATATTTATAACAGCTGCTTTGGGTGGCAAAAAAAAATGAAAATAGAGGAATGTTCATTTCTTGAAGAATTGCCAAATAAGTTGTGATATATCAATGTAATGGGGTACTAATGTGCTAAAAAGCAATTAAGAAATAAATTATTTTTAGAAGATATAGAAAGACTTATCTGTAGTTCAGTGAAGAGTGGAGTAAGCAGAACCAGAAAAACAGTTTATGCTATAACACGAACACTATAAAAATGAATGATTTTGAGGGCAATTGTAAACTAATGAATGAAACAAAGAGAACCAGGAGAATTATGTACACAATATTTTTACACAGCTTGTAAGCCTCTGAAGCTGGATTTGAACTTAAGACTTAGCAGGATTTCCATACTTATGGTAGTTGCTACTAAGTCTTGAGTGATCTTGACTACACTTCCTCGCTACTTGATATTTTTCTTCCCAGATAGTTGTAATACTCTTTCTTCACGATGAAAACTCCGGAATTTGGCTAAAATATTTCTGGAAATTTTGAATTTCGGGTTTTGATCAGGAAATGATTAAAGGTTTGTATTTATTTTCACATTGCCCTCTAACAGTTCTGGTTTGTTTTCTTTATCTAATCAAAGTATCTGCATTTTTTGTTTGGTCATATTTTTCATGCAGTCAATTTGTTCTTAATGTCTCATCATCCAGTTTTCTAGGTCAGTTATTTTTGATAGCAGATATTGAACATGTTCAGTCATTTTTCATTTGTGTCCAATTCTTTGTGACCCCACTTAGGGTTTTCTTGGCAAAGATACTGGAGTGGTTTTCCATTTCTTTGTCTAGATCATTTTACATGAGGAATACTCATGTTCACAGGGTATCTTAAAACTCTAGACTGAAGGCTTTGATGTCTTTGCTCCAGTTTAAAACATCAGCACTACATAAAACTGATTCTTTACTGTCTAGTTGTTAGCACAATATCTAGTACTCTTAATACAGGCTTGTTGATTGACTGAATTTAGTATGCTCCACTCTCCAACTGGACAAATATTTTACTTGAATATAGAATTTACAAACTCTTTTAATTCATACTCATCCTTAAAATGTCCTTCAGATAGTGTTATCTCTTAATTCATTTCTGTTTAAGCCAGAAAAACTCTGTAAAACTCATCAGACTGTCTCTGAGTTACACAGATGATACTGGTCAGCCTTTCACTTTCACTTTCACAACATGATGTTGTACTGAACAATGAGATGAGAGGTCACAACAAGCACCCTACGTCTCTCTCTCTCTGTCTCTCTCTCTCTCTGTCTCTCTCTCTCTTTCTCTCTCTCTCCCTCTGTGTGTGTGTGTGTGTTTCTCTCCCCCTCTCTCTCTCTCATTCCCCCCTCTACTTCTTCCCTCCCTCCCCCCAATTTCTTGTCACAGTATCTAGCAAAAAGTAAATAAAAACATTAATGATGAAAAATTTAAATGTTCAATAAGTTAAGTTGATAAAAAATACATAATATACAGAAATAGTTCCATACCTGTCTTGTTGGAGAGTTTAAATGATACCATCTTATCAGGAATATTACACACACTCCTCACTGAAGCAATACAGCTGTAATTAGCATAATCTTGAGGTCGAAGATTCTTTAGCTTTAAGATTTTGGTTTCACCCTGGAAATGTAGAGAAGATTATTATTAAAAAAATGTAATTAATTAGAAATAACAAGTCAATATATTGCATTAATTCAGATTAGTAAAATACAAATACTAAATAATAGCTATGTTATATTTCAGTGTTTTATTTTAAGTAAATTTTCTTATTTTTTAGAATAGATTATATTTTACAGTATCATATGTGCTACACTAAATTTCAAGGACAAAACTACTGGATAGAACAAAAACTTCATTTTTTTTAAATACTGGTTTTCTAAAGGAAAAAATGTATATTTGGGGAAGAATTCATGCAAATTGCCAGCAAAGAACACTATAGCATTCTTAATAATGGAGACTATTGCATTTATTTATTAACTTGCTTCTTAGAACAATATGTTTTCCATTTGGCCCTTTTTGTGTCTTTTTTAATATATTTTATAGAAAAATCTATATGGATGTTGTGATCTTTTCAAAAATATGTTTTATAATCTCCATTATTAAGAATACTATGCTGTTCTTTGCATGGTAAGAGGTTTTATTCTATAATCTTTCTCCACATTACAAAGTCAACATAGAAAAATTGTCAACATCACATGTATCAGTACTTCCTACTGGGTTCTTTCGTTATCCTGCTTAGCTTTTGTCAGATAATTTGAAATGATTCAGTTTATGTACATCTATCCAGTCAGTGAGTATACTACTTATTAAGCTAATAACTGTGCACCAAGCACTGTGCTAAGTCCTAGAAATGCCACGAAAAGCAAAAGCAAACTCCTGCCCTCAAGGAGATGACATAAATAAAAGAAATCTTCCCTCTGTCTCCTCACCATAGCCCTATTCTCCTTTGAGCCCAACCTACTGCAAACTTTGACTCTCTGCCTGCCTCTAGCAGGCAAAATTTCTTCCTTTTTAATCTCAACAATTTCCTGTCCCTCATTATGTGTGTATCGTTAGAATGCAAGCTCCTTGAGGGTAAGAACTGTCTTATTGCTTTTACTTGTATTCCCAGAACTTAGTACAGTGTCCAGCCCACTAAGTGTTTGCTAAATACTCTATCTATCTATCTATCCATCTATCATCTCAAAAGCCATTATCCCACCAGTCAACCCACCAGAACACTGGGGGCTAGAAGTATGTACACATCTTGCTAACTTCCCTGTTCATCCCTCCTTCTTTCTTTTGCGCAAGTAAAAACAATCTAATATAATTACTACAGGGAAAGGTGTGCTGATCTATTACCATAAGGCTGCATTACAAATCTTTTTGAGTCTGAATTTAGGAGAACATCAACCACAGCCCACCTGTTTGTCCACTATAATCCACTCAATCATAGCCATCCTTCTCCTTTCTAGTTATTTAATTCTGAATTCTTTCACTGTGCTCTATAGAATCCTCCTTTTATTCTTAACAAAATGTCATTCATATTAGACCTTTACCTCTCCTTCCAATCATAGAAACCTGGCTCTTTCTTGAATGCAATATATTCTTGGTCATTTTGTCCAGTACTAAATATATCTTCCCTCATGCCCCATGACGTGCTGGACCAGTAGGAGAAGTAGGCATCTGGTGCTGCAGTGGCCTGAGTTCACATCTGGCCTGTGACATTTACAAGCTATGTGACCATGGGCAAGTCTCTTAATTTCTATTTCCCTACATTCCCTCAACTGTAAAAAGCAGTAATAGCACCTACCTCTTAAGCTTGTTGTGAGGATAAAATAAAATGATATTTGTAAAAGTGCTTAGCATAGTGCCTAGTACATAGTAGGCACTATATAAATAAATGCTCATTCCCTTTCTTTCCTTTCCCTTTCCTATCTTTTCTTGTCATTTATAGGCCCTCTTTCTACCACCTCCAATCACTAACCTCTCTTTCGTTGATGTTCAAAACTTCCAGATATATCAGACTATTCTTCACTGGTTAAGACATTCTTTTTCTTTTCTCAAGGAATTTAGTTCCTGGCTCATACTTTTTTTAACCTCAATCCCTGCCTATACAAGTAAGGATTTCATTATACAGACTGTTGTCACTTCAGTTTATCAACTTCTTCAGTTCCTGTAGCCTGTATCTTCCCACCATGTCAGCCACACAGAGGTATCATTATACCCTTGATGTCCTATCCACAAGTATTCTACCTCCACAGTCCATAAACCTTAAATTCATTTCTCGCTGTAAGCTCTTTTCCTTCTAGCTCTTACCCCTCCTAAACCCATTCTCCATCTCACTGAAAACTTCTCTTTGCTTTCCTAAGCTACCACCACCATTCTGAACTCACTTTTCTTCCTTCCAAATTACATTTGAGTTAACCAGTTCAATTTTACACTGTCTTCAACTGTCAAAAACCTTATTCTCTATTACTACATATGCTTTCTTGACTCCAACTCCTGATTATTCTCCCCATCTACATTCTCTATTCATGATAACATTTTGATGCTGTTTGATGATGATGATTTCAGTAAGAAGTCACACAAGTGTGCTGATTGATCCCACTACAAATGTACATTGTTCAGTTTTAACAAGGCTCTCACTGCTGCATGCTAATTTAAAACTTCTTTTATAGACACCCTAGCAACCATTTTTCCATTCTCACTATTACTTTCAAACTCTCTACCACTTAATCCTTTCCCAGGTCATGACTCCTGCACTGGCTACATTCTCTCTCTTTGCAATCACCACCTCTTGGTAAACCATTTCAGTTATCCCTTACACTTTACATTTGAATCTTATCCCCTTTCTTAACATTGATCATGCCTTACCAAATTCTAGCATTGGATTACTTCCACCATTAGATTTTGCCCCTATGCATGGGCTGCTCAGTGGAGCTGGAGTAGGTCATGAAACTATACTGATTCTGTCCACTACAGAATTTTATCTAATCTCAACTGAGCTCTCACTTAGGAGTAAATAATCCTCAGTTTCTGATTGTCTATCCAGCTCACTATGACAGCTGTCCCAAACCTTCTGTATTGTCTTCAAACTTCCTATGGCTATTCTAAAATTCTTTAACTTGAGGAACTTGCCTCATATTTCACTAAAAAAAAAAATTGAAACCACCTATAAAGGTTCTGTATTCACTCCCTCTCACCTCACATGCCACACTCTCTTTGTTATTCCAATTGCTAATAAAAAAGGCATCCCTTGTTCTTGACAAAATCAATCCCTACACATGTATTTTTTTAATTTTGTTTCCTTTTCTTCTCCAAAAGCTTGTCCCTAATATCAGCCTAACTTTCTAAGTTTAAATCTCTCCTTTTTTATCCTTCCCTGTTACCTACAAGTATGCATCCTTAAAAACAACAAGTTCTGGATCCTCTCATTCCCCATAGCTGTCTTCCTATATTCTCTCTTCTTCTTTGCTAAATTGCTCAAAAACCCCTCTTATTCACTCTGTCCTCACTGTTTCTAGATCCACTACTTTCTGGCTTCTGACCTCATCATTCAAATGAAACAAGCTATTTGATAGTGAGCAAAAATGTCTTCATTACTAAATCTAATGCCTTTTTCTCAATCGTTATCCTTCTTGACACCGATCAATCATTTGACTATGTTGATCAGATTTTCTTCCTAGATATCCTTTGCTCTCTGAGTTTTTTGTTTTGTTTTGTTTTGTTTTTTTGTTTTGGACACTGTCCTCTCCTGTTTCTCCTTGTACCTGACACTCCTTACAATTACCTCTCAGTCCACTTTGCTGGATCTGGATCCATATTGTAATCATATGTAGATATCCTATAAATTGGTATTCTGGGCCCTCTTCTCTTTCTATAGTTTCTCAGTTGGTGATCTCATCAATTCCCATGGGGTCAATTATCATCTCTATGCAGATGATTCCCAAATCTGTATATCCAACTTCAGTAACTCTTCTGAGTTTCAGGCACATTTTACTAACTCTCTATTAGACATTTTAAACTGGATAGTCCATAGGCATTTCAACCTCACCACACTTAAAACAGAACTCTTGTTTTTTTCAAAGCTCTTTTCCTAAATGTGTTTGGCTGTTGAGAATGTCATCATTCTGCCAATCATTGAGCTTTGAAACTTCAGCATCATCCTCAACTCTTCACTCTCATTCATAATCCACACACATCCAATTAGTTGCCAAATATTAGTATTCCTATTTCTACAACATCTCTTGAATATATTCTATTTTCACCACACAATAAACACCACCATAGTTCAGAGTATCATCTTTTTCTCTCTCTTTTTTTTAACTACTGTAGTAGTCTTCTAATTAGTTTCCCTGTTTCAAATCTCTCTCCATCTCAAAACATGTTCCACAGAGCTACTAAAGTGATTTTATTGCAGAAAAAGTCTAACCATGTTATTTCCCTACTCAGTATACTCTAGTAACTCCTTATTACTTTCAAGATAAAATATAAGTTCTTTGGCATTTAAAGCTCTTCAGTTCCCTCTTCTACAGATTTAGAGACTTTATTTCAGGTGAAAAGTTGTGATTAAAACCACAATCACTCTGAATAATCTGGAATATCTAGGGGTTAACCTAATTTTTTTGTGAGGTATTTGGGGTTAAGTGACTTGACAAGAGTTTCACGTCTAGTAAGTTTAAAGTGTCTCAGGGCAGATTTGAACTCAGATTCTCCTAACTCCAGGGCCAGTACTCTATCCACTGTGCCACCTAGCTGTCCCAGTTAGCCTTAACTTCAATTTTTACTTATCTCCAATCCCTGGACCCTTTCTCATTGAGGCAAAATTCAAGTTGCTGAAAACATTTGGATAATGAAGCAGTAGATTTTATTATAGTATCTGTAGATAGAAAGGTAGTAGAAGGAGAAGTTAAATAAAGAGTAGACATCATTTTCTGGGACTGCCCTTAGTTTCTAAGTAAGTGAGTACAACTTGTTTTCTTCTCTGAGATGCTTCTATGGCCCATGACTTCGTTGATAACTCCCTTTACTGCCATAATTGTCTTATTTTGATTTTTCTTTCTCTTTTCACTGGATATGGGACCTTTACACACAAAAATTGTTGCAAAGATTCTTTCCCCCAATAATCTATTTCTCTTCTTATTTTAACTGCTTTTGTATAGTTTGTGCAAAAGCCCATTAATTTTATAAAATCAAATCATTTTCTATTCTGTAATCCTGTCTATAGCTCTTTTAGTCATGAACTCCTCTCTTATCCATAAATTTGAAAAGTGATTTTCCCCCACTTCTCCAATTTCCTTATGATACCACTTTTTAAATCAAAGTCTATTAGTCCACATCTATTTTAAGTTTAATTTGGTTAAATTTAATATGCAATTGACCTAAACATAATTTCTATGTTTTCTAGTTTTCTCAGCAGTTCAAGAAAATTTAGCAAATTTTCTGAGAATTTTCACAACTGAAAAGAAGAGAATAATTATGGAATTATATCTACAAGAAATGACTGAAAAAAATGAATTGGCCACAATTTAAACTAACATATTTAGGGAGGAAATGAAACAAGAGTTATTTTTTTCCAAAGAGATGAAAAAATATACATATTTTTATAAATGAAATGAGAATGCTAGAAGAAATAACTATAAAAGAAGTAAGAGTAAATAAGGAAGGAAAGACTTGGAAGGAGAATTAATAGCATAGGACAAGAGGCCTAATACTTTACCCAAATAACAGACTCCTTGAAAATTAGAATGGACCAAACAAAAGTTAATGGATCCATAAGACAACAAGACATTGAAACGATGTCAAAAGACTGAAAAAAGAAGAAAATGCAATTAATTTTATATGAAAAGAAACCAACTACAAAAAATTAAGAAAAGTAGATTATATATCTCTCATAGCTATGGGTAAGAGATGTATTTTTAAATTTAATTTAATTTCTTATTACATTTTAAGACTGAATTTTCTCTCTCCTTCCCCACACCACAGTGGAAAAGGCAATCATTTGACACAGATATATACAGAGAGAGCGAGAGCGAGAGCGAGAGCGAGAGCGAGAGAGAGAGAGAGAGAGAGAGAGAGAGAGAGAGAGAGAGAGATGGCTATAGACATAGATATATGTAGAACCATACTATGCATATTTCTATTTATGATTTCTTTTTCTGGAGGTGGATAGCAACTTCCTTCATAGGTCTTTTATAATTGATTTCAATATTTACAATTATCAAAATAGCTTAGTCATTCAGTTATTCTTCAAACAATATTGTTGTTAATCTATACAACATTCCTTTGGTCTTGCTTGTTTTAATCTTCATTATTTCATGCAAGCTTTCAATACTTTTACAAAATCAACCTGCTCATCATTTCTTACAATACAGTAGCATTCCATCAAAATCATAAACCACAACTTATTTAGCCATTCCCCAATCTATGGGCATTCCTTCAATTTTCAGTTCTTTGCCATTACAAAGTGAGCTGCTATAAATGTTTTAGAACTCATAGGTTCTTTTCCTTTTTTTCCCTGATCATTTTGGGAAACATACCTAATAGTGGTATTGCAGGTCAAAGGTATACACAGTTTTTTAACTCCTTGGCCATAATTCCAGATTGCTCTCCAAAATGGTTGGATCCATTCACAGTTCCAAAAGTGTATTAATGTCCCAATTTTCTACATCCCCTCCAACTTTTGTCATTTTCCACTTCTATCATTTTAGCCAGTCTGATAGATGTAAGAAGATATCTCCAAGATGTTTTAATTTGCATTTCTCTGATCAATTATTATTTACAACATTTTTATATGACTATATATAGCTTTGATTCCTGCATTGAAAAATTGCCTGTTGATAGCCTTTGACCATTTATCAACTAGGGAATGACTTGTATTCTTAAAAATTGATAAGTTTTGTATATATTTGAGATATGAGACCTTTATCTGAGAGACTATAAATTTTTCTTTAATTTTTTTCTGCTTTCTACTTTTGGCTACATTAGTTTATTTGTACAAAATATTTTTAATTTAATGCATTAAAACTATCAATTTTATATGTTACAATGCTATCTATTTCTTACTTATTCATAAATTATTTTCCTATCCATAAGTCTGATTGATATGTTCCATGTTATTTATTTATGATATCTTTACTTATGATAGCTTATGATATCTTTACTTATGATATCTCCCTTTAGGGACCTATAGGTCATGCAACCATTTTGACTTTATGTTGGTAAAAATGGTCTAAGATATTGGCTTTTACTTAGTTTCTTACCAGACTGCTTTCCAGTTCTCCCAACAATATTTTTTTTTTACCAAATAATGTATTCTTATCCAAAAAGCTCAAATCTTTACATTTCTCAAATGTACTTTGTATTGTATGTGTACTCTGTTCCACCGATCCACATTTCTATTTCTTAGTCAGTACCAGATAGTTTTGATAATTGGTGCCCTATTATATAGTTTAAGATATTGTACTGCTTCCTTTGTATTTTTTTCATTAATTCCTCCGATAGTATTGACATTTTGTTCTTCTAAATGAATTTTGTTATTATTTTTATAGCTCAACAAAATAATTTTTGGTAATTTTAACTTGTTTCCTTCTAATTTTAACTCTTTCAGTATGGTTTGTGAAAAAAATCCTATCTAAAGTGCTTTTAGTCTTTTAGTTTTAGGAAAGGTATTTTTAACTAAATATGGAATAAAAACAGTTACAAAAAGTAAAAGATAATTTGTAATATATGAAACTAAGAAGATTCTACACTCAAAATTTAATGTACTTAGGTTAAGAGGAGAAGCACTTGAATAGAGAAACAAGTCTTTACATCAAATTTCTCTGGGTTTGGTAAAATAAATGTATGTGTATATGTATATGTATGTGTGTGTATGTGTGTATATATACATATGTATATATACACACACACACATATATATGTATGCATGCATATATATGTGTTTATATATTTACACATGCACATATTTATATTTACATGTGTATATAATATATTTTTCTATGCATATAGACAAATATACAATTTGTAATTACTCAATATAGCTTTGTAATTGATGAAAACATATTAATATTATTGTATATATCATAATTTATAATTTAATATAACACATACATTATATAATATACATTAAAACATTCTGTCATATAATATATCATATAATGTAATATACCATTTATACATAATTAATATATTATTTTAAAATATTCATCATATTATAATTTAATGTGTATTATTGTAACATGTATATATATAATCTTATATATATATAATATTACATGCTATATTAAATGCAACCAATTGAAAATTTAAATATAACAATTATAAAGTATATATTTGTGTATATATACAAATATTTGTGTGTATACTATATATAATATGTATTTATATGTACATATGTGTATATATATGTACGTATACATATATATGATATACACACACATATATAACCAAAAATGATTTCTCAATAAAGAAATGGACAAAGGATATAAACAAAAAGCCCTCAAAAGAAAAATTGAAAAATATTTCTAATATAAAATAAAGCTCCAAAGTATTAAGAGAAATGCAAAGCAAAGCAATCCTGAGGCTTCTCCTCACAGCATGCAAATTGGAAAAGGTGACAAAAGATAGCAATAGTCAATGCTGGAGGAGTTGTAAGAAAATAGTCACTTTAGAGTACTGTTGTAGGAGTTGTGAATCAATATAAATAATTTTGGAAAGGAATTAGGAATTATAGAAATAAAGTTACAATAACATGCCCATACTCTTTTTTCTATCAATTCCTCTTGTGTCACAGGGGGCCATCTCCAGTTGAACTGATTTATATCTTGTCATCGGACTCAGTTGGTCTGGAGGAGAAAGTGAGAGTGGCACAGCCCTCCCTCTTTAAGAACCAAGGACAAACAACAACAATGATGGTACACTTAGAAAATCCTAGAGAGCTAATTGAAAAACATCACAAACTTTAACAAAGTTAGAGAATATAAAATAAACCCACATAACTCATCAGAATTTTTATATATTACCAACAAAGTCCAACAGAAAGAGATAGAAAGAGGAATTCCATTTAAAATAACTGCAGACAATATAAAATACTTGGGAATACCCGCCACAATAAACCCAGGAAGTATATAAACACAATTATACTTTTGACACAAATATAGACAAATCTGAACAATTACAGAAATATTAATGGGTAGGCTGAGCCAATATAATAAAAATTATAATTCTACCTATATTAATTTACGTATCCGGAACCATACTAATCAAGCTATCAAAAATTTATTTTATAGAACTAAAAAAAAAAAATAACAAAATTCATCTGGAAAAACAAAACATCAAGAATATTAAGGGAATCAATTAAAAAAGAAAGAAGGCAGCCAACAGTTCCAGATGTCAAACTACATTTTTATGATTAGCACAATTATAATCATAGAAATGGGCAGTTAGGTGATATAGTGGATAGAATTCTGGGCCTGAAGGCAGGAAGAACTAATTTTAAATATGGTCTCAGACATTTACAGGCTGTGTCAAGTCAATTAACCCTCTTTGCCTCATCTGTAAAATGAGCTGGAGAAGAAAATGATGAATCACTCAAGTATCTTTGCCAATAAAAACTCAATAGGGTCATGAAGAGTTGAACATGATTAAAATGACTAAACAACAATAATCATGAAAACAATATGGTACTGTCTGAATAATAAAGGTATTGACCAATGGAATAGATTAGCTATACAATATACTGTAGCAGATGACCATAGCAATTTTAGTGTTTGATAAAAACAATGATCCAAGCTTTTGAGACTAGAGCTCATTATTAAAAAAAAAAGTGATAGGAAAACTGGAACATAGTATGGTAGAAACTAGATAGACACAACATCTCACATTTTATATCAAGATAAGATCTAAATGGGTACATGACTTAGATGTAAAAAGTGATATCATAAGTAAATTGTAGACACATGGAAAATTTTATCTGTCAGCTCTGTGGATAAGGATTTATAATTAAACAAGAGAGAATCAAGACCAGAGGAAATACGATATATAATTTTGATTGAAAAAAAAATTTTTTTTTGCACAACTGAAACAAATGCAGCCAAGATTATAAGGAAAGCAGGAAACTAGGGGGAGGTGGGGAAATTAAAGCAAATCTCTCTGATAAGGCCTCATATCTCAAATACATAAGGAATTGAGCCAATTTTTTTTTAAAAAAAAGAGCAGTTCTCCAGTTAATAAATGGTCAAGAGGTTTACAATCAGGTTTCAGAAGAAGAAATCAAATCAATAATCACTTGGGAAAATGCTTTAAATCGCTACAGTTTAGAGAAACACAAAATAAAGCAACACTGAGATATCACCTCACACCTATCAGATTGGCTAACATGCTATAAAAGGAAAATGACAAATGCTGGAGGGAATGTGGAAAAACTGGGACACAAATGCACTGTTAGCAGAGTTGTGAACTAATCCAACCACTCTGGAGAACAATTTGGAACTACACTGAAAGTGCTATAAAACTGTGCATGCCCTTTGATCAAGCCACTACTAAGTCTATATCCCAAAGAGATCATTAAAAAATGGAAAAGGACCACATGCACAAAAATATTTATAGCAGCTCTTTTTGTGGTGGCAAAGAATTGGAAACTGAGGGGATGTCCATCCATTAAGGATCATTCCTCAAGAGGTTATGGCATGTAATCATGATGGAATGCTACTCTGCTATAACAAATGATGAGAAGGACATTTTCAGAAAACCTGGGAAGACTTATATGAACTGTTAAAAAATGAAGTTAACAGAACTAAGAGAACAGTTAACAGCAAAATGCAGTACAATAATATTGCAATAATGATCAATTGTGAAAAATTTAGCTACTCTTATCAAAACAATGATCTAACACACTTCCAAAGGACCCATGATGAAAAATGATGAAAAAGTTTTCTCTACCTCCAGAGAGAAAACTGACGAACTCTGAGTATAGATTGCAGTATACTTTTTTTTAACATTCTGTATTTTTCTTGTTTTTTGATGTGTATATGTTTTCTTTTATACCATGGCTATTTTGGAAATGTGCTTTGCATGTCTCCTCAGGCATAACAGATATCACATTGCTTTCTTTCTAAAGGGTTGGCAGAGCCTTAGGAGACAAGGAGAAATTTGGAGCTCAAAAATTTTAAAAGATGAATGTTAAAATTTTTATATATAATTGGGAAATATTTAAATAAGTAAAAAGTATTTCAAAAAGTAAACTCAACAGATTAAATAAGCATAAATATTTTAAAAGAAATTACTAATGGGCTGAATACCAAAAAACATGAAAAGATCTGCCTGAACTGATGCAGAGTGAAGAAGCAAAGCTAAGACAACAATATTTTTGGTGTTGTTTACTTGATTAATCATGTCCAACTCTCCATTACCCAATTTTTGGTTTTCTTGGCAAAGATACTGAAGTGGTTTGCCATTTCCTGACTCATTTTACAGATGAGAAAACTGAGGCAAATAGGATTAAACACCTATAACAGTGTAAACAGAAAGAACAAGCAAAAAAAGTGAATATTTTGGGGGGCAGAGCCAAGATGGTGAAGAGAAGTCAGAAAGCTGCCTGAGATCTCCCCAGTTGCCCTCAGAAACAGTGTTAAACCAAGCCTCTAAAAGAATTGTGGAGCCACAGAATCCACAAAAAGATACTATGAAATGACTTTCCACCCCAAGATAACTTAAAGGACTTCAGGAAAGGTTTGTCTCACTTGGTTAAAGGGAAGCTCAGCACAATGCAGGCAGTCAGGGTGAGCCAGTGGGAGGCTTTTAGCCATAGCACATATCAGCAACTGAGGCCCCTTGGTCCTAGCTTAGCAGACCAGTAGCACAGCAGGCCAGCTGTGAGTCTTCCAGCACCAGTATAGCAGGTACAATGCCAGCTCCAGAATCCAGGGTACAACAAGTGTGACTAGAATGCACTGGCTTAGCGCAGTGAGCAAGCCACCAGTCCCAGAGCCCTAGCACAGAAAGCCAATAACCAGGCCCCAGGCCTTAAGTGTGAAAAGCTTTGGACATTGCCCCATATACCCTGGGAGCAAAGCTAAACTTTAAAAAGTGAGAAAAAACAAATAAATAAAAAAGAGGCTTAAGCAAAGACACCTACTAGGGTGACAGGGAAGTTCAAAACACAAACTTAGAAGAGGGCAAAAATGTCAAAATGCTACATGTGAAGCCTCAAAGGGGAATATAAATTGGTTTCAAGCCAAAAAAGTCCCCTTGAAAGAGCTCAAAAAGTATTTTAAAAATCAATTAAGAGTGGTATAAGAAAAACTGGGAAAAGAAATGCATTATACAAAATTATTATGAAAAAAGAGTCAACACATTGGAAATGGGAGCAGAAAAACTGACCAAAGAAAATAACTCCTTAAAAAGCAGAATTTGCCAAATGGGATGAAAAATCCACTAAAGAACACAACTCCTTTAAAAATAGAATTGGCCAAATAGAAAAAGAAGAAAATCTACACAATATCATGGTTAAATTCTGAAATCCCCAGCTCAAGGAGAAAATATTATGAGCAACAAGAAAAATATCAATTCAAATATAGCAGAGCTACAACTAGAATCTCACAAGACCTAGCACCAGACACTCTAAAAGACCACATATCTTGGAACATTATATATCAAAGAGCAAAACAACTAGGGTTGTGGCCAAAAATATCATACCTGCAAAGTTAAGTGTAATCCTGAATGAAAAAAAAAAAGGATATTCAATGGATTGCCAGACTTTCAAGATTTTGTTGCAAAAAAAACCCTGAACTTAATGGAAAATTTGACATTCAAGATTCAAGAGAAATATAAGGTACACAACAAAGCCTAATTACAAGGGAAACAATAAAGACAGACTGTTGACTTTTTATATGAGGAAATGTAAAATGTATGTCTAAGACTATTGTTGGTAATTGGGTAGTTTGAAAAAAAGATTGGGGTAGACCTGAGTATGATATGATTCTTGAAAGTAAAACTGTTTAGGAAAAGGTAAAAAGAGTAATTATCTTATACAAATGAGGTGGAATAGGAAGAACTGACACAGAGGAATTAGATGGGGGAGGAAGGCAGGTATTTCTGGAACCCTACTCTCATTGGGAATGGGTTAAGGAGGGAAGAATACATATTTATCTAGAAGGGTATAAAAGTCTTCTAAATTCATAAAGTAATAAAAGGCTAAGGGGATAAGGAGGAGAGAGAGGATAAGAAAAGGATCTTTAGAAGGGGGTAGGTTAAGTAACAGGAGGGCAAGGTAGCAGGTAGACATAAAGTGGAAATAAGAGATAGAGAAATGAAATAAAAATCAGGAGTAGAATTTATTAGGAAAAAAAAGCAGTGGTAGTAATCAAGATCTCAGAAAAAAAGTTAAAACTCAAATGGATTTAATCAAAAGAGAAAAATAGGGAAACTAAACTACATGTCAGCCAATATTGTTTTATATTATTTAAAATAACCAGACAGTATATGGTTGGAATATTGCTGTGGTGTAAGAAACGATGAGTTGGCAGACTTAGAAAAAAATAGCAAAAGACTTAGAATTTTGAAGGAATATGTTATTCATGCTCAGAGAAACAGAGGACAAACAAGTAAAGTATGGTCTTACAAAGAAGCCTGTGAAAGTATATGCCCAGGGGGTATCTGGGCGGTACAGTAGCTCCCAGCTTGGAGTCAGGAGGACCTGAGTTCAAATCTGACCTCAGACACATGACACTTACTAGCTATGTGATCCTAGGCAAGTCACTTAATCCCATTTGCCTCACCAAAAAAAAAAAAAGGTAAAAAAAAAAAAGAAAGTGTACGTCTATATATGGGCATGATTATAGATATCTTAGTAATGTATATGTATATATAAGTACATATATATGTGTACGTGTATCTGTGTATATATGTGCATATACGCACGTGTGTATGTGTGTGAATATATCTATATCTATGTTTAGATTCAGAGAGAGATTAGTCATAAGCAAAACAAACTCCAAACTTGAAGATAGGCTTTAGAGGAAAGAAAGGAAGCGTAAGAAATTATGAATGAGTTGTGGACAAAGGGAAGGAAAGAGGGGCAGAGGAACATAAGAAGACTGCATCAAATATAGAATACTAGGGCTGGGAACATTTCTCTCACCAATGAATTCTTCATAATAGGAGGTGATGAGCAAAGAGAGTAGAAAAAGATAAGGACTTGGAAATAGAGAATTAACAGTAATAATAGTGAATATGAACGCGATGAATGGACTGGGACATAAAATGAAATAGGAGAATAGATTCAAAAGCAGACTCCAAGAGTATTTGTTTACAAGAAATATAAAAATATCTAATCAAAATAAGTCAATCAGTAATAAACATTTACTAATGACCTTCTGTGTGCCAGGCATTGTGCTAAGTGCTAGAAAAAATAAAGAAAGGCAAAAGAAAATCTCTTGCCCATGAGGAGCTTACAATTTACAATTACAACATAAAAACAAATATGTATGAGCAAACTATATACAAGAAAAATGGGAATTAATCAACAGAGGGCACTAAGATTAATAGGCTTGGGAAATGCTCAGTGGAAGGTAGGATATTAGCTGAGACTTAAAGGAAGCCTAGAGGCAAAGAGGGATAGTATTCCAGGCATGGGGAACCAGTGAAAGTGCCTCCAGCACAGTTATAGAATCTCTTGTTCCAGGAACAACACTGATGCTAGTGCCATAGAATACAGAAAGGAGTGGGGAGTAGATGGTGGAAGACTAGAATGGGGAGGGGGGGCAAAACTGTGAATCAAAACAAAGGATTTTGTGCTTCATTCTAGAGGCGAAAGAGGTAATCCTTGGCCAGGATAGCAGAGAGAAGCCAAGAAGTTGCCTGAGCTCTCCCAGTTTCCCTCAGAAACAATGTTAAATCAAGCCTTTAAACAGATTCTAGAGCGACAAAACCTACAAAAAAAAAAGACAGAGTGAAACAATTTTCTAGTTTAAGATAAGTTAGAAGGACTTCAGGAAAAAAAATCTGTCTAACTTGGTTAAAATGGGAATGCAGTGCTGCTCCAAGGGAGAAAGCCCTAGGTAGAGAAAGATCCTGCCACAGCAAAAGATCCATCTGAAAAAAGCAGAACAAAGTGAAAGGAAAGGCCCAGGTGAGCAGGCAAAATCCAGGGGCCAGACTACCCAATCCTACCCCTAGAGTTCCAGTGTTGCTGATTCCAGCCAAACACCAGGTAAGCCAGCAGAACCCTACAGTCTCCAACTGCCAGCATTGGGGGACCCAGCACACAAAGCCAGTGACCAGGCCCTAGGCTCCCAACACAAGAAGCTTGGGTCAGTGCCCTCTGCTCCTCACCAGGAGAGCTCTGTCTCTTTAAAGGCCAGGAAATAAGCAAACACCATGAGCAAAAAGAAATGTACAACAGATTCTTTTTATGGAAAGAGTGAAGGTCAAGGCAGAAATTCTGAAGAGGACAACATTATCAACAAACCCACATCTAGAACCCCAAAAGGGAATGTGAACTGGTCTGAAGCCCAAAAAGCCTTCTTAGATGAGCTCTAGAAGGACTTTAAAAGTCAAATGAGAGAGGTAGAAGAAAAAATGGGAAAAGAAATGAGAGGTATGCAAGAGAGAGTCAATAGCTTGGAAAAGGAAGGACAAAAATTAGCTGTAAAAAAAAATTCCTTAAAAAATAAAATTGGCCAACGGGGGAAAAAAGTGCACTGAAGAAAAGAAGTCCCTAAAAAATACAAGTGGCCAAATGGAAGGCGGTACAAAATCTAATAGAGGAAAACAATTTGTTAAAAATTAGAATTGGGCAAATGGAAGCTAACAACTCTAAGAGAGATCAAGAATCAGTCAAACAGCAACAAAAGAGTGAAAAAAAATAGATGAAAATGTAAAATACCTCGATAGTAAAACAACTGACTGGGAAAATCAATCCAGGAGAGACAATTTAAAAATTATAGGTCTACATGAAAATCGTGATTAAAAAAAGAGCCTGGACAGCATCTTTCAGGAAATCATCAAGAAAAACTGCCCTGAGGTTCTAGAACCACAGGGTAAATAGCCATAGAAAGAATCCACCAATGGCCTCCTGAAAGAGATCCCAAATTGAAAATGCCAAGGAATGTAGTAGCCAAATTCCAAAATTACCAGGTCAAAGAGAAAATACTGCAAGCAGCCAGAAAGAAGCAATTTAAATATCATGGAACCACAGTCAGGATTACACAGGACATAGCAGCTTCTACTTTAAAGAATGAGAGGGCTTGGAATATGATATTCCATAAGGCAAAAGAGCTTGGATTACAACCCAAAATCAATTACCCAGAAAATTTAAGCTTAATCTTTCAGGTGAAAAGGTGGATTTTCAATGGAATGGGGGATTTCCAATCATTCCTGATGAAAAGAACAGAGCTGAACAGAAAATCTGATCTTCAAATACAAACTCAAAAGAAGCTTTAAAAAGGTAAACAGGAAAGAAAAAAAAAACATGTTTTTCAATAAAGTTAAACTGTATACATCCCTACAGAGACAGATGATACTTGTAATTCTTGAGGAAAGTATCTTTATTAGGGCACTTAGGGATTTAAATAGACACAGGTGTGGGTATAAGATGACTTCGATGTGATGAAAAAAAATCAATTAAGGGATGAAAAAAGGATTGCACAGGGAGAACAGGAAAGGAGGAGGCAGAATAAGGTAAATAACATCACATGAAGAGGCACAACAGACCTATTACAGTAGAGGGAAAAAACGGAGGAGTTGAGCATTCTTTGAACCTTACTGTCAATGGATTTGGCACAACGAGGGAATAACACTCAACTGGGTATAGAAACATACCTGACCATATAGGGAAGTAGGAGGAGAAAGCAGAAAGAAAACAGAGGGGATGGATAGAAGGGCGGGCAGAAGGAGGATAAAAGTAGGAGGGGAAAGGGAAAAGAAAGGGGAGGGGAGCTGATAGAAGAGAGGACATATTGAGGGAGGCAGTGGACAGAAGCAAAATATTGTTGAAGGAGGAAAAGGTGAAAGGAGAGAGAAAAGTATAAATGGGGGGACAGAAGGGAAAGAATGATACAGTAATCATAACTGTGAATGTAAATGATGAACTCTCCCATAAAATGGAAGTGGATAGCAGAGTGGTTTAAGAATCATAATCCTACAATATGTTATTTACAACAAACATATTTGAAGCAGAGAGGAAAGGTAAAAGGCTGGAGCAGAATTTATTATACTTCAGCTGAAGTTAAAAAAAATAAAGCTGGGGTAGAGATCCTGATTTCAAAGCAAAAGTAAAAATAGATCTAAGAAACTGCATCTTGCTAAAATGTATCAACACATATGCACCAGATGATAGTAGTATCCAAATTCTTAGAGGTTAAGTAAGTTACAACAAGAAATAGACAGCAAAACTATACTATTAGGGAACCTCAACCTCCCACACTCAAAACTAGATAAATCTAATCATTAAATAAACAATAAAGAAGTTAAGGAAGTGAACAGAATTTTAGAAAAGTTAGATATGATAGACCTCAAGAGAAAAGCAAATGAGGATAGAAAGAATTATACCTTTTTCTCAGTGGCACATGGCAACTATACAAAAATTAAACATGTATTAGGGCATAAAACCATCACAATCCAGTGAAGAAAGGCAGAAATATTAAATGCAACCTTTTCAGATCATGATGCAATAAAAATTGCACGTAATAAAGGGCCATGGAAAGAAAGTCTAAAAATTAATTGGAAATTAAATAACCTAATCCTAAAGAATGAGTCGATCAAACAACAAATCATAGAAACAATCAATAACTTCATCCAAGAGAATGACAGCAATGAAACAATACGCCAAAATTTATGAAAGTGGTTCTTAGGTGAAGTTTTATCTCTCTAAATGCTAACATGTCTTTTTGTCTTCCAGGAGCCAAGAGAGCAGAGTAAATAGCAAGTTGCTCTCACTCTCCCCTATTGACTTCTAAAAACCCAGAAAATATCACCCAGAGGAAAAAACCTGGAACAGCAGAGCCAGCAGAAAGACAGGGTGCAGCAGTCTTTTAGCCAGTGAAGCTTGGCAGATTAACAGGAAAGGCCCCTCTCACTCTGGGGGAGGGGGAGCAGTACAGGATAGGAAGCATCCCAGAAAGCCAGTCACAGACCCCACCTCTGCAAACCCTTGGGAGATCCTGAGCCCCAAGGTGGTGGAGCAAGCAAGCAAGCACCCACACCAGAATCCCCGCATGCATTGGAAAAACCAGCTTAACCAGCAGACTCCAGGTGGGAGAACCACTCTGTGCAACAGTGTCTTGACACCCTCCTGAAGCTGAACCTCCCTGTGCTTCAGTGTAACTCCATGTCGTCAGGCATTCTCCATCAGCCAAATCTCCCCATGCTTCAGTGCAGCCTGGTTGACAAGGTATTCTCCAGGGGGCATACCCTACCCCCAACCCAAGAGATTCAGTGTAGCCCTGGGGAAATGCAGAAATATCACATCTGGCCTCAGCCCAGGCCAGCCACCACCACTAGGACCCCAGCTCAGTATCAGGTAAGCTGCCAAACACCTACAGCTTCTGGTTGCCAGCATCTGAGGTCACAGTACAGGAAGCAGTGACCAGGCCCTTGGCTGCCACCAGAAGAAATCTAGAATTGTACCCCTTGTGATTTAGGACAGTTCAACTTTAAAAGCTAGGAAATAGGAACATATTATTAACAACAACAACAAAAAAAAACACGTTCAGATTCTTACAATCTAATAGCTCACTAATGTTCAGACTCTTTAAGAGTCTGCCCAATATGATGGATGTTCTAATAAACCTTGTCTTTGGCTGAAAGAAGGCTTGGGTTGTATTCTTTCAGGCAGGACATGTGTGTTCTGATTCTGGGGTCCCAGCATCCCTAAACCTCTAACCTCAACATTTTGGTGGCCCATATGGGGAAACTGCCTAATCTCAAGTTCTTCTCCAGTCAAGACTGAAAGGTATATAAGTGTCCCCCCCTTTTTTGCTCTGCAGTTGGGGTCACTCTCTAAGCACCAAGGCTTGGAGATGCTTTTTGAGCAGAGAGTAACAAGGATGTTTCACACTCTCAGGCTCTCAGTCCACTGGTTTGGTTCAAGGCCATGGCCTGGGAACACTTTCTGCAACATAGAGGACAAGGACAGACACCCTATTTAGAAGCATATGCTGAATTCTGTCAATTCTCTTGGTGCTAGAGAATTGGG